>NW_024429266.1:28354653-28954653 GCF_017639785.1 Mesocricetus auratus | reverse complement strand
AGAGAGAGATGAGGTCTGGCTTCACACCTATCTCCAAGGCGAGTTCATCCAAGTAGTCAATGTAATTGGTCTGCAGTATCTGGCTCTGGCTTTTTCCAAACCTTAATGAAGTAAATAAAAAAGGACAGATTCACAAAAGGTTCCAAGTTATATCTTAATATGAGCCACTCAGTAGCTGTTTAAAGAATAAAAGAATGAATGCATGAAGGCATGAGTTTTGAATGAATGTCTGGGAGGCTCCATTAGGAGGCTCATATCTCAGATTGATGAGTAGGCCACAAAGTAAACAGACAAATTCACGGAGATTCTAGACATCTAATGATGTTAAGATGGTGACTATTATTTATTACTTATTAAGCTGCTGTAAGTCTCCAAGTAAGATTGTATGGCTCAGGATTTATACAAATATTCATGAGGTATCAGAGAGGTGGTGTCTTCCAGAGAAGAGACACACAGTATTCCCTTGTTAAACTGCTAAAGTACCCTGTAGTCCAGCTGGCATGTGGTAAATGCTCAACCTATGTTAGAATTAAAATTTGCAATGAGATAACTCTTTGTGTCTGTAAGGTCTCAAGTCAATGTTGCAAGAGTATTCATTACTGTCAAACTCAAAACTCAGTTCCACCTCAGCAAAACTGACAAATTAGGTAAGCCTCAGGTTACTGTCACCAGCACTGCCTCATGCCATTCCCTGAGTCTGGGTGGCATGAGCAGATATGGAATCTCACATGGGCATCATAGAAAAGAAAAATAAGATTAACCTAAGGAAATATATCTGAATTGGTACCCCTTCCTTCCCTCCTCCCTCCCTCCCTCCCTCCCTCCCTCCCTCTCTCCCTCTCTTTCTTCCTTCTTGAGTTTTGGGTCATTAAACCAGAATGTCTAAGAGTCATATGAAAAAAATAATCAACTTACAAATTTTCACTCTCATCTACAGAACAAATTTGTTTGGACTGGGCTGTGACTCAGGACAGTATCTTTAACAGCTAGCTGTCTCTCATGGGCAGTCAGAGCATGGTATTTGTGACACACCACTCTATGCAGACATTATTTTATAAGGGAAGTTCTTACAGGTCAATTCTTTTTTCATTTCTTTCAACAATGTCCACCTTCATGGTACTCTCTGAGGGCAAGCTACACAAGCCTAGAAAACAAAAACAAAAACAAATTTGCTTTGAATAGTGAGTTGATATGATATTGTTGATTTGCAGAGTAGTTGTTTTCTAAAATTAAGTGTTGGCCATCTAGTCATGTCATACCATGCAGGACCTCCATGCTTCCGAACTCCAGGCATGAGAATTCCCTAGTGAATCATAGCCAGTGGCATTAATTGCGAACTGGAGAGGCCAGAGAAAGGCCTGACGCAGGAGAGCACGCTTGAGAAACTATGTCAGGTGGGGGTGAGTTCTATCCTGGCACTGACAGGACCCTGTAGAAGACTTTCCTGTGTGAGGCAACAAGATTAGATTTACCCTTTGGAAGGATCCATCTGGCTCTTTGGTTGAGGAAAGAGGGTTCAAGGAAGGCGAACTTACAATTAAGGAGACCAGGTGAAAGACTGTTGAAGAAAATCTGGTGGTAATGAGAGTGGTCCCAACTAATGAGGGCAGTTGGGCTAGATCAAACAATGAACACTGTGTGTGGGAGCCTATCTCCTGTGCTCAAGGGTCCTGTGAGCTTCAGAGGGGAAACATGGCCAGCCTTCTAGCATCTCAGACTTAAGTAGTCTGAAGGCGAGTTTGTCCTTGAGACCCTCCTGTCTCTATTCTCATGCACAGCTGTCTATCCAGTCTCCAGTGCTAGGTCCTGTAAGCCATTCTTGATCCTTCTTTTCTGTGTTGAACCATACGGCATGCCCTACTGGCTTTGCTCCAGACTGTTTCTAATATGTATGTTCTCATTTCCATTTTGTCTCTCGACTCTGACCCAGGCTGCATGGTATTTTAGCACAGGTGAGTACTGGCTTTAAGTCTCTATCTCTGAGTTTTAAATATCTGTTCCAAACAACTGATGGAATTATGTTAAATGTAAAGTAGAAATTTCCTACTCTTTGAGTATAACCCCTCCCTGGTGTTCCTGGGTTAAGAACTTTCTAAGATGCAGATTCCAGGTTTTGAGGCCAGACTTAATCAATATGGCTCCTTAAGGATCAGCTAGACAATTCTGAGGTGCACTAGATTTGGGGAGAACCTATTTACATTTGTATTTTCCTTATCTTTCCCCTCCTTCTCCCTCTGTCCCTCCCTCCATCCCTTCCTCCCTCGGCCCCTCCCTCCCTCTTTTCCTTCCAAGAAAGTCTTTCTAGAAGTCCTAGCTAGACTGAACTCGCTATGTTGCCCAAGATGCTCTCAAACTCTCATCCATCCTCCCGATTCCAGAGAACTGAAATTACAGGCGTGAAAGCACTTGAAAAGTAGAACCAAGAGATCTGGAGTTCAAAGCTAGCCTTGACTACAAAGCAAGCTTGAGGATAGCCTTGATTACTTAGATTCTCACTCCTCTGCTGCAAAATAAAAATAAGAAAAAGAAAAAAAAAACCAAAATCTCATAGCTCATAGCTAGGATTTCTAGAAAGACTTTCTTGGAAGGAAAAGAGGGAGGGAGGGACCGAGGAAGGAAGGGATGTACATTTACATTTTATAATCCAGTATCCTTAACACAGTGTAAAAAACTTTTGCGTTCTTCTGTCCTCCTCTAAGATCAACCTGGCATCCTGTTCCACCTCACACATCAGTGATGTGGGGCTCACAGTTCTCCACAGGCATCCTGTCCCTGTGTCCTTTGCTCAGGCAAACCCTTCTCTGTACACCAGAAACTCAGACTTCAGGAAGCTTTCCTGGACCTCGTGTCATCCCACTTAGTTCCTTTCTCTGCCACCAAACCACCTGTCATGTTATTAAAACAGCTTGTTTACATTTCTTTCTTATTGACCAGATCTCAGCACAGGCTCAGTGGTCAATGAGGTTTTTGTTGAACATAATTGAGCCCCAGAAGCACGAAAAAATAGCCCTTCAAGGAAGGTGAAGTGCTGTACAAATGAGAAGAGACAAATCTTAAAAATAATTTAAAACTTTGTCCCAGTGAGACGGCCCAGCAGTGTGCAGGCCTGACAATCTGAGCTCTATCTCCGGGTTCCACGAGGTGGCAGCAGAGAACCACCTGCCCGTAGGGTAGCTGGCCTTTGATCACCACAGATCTGCCTCCCCTCCAATAAACACAGTTTTAATAATGAAGGATGAAGGAAAGAATGTAGAAAACTCCGCTAGGTTGAGCAGCTCACTCACCTTTGAAAACTCTCGTTGCCCAACGCGCCTGAAGCTCCACAGTTGGGAAGATGGATCCTAGAGGCTGGATGAGACCCATGCATGCAAGGGTTGGCTTCTCCAGGTGAGGGGGGAACATGGATTTGTACAGCGAGACCCTATTATCCTCCATTTTCACAAGCGAATCTTCAAGGAAAGGAAAAGAGAAAGTATAGCCCGTGGCAAAGACAATGACATCAATGTCCTCCTCCACTGTGCCATCGTCAAAAATCGCAGCCGTCTCCGTGAGCTCTTTGACTCTTGTTTTCACCTTGATGGCTCCATACAGCACTCGGCTGGGGAGATCGTCGTTTAGCACAGGTTCTTTCATAAGGTATCTGAGGCACAAAAGGAAAGAACACACTCAGCACGGGCTTTGACCGAGGAATCTTCAACCCACTTGACGGTTTTAGGGGTGGTTCTGAAAAATACAGGAATTTCCCAAATATCCATAAAATTCTAACTCAACTGTTTTGCCCACCCCAAACTTTGTCACTGACCTCATTCTAATATTGACAATATCTTCCCTTGATAAACAAAGAAAGGCAAGTAGATGACAAAGGTAAATGAGACAACCTGGAGATGAACTATCCCCAGGGGCTCGGTAAGATGTCAGCACCTATTGTTAATCTTTGAGTTTGCTGGTAACTGTTGCCCACTGGTACCTCGATCACTTTTTATGCTATCTACTTTTTATTATAGTTTCATTTAATCCTTACCCAATGATAAATAAAGGAAACCACACTATATTAGCACTGAGAGCTACTGTGGATAAGCATAAGAATCAATGTGTAAAATGAAAATTGCTGACATCTACTGGCCCTCATATCCATAGACACTCTGTTTGTGGTGGCTTGGAGGGTGGGGCAAAGTTTGCTTGTATTTCTGGAGTTGTTGGTTTGTAAACCATTCTCTTCTCTTTTAAAAATAAGGCAACATATGTGCTGGAGTCTTAATTCAGCACAATGGTGCATCTATTAAAAGACTCTAAATATCTTTCCCCCCTCCTCTGGGGAGGGAGACTGTTATCAAGTGAAGAAAGGTAAACATCCACAATGTTTACTTGTGCTTACAGTACTCAAGATGTGTGACTTTGATACCAGCAAATATTTGCCTTTTGGCCATGAAAAGGGATATGTTCTCATGGGAACAGCCTTCAGCGGATATGGACAGCAACGGTTGACTTACCAGATGAAGAGCTAGCTTTTCCTAACACAGTCTTCTTGAGGAGCCTTCTCCAAACTTTCTGACTGTTAGGCAATCAGTCCTAGCCTGCTGTCTGGAGCAGCTTCCAAGCTTCTACCCCATCTTCTTAAGTAACATTATAAAGACACAAAGTGCAAATTTGGAATTAAGACCCCAGGACCAAAACAACTACACATACTGTTGGGCCATAGCTTGAACTACCATGCTAACAAACTGGATCTTTGCAAAGAGAGTCAGCATCAGACAACCTTGCAGTAATAAGCATACCACAAAAAGAAAAATAACACTACTTGTTTTGAGGCACCAGACCATAATTTTCATGGTTGAACCATCGATTCATTTGCTGTTCCATCATCCACTTGACGACTGTGCGTGGCAGGACATTTCGGAGCATGCTGCTAAACCTAGTGTGGAACACCATGTCCCAAGGGTAGCCATCTTCAGAGATTCGGCTCATGACCCAGGCACCGTGTCTGGTGCTGATAAACACCTGGTGAACAGAAAGGAGTGCAACTGAAATATGGGCTTTGGCCCTCTCGCAGGAATCTCTTGTACAGGTGATATGATAGGTGTTTGGTGGCACAATTTGCTGAGTTCTATTTAGTTTATTAATTTGTGGGCAGCGTATGTGTGTTCGTGTGTGAAGGTTTATGAGAGTATGTGCATGTGTGCATGTGCATGTGTGTGCATGCATGCACGTGTGCTTATGCGTATGTATAAGGATGCCAGAGGTCAACCTTGAGTGTCATCCTTTTGGTTATCCATCTTGGTTTTTATTTGAGACAGGGTTTCTCATTGACCAGGAGCTCACCAATTTGGATAGGCTGTGTGTCCAGTACGTAGGAGTCTGCTTCTATTTGCCTCTCTAGAACTGGTAGTATGTACCATGAAACTTACCTTTTCCCTCCCTCCCTCCCTCCCTCTCTCCCTCCCTCTGTCTCTTCTTTGTTTCTCCTTTTCTCATCATTTAATAGTCTCATACGTTTATATAATAATGAATTTTAGTTATTTCCTTTGCCTCATTTCCCTCTCTGGTTCTGGGGTGTAGGTCAAGCCCAGGTCCTCTGCTTGTGAAGAAATCAGTTTGTCTGCTAAGATACATCTCCAGCTCTCAGGTTCCATTTGAAGAGTATTTGACCTCAAAGTAAGGTTCTCCTAGCCCTTTCATTACCCTTTGGTAACTATGTCCTGCCGAGAGCTATCCGGTAATGTTCATGGATAGAGGAGTGCACCAAAACCCTGATAATGTCCTGGAGATATGAGGAAGCCTTTGGACTAATTCTCATGGTTGGTTGTCCAGTCTCTCCTGTGTCCAGATGTGCCCGAGAAACATCTCTGTCCTTTCACTCTGCCTCCCCAAGGAGATCCGGTGAATAAGCAGAGGCCCTGCAAACATGTGCCTACTGTGTAATGACTGCAGGCAAGCATGTAGGGATCCAGTGTCTCTGGAAGAAGAGCAACCACCTCTTTCCAGACCTAAAAGTACATTATGAGTTTTGGTGGTTAACATCTCTCTCTGCCTGTATGCTGGGATTCTATTTCTCCTCAAGTACACAACTCTATAACATTATTTTTTAAGATTATAGATATGACACACCCCATCCCTTTCCTATCTCTAGTTCCTCGCATTCCCACCATGTACACTCTGATCCCATTCCCTTTCAAAGTGATGGCCTCTTTTTCATTAATTTCTGTTGTTGTGTGTTCTTTGCCTTGAACATTAAAATTTTTTTTGTTTTCAAAATATACACTTAAAAGTCTTGTCAAAGATGTATCCCCCCCCCCCCTTTTTACGCTGTCTTCCCACGGTCCAAATGAAGTGTTTCAGCTTCCCAGTTTTTTTTGTCTGATCTTATTAGATTTGTGCTGTTAACATTGTCTTCAGTGAATAAACAAGACTCATTTGCAAGGCATCCAGTTTATCAAGAGGTCTAGATCATGGACTCAGGGTCCAGACTGTTTAGATTTGAAACTCAGCCCCACTACCTAGCTGAGCTATTTGGGTTGCTCTATGCCCTAGTTTTGGTTTTTAAATTATTTTTTTAGAATGGGGCAGTGTAGCATCTGTCTAAGGACATTATTGTGTAGGCTAAATGATGTTATAGATATACTATGAAGTATAAGCACAAACTCACATTGTTTTGTAGATTGACCTTAATGAAGGCATTGGCAGTTTTTTTTTGGGAAGGACGCCAATCCTACCTAAGCTTGGGGAGTAGCACATACCCACGCATTGCTGTATTCTTGGTCTCTGTGTGGTCATATGCTTATGTTCCAATTTGTTCCTGTTGTTGCTCTTATGCAGGCTTGACAACATTTGGAGTAGGTACTGGATATTCTATTTGAATACTCTATCACCATTTCTTTCACTAATTTCCTGCTGTCTTTCTGTGGGACCAACATTGTATTTTCCATTTTATTTGTTTTCTTTCTGTTTTGACCCCCTTTGCTGCAGAAAAATCTAAGCTAGATGAAGACTGTGATCTGCATGAGGGTCAAGGTTCAGGCTGCCATCTCTGAGATACAAATTTCCAGTCCTAGATGTGAGCATATGAGAACTTACTGTTCTGTTTTAATTTTAAACTTGTGTGATTCATAAATATTGAAGAGGAGCTCTATGCAAAACACGAATGAGTTATAAGGCATAGGCATATCATTAAAGTAGCTGCTTGGTATCAAATTTGGCCAATACTTAGGCTTGTGAACATGGAATGACCTTATAAAGAAACGGCTCTTGAAATTCAATAATTGATTTTCTGGGACATGTGTTCTGAATCCAAATCACTGACCTGGCACATGCAGGGGCCTTGAATGACTATTTGTCTAATAGCAAAAGCAGTTCATTGTCTTTCCGCACTCTCTTCTCAAGTTTTAGAGGTGTTTCCAGCATGAGGGAAGCTGGTGACTGGTGGCTGCCACCCTTTTCTACTGTGTTTCAGATTTCCAGTTATTGCTTCTTGTTTTCTATGGCAAGGGCTGAAAGCTGTGAAAAGTGACAGTGATCTATCATCTATCTATCTATCTATCTGTCTGTCTGTCTGTCTGTCTGTCTGTCTATCTATCTATCTATCTATCTATCTATCTATCTATCTATCTATCATCTTATCTAGTATGTCTGTATGTATCTGTTTGAGACAATGTATCCCACAGGACTGGAGCTTGCCAAGTAGATAGGCTCCTGGCTAACAAACCTGTGGTATCTACTTGTGTCTACTTCTCCAACACTGGGATTACAACTATGTGTTATCATGCATGGTTTAAGATAACATTGGTTCTAGCCATGCTTGTGCACCAAGCACTTTGTAACTGAGCTATCTCCTGGTCCGTGCACTCAATTTCCAAAAGTTGGTTCTTAAAATATTAACAGGTCAGGCCATGTGTGTTGGTGAATGCCTTTAATCCCAGCACTTGGAAGGCAGAGGCAGGCAAGTCTTTGAGTTTGAGGCTAGCCTGGTCTATAGAATGAGTTTCAGGACAGCCAGGGCTACACAGAGAAACCCTGTCTCAAACAAATAAACAAACAAACAAGCATTAACAGACCAGTTTCTTATTAGGCCCCTTGGTAAAAACTAGGCCTTCTGAACCAGAAATATCTAATTGAAACATCTCATTAAAAGAAAAAAAGAAGGCACACCAGTTCCGAGAAGTGGAACAATTGACCCTCGGACACACATCTAGTTAGCGGCAGAGGTGGAAGTGAGACTCTGGTTTTGTGGCTTCCAGAGTTCCTATGTTGTCACAACAGACAGCCACCTATAAAGCAATGGACCTTTGCTGTACAGCTGGGTACTCCAGTTGTCTCTCTCCACCCTTTCCACACAGTACAAGATAAGCAAAAGCATCATACCTGCGAGGCCTTCTTACTCAGTTCTGAGGCAATGTCTGTGGCTGAGTTGCCTATTCCAACAACCAGGATGCGTTTCCCTTCAAACCCAGCTGGGTGCTTGTATTGGCGGCTATGGAAATACTGGCCTTTGAACTTCTCGATACCTTCAGGAAGAAGAAGGGGGAAACTGAACTTCCAAGTAAGCAACTATGACAAGTTAATTTCAATAAAACAGCATGGTCCATTTTCCCTTTTTGATTTCTCATGCCCTCTCTTACAGGAGTTACAATAGTCAATTATCAAACTCTAAGTAAAAACTCCATAAGAAATATTAGGTCCATGTGAGAGACTGAGTGGCTGGCCTGCTGCTGGCTTCTCACTAGCTATTCTGTTTTGGACACTCTATGACACTCTAGTTTCACATCATAGATGCATTTAAACTATTTTGAAATAGTGTTATTGTAATTGTACAATAATTAGAATAGTATTTATCCTTTTGCAAAAGCAAATAACCAGAAGACTAAACCCAGGCCTACAGAAGTTGCTCATTGAGTGACTCAATACCCATTTGATTGTTAACCATTTATGTGCCTCTTTGTGTCCTTCCAATGAACCCCTTTTATACTTCCCACTAGTAGATGGCTTTGTTAAAGTGTTCTTTGCTTTTAGTGTGGGAAACCCTCATATGAAGCCTTTTTCTAACCCACTGTGTCATATACTTTCACCAAGGACTCTGGGAAGGGAGTGTTCTTTGTGACTCCTTGTCTAGGGGATGATTCCTGATTGGGAAGTGACCTAAGAGGGAAGGATGGGGCATCAGGACAGATGGCTTCAGGGAACTACTCCTGCATTCCTCCTTCACCTCTGTCCTGCCTGAGTGGGCATTTCTAGGAATTCTCTCTAGCAACTCTTGGCTGGTAGAAAAGGCTCCAAAGATGTAGCACCTTTATGGGTGTGGCAGACAGAACATTCTGGGTAGGCATATGGCTAAAAGGTCCTTTTATAGAGAATGAATTTTGTGAGAATTCTTTCAGTTTCTGGGAAATTTGTAATGATGCTGGAGGAAGTTAGCTGAGCTATTTGAGAAGACCCAGAGAAGGCAATAGAAACAAGATGGTGCTGGCATTTTTCAGCTCTCCAGCTGTATCATTCCCATTTTATCATCCAATCTTACTATTATTCCCATTCATAGCAGCAAATCCTGCCTGTCCATCTAAACTTCATGCAAGATTCCTGAAAGCCTACTCCTACAGGCTGAGAAGCCCCGTAGATTCACCTGGAAACGACTTCAGTGGCAGGTGAGGTTGGATGTGATGGCCGCTGCAAACCATAACTGCGTCAAAGACAGCATGTTGCTCCTTGCCATTGCTCTGAGTAGAAACTTCCCATTGGCCAGAAGATGAAAAATCTGGGTGTTTTTTCACACTAACGACGGTTGTCTTGAAAAAACATAGAGAAGACCTCATTAATCACTCTGGCAGGGCCCTGAAAGTAAGGATGGGGTGAGTGTAATATATAACCCATGTTTTTCTTCAGTCCACTGCCAGCCTCTAAAGGCAAACTTTGCCAAGTGGGCACTTCTTATTCTTTGGCAGGCAAACACAGAGGATATTCTCAGAAGACTGTCATTCACAGGATGGCTCTACCAGGAATTGGAGGGGGAGCCATAGGAGGTAAAGCTGGACATTTTAACAGGATTTACAAATACAGATTTCCATGAAGATCATCTGTTAATGTTAACATAACACAAGCCTGATGCTTATAAAACTAATGTTTCTAAGAAAGTGAAATGCATTAAAAATGAGCCCCATTATAGCTAATAAACATAACCCTGTCCAATTTGTGGGCAACGTGAAATAAGCTATTTGATTTTCACATGCAAAATCTTACCAGGTGGGGATTTGTGATATTACTATTACTCCCCATTTTTAGTTTCGTAGTAGTTGCATTTTTAAGGAGCTATGAGCATATTCCACAACTCTCTGAGGACTGTAAGGAATACCTGTTGTGATTAATTTTTTATTGAGTATAAAATATCTGAATGCTTTATTTTAATATGCAGACCTATTGTCTGTGTTTTATCATTTTTTGAACTCCCATGCAAGCAAAACATCTAAAACAGTGATCCATCACATGCTTGGTAACACTCTCAGTTTGTGTGGTGAGAATCAAAGAACCTGAATGCGAATACCTATCAACTGCCATGTGTACAATTTGTCAAATTTTGAAACATTTGTCATAAATGATTAGGAAATAGGCCTCTAGGACTCATGTTTAAATTAGTTACATATAAATATTGTGGGCACACCTCATTGTTTGATGATTTTCTCAAGCAGTCTCTCTAGTTAGACCAAATTGCTTTTTTAAACCTTTGAAATTTTGATGATGAAATTTGACAACACTGTAGAGCTCTCTCCACCACAGTTAAAATGACCAACATTGTTAGTTTATCTGTTTACTCATTTCCCCTGGCAGGTGGGCTGGGAAGGTTTGAATGAACTCTTATGTTACCCACAAAACATGGCAATTGCATTTTGAATTTGTTTAAATAGTGTTTTAACCAGATCATTGTTATTTCCAATGTACTGAACTATCTTTATTATTTGAATAGCTTTAAAAACATAATGATTGTCAGTATACAATTAAATGTATCATTTACTGGAACTTGAAAAAAACATTGCAACAGCTCATAAGTGGAGTATCTGAGCTGAAGCCAGAGTTGTTCATTCTACACATTTCTTACCATCTATGCCATAAGCTTCTTTTTTATTAAAATATCCATTAGTAAAAACTAGTAAAAAAATGAGCCCCATTAAAGTTATTTATCCAGAAATGCATTTTAAAATTTAACAATGCTCCATGCTTAATGGCAACTTGTTCCTTTGCTGTTCCTCTTTGTAGAAAGTACAGGAAATGGTCATTTCAAGTATAACTCAAAATGATCTGCTCACCTTTCTCTTGCTGCAGATTACGTGCAGAAAAGAAAAGAAATTAGGAAAAAATAGTTACCATGTGCACCTGAGATAAGTGAAAAGTAGAAAGTATGTTTAATACATTTCTATGAAGAACTTAAAAAAGAACAGTTGACTCAACTTCATATAGCCTTCCGAGAGGTACGAGGCTGGAAGTCAGTGGCAGGAATGGTTTAAATATAGTTTAACATTATTTTTATCATCATTTAAATGTTTGATTTTAATGGATGGTTCCCCCCTCATTCATGTGTACCATCAAAAAGATCAGGAGCAATGGGACCACTTTTTGGGTGTAATACATGCCTCTACCTTTCAACAAACCCACCAAAAGTGTGAGAGTTTATTTGAATTGCCAGAGTCAGTTTTCTATTTCAGTGTGAATTGAGTTAAGGCAGAAAAATTCACTTCCAACCACACACACGGTACCTGAAACTGAATATACTTTAGAAGATCAAACTTCTTGGCAAAAATCCTGAAATACTCCAAGAGTTTAGAGTTGTGCAGGAAGTTGGGGAAGTCCTCGGGCATCGGGAAGTCACTGAAGCAGGACATTTCTTTGCTGGTGTTGGTGATGACAGAGTGATAGATGCTTGCTCGGCCATCTTCCACATTTTCCTAAAGGAGCAAGTGAAATAGTCAGTGGCAACGACTTTAATACTAGTCTTACTGGTGTTAAAAGTCTTCTTCCAGAATCTAAACCCTGAGTGATGTGACTCTCTTTCCCTGCACTATCACGACTAAAACACATGGGTGCAGAGGAGTAGCACATATAATTCATCATTCTTTGTGATGAACCTGTTTGTTGTCAACTTTTTTGGCACATTGCAGAATATTAGAATATTTAGCATCCCATCTTCCTACCATGTAACACCAAACTTTGTGAGCTAGTTGCCTTCTTAAATTCCCCTAGGGAGGCTTTATTTATCATCTCCCCTTTAAAGACTAATAATTCCTGGGACACTGAACACAGAATTTAAAATTAAATGAGTGATTTTTGGAGCAGGGAGCTTTACATCTTGATTTGACCCCATAGGTCTCTATTTTGTGCTTCATTCAATTTAGTCTTCCTTAAGTGATAAAGGGGTCAGTACTGTGATCTCTTCTTTGTTTTTCTTTTTTTTTTTTTTGGCTTTTACGAGACAGGGTTTCTCTGTATTGTTTTGGAGGCTGTTGGTCCAGCCCGGCCTCGAACTCACAGAGATCTGCCTGCCTCTGCCTCCCGAGTGCTGGAATTAAAGGCATGCGCCACCACCACCCGGCGTGATCTCTGCTTTGATTCCTGACTCCAGCATCCTGCCTGGCTCTCCATGATGATGGAGACAGTAAGTAACCTATAGGCTGAAATGAACCCGTACCTCCTGAAGTTGGTTTCAATCAGTGTTTTATCATAGAAACAGGAAGCAAACTAAGACATCAATCAGATCTCAAACCTTGCTAAGAATCCCATAAAACATTTGTTATGATTGTATTCTAAAGTCATAGGCTGCATGATATCCTTCATGTAAATTTATGTAAATAAATAACTATGACTGGTGATTAGAGACTGAATAAACCTATGACCAGACAGGCTTTTATTAGAAAATATAAATAATGGTGTCTAAGAAGTCTTCAGTGGATGTTTCTATGTATACAAAGACTAAGCTATAATCCAGAAAGAGTAATTGCCATTTTACTATGCAGTAGAATGTTTGTAAAGATAATAAAGATTGTAGAAATTCATCAACTGAATGTAATTACTTAACCTTATTGTATGGCACCATAGTGTTTTCTGTAGAGAAGTTTAAAAAGAAAAATATTCACTTGTAATATAACCAGCATTTTAAATAAAGTATGCATGTATCTTTATTGTATTTTTTTAATATAGAGAATTATTCCTTGCCTGCCATGTTTTTCAGTCTTTGACACCATCGAAAGTGGTCATCTGAGATGGGCATGAGTTTTATAATGAACATTAAGTCAGCCACAGATAGATAGCATGACTCCATCTCAGAAAGGCATACATAAAGAAATAAAACAAAGCCAAAAAATGAAAGAGGTAACCAGGACTAGAAGAAGATGAACTTAGTCTTCATAGTTAGATGTGGGTGTCAACACATCTCTTTCTCTATAAAGAGAGAAGTCTGGACCAATTTGTTCCTCTCATCTGTGAGGCCAGGATGTAAGAAATACTCCATAGTATGAAGAATGCCATTAAGTCCAAGCATTGATACTATTACAGCTTCCTAGGCATTGAAGGTTAATTTGGGTATCAGCTATTCTGATGATATAAAATAACTGGTGTAGTAGCTCACTATTACACGTGGGTATTCTGCAAGAGGTTGTACTTGGTCTCGGTGAGTAAAAAGGAGCAAGCTCTTGTGACTTACTGTCCTCGGGCTAAGTAGAAAGCACTCTATATATTGGGCCTCACTGGATCTTAGTATCAGGGTTTTCAACAACATATTACTCACTCTTAGAGCAGGTTATTTAAGAGACATATTCAGAATTATTGCTAAATACAGATTTGATTATAAATTTTTCTCCCTTATATTCCCTTCTTCTTTCTTCTTTTATCATTCACTCATCTGTTTATTCTCTCATGCCTATGCTTAGACTTGCCCCATTGAGTAGTGTGTTTATTTTTCCTGGACTAGAATCTAAACTTGATAAATAACTGTTCCAGCTGCAGGTGGCTTGGGCAAAGGCAGTCAGAACAGAGTCTGCAGCCTTTGCACTATGCTGGATCTCCAGAAAGGATTTATGATTCTGTTATTGTGAAATGTATATAATACAAAATTCATTTCATGGGATTGACATGTGAAGCAGGCTTATTTCTAATTTAAGTAAAAGTAAAAAAATGCATTTCAGTAAAATGAAGTGTTTTCTGACTTTCACACAGGGGTATGATGACTTGAGCATTGGAATTTATTTTCAAACACTAGCTTCAAATTGTGCAACACTGCAGTCATATGGATGTATAAACATTTTTCTGGTTATTTGGGCATAATTGAACACAATGTCCTTGGCAAGACTGAATACTTGGGTTTCCTATCCAAATAGAGTCTTAAAATAGGAAATACTTCATTAAGAAAAGAAATGTGTTTTCCTCCTCTCAACACTACCTGATTTTGAGTCGTGTTGAGTAAACATCGAGGGTTCTATGAATATTTCAGTGGGATTTGTCCCTCCTGACTATATTCATGCTTCTGCAAACATAGATAAGTTACACAATCCAGTTTCTTCATGTTCCTATGTCAAATGGGCTTCGTTCACAACCCAAACATTAAACAGCTGTTCTGAGGTTTACAGAGATTAGATAGGTGCTTAGCACAATGCTTGTCTCCAAATATGTGATAAGTCAATGCTTGCCTCTCTCATTATTGCTACAGATCACCAGGGTAACTTCACCAAGGCAGAAAA
Organism: Mesocricetus auratus; assembly: GCF_017639785.1. Classification (NCBI taxonomy): domain Eukaryota; kingdom Metazoa; phylum Chordata; class Mammalia; order Rodentia; family Cricetidae; genus Mesocricetus; species Mesocricetus auratus. The sequence goes on along the minus strand of NW_024429266.1, from coordinate 28,939,948 downwards.
ACATTACACCCATCTGAACCAAGACTGTTCCATGGTAGCTAAAACGTTAGGACTTTTCAAGAAGCATGATTGGACTCTCCGTCAGGATCTGAGGATGAGAAGGAGTCAATCTAATTTCTGATTCTTAACACAAATTTTAGGGTCAGGCTGAAATATTCACCAATAACGATAGCATCACAAATCTTTTTTTCTAAGGAGAAAGCGATAATCTATATTGACTTGATTGGTAGAAGTAGTTTCTTAACAAAAGCTGTGTGTGGTTGGGGGTAGCAGAATACTTATCTAGTATGTCTAAGGCCCCGTTTTCCTCTTTGAGACAGGGTATCTGTGCAGCCTTGGATGTCCTGGAGCTTACTTTGTACACCAGATTGTCCTTAAACTCACAGAGATCTTCATGCCTCTGCCTCCTGAGTGCTGGGAGTAAAGGTGTGTGCCCCAATGCCTGGCTGCCAAATTCTTTATGGGTGCTTCTTAATTTATTTAGTTGAGTGATGTAGAAGTCTATGTGTTTAGATAGGTAAAATTGGCATATTTTCATAGTTTCAAATGGACAATGATGAATACTGATTTAATAATGCTTTATTTGGCCTGGACTAAGCTGGGAGTTGGGGGCAGGAAATAAACAATACAAGAAATATTCTGTCTTTGTTAAGCTTCTTACTGTATTGAATTCAAATGCATATGGGCCTTGGAGCTGTAAAAGTGAAGATGGAGGGAGGAGAGATTTTCCTCCATGCTAGACAGAGACAGTATAGAGCATCTTCAAAGTGGTAAATCCTACTCCATGTTTACCAATATGACTGTGACTTAAAGTGGTATTTATGAAAAAAATAGTTTTATTATCACAAAATTTCACTTCCTATTCATTCACTAGTGAAGATCTAACTCTTAAAGGTATGAAGAAAAATAAGGCACGCCAAGTGCTTCTTTGCTGGTAGAAGTGCTAAAATGTATTTAATTAATCACACTTCCTGTATCCCAAAGATGACACCAGGGGGCGCTGCAGAACCTTCTGGAAGAATTCAGTATCACCTAAGTCAGGCAAGGCCCACAGATTTAAATATTTTTGGTTTTGTCTCTAAGTTAGCACTAGACGTACCAAGTGATGTCAGAGGATTCTGTGTCAATGAGGGAAACGGTAAAGAATCGATTTGCACTAGTTTAGGATGGTGTAGTTGTGAGGAGCAGTTTCCCTGGGAATGAGCATGGAAGCCCCCAGAATCCTTTTCCATAGTCTTCTCTCAGAAGTCCAATACCCAAGATGCTCATGGGGACTCAGTGGTAGCCTGTGCAATTTGCTTAGTGTTTCTCTCTACAGGAAGGAGGTCTTTGAGAGGAGAAAATTATTTATCACTCTCCATTGGATATAGTCTAAGAGAGGCTTGGCATATGTCACTATTATAGTCTCTAGGAAATTATGTATTTAATGTTATCCAGTAAGAATCAATTAATTCCCATTTTAATCTATTTTTTTCCAAAATACATAAGAAACTATATCTGATTTTAAAATGTGTTACACGGGGGTTGTGGAAATGCAATAGGAACCACCTTCTAGGAATGTATTAAACCATATCGTTGACAGACCATTCAAAGTAGGTTTTACCTCTTCAGATAACAAATTTGTGACAAATAAGGAGGACTTTGTATTCAGATATTAAGTCTTACTCATTAAATCTGCTACAGGTCCATTGAAATGGCTCACTGGGTCAAACTCTTACAGTACAAAACTGATGATGTGAATTCAATCCCTGCAACCATGTAAGGGTGGAAGGAGAGAACCAATTCTACAACGTTGTCCTCTGAGCTTCATACACATGTGACACTGGAGCACCCAAGCTCACATATCACACCCCCCCACACACACACAAAGTTAAATTTGCTGCAATTTAAACCTACTTAGATACAAATGAATACCCTGTATTTGAGCTGACAGTGGAGAAATTATCAATTAAGCAGGGATATATTACATTACTTTCTCAGGAAAAGTTGTAATTCTAGAAACCAGTGATTATTAAGATACAGGCGTGGTTCCTCTCTGTAAAGCCAGTCATCTTATATAAAGGTTCTCTGTCATTAACTCTGTGTTTTCTCGGTTGGATGAGTACATTTTCATTTGGCACCTGTCCACCATTTGCCAAGCTGTCTCATTATTGTAGGGTTCATTCCAGAATTGCATGTATCTTTTCAGGAGATTTCGATTCTACATGTCTGGTATTGAGTATATTTTCTGATTGAGGCAGAGTTTTGTCACATAGCCCAAGGTGATCTCAAGTTTCCAATCCTCCTGCTTCACCCTCTTTAATGGTGGAGATCTAGACATGTGCTACCTCTCTCGGGAAGAAATGCAAATATTTACATTCACAGGCCATAGCCTATATAGTTGTCTGTGAATCTGCCAATAAAAATTTGAATGACAGGTAGTAATGTGAAAATTTAGGTTGGATAATAGAATGACTTTAATTAAAAGAAAATGTCTAACAAAGAGGTTCACAGCAGCTATACTAGAATAGAGTATGACCAGAAAAGCTCAGTAAACAAGTGTGGTTTATTTCTAGAGAAAAACAAAGTCAGAAGTGATAAGGGCCTGTTCTCTGAAGAAGTATTTGGTTTAATTATTAGGATAGAAGTGATGTCTTAAAATAACTCTACTTCTGCTTTATGCTTCTTAATATTAATGCATTATCTAGTTAGTCTATTAAAAATGACAAAAATATGGACTGTTTTGAAATTAGCTAGATTTTAAAGGATTCCTTAATGCCCTGAGATGATCACATAGGTTGGCACAACATTAACCTGGGAGAGAGGCCAGCTTGAGTTCAGTGTCTGGTTGGCTACACAAATAAATAAAAATAAAATTAGATCAAAGCTGCTTAAGAAATCTTGCAAAGGCGCATCAGCTACCTTGAAATTGCAGTGTGCCCTCATCTGAGATAGAAAAGTCACACTTACTTTGAATCTCCACAGTCCTCCGATGTCTTCAGTCCTTTCAAAGCAAGTGGGCTCTAGACCCTCATCCACACAGCACTTCAGAGAGATCAGGCCACTAACACCTGCTCCAATCACCGCAACCTTCTTTGCCATTGTCTCCTGTCAATGAGTGATCAGTCATTACTGCTTAACTAGGACAAAGGTAAGAGAACCTCCCATGGGGTCACGTAACACTAGTGGTGGTAATTTAATAAGCAGCACTGATTAAATAAAATGCCTCACTAATCAAATCTTCATCTCTCTGTCCCCTAGGAGAAACTTGTCTGGTCATATGACCGTCATTGTAAACTTGCTTACCATGTCTTGGCTTATTATTAAAAAGGAATCCATTTAAGCAAGCAAAGTTATTCAACAAAAACAGTCCTGGGGTTGTGAACCAAAGCAGACTGGGCTCTGGAGTTCTGAGCACTTCATTCTCAGCCTCTCTCACCAGTTGTCATCCTTACCTTTGTTTGGGTCTTTTAGCACTGTCCCTTTGGCAGAAGAGCTTCCTCTGTGGGTGGTGTGCAGAGAGATGTGAGTTTTTAAGAGATGGAAGAGGCTGGGAGAAGTGGGAGGAGCTTTCCTCCTCCTTGAGCACTCTGCCAGCTGAATCTCCAAGGACATTATTAGTACTGAGATTAAGCAAGAAGTTCACTTGCTAAGGTCGAGAACACTGAAAACACAGCATACAGATGGTCTAAAGTTCAGTTTTATAGTCAGTATAGAAAATGTGCATTGACAAATTGAAAAGAGTAAATAAGAAAAAAGAAGTTAAAACTATCCCTACTGTTACTATCCAAATATACCTACAACCAGCATTAACATTTTTGAAAATTATTCCGCCTATGTAGTTTATGTGTGTATGTGCCCATGCACACACTTATACACAGAGGGTTTACATGAAGTATTTTTTTTCAATTACTCTTCACCTTACTCTTTGAGATAGGGTCTCTCATTAACTCACCAATTCAGCTAGACATTCTGGTTAGTGAGTCCCAGGAATCCTCCCATTCCCAATTACCTGGTGCTTGTTTCCAGGTGCATGCCACTGAGGCTGGATTTTTGTGTAGGTGTAGGGAACCTGAAATTAGATTTTTTTGTTGTTATTTTGTTTGTTCGTTTTTTATTTTTGAGACAGACTTTCTCTGTGTAGTCCTGGCTATCTTGGAACTTATTCTGTAGTCTAGGCTGGCCTCTAAGTCACATCTTTCTGTCTCTGCCTTCCAAGTGTTGGGATTAAAAGCGTGCATCACCACTGCCCAGCTGAATTTAGGTTTTTACGCTGGTGTAGTAAACACTTTTTTGAACTAGCCATCTTCTCAGCTCTGCTTTCACTTAGTTGTATGTAACACACTTAGCAAAGTAAATACGTGACCACACTCCAAGTGTAATTTCCAACTTAGTGTTTTACTCCACTCTACCAGAAAGTTTGTACAAGAGCATTTTTAATGGTTGCATGGGTTCCATTTGTCTGGTGGTGTCTAGTCATCCATCTAGTAGTTATTCATTTTTGTGTGCTCGGTATTATTTGTCATGGGTCACGGTGCCTGGTTGAGTAGACTATGTCCCTGACTTCATGATTTTTATTTCTAGTACTCATCTGGGTTCTCTTAGGGTCCATGACTTCTGGGTCTTAGCACTCTGTGGTTATCTGTTCCTAGCCAAGATCTGTTTCTCAATTGATTTCTCTGCCTGTATGTTTGCTGGCTCGGATGAACTACTGGGACTTCTAAGGTCTTCCCCCCCACCCCTTGACCTGCTATAGGTAGAACAAGATAAACTTTTTATTTAGTTCTTGGTCTTTTATTAGTGTTAACGTTTAACAGAAGGCTAAACCAGAAAGCTAAAAGGCTCTGTGTATCTTGAATGTAGTCAAAGCAGCAATGGCAAGGCCTCTACTGTCTGACTCTGAAGACCAGTCGCTGGAGGGCCCTGTGTTGCTTCACACATATTAACTAACCGGATTCCAAATGCTTTCCAGGTATCAGACACTCTGAAGTGCTACTGATACTGTAGGGAAACACAGCGAAACTTCTTGGACTTGTAGACCTTGGATGCTAGCGGAGGGGCCAGACTGACAATTAGTAAGATGAACTAGGCAGTGGGTTGGAGGAGAGCCACAGGGAAGGAAAGCACAGAGGGAGCTGTGCAGTGTCACAGTGAAGGGCAGCTGTACAATGTTAAGTGAAGTGTTCAGGGAATGTCAGTTTCTCTAAATGTCCCAACCTGAATTTAATCATGGTGCAGGCTCCTCTTCAATGCATTGAGTGACTGTATGACCCACAAAGGGGACGATCAGTGACTAGGTACAAAGGAACTGCACACATTTCTCCGCTAAAAAGAAAAGGGCACTCAGACTGCAGAGCTTGCTAATAGCCCATGACTAATAATGAAGAAGATGATCCCTCACTTGTGTATTCACCACCCTCCTTTAATTGATTGTATTTTAGAAGCCTATGGCTAATAATTGTACCTGACCATTATACTTAGGAGAAACACATAGATATGTTAGCAAAAAAATTAACTGACTGAAGCTTTGTGATTGGATAGAGGCCGATGGTGTGGTTCTGCCCCAGGTATAACTCATGGGGGGGGGACTAAAGCCATTTAGAGCTAAGCTAAACTGATACCTTTATTCACAGACAAAGCACTGGCAGCTTCTTGACAATAGTGCTAGCTTTATAGAGACAGTCCTGGCTGGCAAATGGTACAAAGGTGTGCCTTGTACCAACAAGCTCCCTGGGAGACTGCAGGTATACCCAGAGTGAATCAGTGAGTTCCCAGGCAAGTTTTCATTAGGAGACCTGTAATTGTTTCCAGTTTCTGCTGTTACCAAAGCACTGTGCACTTTTTATACATCTCTTCCACACTCAACTAATTATTTTCTCTGAATAAATATTTGAGGCAGGGATTGCTAAGTGAGCACATTTGAATTTTTGAGGTTAAGGCATTCCTCCAAGTTTGATGTACACAAGTAGCACTTGGAGATCTTGTTAACACACAGGCAAATTTTTTACAGCTATGACATTGGCACAGATTATTTCTAACAAGCTTCTTGGTAACTCCCGGTGTGTCCTTTTGATTTTTTAACCATATTTTTAGTTGTAACATTCTAATACCTTTAGTCAAGCTGCCTCCCAGGAAGCAGATATATCTTAACAGTTTTTTATAGTTAAAAAGTGCTCTGAATTGTAAAAATACTTTCCTAAACATTAATTCATTTTACTAGCCCAGGTCTATAGGCTTTACCACCCACCTCTACTTTATAGAAGTGGAAATGTATTTTGTATCACTAGGGAATTTAAGAAGAGCCAGGAGGGCAGTAAGTGTTTTAAAATATCATCATATTAGGAGCTCCCAAGAAGCATTGCGTTTAGTCAAGAAGCTACATTTGAAATTCCCTAGTCAAGAAGGCTGACTGATGGACAAGATCACACAAGGCAGTTTTAGGTAAGGTGAAAGTCTATCTAGGACCCCAAATGTAAATGCTCCAGAAAAATCGAGTTTACTCTGGTCTAAGGAAGAACTTTCTAGTTAACAATAATGTATAAATATAGAGGGGTATTCTGTAAGAGGATAATTCTTTATTACTATGCACATTCAAGCAGATAAGCCAATGAATTTTTCACCAATCACAAGGGTTGCAGGTGTGTATGGTATATATGTGGCTAAGTGTAGAACTGAGATTAGAAATCTCGCTGTTATCAGTCAATGCTCTAAATGCAAAGATGCTGGGAATGCTATTGACTGGAAAGTGTCCTGGCTATTGTGGTGGCTGGAAGGTCGTTTTCATAGATGCACATATTCAGGTGGCCTGGAGTGACCCTTACAGCATTCTTGAAAGAGTCCACATCCACTTCACTGAGAATTCCTGTCAGGAGAATATACTTATCAGCCATCTTTTCTTTCTCCTTTGTTTTTTACTGTTATTTATTTAATAGAAATACTCAAACACAGTTCCTCTTGCTGAGAAACAAAGAACTGGGAAGACAGGTTCTCTCACTAAATCACTTTAGACTTTGGATGAACCACAAATCAAACTAGTTTTTCTGTAGATGAGCTAGCTCATCCGTGTTTGCCTTATGATGTGTGTAGACCCATGACTTCCTGCATGCCCTGTGTTTTCTGGGGCAGTGCTTGAAAGAAATAATCCCTCTGGAGATGCAGGATCAGGAAAATGAACTGAGCAAGCTGTTTACTTCCTTTTGACACCAGCAGAGTGGCACGAGAAATCTGCAGAAGAACTTCTCCCACAGCACTGAGTAGTGCACCTATGACAACCCTGAATCAGGTAAACACTTTGAACCCAGGTTTAGAAAGCAGTTTTATTGAGATACAATTCAAGATATCCCATATTCCTCCAGTTTTAAGTGTCAAACTCAGTGGTTTTACTAAATTCAAAGTTGTGGAATACCAAACCAATTTTAGAAGAATTTCATGCCACCCCCAAAGAATTCCTGTGTCTATTAGCAGTCAGTTCTTATTTCCCACCAACCAGTGAGTTTTCTACCCCAGACCTAGGCACTAATTTACTTTCTAATTTTGTAGATTTGCAATTTTTTGAGAAAAGCTCTCATTTTGTAATCATGTCTGGACTGGACTTTACTAGAGTAGGTTAGTTTTGAATTCACAGAGATACATTTGCATCTGACCCGTTAGTACTAGGATTCAAGGTGTGCACCACTACACCTGGCTAGATTAGCCTATTTTGAACATTTCATATAATTGACTCATACAATTCATGCTTGTTGGTGCTGGCTTTTTTTCACTTACAAGGTTTATCCATGTTGTAGCATGTATTAAGACTTCACTGTTTTTGGTTTGTATTTTGTTTTGTTGTTGTTGAATAGTATTTTATTGTATGGATACTATCTTTTTATTTATTCATCCAATAATTGCTACAGCACAAAATGGAAGGTGATTTAAAAGAACTATAAAATTTGGGGACTAATGAGCTTCCCCCCATCCTTAATCCAGTGTTAAATACTTGAACTTTTCTAGTCCCTCAGAAGACTGCACCACTAGATGAGGTATCTAGTACAATATTCTACTACCATTAGGACAAAGAAGATGAAGGTGAGAGCTAAGTCCAGATAGATACATGAAAGGGAGGAAAAAGGGACTGGAGGAAGAGGAAACCAGACATGTGCTCTAGAAACTCTTGACACAGTAAACAACATGACAAGCATGAAGCCGTTTATGGCAGTAATGACAATATTACAAAGAAAACTCTAAATGCTCATCAGTGAAAAGTAGCTAAGTGTCTTGTAATGTATTTCTATCAAGAAAATTTTCACATGATGATGAAAAGTGAAATGCAATTATATGCAATAAAAAGCATGCATCTGATAGTAATAACATTGAGCAAGAAAAGCAAGCAGTTCTTGGAGAGGATGGTTGTGGTTCTTCCAGTTTCAAACAACAAGGATAACATAGGGAAAAGTTTGAAAATGATTTCTCTTAAAGCAAATGCAGTATGACCACTTACAAATGTGGCAGTGATCTTGAAGAGTATGCTCTTAGCAAAGAGATCCTCATTTAATTGTAATTCTTTTGGAGATATGTATTGTGTTGCCATAGTGACTGATTGCAGTTTGATTTTTTGAAGTAGGATAAATGTTCATTGTATTTATTGTTTTTTTTAATTTAAAAACAGAAGTCATAACTGTGGATCAGAAAAAGGGATCATTTCTTTCATGTCTTTTCCAAAGGATCACAGATTTGTATGACTTGATTGTTCTGAGATCAATACCTAAGGAATGAATGTAAACTCTCCATTTTCATAGATTTGGTAAAGAATGGACAGTCATGTGGAACTATGATTAGACGAAATGATAATTTCTAAGAATAATAGACAAAGGAGGGAGGAGCCAGCAGTGCCTGTCTGTCCAGATTCTTTTCGGTCTCTCTGTGCAACTATTCCTTGCCTTTTTTATTTTTTTTTTCATTCCTTCCCTCTCGACCTTGGATTGGACCCTTTCTGAGATGGGGGGTCTTCTGACCTTCTCTCAGATAAGATGAGGTCTGACTTTTCCTTATGATCAAATCTTAGACATGTGGGATAAAGATTGAGCAATATTTTAAAATTTTATGTCTGATTTTGTGGAAAGAGTTTGACTTTTATGATTTACCTTGGGGAAGGAGGGTTGTGTTTTCTAGAGTTTGCCTGGGAAGGATGAAGGGTAAAGGAAATGAGCACAAGAGGCAGTTGGTGCAAATGTTTCTTCTGAGGTCTTCACTTTTGGTTACCTAAGTTGACCCCAAACTCTAGCTCCATGTATGCATGATGCCATGACTTTTCCATCGGCATTTAGTGAGACTTAAGATGGTCAATATTTGTGTAAAGCTGGCTAGAAATTCATGCAGAGTTTCTTCTTACCTCTATCTTTCTTTAGCAATTTTTCTATCAGAAGGTAATGAGAAGGCTTTTAAGTGCTTTGAAGAGGCATATACTGTGGTCATACTTGTAGCAGTGTGGAGAAGAGCGAGGAAGTGGCTGGTGCAAAAGAAACCTGTGCCACCTTGTTCTCCATGGCAGCATTTATCTGGTGATCTATCTTGAAGCGTCTGTTATACAAGTTACTAGGAGCCTACATAATTTCATTACTTTAACCTTTGTTTCTTATGGGCAAAGCATTTTTTTCTCTATAAATCTGGGTATCTCTGGTCCCAGATATTTATTCACAGGGTGAGTGCTGTAGGTTTATTGATTACCCACAGGCTTGGTTTAACATTTTGTTCAAATACATTTGCTTTGTTTTGATAGAGTGCATTCCATTAGTACATAATTCACTAATCATAGCCTTCTCCAGCATATCATAATAACTTATATTATATAAAATTGATTAAAAACAAAACAAGACACCCCCCAAAAAGAAGAAAAAGACCATGCTAAACTTCTTCCTCATCCAAACAACACAAGGTTATGGTTGGTTGGTCACATTACAAGACATTTAGAAATGAAGAAAACAGTATTCAGTTCAGGGCAGATTTTGTGCATGATGTAAATTTCTGTTTCTCATCTCTTCCTGAAGAACAATCAAGCACATATATGTGCACACACACATGCACGCACGCATGCACACACGCGCGCACACACACACACAATGAATGATATGTCTTTTCAAAGTTAATTCTTAACTAACCAAACACAATGGACTGGGGTGATGGTTCTGTAGTTGAGAGAGTATACTGCTATTGAAGGGAACCCTGGTTTGGTTTCCAGCACCCACATCAGGTGGCTCACAACTGCCTGTAACTCCAGTTCCAGAGAATTGGTAGCCTCTGTCCTCTGCAGGCACCTGAACTCACATACACATTCCCAAACATGGATTCACATAATTAAAAATAAAATAAATCTTTAAAAAGCACAAATCACATGTGAAAACATTTTCATAGAAAAATTTCCAACCATGTCAAGGTAAACAGAAAAAAGAGTGTCAGCCCCTATGTGCCTCACCTCTTCCCAGTCCTAATCCAATCTTCAGAGAAAACAACTGATGACAATTGGCTTCGTATGTATATCTAACACTTACATAATTGTTATGTAATTATATAATTGGTATGTGACTATATAAATGTGCATATATACATTTTGTACATATATTGTACATGTTTGTACATATATATGTACAATTACACAAGTGGGAAAATGTGCAGTTATTTTGTTATTTCTCTCTTTTACTGAAAATATGCTTTGTCATGTTCCAAGTCTGTATGCACAGATTGATCTTAGATACTTTACTTTGTATTATTTTACATCATGATGTGTGTCAGGGCACTTTAAGTCTTTTAAATTAGAAGGGTAATGTCAATGGCTCACTCATTGTTTGCATATATGCATTTTAATGCTTAGGTAATTAGAATTCTAGTCTGGAATCAATTTGATGCTTTATTCCTTGTTGTTGAGCAGATAGCTGTGGCTCCTGCATTTAAACTTGACATTTACTAGGCTCTTATGGTGATAGCTGTGGCTCCTGCTTTTTAACCTGGCATTTACTAGGCTCTCATAGTTGCTCTGGGTTGATTTCTGTCTCTGTGAATGAATGATCACCACACTGGGAAAATGCTATGGATCACCAGTTAACCTAAGGCTTGAGAGGGTAATGAATGCTTGGTGTGTTCAAAGAATGGCTGAAGAGGAAACAAGGTAGCACAGGCAGGATATATCAACTATAGGTTGAATCAGGAGATATTTAAACTATATCTGTTTCAAGACAGATTTTAAATGTGCTTGGATTTTGAGCATTGCTGGAGTTAGAACACTGACTCCCTTCACACCTTCTTTGGACTCCTGATAAACTTTTTATTGTTTACTATATATAAATATACATACACATGTTCTGAACTAAATCAGCCAGTGTATTTCAAGAATGTAATGATCTCAGTTTGGAAACCAGGACATGTGTTACGTTGGGGAAGGGGTTTCGCCTTTGTTTCTTCAAGAAAGCTTTGGATTCCATTAGAATTGATCAAGATTCGATCTGAACAGGAGAAACCTTGGGAGGAAGAAAGATAACAGCTCATCCACAAAGTCATAATCTATGATGTGTAAGGAGAGTTCACAAAAGGAAAGGGAAGTGTTTTGTTTTGTCTTCACAGGAAAACCCATCTCCAAACAGTGAGAAAATACTGAATATATGGATACCTGAAGAAGAGAGGATGGCTGGCCAAAGGAACATCAAACAAACAAGAATCTAATGTTTGGTATTAATGTCTAATTCTCTTAACCTTGCACTTAGTATGTATTTCTCTTTACTTCCTAATGCTCTATTGGTTCCAATTCACTTAAACAGAAGCTGGCGTTGGAGTTGGATTTGGTTCTCCTCCTCTAAACCCAAGCATGTTGTTAAAATAAAATTCAGAGTTTCTGTATTACATCAAAGAACCAATTGATGTAAGATAGAAGAAAACAAAATCTAGGGACTGTCATCTGTCTATACTCAGTTCTTTCTCTGAAAGTCCAATTTCCCTCATATTTACTGTCTTCCTTATTGTTGCCTTTCCCTGTGTGCATACATATACAAGTTTAAATTTCTTTGTTGACATTAACGTTTGAGGTTTCCACAGAGAACAAGGAATTTCCTGGCAGCAATCTTCAAACACTTCTTAAAGAAAATCGGGCTCCACTTCATTGTCTCCATGTGATCTGACTTGAAGCCATCTGAACTGACAAATACCACCCTCAAACTGATTTGGGACTTAATCGCTCTACACAACTCCAGACTAATTAACTGATATGCTGCACCTTCTACACTCTGGCCAGAGCCTCAGACAAGAGCTTCAATCAAGATTAGAACTTCAGTTAAGAACTTCAATCAAGCGTCTCCTGCCAAACAGAGACTGGGTACAAATGTTGTAGTTAGTCCACTCGAGACTTTCACTATACTAACATTTTTCTTCCTACAGGATCCCATGAGGCTGTCATCATCCCATTTCAGCAGGAAGTAGTTCTGAGAATACTACGCCCCCTTTCCCTACTGTTGATATTACATGCTAATTTACACCTGTTTAGAGTTAGTTTTCAATTGTTTAGGGTTGAGATTAGAAGGAGATGTTCAGACTTGGGCATCTCAGATAAGTTTAGGTTTAGATGGAATAGATAAGCTTAGAATGGGATACAGGTAGATTATTATATCTTCTGGCGATTTATAATTTGTTTATCACAATTTGTCATACTATATAAAGTTTTCTTTCTATGCACAAATAGCCTTATCATTTTCTATGTATATATACTTTATATATGTTTGAGATATTTTGTATATTGACACAATTTATTTTTGTTTTAAGTTTAAATATCTTCTTTAGATTAAAAAGGGAATTGTAGGGAGGGATTTTAGATACCTGTGCCACTGACCACACTTGCTTTGGGCGTGGCTAGAGGCGCATAAGGATGTGGGAATAAAAGGCTGTTTAGGAGAGATTCATGCTCTCTTTCGGGCTTATGGTCCGGTCTTGGAAAGCTGCTGACCCACCTGGGTTGCCAGTTTCTCTTGTAAGTACCTTCCACAATAAATAGTTACCTATACCTGTGGGAACACCAGAGTTTTCTTTACATCGTTAAAAAAAAAAACTAGATTGCTTTACATATAGCCAAAAGGAACATCCAGCCAGTCTGTTAATGTTTTAACAGAAAAATTTAAGATGCAAACGAGGCCTTGTCAGCTAGTGAGAGCTCTACAGGTTAGATTGGGAAAGACTGCTCACAGACTTCAAATAATTTTCAAAAGTTATTTGGACACAGTATAGTTTACAATCTTTGAGTGATTTTCAGAAGTTTTTGGGAAATATTTAATGGATATGTCCTTTTTAATGGGCATCTACAAATAATCTAAATTTACCTAGATAGTCAACCAAGGAGGGTAGACAAATCCTTCTACTATTATGGTCCAGCTTCAACAGTTCAAAAAAAATTTTTTTTAGAAAATAAAAAAGGGGGAATAATGTCCCCAGTCCCCATAATGACTCATCAAATAATACACTCCTCATTTAAAAATTTTATAATGTGAATGCCAGTGAGTTTCAGACAGATTCTGGCATGATGGAACTTGAGCAACCATTGCTCAGGTCAAATGGAGACATCCATGCACTAAACAGTGGAGAAGACCCTAATTTGGGGTCGAGGGCATGTTTGTGTTTTCTTGTAGGAAAAGAATAAAAGCTTCAGCATGGAGCAGAGAAAAACTGGACCTGAGACCATGGGAGCCTACCTAAGCCAGTTTGAGTGAGATCTCCTAAATCAGTGTTCCTGAACCTTGCTGTCATCGAATCTAGAGCCCAAGAAAGAAAGAAAACAGTCGGTTCGAGATTTCCAGTTTCTCAACAGACCTGCTGCATCAACCTTCCGGACCCATGAGTTTTCATCGTGAAGCCAATAGAGAATAAAGGACCCATTTAAAACATTTGGACATTGGTATGGACTGTGATGAGGGGCAAAAGCCTCTTTTCAGTAATTGAACAGGACATGGTCATTTGAAATATCAGACTTGGTGGTTCCTGTTTCTGGAATCCTGCCTAGGCCAGTGTATTTTTCTGGAGAAATGCAACTTGTCCTAATGCGACAAAAAGGAGACTTTGACTCAAGTCGCATAATCAGCTGACGTTAAATCAACAAACTGCATCACCACAGGAACAAATTGGTGCTCTGTGGATAGTGCAACAAGCCTATTGTTCATATTTTTCATAATGCTACATGTGTAACATCAATGATTGTACCTAATGTATCTGTGCAAGTGCACTTTCTAAATGCTTTCCTGAGCAGATCTTGGAACAATTGTAAACTTTATCAAATTGTAAATGTAAATCACATGCGGGCTACCCTTGTAACAGAATGTAAATCACATGCATGTTACCTTTGTAACAGATGAAGGCTGGTAGAATGTTATGGCCCAGATCTGGTGATGGGTACGGTGATGGAGAGGCGCTATGTCAATGGAGGTCCTGGAAATGGTGGCAGTGGCGGTAGGCATTCTGGCTTTATGCCGAGCTCAAATGTGCCTTGTTCCAGAGGCAAGAGATCCGTAACCAAGTATTGCTTCGTTTAGCCCATGGCAATCCCGATAGCCATGAAGGTTGGTTACAGATGGTTTAAAGTTGGGGCGCTCTGTTGACGGACAACCTGTGGGGAAGACCCCCTCCCGCCTAAGACAGGGGTTCAAGGTCCCCCAAGGACGGGAAAGGGAGGGTGACCCTACTTGACCTAAGCCAGGAGTGCCTCATTTAAAAATAAAAAGGGGTGAATTGTGGGAACACCAGACCTTGAGCAGAGACCCACTTCCCCTTCTGCCTGGGAGTAGGCAGCTGTAAGACAATGTTTACTAAAAACATGTTTACTAAAAACAATACAATGCCCGGGGGCAATAAGTTCCTGGAAAAGGCCTGCCCACAGAAACCACCCTGAGCTCGACCTTGTCCAAAGACTAACCGCCTCTTCTGTCACGCTCAGATCAGTTTTTGGTGTCAGAGCAGAACCAGCCAGGGTAGAGGAGAGAGCAGAAGCTTTTCGGGAGGGAGCCTTTCTTAGGAAGTTTTCTTGAACCTTTTTGGGGCCTGCTTAAAGTTTTCTTTACATCATTGAACAAGTCTCTGTGTTGTCAATCCCCGACACCCTCCGCACGTTCTCGGACACAGGCCGCACAGCAGACGCGACATATACCCTCATCAAGCATGTGATTTATTTTATAGTGACAATAGTATGTGTACATAAATGCACATGTATCATTCTTTATATGTGAAATAGGAAGCACTTCTCATAGATGAGATTCAACCTACTTTATTTATATTAATAGTGTATATATAATGTATCTACACACGTAGATGTATACTGTAAGTACTATATATGTGTGTATGTGTATACATATGCAAGCATTACATGTGCATTTATCAATAAAACAGACACAATGCATTTAATCATATTTATGTAGAGTTTTACCTACTTCATACATGGGGGTTATGTTACTGTTCTGTTGGTTCTCAGTGTTTGAATGAGCTGTTTAGAGGAAGTGGTAGTCAAATCGCTTTTGGAAAGAACACTGGATCAAGGTATAAGAGGATTAGCTTTTCCTGTAATCCTTGGGCTGTCTGAAAGCTTTGATTTCCTCATTGTGAAGTAGGTCAGGATAATGGTGATAGTTAGAAACATGCCGGAGAGATTAATGAAGAGATGTTTGTAAATGATTCAGTCACGGCAGTATAAAAAAAAAGTAACCGAGGAAAGAGAATGAAAATCTAATTTCTATGACCTCAGTGATGAATATATTATTTTATTTAATATTAAGCATGTTAGTCTGTGCCAGTTTGTAGCCAAGTGTGACATTAAAGTTGAGGTTTCCTTTGTGTCAGTAGACACAGAGCAGAGAGTTTTACCTGTCTGACTCAGGTCCATAATGATCTGGTAAAGGCCTTTTTGTTTTTTACCATTAATGGTTTTGTTTGGTATAGTCCTTACATCAGATTTGATCATATACCCTGAATTCATACATACAACTAAATACAGATTTCACATTGATCAGACTAATGCTCCCAAATGCTAAGAATGAAATGTCTCTTTGGACAGCATGCTTCCTGGCCTGTGGCTACTCCTCAGTGATCCTTTGGTTTTATTTCCCTGCTTGATAAAAATGAAAAAGGCCATGATTGTGTCTGCTGTTACCTAGGACCAAGTATTGTAAAGCTACTTACACCCCTTGTTTACTGGGATAGACTGTTATGGATTTTTTTTTTGAAATCCAATTTTTTTCTTCAATGTTCTATACTGTTCTATATCTCCAAGCTGATAGTTTAGGATATTCATCTTGCTTTTATTATATGTAAAATTAGCAAAGCTGCCAAAGATATGTATATATTTGTTATTTCTTCCCAAGGGGGATATTGGAACTATTCTTAATCTTAATGGAGTCCAATTTATAATTTTAATGGAGTTTTTGCATTTTGTTTTGCATCTAAGATGCTTTAATTTAGCTCAAATGATATTCCCATTTTTAGTTTAGTTTATTAGTAAAGTGAATTATGTTAACTATGAAGCCAGCATTCTGTTCCTGAAATGTTTTACTTGATGATATGCTGTTCATTTTATACACTGTTGAATTACAATTTGCATCTACTAAGAATGTTTGCATGTATATATGCATACGAGGGATATTGATGTAGATTTTTTTGTTTTACGTTTCAGAGTGATAGCAGTCTCATAAAATTATTCAGAGACTAATCTGTCTTGCATTTTCTAGTAAAATTTTACAGAATTTGTATCACTGATTTCTCAAATATTTGATGGAATTCATGACTGAGGCCATCTTGGTTTTGAACTTCATAGTGGGAATATTTTCTTGTCTTCTCTAGTCCTGGGGATTGAATACAGGGCCTTATGCATGCCAGGAAGGCACTCTTGTCACTGAGCTACACATGCAGACCTTCTCCTAACTATTTTCTATTTGCTCATTTTATTTAAGATGTCGTAGTGGTACAACCCCATCTACCTATATTCATTTATTGTAAAAATACTTCAGTTAATATTGTGTAAAACATGTTGGTTTCTATGCTGCAATATGTAAGATAACATGCCCTTTACAGAGCTCATTAAAATTGTTCTTTTCAACTTCCCTTCTATTTTCCTCCTTATCTCAAATGTCCCAAACTTCAATTCAACATGTGAAAGCTTATTAAGGAAAAGATTATCATCAGAATCAGATAGGCTGGGTATTTTCCTTTTTATTTATCTTTTGAGTCAAATGATCCAGGATTCATTTCACATCTGCCGGAAGGAAAGGAGGGGCGTTTGGTGATTGTGTGTATCTCCATGTGTTTATTGTACTCTGTGATTACACTTCTAGGCTAGACTCTGGCCCAGGAAAGATTTTATTAGTAGTAAAATGTGAACAAAACAGCAAGAAGGATCACTGGGAAGAAAAGCATTCTTAGAAAGTCATAAAGGTGAGTGGGTCTCTGTGCTACACCGACAGCCCTTGTCCTGGTTGGCTTCACTGTCCTCTTCCATTGGGTCAAGATGGCATTTCTGGCTCCATCCCACTTTCCCGGTCCCATCAGTCGAAACTGGTACGGACTACAGGGACCAAAGAAGACCTCGAGGGCCAGCTGGGGATCAGTCAAGAAGAGCCAGGGTATGTTAGGCTTGGCCCCTATGAAGGAGCTCAGCTCATCCATATATGAGATGTAATCTGTTTGCAGAGTATGACTCTGGCCAAACCTGAAGGCAGAAAAACCAAATGATTGTCACAGTTGCAAATGGCACATTAATCCTGTAATTTATGTCTCTTACTCATCACATTCAGTCTGCCAATGTTAGAATCTTGTGAAGGTTTATTTGAAGTTTAGATTTTTCGTAGTTTCAATGCTGCTGGAGTGCAGTAACATAGATCATGTCAACCTTTCAGTTGGAGTGTGGCCTCATGTGACTTAAAGATTGCCACTGACATTTGAAATGTATTTCTCCTTTTTACTTGTATTTACTTCTAGTGGAAGTATTAGCATTAGAAGAGCTCACCTCTGAGACACACCCTTTGATTTGGATAAGGCTAAGTGGGGACTGATTTCTTTTCTCCTCTAGATTTTTGAGCTGATATCTACTCCAGGACATTCACTGATTGTTTTGTTGGAGATTGGAAAGAGTAAAAAAATTTCCTATACAATTGTTTACTTATCAAACAGTGATTTGGAATCTAATTATACTTTCAACAGATTTCAATAGGTAATTCAAAAAGAATTTTCTTTTATGGAATAATTAACCTGAAAAAGTACATTTTGACCTAGCAATATTAAAGGTCATTCTACCTGCTGAATTTGAAAGTGTGTATTGAACTTGGAGGTGAATACTCTCTTTCCCAGAATATTCTAAGGTAGCTGAACTGAATATAAATTTTTATTTGAATCTATAAACAGCAAATTAGATTCTACTGCTCAATTTCCAGCCAGCTAGTTTTCTTTAAAAGAAGGTGACTTGGGGGAAAGACATGGAGCCAGTTCTTAGCCTCATCACTATGGATATTTTGAGCCAGATGAGTCCATGGTTTCTGAACTGCACTTTTGGGTTGCAGGTTGGCTCCAGCACTCAGGTGTCTTACTTACTTGCAGACCTCAGTTATCTCTAAATTTCACATGTTCCCTGGAGGAAATTACTCTTTCATAAGTTTACAGGGGCAGAGAGTGTTTTCCTCACCTAATGTGGATCAATTATAGCCAGAATTAAAAAAAAAAACCTCCAACTGTTAGTTGGCAACATTAAAGACCTTATTGATGTTTTCTATGCATAAGGAAAAATTTAGAATTCGTTTGATTAGCGAGTGTAATTGCTTACCACTTGAGTTTCTTGCCCATTTTCTCATCTATGTCATCCATCATTTCATTTGTAGCTGGCAGGGTGCATGTGTCTGGAAAAAGTATGAGGAGAGAGACACCAAAAAAAGACAATGATGTAGCTGGGTGTTGGTGGCGCACGCCTTTAATCCCATCACTCAGGAGGGAGAGGCAGGAGGATCTCTGTGAGTTCGAGGCCAGCCTGGTCTACAAAGTGAGTTCCAGGACAGCCTCCAAAGCTACAGAGAAACCCTGTCTCGAAAAACCAAAAAAAAAAAAAAAAAAAAAAAAGACAATGATGTTAGTCCTTCATAATGATCAGGATGGAACTCATTATTTATGAAACAAATGCACAAAAAGTGTTTTAATGTCTACCTTAATTCAGCTGTGTGATGTTTTTATTTGTGACTTTGTTTAATAAAAATGTTTTGTCTTATGCAGACTTCTCTTTGGTGTTATTAGCCAAATGAGAATTCACGAATACAGAGACCTGGGAGGTAAATGCACTTGTGGGGATGGAAAAGCCGGCTCATGTGTAATGATCAGAGCAGAGATGTCTGAAGCTTTAAGTTACCCAACCTTCTTGGTGTTTATGTAACATCATGAAGAGCCTGGTCCTCAGCATACCTCTGCAGTACCTCATTTCATATAATGGGGTAATTGTGTTCCTACTTCTTGCCTATATCCTCCCATTAAAATTTCCCTTAAGTAATAATCTGGAACAATAGCTGATGCTAAAGTCCACAGTAAGTAAAGTAGATAATAAGAGGAAGCACAGGATTCCAATGTCAGCATTCAGCTGGATGTTTAATAAGGGATGGCTGAAAACCTTTGACTCTTGTCTTTTTTTTCAGACTTCATCACTTGTTATTGTAACAGTTACCTCTACAACCACAGAAGAAGGTTACTATGATATTTGTGGTGCATGAACACCACCTAGACACTGTGAGCCTCGCAGTCTGCTTGATAGCATCCCATGGCTATTATTTGCCATGTATTTCACTAGAGGGAGAGGGATCAGATTTTTGTTTGTTTGATTTGGAATTGTGGCACAAGTAAGTGATAAGGCAGAGTTCTATGAATATTTGTCAAATGAATAAACAGTGCCCTTTGTTTAATGTAAGTTTTCTAGGTTTGTGAACTATATTCAAACTTCTCATAAAAATTCAGGCTCTGAGCCGGGCGGTGGTGGCGCACACCTTTAATCCCAGCACTCACGAGGCAGAGGCAGGCGGATCTCTGTGAGTTCGAGGCCGGGCTGGACCGACAGCCTCCAAAATAATACAGAGAAACCCTGCCTCATAAAACAAAACAAAAACAAACAAACAAACAAAAAATTCAGGCTCTGAGCACACTGTTGGGCTTTTAAGAATAAAACAATGGGAGTATTGTACAGGAAAGTGTCCTTATTCAAGATTTCATGATAATACTTTTAAATAATCATCCTTCATGGTATATTTGAAATAAAAGCATATGTATCCACAGTATTTTTAGGAAGTTTAAACTCATTCTATGATTTTAATATTTTCCTCATTATAAGTGTTTATCAGTAGTATGCTAGGGGAGTAGTTTTAGCCATTGAATAAGAAGACACATTTCATAATCATGATAATCAGTAGTATTACAGGCATTAAAGCACCATATTTAAGTCACTGCATGTAATAAATATGTCCCTACATTAGAGTTCTTGTAGCCTCTTGAGACTATGTAGTCTGTAGTAGAGAATGAGAAGGGAAGAAGACTTTCAACAGTGTGAGAGAAGCTTGATGTTGACACAGAGGCAATGACAGGTTTCTGGAATGCCCATCACCCCCGGCCCCAGAACCCCTTCAGTACCCTAACACTGCAGTTATCTCGCAGTTGTCTTTATCTTATATAAAATGGTGCAAACTCCTCCAACTTCACTGTCAGAAGGTCAAGACACAGCTTATTAAGTCCCCTCTATGCTTTTGCTTCTCTCTCCATTCCTTGCCACTCCTCTCTTTAATTAAAAAAATATTTCTGGTTATGTATTCAGTGCAGTTCTTTATATTTATGGCTCAATTCATGTTGTTTTAGATGGAATACATAAATCCTGGACAAATTCTCCTCACCAGAAAACCCTGAAACATCTCCTGTGGTAATATCCCCTCCTCATTCCATCTCCATCTGTGAAGTCAAGTTGCATGTCTGTCCTGTTCCCGTTGGATTCCTAGCACAGTCATCAGCTTATAGTAGACAATTATTGCCTATGTGAACAAAAAATAGAATGACCCACATACTTGCAAATACTTTAGCAGCCCAGCGTGCCTGCAGGTCAGCTGTGGGGATGGTAGCACCAAGGGACTGCACAAGGCCAATCACTGCCATGGTTGGTTTCTCTAGTTGAGGAGGGAAGATACCTTTGTACAAGGTGACCTCATTGTTTCTACTTTTGATGATGGAGTCATCCAGGAAGGGGTAGGCATAACCATAGCCTGTTGCGAAGATGACACAGTCAATGGCGTCAAACACAGTCCCATCTTCAAATACAGCGGAGGTCTCTGTGAACTTCGTAATGCTAGGCTTGACAGTCACAGTGCCACACAGGATGCGGGCTGGGAGCTCATCATTGAACACAGGTTCTTTCCTTAGGGGGCTGTGCAGATGTGAGAGGCAAGCACCATTACTGTAATAGTCATTTCTATAAGATTACTGCAACAATCCACACCATTGCAACCATATTTGATCAGTGATGTACCAACTGATGGCCACTAGAGGCTTCTCTCTTGTGGGAATTCCTTTCCCATTTATGAGCATTTCTAAGAATTTTATGTCTGAAATTTTCTTGCCCTTTGAAACAAAATTATATTATGTGTATTTATACACTTTGGAGACTCACCAAATAGATGAGACTAAAAATGAACTCTAGATAGAATGGTTAATTTAATAAAGATTCTAAAACGAGACATCACAGGTTTATTCCTAGCCACATCCCTTACCAGCAGTCACAGCTCTGTATTTGTTTCTCTATGTGTATAACTGGGACAATGACAAAATTGCCCTCATAGGGATATTATCACTGAATGACTAACTACTAAAACAGTACTCAACACAGACAATAACATTGCATATTAACTACGATTATAGCTCGAAGGCCTTACATGGCAAAATTAGATTTTTGAAGATGGGATATCTTACCACCACGTTTGATCTTTTTTCATCAACTTCTTTGTTTTCACAAAAAATTGTACTTTGCCAAAATTATGTCAATGAAAATTTTCAAGAAACATATTTCATGTTGACTTAAGTTTCCTTAGGAGATTCTGGAATTTTCTCTAAGTATTCCACATATGTAGAAACACTGTGAATCTTGATATTTATTTCTGTATTCCCATCTATAACTATGTTCCCCTCTCCCTTTGCCTTATTGAGTAGCTGACAAGTAGATCACAGCATACCTTTTTTCTCTCCTGTTCTCTCAGGGTGGAATGAAAATGTGTCAACTGCAATTTAGTGTCTCTGGCACCCTTTCAAAGGGGGAGCCTAGTTCTGAGAATGAGTGAATTTCCCAAACTGGTTTTTTTTTTGTCTAAATGGTAAAACTCCAATATAATTTGTAGTTATTCTTGTAAGATAAAACATTTTAACTAGATCAAAATTTGAAACTTTTACTACGTTAAGCAAAATCCTAAACAAAAATTCAACATAACTTTTTCTTGAGAGTCAGAACAGTCCTTAAATCTGGGTAGGATAACAGCCTCAGAAGGAGGCTTTGGCTCTTAAATGTGGTATTTAGCATTCTGACTTACAGTTCCTCCTCAGTTTTCCTTAGCATGTTTCTCTAAACAAATGAAAATTTTGGCTAGCATAGGCCAGAGAGGAATATTTTTCTGTGAAATATTTCTTGCCCACCAAATATTTTTTCTTATGAATATACTGATTTTTCTCTCCACAATGCTTCCCTAATTAAAGTGTATCGAGTGTTGTCTGCCAAAGAAGTGAATAAATGATTCTAACTAATTGTATGGGACACATCAGTGCTATCAAGCTCCATTGCTTTATATATTCTGTGCCTTTCAAAATGTGCAGGATGTGGAAGGGAGTGTCCACTCCTGCTCTGGGTCTTCTATTTGCTGAGACACATTGGTTTATAGTACGTTGGTAGATGTTCCTTAAAAGCACAGTAGGTAATCTGAGACTAAAAAGACCCATATTTATAAGTTTTTATAATTTACAAAGTAAATTAAAATGCATATTTATCTTTATAAATATTACTATCTTCAAAGTAGACATTGTTATTGGTATCCTCATTTATCTATAAACATGGATATTTTCAAAAATCCAATTTGGGATTGTTCAGCCCTTAAGTTCCATGAAATGGATTGTAGCTAAATGAATTCTGTTTATCAGGGTGATCTGTTTACCTCATCTGCCTTTCCTTTTGTATCCACAAACATTTCTCGACTAATTTAAACTATGTCATCTGAGAAATTCTAATTCCATTAGGCTCAGGTAGAAATAAATAATCTGAACCAGTGCTTTCCTAGATAGAATGATAAAATACGTAGTATTTGTCATACCCATTTAAAGGCATCAGGCCATAGTTCTCATGCTTAAACCATGTGTTCATCTTCTTGACGTATAGCCAGTCAGAGACAAATGAAGGAAGGACATTCCAGTGCTTTCCTAGATAGAATGATAAAATACGTAGTATTTGTCATACCCATTTAAAGGCATCAGGCCATAGTTCTCATGCTTAAACCATGTGTTCATCTTCTTGACGTATAGCCAGTCAGAGACAAATGAAGGAAGGACATTCCGGAGGAAGGATGCAAAGCGGGTAACATACACCATATCCCAAGGATACCCATCATTCCAAACCCGACTCATGACCCAGGAACCACTTCTGGTGCTGATAATGACCTGGTTGGGAGAGACAGCACAGATTTCAACATCCTTCTATGGCAAATAAGTAAACACAACACTGTTCTCTGGAGGCATATCGGTATGTGTCCCTCAATATCCAGTTAGGAACATTTTCTAAGAGGAGAGTCTAGATGACCATGCTACCTTTGAAGCTAGAGGGAGGCATAAGTTCACTACCCTGAAGAACTTATGCAAGGCTGTTCAAAGAATTGTAACTACGCCACCTGGCATAAGAAGCCTCTATAGCCACCGGTGCTTGGTTTAACTTTTTGTGAGTTTATAGAGAGCCCTAGTAGCTGTGGATAGTGGAAGAGGTTGGGCTGAGTTGGGGAAATAGAGCTAAACAGGTAGCTGAAATTAGATTGAGGATATGTCACATAATTTAATGCTGTTGCCTGTCCCTCCATTTTTCTAGTCTTCCCTGACCATCTATACAGAGCATCTGTTCATACCAAGATATGGAAACTGTCTCAGCCTGCCGAGTCAACTGCTTATCTATTTACTATCTTTCTGATAACTTAGGGGGATTCTTAGTTAAAAACAACAACAAAGCTTTCTTTCCATTCATTTAGGAGTTAACTTATTCAGTATCTGCTTGCTTGAAAATATGCTGAGTTCCTACAGGGTCTACTAGTCAAAACACCTTGAATCCCCTAGAAGCTTTCCATGACTTTGTCAAGGTTAAGTTAGGCTCTCTGTTCTTAATGCCACACCTAATTCCACGAGGAGATGGTTCACATACTGATCACTCCATCTCCACCCACTGATTATTCCTTAAAGTAAAAATCTAGTCTAACCCATATCTTTAAGTTTAATTTAACATAGTTCTGACACAAAATAGTGCCCAGTATTTTCTGAATGAATGAATGAATGAATGCAAAGAGCCAGATCATGTGATGCTTCAGCGTTTTAGACTGGCAAGCAGTGTCTTTCACATGGTAGGTAGTAAGAATATTGTTAAATAAATAAAGACGGATCCTGACTAAGAACTGGTTTGAAAGTTGTTAAAATATAAAATTAGAACAAAAAATGTTTACATACTCACATGCACACTCAGAAATTTTCCTCCATTTTATCAGAGCAAACTTCTTCATACCAAGGAAGACTGTCTTGTCTCTCTGGAAGAATGGGTCACTCAAACGTTCATGATTGGAAGGTCTTATAAAGCAGATGATATGGTATGGAAACCCTTTCTCCAGTCTCCAGTGCTGACTTTATGGCATATTTTCAACCAAGTTTAATTTCCTAAAACCCTCTATGTCACATACCTGTGTAGCCAGACGACTGAGTTCAACAGCAATGTCAGATGCTGAGTTCCCCAAGCCAATCACAAGGATTCTCTTGCCCTGGAAATCTCCTGGGTTCTTATAATCCCGGCTATGCAGGCACTTGCCTTGAAAGTGCTCTAGGCCTAAGTTGATTTTCAAAAATTTGAAGACTTAGTTTCTACACTTAAAAAAAATCCCGTAGTTGAAATGCACTTATCCATTTAGTGAATTTTACCAGTAAACTCCCAAATGATTACTTCTGGGGAATCTTAAAATTTTTGAAATATTATGATTTCCATTAAATAATATTAATAGTAATAAATTTATTAAATACTACCTAAGGGCTAATGCATATGCTATATGCTTAGTCAGTTTTCAACAATTTACTAGCAATATCCTCCCTGGGTGGTGCATGCTATATGTGTTAAAAGATGAAGAACTGGCACAAAGGGAGGAAGGAAGGAAGAAAGGGACAGAGGCAGGGAGGGAGGGAGGGAGGGAGGGACAGAGGCAGGCAGGGAGGGGGGAGAGTGGGAGGGAGGCAGGCAGGCAGGGAGGTAGGGAGGCAGGCAGGCAGGGAGGGAGGGAGGCAGGCAGGCAGGCAGGGAGGGAGGGAGGGAGGCACGGAGAAAGGAAGGAAAAAAGGAATGGAGGGAGTGAGTGAGTGAGGGAGGGAGGGAGAGAACGAGAGAAGGAGCAAGAAAAAATGGGATTAGAGGTCAGGAAGATTTTTGAGTGTATTTATTTCTTTGATCTTTTACATTTTTAGACGGCATCTGTTCTGGCTAGTATTTTTGTCAATTAAACACAGTCTGGGGTCATCAGGGAAGAGTGAACCTCAATTCAGAAAATACTTCCATCAGGTTGGCCTGTAGGTAAGCTTGCGGAACATTTTCTTGATTAATGATTGATATGGGAAGGCCCAGCCTGTAGTGGGCAGTGACACCTCAAGGCAGGTGGTTTTGGACTATGTAAAAATGCAAGTTAATTGAGCAATGAGGAGCAAGCCAATAAACAGTATTCTCCATGATCTCTGTTTAAGTTCCTGCCTCTAGGTTCCTGTCTTGAGTTACTGCTCTAATTTTCCTCCACAGCAGACTATAAACTGTATAATGAAAAAATCCCTTGCAAATTGTAAATGAATATAAAACAAGAATCTTATTGTAATTTTCTGACAGAACCCCATATTTTTGGATATGAGTGTTCAAAGACCCAATATGTATTAAGAGTTAAATTTTCATTATCATCTGTGACATAGCTCATATCTGTCTATCTCTAATTTATAATGTATTTGGACCTTGGAGCTTAGGGAACAAGTTATTATATTTTTCATATCATCAAACATAAATATTTTTCTTTTGGTGTTGTCTTTAAATTATTAAAGACAATTATTGTGGAAAGATATGCTTTAACCTTAGATATCAGCCTAAAAATCCCCTCATTATTATATATATTTCAAGCTTACCAGGAAAAGAATCAGTCGGCATATTGGGGTACACATGATGCCCTGAACAAATCATTACAGCATCAAAGAGCGAAGAGTCTTGCTTCCCATCCTTCTCAGTAACAACCACCCATTGGCCAGTGGCCAAGAAGCTAGAACATTTCTTTATACTGGAAACCAGGGTCTGAAAGAAAACAAGAAAAATGAATTATTTCTATGTTTCTTCTACAATTTTTTCTTAATTTCTTGCAGTATTTTTTCCTTCAGTTTTCTTTCTTCCTCCATCCCTCCCTCTCTTCCTCAGTCCCTCCCCCTCTCTCTCCCTTCCTCTCATTTTTTCTATATAACAATGTCACGATATAAGCATGTAATAGGAGCATGACTAATGTTTATAGATATTACTGCCATAAATCAATGTTATAGATATTGCTTCCATAAATCAAGGCAGTTTTTGACACTTGGCATTCCACAAATAGATGAATGAATGCAATGGGTAGATAAATGTAATAAAAGGACATCTGAGGGCAACTCCTTTTTGAGTCCTCTCCAGATGCAGACAGCTGTTTCTTTATGTCTCAATAAACCTTTCTTTTTGCCATTTAAAAAATTTGAAAAATGATACCTGGAAATTTGAAGTATATATTTGGAACTACACCAGGGAAAACAATTATGTAAATACAGCCTCAAGTCATAATTTTGTCAGTTGTTTCCTCCACTGTATGTGTATTCCTTTCATTTAACACTAATTAATTAAGACAAGGCTTTCAAACAACTATAAAACATTGCTGCCAGTAACAGAAACAATGACTCTAATTCATAAAACTTCTAAGACTCATTAAGGAGAAATATTAAGGACTAAGTGGGTAAAGGGCAGGGCTCCTTTAAGTTGTTACTCTTCCATAATGTCATAATTTCTAACAAAAGCCACATTTGATTGGACAAGGTATAAGTCATTGATATTGAACCCAGAGGAGTCTAAATATGGATTACAGAATTTTGGATCATTTTCAGTCATAAAAGAGTGAGGCAAGGAATTTTGCTGTGATAGTACATCTGTCTTCAGCATTTAAAAAAGTATTTTAAAAGTTTCTGAGAAGAATTGGATGGGGGAGTCCATAAATGCTCTATAGTCTAACAGAACTACCGACTGGGGAGGTGTCACGACACTAGTACATGCTGTTTGATGCTGTGTCTGTCATCTTCTCTGATTCATTCCTATAAAACCATTGGTACTAGGTAAAAAGTCCTACCTCAAACTGTATGTATCTTAAAAGGTCCTTCCTCTGAGCAAACGACTTTATGTATTCCTGGAGCTTGCTGTGGTGCATATAATTTGGGAAATCATCAGGATAGGGGAAGTCTGGAAAACACATCATTTCTTTGGAAGAGTTGGTGAAAACCGACTGGTAAATGCTGGCTCTTCCTTCCTCCGTGTGGTCCTAGGAAGAATAACAAGACTGTAAAATAAAGCTAAGAATGGGCTCCTTTCTGAGACTATCCAATTATTAGTTGATCAACACCCCCTAGTTTTAGATGTCTTTTTCTCCTCTCATATATTACATCCCCACCGCAACTTCTCCTCCCTGGCCCCTCTTCCCCAGATCCACTCCTCCTTTTTTTTTCAGAAGAGGGCAGGCTTCCCAGGGATATCAACCAAACATGACATATCAAATTAGAGTAAAACTAGGCATATCTCTTCATATTAAGGCTGGAAGAGGCAATCTAGTAGGAGCAAAACCCCCTTTAATAATAAAATTTAAAGTTATTTTTGGTTCTCTCCAGTGGAGTCTCACTGGGTATATTATCCACACTTAAGGGCAGACCCCACGCCCAGCTGTAGATGGCTGGCACAAAACAAACTCAATGATTTTGTTCCATGTTGCTCTGTTTGGCTTTTTTTTCTTACTGATCTTTTGCTTCTATATTATGTTTTCTGATCCTGTGTTTTTATGGGTTTTGTTTGTGTTTATGTGTGTGTGTTTCTTCTTCCTTTTAGCCTGATTTTGTTTGTTCCTGTTTGCATTCTAAGAAAAGACAGAGAGAAAAGAAGGGTGTGGAGTTGGGTAGATGGGAGGTACAAGGGATATGGGAGGAGTTGGGAGAGAGGAAAACTTAATCTGAATGTATTATATTAAAATTATTTTCAATAAAATTTATGAAAAAAGTTTTTTCAGATATCAACTAGAAAGCCCTTTACATAGAACTGTACAGAACTGATCTCTTTCCACGTTAATTCTCTTTGCCCTAAGTAATTTCATGTTAGTTCTTATACAATCTCTCAGAATTTTTCTTACTATTTACTATTATCACTAGTTCTGATATCATGCTCATCTTGAAAAGAACAACAAGGATACATTAGTCCAAAGGAGTGTGTGGCTTTTCTCTTAATTGTGGTTGTTACATGGACACTGGTACCCTCTTCACCAGCCACAAGACCTAGTGTGTAAGTGGTTTATCCTCTTTGATGCAATCAGAATCACAAGAATCCCCCCATCCAACTGCAGATTCCTGGGCATCTCTTCAAAATTTTGGATGGCCTGCCTCCAATGCATGGCCTGAGAAGTCTGGGAATTTGTACTTCTATGAAGTTGCAGGGGATACTGTTGTGGCTGGTTCTGAGACTACACTGTGGGAAACTCTGCTCTGCATCCAGGCCTTAACAGCCTTTAACTCATCAGCTCTGGGAACTCACTCTTAAAAAAAACACCAAAAATTCACAAGAAAACACAGGATGTAGAACATGTGTCACTTTTTGGCATTCCATTTTAAAGCCACTGTGTAATTGAAAAGTGGCTTCTTATTGGGAAGCAGTTGGAAGCTAAATTGAAAATAAACATTTCCTCTCTCTTGTGTGAACAGGATGAAGGGTACGCAGGGTGTTGCCTTGAAAACACATCTCAAAGCTGTCAGTCTCTATGTCCCCAAAGCCTGAAGGACTTCTTATGTAACAGAGGGGATGGGTACAATGTCACATTGTTGCTTGATTTAAGACACCCATCTCTCGATCACCTGTCTAGCTTTTGGAAGACTAAGACAGACAGATCTACAAAGGATCATGAGGTCTGTGTCTCTGGGAGGGAAAGGTTCAGCCTGAGGCCTCGGTCTCTCTCCTCAAGTTGAGAATATAGTCTTCCTCTACCCCTGGTTGCCACATTTCTCATAAATTTCTAGGCCCAGATTTTTTGGAAAGACTTGCTTGGGAAATATTTATGGAGGTCAGAAAAAGGGTGAAAGCTCCTGCCTGGCAGGTTCTGGGGTCTGAGCCATTGCTATTCACTCACAGTGCTGTCTGTTGACAGTTGTGAGGCAAGGAGGGGAGGAGATTTCTCAGCTGCCCACTGAAAGGAGGAGGCCTTGTTGTGGACCAGGGACTGGATAAAAATGTAAGACTGCTCTAGAAAAAGAGATGATATGGCCTGGAACTATTTTCAGGTTGAATAAGTCCTTGTGTTTTCCCAAATTGATTCTATATGATCCTAACATGGGAAGAGAACTTAGAATTTTCTTCAGAGACTGTTCTTCAAATAAGAGAGATGTGCACCAACAGACAGTTGCTTCCAGAAGCATGCCTTTTCATTGTTTGGATATGCAAGGTGGTTGAATCTGTCAGGAGGGAATTAAGCTTCAATCTGGATTTAGGCTGAGAGACTGTCCTGGAATTTGAGAGCAACAGGTGTAGGTACATTATCAGCACGTTGTCATTCTGTCTAGAGCTTCAACATTTCCCTCTTCTGCTCTAGGTCGTAAATGGCTTCAGGACATGGCTAGATATGAATTCCAGAATATTCTTTTAGTGTTTTTATCAGTCTGCCTTTACTGTCTCTCATATTTCATATTTGTGCACCAGTTGAATTTCTGTTGATTTAAATATGCTCTCCAGTTCCAGTTTTGGTGTTGCTTCCCTCAACTTGCTTTCTTTTTCTACCTCATCAACTGTTAGTCATCCCTATATCCACCAAACTTCTGTTGTCTTTATTGCCCTAACAGCATACTTGCATACATCATAGTTATTTTTATTTCTATGGCCACTGGTAGTTTTCTCATGTTTCAGTGGCTGGTCCCACATCAATGAACCTATGCTATGGGCAGCACTAATGACTTAGTGGGTTATTTACAAAAGGCATAAAGTTGGGAAGGTTTATAGTGGAGCTGGGAGGGGAATGGGAGGGAGATATGAAATTTTTAAAAATAAAGGAAAATTGTAAGACACTGGCTTCCTAGTGTACTTATTACTGGATGCTATGCCTAACACAGTACTGTATACACTTAGGCTGTATCTATCAAGAAAATATGTGAATGAGAGAGTGAGAAAAATAAGTTCAGATTATTCTGATTCTACTGTTTTCCTTCTTTTTAATCAACCAAAACTGATGTCAATCTATTGCTTGTTTGTTGAGAAAATTTTAATTGCGGTGTATGACCATGTTACCAAACTTGGGTTTATAACTTGTACCCCAAAAAGGCAAGTTCAGCCATCTGTTATCCAGAAGCCAAATGAAACAGCAAAATTAACAGAAAAAAGCAGAAAAGGGAGCTTTAGTCTATGTGACTATTGGGAAGAAGGACAACGAGATCTAGTGGCCTCCTCCAGTTCATCGTACAAGTCCTAAAGTGAAATAAAAGTTTATGCTCATCTAACTAGTACAGGGCAAAGTGGGGTCCTGCCCACCATTGACCCTTCATTGTCTAGGCTTGCATTTTATCATGCATGGTGAGCTAGCAAATGTTAGATGCAGTCAGTACTATTAAATCTCTTTTCAAAGAGACAATGGCTTCCAGCATTTTCCTTCTCCTAGTACGATTTCTGGGAGACATTTCCATTTTGGGTGTCCATTGTTTCACAGCCTGAATGGGAAATATAAATGTCTCCTTAGAATATCTTCATCTTCAGCAGGTCACTTACAGCTTTGAAGACACCAAAGTTCAGCAGGGTCAAACCTGGTTAGTACTTACATGGGAGAAAGTTCTTATTGTAAAACCAAGTCTTTTGAGGACGTGATGTTCTATATGAATGTATGAAACTTAAAACTCATTCACATTTAATCCGCCATTCTTTAAAGCCCATTTGGTTTCCATTTCTTAGAAAAAGCACACAGTGAAAAGTTCAGAGCGATCAGGTTTCTGCCTTCCAGCACACCTTTTGCACAGCAGGGACTTGCAAGATGAAAGCTTATATAACACATTTTTCAAAAATTCCTGCCTGAGTAGACATTGTGCAAAGCAACTTCTCTTAGAAAAGAAAGAAGGCTTGGGAATGAGAAGAGGAGGCTAAAGTTTCAAGTATTTGAAAGTATTCACACCCCTGCCACTGGGACTCTGAGTGAAATGTTGCTTATATACATAACTTGGTAGAAAAGAGACATTCTATCTTGTGGATAACCAGAGTCTGACTTTGTAAACTATCACCTTTTTCTTCCTTACATAAACTTCCTGAGGTGATGATAATATTTAACTCATAGATTTCTTCTCAGATGCTGCCAACATTTCATGGATTGCTGATTTTTTTCTTATGATGTTGGTATTGGCACATTGCCACTACATCCACATGATACTAGGCACTGCTTATAGATCACAAAGGGACTGTACTCTGGAACTGCATTGTGTAGTGATCTATTTCCTTTGACAACATTCACTAAGATTCAGCTCACTGCTACTCTTGAGGAGTTTCTTCTAACTTACGATGATTTTAGTAGCTTTTTATTCAACAAGTTGATAGTAATTTAAGGTTATCTTGTCAACAACTTTTTATCTGAGTTACTTAGGATCACTTATTTTTAATAGAATGTATATAGTCTTTGAATTATGGATCCATTGTCTCCTAGTGAGGTCTGGGGTACCTACCTAGAAACAAACATGATAAAATTTCTGTAGGATAAAATAAAAAAGGGAATTACCTGCATAAGAACTTGACTTTGTTGTTTTATTTCACTGTTACTGAACTTTGGGTAATTAGTCTGTGGCCCAAGAAAGCAGGTATGTTCACCTGTCCTCAACAAGTCAATTAGGCTAGCCAGATTAATAGCAAAAATCAGAAAAGGGGAAGGTCCAGTTATCCCACCACTCCAGTTCATCTCCAGGGTCCTAACCTGAGACTGATATTTAAATGGAGGAACAACCTTATACACATTTAAGCAGTTCAGGTCAAGGCATGGTCCCACCCACTGTTGACCCATCATCTCTGTAATGTTGTAAAGCTCTTTCCTCTACAGAAGAACTTCCTTCCTGAATGACCCGGGCTTTTCTTCTCTCAGCTTGAGATCCTGGAGAAATCCTAAATTCCTAAGATTCACTGTTTTAATAATCTGATAACTAAAGTGCCTCTTAGAATATATTCAGTTTTTCTAGACTAGTTCTATTTTATACCTCATGGTCAGATTGTTTTCATCATTACCCCATGGAAGCTATTGCTATCAAATGAGCTCTTGCTTATTTGATATCAAAGTGTTGTGAATTTAAGTTATCATTTCCTCCATCAGCAGACTGGAAGCCACTCATGTAGAAAAATGATTATGTCACATGTTTCTTATCCTACTCAATAGTATAAAACAGACACACCCAATGCTGGTGTAGTTTTTAGCTGTTACCGATGAGATTGTAGACAGTCATGTTATTCTAAGCTGGTAACACTTCTCTGGGCAGATATAAAGAAAATGGAATTCTCTAAAAATAATGGAAAATAAAATTTCTGACTATATATCTCATGCAATACTTTGCATTTAACAGGATCAATAGCTACAGAAAAGTCTCATGAGATGAATACATTATGAATTCTAAATTATTACTAAAATCTCTATCAGAGGAAATAGTATTTTTTGTTTTTTGCAGATGGGAAAGTACTGAGATGGAGACAGAGAAAGATGGTTACATGATTAGTGTCATTGATACACTCTCTTTGAGCCAAAAAAAATGTATCACTTGCATGCAGTCACATTGACTGGAAAACTCAAGACAGAAAAGCTAAGAGTGCTCCTAGGTCTGGATTTGAAACTTAAATGCTATATTTATAATGAACATTTCATGGCCATATTGTTTCTAAGACTAGGTGGCAGAGATCATAATTTTTCTCTTCAGATTTAGAATTGGCAGGCAACCCAATAACCACACTCACAATCAACATTTGTAATAATTTATAACTGCTTAGAGAGGCACAACTAGTCAAAAATCATATCCTGTTGGAATTGCAAGGCACATTATAGGTAACCTAATTTCCAGTCTCTGCGTTTGACAGATGAGTACCTGAGTTCCAGAGTGTGGTAGTTACTTTCCCTTAGATCTGCCTACAAAACCTGAATTGGAAATAGAACTCAGAATTTGATTCTAGTCAATATTTTTCAAACTGTTTCATTGGGATTTAAAAGGAATGAATGTTAGAATCTTTGCAAGTATATACAAAGGTGGCCATGTATTATTTTTAGCTGGTTACTGACATTAGCACTCTATCACTTGGAGAGCTGTTCTCCACCAGATAGGTCATCGTATTGATGAGTGAGAGACTAGAAATACATCACAAAGTGATCTGCTTTCTTTGAGGACATACTTTAAGTTTCAGCTGAGTTCAGCCCTGCTGGTGTGCAGTAACTTTGAGTGAACCAATATTATTTTGAGAGAAGAGGTAAAACTTAACTTTCTAGACCTGGGGCTTTTGTGATATGGTTTTCTTGTTTGAATGAGAACTGATCAGATGTGATTTTCAATGGAAACCATCTTTCTACCTCTTGTGTCCTAGAGATGGACCACTTACCGAGAATTTCCATAGGCCTCCAACATCGTTGCTCCTTTCAAAGCAGACAGGCTCCATCCCTTCCTCCAGGCAGCACCGTACTGCAGCCAAGCCACTCACACCAGCTCCGACAATGGCCGCTCTCTTGCCCATGATAGATGGTATGAAAAAAGTCTTCAGAAAAAGTCTTTTGACGAGTAGGGGTTTTCAGTTGAATTATTGGTCAAGGTTTATGTGTCAAGATCTCCACCTTAACACCAGAAGACAAAGGAGTGTATTAACAGTGTGTGTTCATTACAAACAATTCTAGTGTAGGAAGACACTAACCCTGCCTTCTTCTGATTACTCCTTTCTCTAGGAAATAACCAAGTCAGTGACTGCCATAGCAGGCAGCACCGTGAAGATCACCAAACTACTTCCCAGAGTTTCAAATGAGGCTTCAGTAGCTTGAAATTCAAAAATTATTTTTCTACTAGTTCAGAGTTAAATACAAGGTTCAGAACTAGAAATGTACCTCCTAGGACAAACCCATTGCATCAAATCAAATGCCGATTGTCTGGTTTTAAGGGCTTTTACCTCTTAACCAACCACTTTTTTCCTCTCCCCAGAGAACCTCCAGCTCTCCAAAATGTAGAAGAGAATGGCTTTTAAAGTCAAAATTGAGAAAGTGGGTGGTGCTATTTTTCTTAAAGCAAAAACTCCTTTTTCTTTGTATTTGTCACGGTGCAGGTAAAGCTCCACTAAAACCTGGAAGAGAGGGATTGAGTGCAGAAGGAATAAGAGAAGGACCAGGAGGGTATGAGGGAGCAAGTAAGAAAGGAATGGAGGAAGGACATGAATGGGGGCCCTGGCCTTGGGCTCTAAAAAATACAATAGTGACTGATATGGTCACCAGGGTGTAAAGTGAAACCCCTGGGAGATTAAGTGACCAATAATTCTTTTATTTGTTCTTGCTTTGAAATCACAGAAAATGTAAACAAAAGCTAAGCACCTGAACCATAAGAGTTTGTTGTGCCAACAGTGTGTGTGTGTGGGGGGGTCGAGTTCAAACTTCTTGATTTGAGTTGCTGATTTAATTCCTGTAGAAGGCCAATTTGTGAAACTGGCCATTGGAAAGAGCAGGAGTCCAGCTCTGACCCTCTGCCGTCTCCCCCCTCTAGTCTTTATGACTCAGGAGGTAGTCCAGAGGAGAAGCAATTAGCTTCTCTGCAGTCTCATTTCCACCAGGCCTTGTCTTTACTGAGTGCTAACTTTACTGATATGTTTCACAGTGCTCTCAATCACTGCATAACTTGCCCCATCTCAACACTTAGAGTGTGGGTTCTCATCTCAGAGGCCCCATCGTGCTTGGCTTCTTATTTCTTCTGTCTAGAGCTAACTAAGCAAATGGCAGAGACTCAGAAAGTGCATTTTCATTTAAGTGGCTGTTAGGAATGTAGGGATTTTAGGGCACTTTGAAATGAAAGAGCTCCCACTTTTATTAGGGTGTTAGAAAACTGTGAAACCTCCAGGATTCCTCTGGAGAGGTGATTAGGAGTTCTTAGGGGAGATGAGATCACACAAACTACCTGGTGGATCTCTGGCTCTCTGGGGACTTCATCTCCCGTTGTCAAGCTCCATGGGTGATTTGCAGCATGGCTGTCATACATGGCAGGGTGTGGACAAGCTCTTCACTGGCCTGTTGACTGGTTTCTCTGGCCAGGGGATTAGGACTTTCTTTTAGGGAGTCTGGGGAATTCAAGTGTGGAAAGAGCGGTGTTTGCCAGACAAGCTGATTATTGTAGAATTTGTGAGAGTTTGGGGGAGAGTCTCTAGACAATTTTACATTATCTAATTCTTGTATTTGTACTTTGATGACCCTAAGAGAACATTGGGTACCCAGAACCATAGTCAGAGGCCTTGATTTATTGTGACTTCACATCTCTGGTCTTTACTCCCCCACTGCTGGATCACTCACATTGCACTGCACAGACCCTCCTCCCTTGCTGGGGCTGTATCTAACTGGCTCTGTTTTAGCTCGGGCACAGCAGAGAGGACAGGAAGACAGTTTAGCCTTGTCTTTCCTGCAAGTTTCCTTCAATTAGCCAACATCCATATAACCCTTGACCTTTTAGTGCCTCCTTCTTCAGTTAGGTGAGAGGAGGGCTGGGACCAAATAACTCCATTAGGAGGTTAGGGCAGAGCAGTACAATTCCTCTTCCTCTTTTCCACCTTGTGTTCTTGATACCACACTGCCCTGTCAGATGAACTTTGGCTCAACTCTGTTCTTTCTATGGTGCTCCTTTGCCTTTGGCAGTAAATTTCCTGTCTCAGGTCCTACGCATCATTTGGAAGCTCTAATGACTTCAAGAAACTAATTTTCCTAAATGATTAAATTTATGCTGTTCCTCCCTAGAGATCAGAGCATACACAATCTTTCTTGCTTCCTGATCTCCCTACTTCCTGGCACTTACCTGTCTCTGTGATGTCCAGTACTGCCTGCCACTCAACCACATTCTTTCTTATCTCCCCACAAGGGATCGTTCTCCTTCCTGTCACAGACCTGTACAGTGCCTCTTGGGAGAGTCATTTAATCTATGCAAAATTCACTGTTCAATAGAAAGTTTCTTAGCATTTACAGGTCTTGTTTCTAAGACCAAATGCTATGCTCACATCAATAGCTATATATTTTTAGAAGGTTTCATAAGTGTAGATTATTATCCTGTTGGGCAGATTTCCCATTTATTGTCAGATTCTAACATGTCTGCTCTTTTTTTTCTGTTTTTGGCACACAGTAAAGAATTGAATATTCTTAACTTTATAGCACTTTTGAAATGTTTCCTTTAGTTTTTATGCAAAGGGGATTTTATTGTTTCTATATAGATGTGTTAAAAAATTAGGGCTTTTGTTTTTTGGGCTATTATAAAATGTATCTCGTTGAGATATAATTGATACATAAAATCCGTATTTCAAGGTATACAACACGAACTTTTCGCTGTAATATACAAGGTGAAATGGTAACAGGCAGGCTAACCAACATATTTATCACGTCACACGATGACCTTTGTTTTTCTATAGCTGAAAACATTTAACATCTCCTGTCTTAGCAAATTTTAAGCACATGATAGTTACTCTAATGATAGTTAGCATGCTATACCCTGGATCTTCAAGACACACCCGTGCCACTTAACTGAGCTTTTACTTGTGAACAACATTATTCCCTCCTTCCAACTCCCAAGCTCCTGGCATCCATGCTTCTGCTCTCTGCTTCACTTGGGATCCCTTCTTCAGCTTCCACATACAATGAGGATTAGGAGTATTGGTCTATCTGTTCTTGGCTGATTTCAAGGCAATAATGTGTTTCAGATACCTCTGTGTAATGCAATGACCCTGTTGCAGAATCACACCACCTTTTCTTTATGCATTTGTTGATGGGTAGTTAGGCTGGTTGTGTATATTGGCTCTTGTGAATAAAGTAGCAATGGATGACTATAAAATGCAGATATTTCTTCAATATCATTATTTCAATTCTTTTGCATGCATACTGGTAAATGATCTGACATGGTAGATTTTTAATTTTTTGAGGAATATTCATTCTGCTTCTATAATGGCTTTGCATTTCACTGGACAATGGATCAGGGTTTCTTTTACTCCTTCCACATGATTTCCAACTGTTGTGACTTACTTTGTCATTTGGAAACAGCAATTGTTAACAGATATGAAGTAATGTCACATTTGGGGTTGATTTGTGTTTTATTGGTAATTAGTGATATTAAATACTTAGTTTTTCTTTATTTTTGAGAATTCACACATGTGTACAATGACTTATGATCATGCCTACACCTGATTCCCCATGCAGTGTACCTGCTCCTATAATGTTCCCTCACAACTTCATGTCTTTTTTATTTTTTTATTGTCTTTTTGGATAACCTACTAAGTCCAGTTGTTGATGCCCAAATGTGCATGAGTGTGGGGCCATCTACTAGAGCACAGAAAATCTGCTAACTCTCATACCCTCAATAAAGAATGATTCCCCCTTCCCTAGAAACTGTCTGCTTCCAATAACATCACTATAGAAGGGATGGAGCCTAGAGATTATCTTTACCCCATCTATGATGGATTTGCCTGGTTTGCTCTTGTGTAGGTCTTATAGGGTTAACTGTTATAATTTAAAAAGCAGTGCACGAGAGAAAGACACCATGTGACAGAGCTCACTTGGAGGTTTTTTTTAAAATTAGGGTAAAGGGAATGGGAAAAGGATGGAGAGGAAGGGAGACTGGCTTCTGGGAACAGGATAGTAGAAGAGAAAAGAGAGGCAGATAGAGGGGGAGGGAGACAGAGAGACAGGAAGAGAAGCAGAGGGCGGGGGGGATGTGGGCAGGGCCCTTTTAAAGGAACATAGTGAATGTACACAAGTGGTGCCTTTAGTGACTGCAGCTGAGGGCATGTCCTGTCAGAACCCCAAGGGAGGGCCAGTACAGATGCCTGAATACTAACAGTAACCACAGATGTTGTGAATCTATGATTTTGATAGCTATGTAATGTCCATAAGACAGGAATTCACAGGACTCACTCCTCTCTGTTGTCTGGTCCTAACATTCTTTCTGTCTCCTCTTCTGTGGTGCTTTTGGAGCCTGAGTGGTGGTGGTGATAGAGGTGGTGGCAGCGATGGTGGTGGTGGTGGTGGTGGTATTATGGGGCTAACACAGATGTCCTGTTTAGAGTTGACCATTCAGTTTCTTATTCTCAGCTCATTGACTTACTAGTTATGCATCTTCCCATTGACTGCTGTCCACTACAAATACAACAAGAAGAAACAAACAACCAACCTTCCCTGAGCAAAGCTGAGAGCAGTTCAGGTCTTTGGGTAGAAACAGAAATATTTAGAAGGCAACTTAGCATGGGATTAATCATTACTTTTCTCTGGTAGTGTGCATAGTGCCTATTGGAACAATGAGAGCCAGCTAGATAGAGAGAAAGCTACCGGTTGAGTATTGGCTGGGTTTCTCTATGTTCTATGACCTAGGACTAAGATACGTATGTTTTTGCTATTGTTGTTTCTTTCTTTTTTTAAATTTTGTTTCAGGTTCCTTTACTCGGTTTTAAATTAGATTGTGTTATGTTTTCCTACTGGGTTGTTTGGCTTCCCTCTTTAATATGGCTCGTTATTGCCTTGTCCTTGCATGTACATTGCAAATATTTTCTCCCATTCTATTTTTCTGTTAATTATTTCCTTTGCTATATGAAAGCTTTTGTTGTAACCTGTGTCCTTTTCTTTTGTATACTGTGTTACAAAAATTCCTGACAATTTTCCTAAACAAGACCTGGACATTCACAATATCAGTAGACATGTTATCACAAAATGAAAATCTCATGGTATCCCACCCTTAGACAAAGAATTACAGGCAAGTAATGACTGTGGATAGAAGGAGTATTAGCCTCTTCTAGGGACAAGGCTCCTAATTGATTACTCAGTACAAAGTGGCCACCCTTGAAATAATATACATTAAAACAACAGAAATTGAGTCAGCAGGTTGTAGTGTGTGTGTAACAATAATAATGATAAGTAGACCATCAATTTGAAAGACAGATGGGGGAACATGGGAGGTATTAGAGGGAGAAGACCTAGATGGGAGGAGTTGGAGGGAAGAAATGGAAAGGGAAAAACTATGTAACTATTTTAATTAAAATATATTAAATAAAAATCACTAAGAACAACATCTAGAGGCATTTTCTCCTAATTATAAAAATAGTTCCACGTCTTGTACTCAAGTCATTAATTCAGTTTGCATTGATTTTTTTGGTATATGCTATGTGGTAAGGTGTCAATTTCTTTCTCTTTTTTTGGCATATGGATATTCAGCTTTTCCAACACCATTTGTTGAAGAGATTATCCTTTGCCCATGTGCCAAGTGTCCATGACACTTATGTCAAAGATTAATTTACTATACAGGTATGGCCTAATTTTTGGTCTCTGTTCTGTTGGCCTATGTATGTCTTTAGTGTTTTCTTCTTAAGATTGCCTTGACTATCTTTGTGTTTTTATGATTTAGAAATTTTTAAAATTCATTCATCTGTTGGTTTGCATCTAGTTTTGCTTAATGCCTTGGATATTGTGAGTAGGGTAGTTTGCTAGCATTTTACTGAGGACTTTTGTGTCTGAATTTATCAGTAGTGCTTGCTACCTAGTCTTCTTACCCGAGTTGGATTCCTAGTATCTACTGAGAGGACCGATTCCTGAAAATTATTCCCTGACCTCCGCAAAGGTGCTGTAGTATGCATACCCCATGTCCACTACACAAAAATAAATATATGAAAGTAAAATATCCTTTGTGGAGGAGGTAGCATTTGAGACGGGTTTAAAGAATGCTTGCAGGTTTAGTTATTATCTCTCAACTTCAAGCTTGTTATTTTATTCTCTGCTTTAAGAAGCCAGGCAGTAATCCTTATTTTTCTTTGGCAGTTGGCTCCTTGCCTGGGGAGTCTCAAAGGCTGAGAAAGAAGGATCTTTCTCCTTCCAGTTTCTATGAGCATTTCTGCCATAAATGTCATCATCCCAACTACCTTGCCGATGCTTTAGGTAGATTTAGTTACAATTACAGTTATTCCCCCAATCCATAGAACTAATCTCTTCATGTTGCCTCAGAGACACTAACACGAACCATCTGGCACACTTCTCAGAGTTGATGTACTAGCTCTGCAAGTTCCCTCTAAGACTTTTAGTCTTTAATATTTCCATTTGGTTTCCTTGTGAGTGTGAGTCTTGGTCTCTTTCTCTTCCTTCTCACCCCCCCGTGTGTGTGTGTGTGTGTGTGTGTGTGTGTGTGTGTGTGTGTGTGTGCTTTTGGGCCAGAGGACAGCCTTGGATATTGTTCATCAGATGCTATCCCACATAGATCTCTTAATGGTCTGGAACTCTTCAAGTTGTCCAGGTGAAGGTGGGGTTTAAATGAGTTCACCAGGCTCAAGATAAATGATAAATAGGTGTTTTATTAGGGAAAGACTTACACAGATAAGACTTCCTATTCCAGAAGATGCAGTCTCTGCCCTTCCAATGCTTTTTGTAACTTAAAAGAGCAGGCGTTAGCCCCTCCTCTATCTTAAGGGGTAACATCTGTACCAGAAACCATGCCCAAAGGGTGTGACCACTACTACAAGATGCCCCTACAATCCAAGCTGGCCGGCTAGCACATCTCAGGAACCTCAAGGGTATGCCTGTTTTTGCCTCTCCAGAGCTGGGATTATGAGCATGTGCTACCACTCCTTGGCTCTTCTGTATAGTTTCTGGTAGTCAAGCTTGCCCAGCCCAGAACCTGCTCCTTTTGGTCTCAATCGTCCTGGGAGTGTCAGTGCCTTCTGTGGTTCACACCTCTGATGTTCTGGCCTGTCTTTACTACAGAGTTCTCTGATACCCTGTCAACAGTTCTCTATACGATATTCTTATAGTGAAATTCTATCTTCTCAGGGGATCACAGTTCTGAAGTTGGTACTAGGAATAGTCCAAGTAAATAAGATACAATGTTTGACATGTGGAGACCTGTTTGGTTAAATTCTTCATTTTGTATCCAGTCCTGAGTTTCTTGAG
Organism: Mesocricetus auratus; assembly: GCF_017639785.1. NCBI lineage: Eukaryota > Metazoa > Chordata > Mammalia > Rodentia > Cricetidae > Mesocricetus > Mesocricetus auratus. The sequence continues at coordinate 28,898,288 of NW_024429266.1, read as the reverse complement.
CATTGTGAAGTCAGAAACAGAAACTTACCATCTGTTCTTGACTGTGAAGTACTACAGCAGTCATGGGCCAGATGTAAAGAATTTCTTATTTCCTGGAGCTTCATGACTAAGTTTGTTGAAAGTCAAAATGCATCTCAACTTTTTCATTCATTGGCATTACAAGGTAACTGAAAATACTAAGTTCTGTCAAGCATTCCAATAGCACTGATACTCTTGGGTCAATCAATTTGAGCTTCTTTTGCTAGTGAGTGTGTCTGATGACACTGTGGTAACCCCACCTGGGACAGTGGTTACAAAGGGACTGTTGTTCTCTTTGAGATTTTCCCCAGTCTGTCCATCAGGAGAGAGAATCATAACCAGAGACAGATTTCAACCTGCTTCTAGGGAACACAGGAAGCACAAAGTCTGACCTGGGAAGAAATGTAGCCAAAAAGCAGGTTTGAAAGATGCCTGGATTCCAGACAGGCAAATAATCCTAAAGATACACACGGAGGTGGATTTATTCATGGACCAATCTGTAAACCATATTGTTGATCTGCAACACAGTTACAAGAGAAACTGGAAAAACAGGTTAAACCATATTGGGCAGCACCTCATGTATGATTTAAGCAGAGAAAGGCGTAGCAGAGAATGACTTTGAGCAGAAGTGTTGTACCTAAAGGTTCACTTCAGAAAGGCAAACATGGGAGGGACTCCAGATGTGGAGCGTCCCTGCAAGAATCCCCAGCAGGAAAGTGAAACTCAAGAGGCAAGAAGGAAAACTTGGTCCAGCTAAGATTTTTAATGCTGGTTCAGATTTCAAGAGTCTGACACCAGGCAGTTTATTGTGATCATATTTAGCCACAGTACAATTTTTGAAAACAAAAGCTTCCTGGTGTAATGCAATCCCTGATATCCAAGGAGACATAATTACATCAAAACTCAACTCAAAGTGCATGTGACCATGAAGGTGGGTTCTACAGCTTAAGGGTTTAGGATCTGGTGTGGTCTCTGACTGAGATAGTGTGGAGGTTGCTAGGCTATAAAGTACATATGACATCTCCCCTAAGGATAGCTTCTATTGACTGAGAACTAAAGATACATGTCTAGGGAGGGGCAGTTGGGGATTTGGGTCAGGTTCTACAGATAGCTAAGATCACCAAGTTATTAACAACATCCACTCCCAGATTTCTGGGCAAAAAGCAGATATTTATGTCTGGTTCCTCTGGTGTTTGTCTGTGAGCACAAGGACCTGGTGCCCTCTACATATGGGCTGTGGCTGCAGATCTGAATAATGATAGCTAGATCTAATATATACTCTTTTTCTTCTTCATTTTCAAATTCTATGGTATAGACATGATATTTTCTTCTCTATCAATTTATATTTGCATATTGAATACTTTCCTCCAACAGAATATAACCGTAGGGCAGGAATAATTTCTATCTAATTCACTCTCAAGTCTCCTAGTCCTAGAATAGGTTCACAATATGAATTCAAAGTGTAAACTTTGACTTCTTTAACATTTTTACTAAAAGATTTAGACTGGGAAATATGATAATAATTTTGGAGTTAGGAATTGGCATAGGAGAGCTATGTGTAGCAGAACAGAGTCTGAGAATTAAGCAGATTAAATCAACTGTTTCTGCTTATTGGATGCTGAATGGGATAAAGACTGAGGAAGAAGAGGTTGGGGGAACACCTGGACCTGCCATTTTTAGTTTACACAAGCTTGAGAATAGATGACTACAATCACCAGTCATTCTTTCACTCAGAGGAATTTCAACCTTTGGTTTTGCTTCCCCTAAATACTGATCTGTTGCACATCAAAGTGGAATATGTGTACCTACCATAGACGTGGCCCAGAAGGCCTCCTCCTTTGGTAATTTGGTAGCTGATGCAAACCTTGCATCTCTACCCTTATTAAGGCTTTGATAGACAGGCTGGATTAGCCCATTCTGGTGACCTTGAGAACATACAGTTATTAAATGTAATCAGCCAAGGACCAAAGCTCTCAGAAGCCTCTGAACTGAGGTCACCTGTGTCCTGGGTGCTGCCAGACAATGGCTGGGTTTGTCAGAGGTGCTAAGTAAATCTATTCCTTGTACCCCAGGACTTCCCTAGTGTCTAGTTTTGGACTGAGGGTTCCTTCTATGACCTTGTCAAGTCTGTATTCAGTTGTTTGGAAGTCTAGAATGTTTCCCTCCCCTTTGTCTTTCTTTCATTTGGTATCGGGCTGACTGCTTCTCCTTGCCTGTCACCACTCCCTGGCTTCTCCAGCTCACATTTGACATATTTCATCCTGGTAAAGCTCTAGTCTAGAGCATCTCAGCATATTTCTTGGAGGACTCCATTCTTACAATATACATACTCTTTCTGATTTTACTGTTACTGGGGCTTGAACCCCATTCTGATGCTCATGCCATTTCACTGGGACTCTGATTCTCTGGAACCATGCTTGGTTCTTAGCAGTGTTTCTTTTTCTACATTCAGGAGCTAGATCTTTCTGTCAATTTGTTTATGGCTAGAATTCTGTGAGCTAGACAGAGCCTTAAGCTCCACTAGCATGCCTTTCTTCTTACATAATGGCTATGGGTTCAACTGACCCTCTTTATGTAGCACTGGTCTTGGAATCCACAAAAAGTTACATGTACTCAATAATTAGAGCATCAATAACTGATATGAGACGTTGAAATGTTTTGTCTCTAGGGAAAGAGGTATTTGCAACTCTTATAAGGAATTCTTAGTAGTAATAAATTATAGATCCTTGCTTAATATTACTGTGAAAACAGAGGAGATATGGGTGTGCAAGGAATGCAATAACAGCAAACTATTCCAAAGATTACAGAAACTGAAAGGGAAATAGTAACTTCTAAGTGTCAGGGACCATTTGGACTCTCTACATACCTCTGTCACAGGTTCAATACAGAACTGAGGCTTTAATATATCAAATACCCACCTGATTATATAACCAACAGGAGGCTATACATTTTCACAGGAGAAGTATTATTACAGCTTAATCCCTTTCAAAGTTGCAGATCAACTTACCTTTCTGCATAGCCTTTTATGTTCAGGTCCTCATTCACAGGAAACCTGGTAACTCAATCTGTGGAAGGGAGTTGTGAATACAGTTGGTACAAAGGTCTTCAGTAGGCATTTTGACTACTATGGGATAGCTCAGAATAAGAAGGGGTGGTCAGAATTTCCTCTATTGCTCTTGTGCCAACCCAAGGGGACAGTCAGGGGAATTGAATGTTCAGACCACTGACGACCAACTGGAGAATTGCAGAAAGTGTCCGAAAGTGTCTCTCATCCAGCACAAGGCCAGCTCAGAAAAAGACTTCACCAATGTTTTCATGCAAAAATTAAAAGTACAGTTATCATTTCTAAAGTACATGCTGTGTTTCCCAGAGGTTTCCTTCTGACCTAGGACGCAACAATAGCAAAACCACAATCACTCAGAGGCCAGAGGGTAGTACTCTGGAGCTGTGGGAGACACAGAGGATATTTTTGTTGTTGTTGTTCATTTTTAATTAATTTTTTGCATTCCAATCCCAGTTCCCCCTCCTTCCTTTCTCTCCAAACCCTCCACTCCCCTCTACTCCCATCTGCTCCATGAAGAGGGTAAGGCTTCCCCTAGGAAGTCTACTAAGTCTGTCCCATCATCTAGTTAAGGCAGGACCAAGGCATGCACAGAGGATATTTTTAATTTCTCATTTTAGATGCTTGAGCTACCTCCAACATTTTGTTGTTAAGGACACTTTGCATTAGACAAAATTAGGGAGAAATAAGTGGTGTATTTGAAAATATTAAAGAACAGCAGAAGGCTTATATATCTTTTATTCATATAGACGATAATTACTTTTATGCATAAAGTATGTTGAGTCCTCACGGAGTCACAGTACTTCTTGGAGTACAAGCATGACACATACATGAACGGTCACAAGTAACACTGTTCCCTTTAAGCAGTTGTACTTAGGATCAGCCATATTTGTACTAAGACTCTAGCTTAGCATACCAGCCCTGCTAGGATCTGCTCACGCAGCTGTGGGTGCTCTCCTGTAGCCTCTACCCCAGGCTGGGCCCCAAGGAGCTCTGCCACCTCATTTTGACACTTGTCTTTCAGCTTCTCTTCCCTCTTGTAGAGTCTGACTCCAGCTTCTTCCCTGTCTCCAGGTGGATAATTCTGGTTGTTGCATTAATTAAATCATTTCATGTCTTCCTCTCTCCTTCTTTTGCTTCTTCCCTCCCTTGCTACCTATGAATCATAATTGTCTACATTTGTGGGTCACAGTGGAGGTACCTTGACATACATATCTAATGTAGCATGACCAAACTGATGGGCACATCACTGCATTTAAGCATCTTTTGTGGTGAAGCACTTTGAATGTAATCTCTTATTTTGCCCATCAGTAGACAGCCACTCCCATTTCACCAAAATGATATTTTCCCTCTTTTTGAAACAGACGCGAGGTGACATAATTTTAATGCATTTTTCCTCTATGATTAGTGATGCTGAGAATTTTTTTCACCTTCCATTTACAAGTCATGTGTATTGGCCATTTAAGTGTTTTATCTTGAGAAATGTCGATGTAAGACCCTCCCCATCCATTTCTTTCTTGCCATTGAGTTGCGTTCTTTATATACTTTAAATATTAGCTCTTTATTGCATGGATAGATTGCAGTTATTTTTTCCCATTCTACAGATTGTCTCATAACTTTAGTAGTTTCATTTGCTTTGTCAAAGTTTCTTAGTTTGATACCCCAAAGCCCTTAATTTCTTTTAGGAACACTTTTGTTTTAGCATAGAGAGTTATTACTGATTTTTTACATGTTTTTTTTGTATCCTGAGACTTTACTGGATTTATCACTTCTTGTTGGGTTTTAGTGGACCCTTCAGGGTTTTCTACCATGTCCTCAAATTGTGTGCTCCACAAATAGAGACAATTATTTGTCTTCCTATTGTGTTAGCATTTATTTCCACTTCCTTGTCTAGTGGCACTAGCTGTGACATTCACTAGTATGCTGAAAAGCACTGAGGGCAGACATCTTTGTCCCTGTCTCACCACTGAGCATGTTAGTTGTGGCTTGTTATCTGTGACCTTTGTTGTGTTGAAGTGTTTTCCCCTACCTAATATACTTAGGATTTGTTGAGAAAAGAAGTTGAATGTGTTAAATGTATTTTTCTATCTGACATGATTGCATGTTTTTTGTACTCCCACCAGTCAATGTGATGTATCTTATTTAATGATTTGTATATGTTGAACATTCCCTGCATCACAGGGGTAAAACGTGCTTTTGGTTAATTTTTTCATTTTTGCATGTATTTGTTTTGTGCGTATACATGTATACCCATGCTAAGGAGTGCGTGTGAAGGTCAGGGGATGACTTGGAGGAGTTCCATCTTCTATCATGTGGGTTCCAGGAGATGAACTCAGGCTAACAACCCTGGTGGTAAGCACCATTATCCATTGAGCCATCTCATCAGTTCATAAATTCTACTCTTTTAAAAACATCTATCTATCTATCTATCTATCTATCTATCTATCTATCTATCTATCTATCTATCTATCATGAGTGTTTTGCCTGTGTCTATGTATGTGTACCACATATATGTGGCAACCAGAAGGTGTTAGTTCCCCTGGAACTGGAGTGACAGGCTGTTGTGAGCTACCATGTGGGTGCTGGGAATTGAACCCAGGTCCTCCGCAAGAGCAGCCAGTGCTTTTAATTGCTGAGCCATCTCTTTAGCATCATAATTCTATTCTTCAAATGATATATAGTCTAGGGTAGCCTCAAACTCGAAGCACTCTTGTCTCAACCTCCAAAGTGTTGGGATTAAAGGCATGCACCACTATTCCTAGATACCTAATGTGTTCTTGAATTCAGTTTGCTAATATTTTGTTGAAGAATTTTGCATCTGCATTGATCAATGTTAATTGACTTTGTTTGGTAATGTTTTGTCTGACTTTATTGCCAGTGTACCTCTATCCCTGTAAAATGAGTTTGGAAACATTTCTTTTACTTTGATGTCTCTAAAAAATCCTGAGAAAATTGGCATTGACTTCTCAAATGAATTCAGCAGTGAGGCCACTTGGTCCTGGATTTCCTTTCATCACTGGTTTAATTGTCTTACTTATTATTTGCATTTTTGTCTTGTTTCTCTATTTATTCACTATTTAGTCATGGAAGAAAATATGTTTATACAGGATTTATCCATTTCTTCCAGATTATCCCATGTGTTGATATGTAATCATTTGTAGTGGTCTCTTAAAATCCTTAGAAGTATGGCATTACCTTTAATATTTTCTTTTGGTTCTGATTTTATTTTAACATATTGTTTCCTTATTATCTCTTTTGTCCTAGTTTGTCTAGCTGAATGGCTAGACCTAACCTAATCTATCTTTTAAAAACCCAATCTTTGTTGATTTTTCTGTTTTTCATTTTTACTCTGACTTTTGTTTAGTTCTTTTCTCATAACCATCTTAAGTTTAATCCTGTTTCTAGCTCTGTTAGGTGTGACATAGACTTTTGTTCTTTCTGAGTCAAGGTCAAATGTGCAATCTTCTTGACTCAGCTCCTTCTCCCCCTCATGCTAAGTTTATAGGCATGAGCCACCATTCTTAGTTTTTGTTTTGTTTTTTTGAGACAGGGTCTCTCTGTATAGTTTTGGAGCCTATTCTGGCACTTACTCTGTAGACCAGGCTGGCCTCAAACTCACAGAGATCTGCCTGCCTCTGCCTCCCAGTAATTCCTAGCTTTAATTTTTTTGATCATCTTTTCCCTCTCATCGTACACAGATTCATCATAAGACTGCTATTGCTATATTGCATATGTTTTATTTTGTTTCTGCCAAGATACACTTTTATTTCTTCTGTGATATGTTAGAGCACAGTGTTGAATATCTCATCTTTCTGGTTTTGAAGGCTTTCCCTTGGGAGTCTGTGTGTACAAGGAGATGCCTTTGAATGGCAGTCATTTCCTGTTATGTTGGCCTCACTACTCCTGAATAATAATTGTCTCAGATTTTTGTTGCTGGGATGAAACAACTGAGGCAGATCACAGTTTGAGAGCATGTGACACTGGCACAGGCTGAGTGCTGGATGCCTCACACTGTGGTAGAAAGAACAGTGGGAACACTAGCTAATGTAACTGCATACCTAGCCAGGACCAGAGAGAAGGAATCAATGACTTATAAAGCCATCAAGGGCCTGTTTCATGGAAAGACCTAAGGATTTTCTGCTGGACTCTACCTCTGGAAGTTTCCATCACCTCTCAGCCATATACCTTGGGTGCCTTGTAGGGAACACATACCATATTCAAGTCACAGCACTAGGAAAACCCATGTTTAAAAACATCTTTTGTATCGCTTCTCGGCCTTTTGGCTAAGATCAAGTGTAAAACATCTTTTGTAGTAACTCAAAGACATATTATTGCTTGTGGTTTGATGATTTATTTGCTCTATGTTGGAGAGTTTCTTTCCTTATTTTACTGATTTTCCTATCAGTGAAATGAGCTAATATGAGCTAACCTCTAATGTGGTTCAGATTTCTGTACTGTTTCTTAGCTAGGGAGCAAGAGATATTGCTTGGAGCATTAGGAATATTATAGAAATGGAATGTAATAGCCAAGTTCTTCCCCAGCCTCACAAATAGTTTAGAGAGGCATCCTGAGAAGATCATATTCTGTATGCTCCATTTTATTCACTGTTTGTACTTGAAGTATATCTTTCAAACATTGTTTAAAATAGAAAAGGGACCACTTCCAAATGTTTCAGGAAGTAATTCAAGTTAGACATAAACACATAGTTCTCATCATGAAGTGTTAGTGGAACTTAAAGAGAACCAACTATGCCTCATGAAGACCAGTATGATTCTGAACCAGGCTTATTTCCAAGACCAGAGCAAACACTGCCTTGCTTACTAATCAATGCCTTCCAGTCTGCCAAATGATCTTGAACAGGAAAGGGAGAGGTATGAAAATCTTAATATGTCAGTAGAAAGGCTCCTGCATGGTTATTGTCAGTGACTATCAGAAATTCTAGAGGGAATTACGATGAGATCAACACAAGGAAGAGAGCAATGAGAAGAATAGGAATACCAAGGAGTCTGAGCAAATGGAAGTATAAGCAAGGTTTCTGAACACCAACGATGCGCGTCTTCAGAGGCTTCAGTGACCGGTCCCACTGGGTTAGGATGGCATTCCTAGCTCCTGACCACTTCCCTGGGCCTTCCAACCGGAATTGGTAGGGGCTGCATGGGCCAAAGAACACTTCTATGGCCAACCTAGGATCCTTGAGAAACAGCTGTAGGATATTGGGCTTTGCTCCAATAAAGGAGGCCAGTTCATCCATGTAAACAATGTAATCAGTCTGGATGGTCTCACTGCTGCCAAACCTAGAAATGGAGAGGAGAGACTCCTGTGATACCCAGGCTTTACAGAAACAAGAAGAGGAAAGCAATGTCTTTCCTACCAGGGGCAGTCGTTATTCTCTTGTGTTATGGAAGGGAATATTTCATACCTCATTTGGAAAGAAATCCCCCAACACTACAGAGCAATGGAGAATGTTTGTGTCCCTGTCAGCAAATGGAACATTGTCTCTTGCTCAAGTGAAGTTATTCATTCACAGCCCCTGAGCTAATTAGTGACAGACGGGGGATGGGGTCCAGTTTTCTAGGTTAACTCTCATGTTGTTGGGTCATTTTCATTTAAAACATCTACTTGAAGTATCATCTACCTCGTGGAAGATTTCTAGGCTAGAGAACATAGTTCTGCTTTGACATGCTTCCTTGGTTACTTTGGGTTCATCCCTTTTGCATGTCCTTTCTGGAATGTACTACAGAAGAAAGGGATAAAGGGGACAATACAATGAGGATCCTCAGTCTTGTTGCTCACTCTGCACCTTGCCCTTAGTAGGACCCAATGTAATGGCAGATAAGAAGATCTCCATGAATGATTCTTGGATGGAAGAACATGGCTCATAGCTTTTACTCTGTTAACTTCATGAAGAATCATTCAAGACAAAGTCAATTTCAAATACTGAAAAAAACTGATTTTTCTATGCAAATCCTAGATCTATATTACAATAGATTTACAATATAAAACTCTTACAATTTGAGTTTTTTCCCCATTTTCTCATCAATATCATCCATCATGTCTTTTACAGGAGGCAAAATGCAAGTTCCTGAAAAAGAAGAAGGGCAAAATGACAGTTTAATGAATCCAGCATGGGAGTACCCCAGCAGTTTTCATTTTCAGTGAATTAATAAGCTTGTTGCATTTTCAGGTTTAAAAATGTTCATTCTTTGTGTGCATGAGCCCATGCATTCATCCATGGCACAGGTTTGGATGTCACAGAACAACTTGTAGGAGTCACTTCTCTTTTTCTTCTAAATTCCAGGAATATAATACAGGTCATCAGGCTTTTGAAGCAAGCACTTTTAGCCACTGAGCCATCTTAGTGACCCTGATCTCATTTTGACTTTTTATTATTCAACAAAATAAAATCTTGAGCAGATGAATAATTGGTGATTATTTTCAGATTGATGAAGGATTCCTACTCTTCTTAGAACACTAGTCACAATAAAAATATATTATGTAATTATCTTTGTATCTTGGTTTTTAAAAGTACCAGATGCTTATTATTTATTAAAGATTTATATTCTAAACTTTCAATAATATTTTAAAGAATATTTTCTATATATTATAGTCTAATGCAGGCTAATTGCAATTATTTTCAGGATTTTGTGTGTATGGAGTATGCATGTGTACCTTTTTGCACATTTGGGTATGTGTGTTTTGTGTGTAAGATATAGAGATAGAAACAGAGACAGACAGAGAAGAGAGAAACACAGAGATAAAGACAGAGACAGAATGATCAGAAGTAAGGTCAACCTCAAGTGTCCATCCCTACAGCTCTCTACCTTATCTTGAGATATGGTCTGCCTTTGAACACGGATCCCACAAACTGGCCAGCAAGTCGCAGGAACCCTCCTGTATCTGCCTACTGTCCTCAGTATAAGGCCATAGGCATGCACTGACCTACCCGGGATTTTTCCATGGATGTTGGGGTTCTGAACTCAGGTTGCCATGCTTTCATGATAAGTGCTTTACAGATGAAGCCATCTCTCTGGTCTGATTTTTCTTTAAGACTCAAGGAAAAAATTCTCCCTAAGGAATTCAGTCTTTCTTTGCTAGAGAAGGATATTTCAGCAGATAAAGTAGAGAACTTAGTAACTCCCCTCCTCCCACCCCAATCTCTTGGTGGAGAAACAAGAGGTGTTAAATGTAGCTGATATTATGGACTAGCCATATTCACCAAGGATATGGGGAATGCCAGGTGATGAAATGCAATTTGAAGCTACCTCAGAATTTTAGGCTCATATAAGTTAATATGTGTCTCTGAAACACAGACCAAAATACATTTCTTTGGCAATGTTGGAATTACTTTTGAGTGAGATTAGAAATTATCTCAAAAAATGATTGTTCAGCCTTTTCAATGACCTGCTTAACTTTCCATTCTTGCAATCCTTACAGTGTTATTGGACGGCTTTTGTCAGTATGGCCTCATTATAGCCCTTGGACTCTGTCTTGTCCAGGTACGGGTACAGAGACTGGGAGGTGGAAAGTGTGTTCAAAGCCCACTCACTTCCACCATCAGACTGCTTGTAATTGGGCCCTCTGTCCCGGGGTTCTGATTTTTCTTTTCTAGATCCCAGGAACCAAATCCAGGGCTTTTGCTCTTACCTGTCGCTCTAATTCTCCCTAACTAAGTTGTTTGCTCAATAGCCCATTTCTTGTCAACCTAAGCATTTGCTTTTCCTGTCAATTGCCCACTTTGCTTTCCTCTTTCAAGATTATTCTTACAGTTTGTTTATTTATTTATTTATTTATTTACTTACTTATTTGCTTTCTGTCTGCGCATGCATACATGCCCCTGAACGATGGTGTGTGTGTGGTGGTCAGAGGATAACTTGTAGGAATCAGCTTTATCCTTCTACCATGTGGGCCCCAGAATGGATCCCAGGTTTGTCAGTCTTGGCATCAAGCACCCCTGTTATCTGAACCATCTCTTCAATTCCCCTTTATGTTTTACTTTCCCCCTTATTTTTGTTTCTCAGAGCCAAAGTTACAACTCTTGTCTTCGCAGAGAGCTAGTGGCCTTCCTTTAAGTCCTGTCCTCTTGAGGTGGAATCTGAGGGCCAAGGGGCTGCTGCTGCTTTTCCGAAGCCACTATGCCCTCTGAGGTTCCCTCCAGTCTCTGTCTGAGAAGGTATAGGTGGAGGAGACTCAGAGAGGCCACTGCTGAGAAGGAACACACCGATATGGGTGGCAGTCTGATGGCCCAGGGTGTACAGTGGCATGTATACCTTCTCTAAGCTTTAACAAGTCAAGGCAGTACTAGAAGAAGTAGCTGTGGCCCACTTTGCTAAAACTTGCTCATGGAGAAGTTCCATAACTTAAGGTTCAACTAAACTTTGCTCAATGTACTTTGACATCTCTGTTTTGCTTTAATAATGGCTCCACTTATTCTTGTGATCAGTGGCTGCCTACAGCTATACCCCTTCATTCAAACGTTACTGTGACTCTGATCTCAGCTCTGCTACCACAGGATGCTGGCTCCCTCCCTTGCCTTTCCCTAATCAAGTCTATTGTTTCCTTTTCCTTTTGAAAATATGAGTAATATGTACTTTTGTATCTTAGAGATTAAACAACTCTCACATCTTGTACTTCCTGTCTCTAACCAACCACTGCTTGTCCTTAACTAACACACTGCAGAGACGAAAACAGCCAGAAGATCTGCTGCCTTCCCAGAGTGGGTGCTCTCCCTGGCTGTAGATATCTGAGGTTGGCTGGAGATTAGCCTGAAACTATCTTTGTCAATCACCCTTTCAAGTAATGCAATACTATTCAGTTTGAAATCACAATTTAATAGCATGGTGTAGTTAGGACCAAGAACTCTTGGAGTTCTTCTCTACTGAATGATCTCAGGTAATTGTCAGCTCCCAAGAATCATAAGTAGCAGAAATCTCCTAACAGCATCATACTATTGCATGTGATAACCCAATGACTCGTATTTCAAATTGCTTATAGAGTACAACATCAATGGAAATAGAGTTACAGATTCTCAAAGCCGGATAGGTCTCTTAACTAGGATTATTGCTTGGATTCTGAAAAATACTCCCATTAGTATCCATCGGTGAACTTTTGGGCCCACTTACCCTTTATTACTTGTGTAGCCCAGCGTGCCTGCAGGTCAGTTGTGGGGATGGCAGCACCTAGGGACTGGACAAGGCCAATCACTGCCATGGTTGGTTTCTCCAGTTGAGGAGGGAAGATGCTTTTATACAAGGTGACCTCGTTATTTCTGCTTTTGATGATGGAGTCATCCAGGAAGGGGTAGGCATAACCATAGCCTGTTGCAAAGATGACACAGTCAATGGCCTCAAACACAGTCCCATCTTCAAATACAGCAGAGGTCTCTGTGAACTCCTTCACATTAGGCTTGATAGTCACAGTGCCACACAGGATGCGGGCTGGGAGCTCATCATTGAACACGGGCTCTTTCCTGAGGGTTCTGTAGAGATGGAAGAAACTGGTCATTGTAACAATAAAATATCCTGTTAGTCTCTGTGAAGGAAGGAAGAAGACAGTCAAACAGTTTTCCCTAAGTTATGGAATGTCACTAATGCACGAGAAGAATAAAAGTGATATGAGGCCATGAGAAGGCTACACCGGGGTTTCCATAGAGTGGTGAAATGTGAGACACATTAAGCAATTGCACAACTCAGGCCAAAGAAGGTGCTCCTGGGAACTTAGATAAGGTGAGGAGAAGGGACAACAGTTTGAAGCACTGGCCCCTGGGGATCTAAAAAGAGATCCTTAGTTTTGAGCAGTAAAATCTCTACACATAAAGATTATTCTGAAGTTGACAATGAACTTGAATAGCAAGGAAGGACAGGGGAAGAAGCTGCAAGAGGAGAGACAGACAGTGAGATTAGGTGGAATTCTGGTTGGGAAAGTGCCAGGCTCAACCGCACTTATTACCTGCCACTTGTACTAAACTCTCATTGCCATCAGGCACTAAGCACCCCAGCCTCACTGAGACTGCATTTGCCAGGGCTGTCAGAATAAAGCTGATGATCCAGTGGCCTATGCTCATTTATTTTACTGAACTTATCAGTAGCTCTTGACTTAGTTGATTGTGTCTCCTCCTGAAACAGTCTGTAAAGATCATCACTTTTCCTAACATGACTGCTGTCTCCCAGTGTTCCTTGCTTGCTGCTGCTCTCTTCCCCACCTGACTGCAGAACTCAGCCCACAGTCCTCTTGCCTTCTGCATCTACATTCATCCTTTAAGAGATGACACAAAATTTAACTTAGAGTTTGAACCTAATTCAAGAACTCTATTGAAAAATGTCTTTAGGGCATTTTTTCATTTCCCTTGCCCACATTGTATTCTCCTTAACACACTTTACAATACAGCTTTCTGCTCAGCATTTATTGAATGTTTACAGCTACTAAGAATGTACGCTAGTAGAACAGGATTCTGCCCATTCTAGATCCTGACATATCCACAAACACTTAACTTGGGACCTGACACAGTAAACACTTCATTTCTATTTGTTGAGTTAACGAATTTGTAAGAAGTTTGGGGTCTGTAACCAAAGTTGAAGTTATTTATTACGTAGTGGGCTTGAGGGAGTTGTAGAAAAAAATCAAGGAGGAAACTGGGAGTGCTGGACTTATGTAGAACTGGTTCATTGAGCGCATTCTTTGAAGAAGTTGAGAAAAGAATATAGCACAGGAAAGTTATTTTGTTAGCCTCCACTTTGCCATTAAGTGGGAGGTCATAGACTAAGTGGATAAAGAACAAAAGACCTGGAATCTGCAGGTGGGGGCTTATACTGAAGGTTACTTTACTTCCTGGATATGGGAGCTTGGTAACATTAATTCTATTGTACTTCAGTTTTCTTCTCTGAAAAACAGAACAAACAGAGCCTTCTTCATAGTTGTGACATAATATACGACAGAGCCTAAAAGAGAATAGGTATGACTCTGGTAATATATGAAGTGCTTAAAACATTTTTATTCCTGTTACTATGGGAACTAATTGCTTCAGTGTTACCTAACTTTCTAGATGTACAAATCTGGTAAGAAGGATGTGTGGAAATAGTTTCCAATATTTGCAGTTCTTTATCCTTTGATACCTGAGGTGTGATTACCTCATGAATAATTTTCTATTTGTTTTGAGGTTACAACACACATCAAGGGCTGTTGACACTGAAATAAATGTTGGCTGGCACATCATACTTTAGTCCACATTACCCATTTAAAGGCATCAAGCCATAGTTTTCGTGCTTGAATCTTGCATTCATCTGCCTCATGTACCACCAATCAGAGATGGCTGTGGGTAAGTTGTTCTTGAGGAAAGTTTGAAATCGAGTGATCACCATCATGTCCCAGGGGTAGCCATCATTCCAGACCCGGCTCATTACCCAAGATCCACTTCTGGAGCTGATGATGACCTTAAAAACACAAATGCCAAATGTAGTGAGTGTAGCATATGTTGTAAGATGCCCTCTACATCTCCCTATTGGGATGGGTTTGTTACTCTTGCTGTTGGGTTTTTTTGTTGTTGTTGTTGTTTTCTTTTGCCAGGAGGAACTAGGAATCCCTCAGCTCCCAGTCCTCCTAAAGAGTTGTGTTGGCTAAAGAAATGGGTTCCACTCAGGTCTTACTTCCTCTCTGGGTTTTCCAAATCCACTGATTGGTCTGTGTAGGCCCAGACCCTTATTTCAGGTTGGTTCATAGACCCATCGAAGCTTGAGCATAAGGCAAAAGGAAGCTAGCTGTCCTTCCCAGGAAACACTGACTCCAAGAGAACTTTTGGATGAGCTTTCTCAGCTCTAATCTGCTCCTAAAAGTCAGCTATCCTGTTGCTACGGAGAGGAGCCAACTTATTTCAACCATGTCTTCCTTAACACAGGTGACCATCAATGCGAATTCCAGTCATATATCTCTCCGTGCTTATCCAACTACTGATATCTACAAAGAAGCAATTATTATCCCCAAATAGACATTGGTGTAAAATGAGGCAAGTAAATTGTAATCAGGACACCACAGACACAAATCCTGGCCCTCTACCTTTAACCATGTGACATAGGGAAGATTTCTTTAACTTCATTAATCTTGTTTCCCTTCTTCTAAACCAGAAAGACATAGCATCTACCATTTCAAATTTGCATGAGGGTCAATTCAGTACAATATGGCTCACATTACCTCACATATCATGTGATCAGTAAATGTCCCTTCCTTCCTCTTTTGTTAGTTCCTAAGACAGTTCAGGCCCACCTTCTTTGTGATGCCTCAGATTCTACAGTCTTTTAGGCATTTAGTGACAGAATCATACATTTACCCTTCATTCCAGCCCTAACTCTTATACTGTTGTCATGCATTCTGCTTAGCTATTGAGATTGTGTGTGTGTGTGTGTGTGTGTGTGTGTGTGTGTTGACTAGATTCTATGACCTTTTGAGAAGGAAGGCCACATGGTAATTTCTTTGCATGCCCCCTGGTTGTCAAGTGCAGTGTGTGGAACAGAGGCATAGGAATAGATTTTTTATGTCATTTATCCTGACATTATCTCCATATATCTTGACTGAACTATCATGGAATAAAGTTAGAAATAAGCTGGGGATGTGCAGGGGTCCTATCAGTAACCTATATTGGGGGTATATGACATCATAAGGCAAAACATTTGGAAACAAGATTCCTACCTGTGGGCTTTTGGAAAAAAACAATCTTTAATGAATTTTTCCAAGTGAGAAGATGACTTATGTTAGGAATCACATCCTAAAAGGATCTTCATCATTCCCTCACCATCTTCCTTTCAATTTCCATTTATATCCTTCTTTCCTAAACCCACTGAGATGCAGCCAAGAGGTTTTTTTAAATAATTTTTTGAGGTACCAAATTTCTTATTTCAAGACCCTCTGCCTGGAGACCTTTTATGATACTATGCCTTTCTCAATTTCTGGTTCTCTGCTGTGTGTCATCATCTCCAGGGGTCTTTCCCTCCATGTGTGAAGTAGGTCACCCTTATTAATCGCATGAACCATGTACTTTATTTTCTTTGCTAGCATTTTCCACAATGAGAATGAGCACATTAGAGTATTTCCTTAATTGATATCATGGAGTTCAAGAGTGAGGGTTATGTTTGTTTTGTTCAACATTTTTTCTCTAAATACCTATGCCAGTGCATGGAACAAGAAATAAACACTGATGAATGCAGGCATGGATGAGTGAATATGCAGTTCTCTGTCAATATTAGCTGAATCAGGTTTTAACTATATAAAAATCTCAGAAGTACTGAGCAACTTATGTCTCAGTTATAGCTTTGACCTCGAGCCCACTCTAGTTTTAGAGGAATTGATCAGATACACAGAAGGTATCAAATGTCTTAAGACGATTCTTGGGTGGGAAACATCCCCAGTGACACCTATACAGCTGTTTCAAATCCCACATGTTATCTAGGAAGCTAAGGCATATGAAATATCACTTGGTTTTCACATGTCATCCATTCCATAGCAGTTTTCAAAGAATAGTAACAGTTTCTATTCCTTTAAGATTGTCTGTGGCATGTGTGTGGGATATGGTACCTGTTGAGCTATGTGGCTGAGTTCTGCAGCAATGTCACAGCCTGAGTTTCCCAGACCAATCACCAGGATTCGTTTTCCCTTCCATATCTCTGGTTCCTTATAGTCCCTGCTGTGGAAGCATTTGCCTTTAAAACGGTTCAGTCCTGAGTGAAAAGAGAGAAACGTATGAACCAATTTGATTTCTATTAAAATAAAACAACTTTAGTGATAACACAATAAGAAAAATTAACAATCCTAATGTATTACATATAACAGAAATATATTTTGATTGGCCTGTTTGTAGTTTAGTTAAAAAGACATTACTGCAGTTTGGGGATGAGTGTATCCTCCAGAGGTACATGTGCTGCCAACTTGGTCCCCAGTGTAGTAGCAACAACTAGGAAGTAAGTTAGTCATTGAGGACATCCCCCTTGGAAAGGATGGTAGAGCAAGTTTAGCTACATGAAAGTAGTAATTTTTTTGTTCTAACAAGAGCATGCCTGGCTGTTGGATCGCTCTAGCTGCCCTTCTTACTTCATAACCCTTAGCTGCTGGGCATGGCTAGTTCTTTTTTCATCTCTTTACCATGCTGTGATACAACAGGGGTGAGGGGCAAATGGGGCAGGGGGGTGTGGCTTGCTAGAATGCTAGCACCATGCTTCTTACACTTTCCAGTGCCTGTAATTATGAGCCAAATCTCTTTTATGTACAGTGTCTTAGTCAGCAGGTATTCTTTTACTTATGTTAGAAACCAGAATAAAATAGACATCGCTAATATGTTTGTTCTTGACAGATATGTAGGTGATTTCCTCAATTTCAGCCTTACCTGGAAAGGAGTCTTTGGGTAGATGGGGATATACATGATGCCCAGAACAAATCATTATAGCATCAAAGACAGCTGTTTCTTTTTTACCATTCTTTTCAGTGGTAACTTCCCATTTGCCAGTAATTGAGAAATCAGAACATTTATTTATACTGGTTACAAATGTCTAAGAAATGCAGAGAGAAAGCCTTCTTTAATATGCTAATAGTGTATTGGTCTTAATAAGATCATTTAATTAGTAAGGTTCACCTTTTTTTTTTTGGTTTTACAAGACAGGGTTTCTCTGTATTGTTTTGGGGGCTGTCGGTCCAGCCCAGCCTCGAACTCACAGAGATCTGCCTGCCTCTGCCTCCCGAGTGCTGGGATTAAAGGCATGTGCCACCAACGCCCAGCAGTAAGGTTCATCTTAAGGAATTCAGAAGTCCCTTAGAAGAAATGAAAACATTAAATTGTATATGTATGCATGTGTCAATATTGTGTGTATGTATGTGTTCTTCTTTGACTTGTTTTTAAATATATTTCATTGTTTATTGCAAATGATTAAGTTTATGGTCTCACAAAAGAATGTCTTTCTATGCCTTGCCCAAAAAGTCTAACTAATACCCAGTTCTAAGGCCTTTTTTTTTCATTTAATTCTTTTTGTCACATGGATTATTTAGAAAATGGAGTTTCAAACCTATGTATATCTTGTATCTATTTTTTGTTACTGATTTCTAAGTTGATGCCATTTTGATGTAAGAACTACATGTGATCATGCTTTGTGCATTTCTGACTGATTCAT
Organism: Mesocricetus auratus; assembly: GCF_017639785.1. Classification (NCBI taxonomy): domain Eukaryota; kingdom Metazoa; phylum Chordata; class Mammalia; order Rodentia; family Cricetidae; genus Mesocricetus; species Mesocricetus auratus. The sequence goes on along the minus strand of NW_024429266.1, from coordinate 28,880,069 downwards.
AAGAAGAAAACAGTGTTCACAAATCTACAATTAGAGAAACAAAACTGTTAAAAATCGTTGGTTAAAGAAAGGGATCCTGGGGGGGGGGGAAGTGGAAATTAAGCAACAGCCATGGACTTTATCATTGCTATGTCTGATACTGCTTTGCTGACAGCATCTTACCTCAAATTGTATGTATTTTACAAGGTTCTTTTCTTTGGCAAATGAAGTGATGTATTCTTGGAGCTTGCTATTATGCATAAAGTTGGGGAAGTCATCAGGATAGGGGAAGTCTGGAAAACACATCATTTCTTTGGAAGAGTTGGTGAAGACTGATCGGTAAATACTAGCCCTGCCCTCCTCTGTATGGTCCTGTGAATAAAATTTTCAGATGGAAGAAAATTGGTAAATGAGTATAACAGTTCTTGTTTAGATTCAGTTCCAAGTCATTATACTAAGTTGAGTTGGCCTTTACCCACCAGTGAATCTGATAAGATGATAAATAAATATTAACTTCCCCTAAACAATTGATGCTGATCACAGAAGTTTACCAAGGTGACATAGAATGTAGAAGCACATACTTAATACATTTTCTTTACTAAGGTAAATAGCTTCTTTGTTTCCTTTGAGAAGTATTCAATTAGAACTCTTATTTCTATAACATATGGTGATGGATATTCATAGTTTAACTCCACAGGATTTCGTTGTGTCACCAACTCATGAGCATGAGCAAATTTGATTTCTAAAAATAGAATAGGCAATTGACACCATAAGATTTGTAAACGTGAGCATTTTAAGTTCTAATCTTTCAAAATTAAATGTAAAATTTATGGGCATTGTCATCCACTGAGCATTATGCATGTAACAGTTTTAACTTTTGGAAATACAGAAATGTTTGCATTGATAACATTTTTAATTTAATTTATTTATTTTACAACCCAGTCACAGTCCCCCCTTGCTCCCAATCCCCCGTGTCCCATCCCCCCCCACTCAATATGATCCTCTTCTGTTTCTGTTCAGAAAGGGGCAGGCCTCTTATGGGTATCAACAAAGCATGGCATATCAAGTTTCAGTAAGACTAAGTACCTCCCCTTTTATTAAGGCTGAACAATACAATTCAGTATGAGGAATAGGTTCCCAAAAGTCAGCCAAAGCATTAGGGATAACTTCTACTCACATTGGTAGGACTCCCACAAGTATACCAAGCTACTCCACTGTCACATAATTTAGAGGGCTAAGGTAGCTCCCATCCATGGTTGTTGGTTCAGACTATGTGAGTATCTATGATCCAGGTTAGTTGTTTCTGTGGGTTTTCTTGTGATGACCTTAAGCCCTTTGGTTTCTATAATCCTTCCTTTCTCTCTTTAGCAGTATTCCCCATATTAATGGAGATGTAACAGAATTGTGCTTAGAATTGTAGTGGAGGTAATAAATGATTATGAAAGAAGAAGGGAGCCCTGAAGAAGAAGGCTTAGCAAAGAGAAGATCAGGATGTTGTGATCTTGTTCTTACCTGTAGCCATGCACTGGTACAAACACACACAGACACACACACACACACACACACACACACACACACACACACACACTCCCTCACATCACCACCACCACCAACAACAACAACAAAACACCCCCTGAAACCACCAACCAACAAAACAAAGTCTCACAGCAACTCAGAGTTAGATTCAACTCCCATAGAATTTGTTTTAGTTGGACTGGATCTTCAAATGTCTTTCAAGTAACAGTATAGAATAAAACTGGTAGAGGATAATAACCAAAAAAGTAGTTCTGATGCAAGATAACACCTTAGGATGTGTTTGTTGCAGCTGGTGTCTCAATGTATGTGTGAGGTGATTTTTTAAAAACACTCAATAAAAAATATATGTGCATGTTTATGGATAGGGTGCACCTGTGTGTCCATGTGCACATGTGTCCCCCATTGTGTGTGTGTGTGTGTGTGTGTGTGTGTGTGCATAGGTCAGCCTCAGGTGTGTGTTCCTTAAGAGCCATCCACTCACTGATGAGGCTAGGCTGGCTAAGTAAGAAGGCTCCAGGAACCCTGCCTCCTCCCCACAGGGTTGGGATTACAAACCTGGCTTCGAGGCTTGAACTCAAGTGCTCAAACTCTGAAAGTAAGCACTTTGCTGAATGAGCTAGATCTTCAACCCAGGGCATTGCATTAAAAGAAAAAATACTGTAAAGACCATGATAAAAGAGCTGAAACTTGGGTCTCTGAAACCACCAAGGTATATTGTGCATGATCTGTAGGTCTAGATGAAATATCTGTCTTTCTCAGCAGCTCTTTAAACAATAAATCAGTAAGCTGTCTGGATTTGACCTTTAGTTTTGTGATGAAATATTAAACTACAGATCTCTACAGATGGCTGTGAGTTTGTAGAGAAACATGTAAACCACTAGAAACTTCTAATTAGGTGTCATGTAACTCAAAACTGATGGGTGCCCAGATTATGACCTTTTAGTAAACACTGGAATGTTATGTCATGCCAATCACTATCACTAGCATGACTGAAATTTGTTTACTGTCAAGGGACATCTTGGCTGTTGTGGTTGTTTCTAAAAAGAATGTGACCTTGAAACGGGACCCAAGTTTCTGTTGTTCCTGTGACTCATGAACTTGAGTAGTCTGCATGATATTTTTGGGGAGGTGAAGAGATTTGTAGCTTCTAGTAAGTTTAGGAAGTTTGAGAGAAATGATATTACAAGGAAAGAGGAAAAATAAGGAATAGATTAATTCACATAGAGGCTGTCAGCCTGAAAATACAAAATCTGAAGTATTTTGAGCATCAACATGGCAGCACAAGTAGAAAAGTCCAGCTGAAGGTTGGACATCCATATCCTTCTCTCCAAGGCTCAAGAAACATTGTAGAAGGAAGGGTAGAAAGAACATAAGGGCCAGAGGATGGAGAAGGGTGTCGTGAAGACATGTCCTCTGGACATGACATGGCTGTCGCACACATGAACTCACAGCAGGTGTGGTTGACTGCATGGGACCTACACATCAAGCTAGTAAAAATTCAAACATGGACTGGGGAGGGGGCTTCTGAAGTACCACTCCAAGGAGAGGAACTACTGACAGTTAATGGCTGCTGGAGGGAGGAAGAATTCCTTCCCTCCTTCTTCCCTTCCTTCCTCAGTTTCCCCTCTGTCCACTCCTCTCAGTACCCCCCCACCTCCTCTTTCTCTCAGATCCACTCCTCTGTTTCCTTTAGAAAAGAGCAGGCCTTCCAGGGATATCAATTGAACACGACAAACAGGATTTAATAAGTGTAGTCACAAATCCTCATATCGAGGTTGGGCGAAGCAACCCAGTAGGAGGAAAGGGGTCCCAAGAGGAGACAAAAGGGTAGAAGATACCCCCATTCCCACTGTTAGGAGCCCCACAGAAATACCAAGCTAACAACCACAGCATACATGCAGAGGACCTAGTGCAGATCTTCTAAAGGAACATGAACTTATCTTTCCAGCAATAGAATGCTTAATAAAGTGTGAGTAGGGTATGATCACCCCCCAGAGGCTGTGAGAAAACATACTCTCTGTCTCTTTCACTGCACACCAGCATCTCGTAGCTTTCAGTGTCAAATGTATCTGCCTTTATTGACTTGTCTCTCCTATATTCGTTTACAAGACCATAATCAAAATGCAATACATTTTTCTCTTCTATCTGTTGTCTCCCTTTGTTTCCTGCATGGGATGATATAGGTTGCAGCATTTATAGATAGTCTAGGTAATCCAGAAAAATCTCTCCATCTCCAGATTTTAACTTCATCTTAGTCTCAAGCATTTGTCCTTAGATAGCAAGTTCTATAGATTATAGGAATTAGGGAGTGATTTAATGAGTGCATAAATGCACATCTGCTGACAGTGACAAAGCATCAAAAGTACTTCAAAGTGTGCCCTACATTGCCCTTTGCAGCTGTCTTTGTAGTTTTGGGTTTTGAAGAACAAGTTCCACACCTGAATCTTCTAAATTGCTTTTTTTTTATTCCTTCCCCTCCCCTGCACCTTCCCTTGCCCTCCTCTTTGCTCCTTACCTTTGTGCGCCCCTCCCCTTCCCTCTCCTACCTTCCCTTCCCTTTCCTCTCCTTTATTCCTCTCTCCTCTCCACTTACTTTCCCCTCCGTTCCCCTCTACTCTCCTCTATTCCACTCCTCTTCCCTCCCTCCTCTCCTCTTCTTTCCTGTCCTCTCCCATTCTTCCCTCTCCTATCCCCTCCTTGCCCACTTCTCTCCTCTCACCTGCTCCCCCCCCCCTTGACCCCATGTATCCTAGGCTGGCCTAAAACTTGCTGTGTATCCTGAACTCCCAGATCCTCTTGCTTCTACCTCCTGAGTGCTGAGATTAGAGGTGTGAGCCACTATGCCCCATTTTGTGGTGTGAGCTACTATGCCCCAGTTTTGTGGTACTAGGAATTCAGCCTAAGTCTTCTAAATGCAGTTTGAATTGTACCAATTTGTAAATGTCACCAACCACATTCCCAGCTTCTTATTTTGATATTATTATTGCTATTATTCAGTATGAAATTTTGCTTTCATCATTAGTAAATGGTAAGCTTACATAAATACTAAAGAAGTGTTTTAAAATAAATTTCTTTAAAAACAAGTAACAGAGACTAAGTAGGCTATATTAAGTAATGTATATCACAACAATTAATGGAAAAATAAAGCAAAGAGGGGAATATGAGAGAGCTTGGATGGAGGAAAGAGGAAACTATGTAATTATATTATAATTTCAAAAATAAGATAAGTTAAAACAAGCTGCCAAGACTTGTTAATGCATACACAATGTAGAAAAATAAATATTTGTATCAGTAATGCAAAATGTGTTGCAGGAATGGAGAGACTTTGCTTGTGGTTTGTTATTATTTTAAAGTAGATAGAACTACTTTTTGTATATGTTAATAAATCAAAAGTGTTTTGTGTTCAAAAATAATCATTTTAATTGTGTATAGTCATTGTAAATGGGTGGCATTGTCCTGGATAAAGGCAGGTATCTCCGTAGAGCACAGTGCCCTCCCACACTCCCAACATTACTACTTTAATTGTACTACCTGTAGACTACTATATAAAAATCGTCTACACGTAGTTATTGCATAGTGCTTAAACCCGAATATTTAGAAATTATATCTTTCAATACATTAAAAATATGCTGACTAAACAGAATAATTGTGCATATTTTGAGGCACAATGTGATGTTTCAATGCACAGGTATAATACATATTGATCAGATTAAGGAATGGGTTTTCTATCTCTTGTCATCTTGTTGTGTTTGGAGTGCTTGGGTGACTCTCTTATACTTATTTAAAACTACATAATTGGTTGCCATAAACTATAATATAGAGCATATTGCTTCAACCTACTTATGTTTGGGTGCTTGCTATCCAAATTCCCAGTGTCTTTCCCATCTCTTACCTTTCCTAGCCTTTGGTAACCATTTCTATACATTCAATTATGTAAGAACAATTATTTTTAACACAATGACTTCCATTTTCATTTGTTTCACTGAACATTATGGGGTATTATTCTTTTTTTAAGGTTAAGTACTATTCAATTCAGACTATGTGTCACAATTACTTCATCTATTCACCTATCATGTCTTGTGCTGCTGGGGCCATATCTATTTTCTTTTTTTTGCCTGTATTAATGTCTTGAAGTGCTTCCCCTTTTTTCTTCTATTAATTTTGCAGTTCTGGATCTTATAGTCAGGTCTTTAATCCATTTTTGCTTAATTTTTATGTGTTTGAGAGGTATAGGGGTCAAGTTTTATTCTTCTGTTTGTAACTATCCTGTTTTTCCAGTACCATATATCAAAGAGGTTATCTTTTCTTTCTAGTAAGATTAAAGAGAATCATAAAAGGAATCTCATTCACAATTGGTACAAAAATACAAAGGAGCTGGGACTAGTAGTGCACATTTCTAATCCCAGCATTTGGGAGGCAGAGGCAGATAGATCTCTGTGAGTTTGAGTTCAGCCTGATCTACATAACCAGGTCCAGGGCAATGTAGAGAGACCTTGTTTCAAACAAACAAACAAACAAACAAACAAACAGAACAAAACAAGGGCACCACCAACAAAACAACAACCCTCCCCCACAAAAAAAAGAAAAAGAAAAGGAAAAAACTACAAAAGAAAAAGTTTAACCAAGAAGTGAAAGACTTTTCAATGAAAATTGTAAAACTCTGATGAAAGAAACTGAGGAAGACCTCACTAAGTGGAGATAACTCTGATGCTCACAGATGGGAAAAATCGATGTTACTATGTTTATCCTACCCTAGTTATTCATGGATTCAATGCAGATTATTATTCAATCCATCAACATATCAATGATATTCTTCACAAAGCTAGAGAAGAATGTCCTGAAATTCTGGAAATACAGAAGGCTCCAAATAGACACAGAAGACTTGAACCAAACCAAACCAAAGCAGTACTAAAGAAACAGACAAAAACCACAAAAGAACAAAAAACAAACAAACAAACAAACAAACAAAGCTGGAAGTAATCACATTACCTGAATCTGAAATATACTTCAAAGCTACAGAAACCAAATTATCACAGTAGTGGCATAAAAACAGACACACAGGCCAGTGGAACAGAACACAGAGCCTAGAAATAACCTATTACATTTTTAGCCAACTAATTCTTGACCAAATTCTGAGAAGTTGAAATTTATGATCTAAATCACTAACATGAGTTTTCTAGCCTCACATCCAAAACATTTATTTATTTATTAATTTATTAATTTATTTTTGTGTGATAAGTGTACACATGTCCAAGGGCATGCTGGGGCCACAAGTTGACACAGGAAGTCTTCCTCAATCACTTCCTACCTTCTTGTTTGAGGTATGGTCTTCTATTGAACATGAGCTCGCTGATTTGGCTAGACTGACTAGTCACCACAGGTATCAGATGGCTTTGCCTCACTACATGTGTGCACCCCTGTATCTGACATTGATGTGTTATTTGGGGATCCAAACTCAGACCCTCATGCTTGTGGAGGCTAAGCACTTTACTCTCTGAGCCAGCTCCAGACCTACCTGGTGGAGTTTAAACAAGGAAGACGTGTATCTGTATTATATAAACTCACCTAGTGTTTGACTATGGATGTTTATCTCCAAGTGACTCTTACTCGTGATTTACCAGATGTGAACTCTGTGCTTAAACAAACTTTCTAAGACAACTGGCTTTCTGCTAAGTCACAAGGAGGTTATTTCTGGCCGGCTTCCACTGTTGCATTTTCTGGGATCTACTCCTGGTAGGAATCTCAACTAGCACCTAGGTAGTCCTGGAGCCTCCCCCCCACTTCCCTGCCTGTTTCACAGATACCCCACTCACTGAGAATTTCCACAGACCCCCGACGTCATCACTCCTCTCAAAGCAGGTGGGTTCCAGCCCCTCCTCCAGACAGCTCCTGATGGAGGCCAGGCCACTGACGCCAGCTCCCACGATGGCCACTCTCTTCTTCATGGTTGCCTATGGGTGCCTGTGAACAGGTGCAGCGATCATTTCCAGCAGCATTTCTGAGGCCTTACTTTAGTGTTTACTTTTGGTTTAATGAGAAATTTTGCCTCAACAGGCATGTAAATATTTCCAAATTGTTCCAGAACTCCTCTTAGTCATCAAAGCATTTTCTGATTCTTGGAAAAAACAAAAAACAACTGAACAAAGTCATTGGGAACCTTGAGACTTGTGATCTGAATTGCTAACACTACCTGTGGTAACCTCACATTTATTTACTTTGTGTGTGGGCGGGTGTGGGCGGGGGCATGTCCACACATGTGCACAATCATGTGAAGGCAAAATGTATTAAGCATTTTGTTTCAGTCAGCTCCCCAAATTCTGAGATTAACAACTAAGCCGCACAAACATTCGCCCACACCACATACTCACAGGTATGTTATAGACACACACAGCTCCACACAAATGTTTATATGTGAATACAGCAAACTAAGGTCTCTGCTTAGATGTATAATGGCCTCTCTGCGTGAAAGGTTGGTTTTGTGGCCATCTGCACATGCTCAGGTTCTTTCTGTAAATGGCCTGGGATTTTGATCTAACCTATGCAATCCTACTGCATTCTTCAATTCATCTCTGGATTACTTATAATTTATAATATTACCAAGTCATTGGAAATACTTGTTTTGCAATATCTCTTAAAAAATAATATCAAGGGTGGCAGGAAGCCAGTGTGTATGCAATACAGATACAACTCTCATAGCCCTAACTGCATCATTGGTTCATGGGTACTCGAATTTTCATATATGAAACACGCATATACAAACATACGCTCACACACATATATACTTGCAATGCATACATGCATACACATATATACATATAACATACATGTATGCCTATGTTTATTTAACTTGACCCAAGACAGGGAATATCTATATCTCAATATGTCAGATAGTCAGTCCTTTTCCTTCCTTAACGAAAATCAAGTCATTACCTTAAACCAGTGTCTTCCCATTATTATCCATTCTCAACTCCATTCTCTTACAAGAAAATTATGCTTCCTAGTCTTTTCCTATCCTTAGTTTCTACAACTACTTCTCTATTTTTCTTTTTAGGTACAGTTCCATAGCTCTGCATACAAATTAAATACTTAGATGGTGAGAATCATGTTCTAGGATCCCCAGGAAAAATAAAAACCAAACAACTTCCTGAATGACATGCTACAGTGAATGTAGACCCACCCAACTCCCATTCACCCACCTGACCCTCCTCCACACTATGAGACCACCTCCCATACTCCCAGCCCTTTGCAATAGCTTTCCTTTTCTACCTTTTCCTTGTCTTCCTTTCTTCTGAGTGTTTAAGCCCTCAGTCTCCTGGGGAGTCTGAAAGAGAAAATGCTGGGCCCTTGATGGTAAGGGGAGTAGTATTATTGGAAAAGGGAGGAGCTTCTCTTAAAGGAATAATCCTTGTTCCTTTAGCAAGGGAGCACACACCCTAGCTCCTGTGAAGTGCAGGTCTCTGGGGCCAACCTTCTGGTCACTCAGATCTGCTTTCCTGTTAGCAGCAGTTAGCAACCTCCAGTTCTACCCCTAGGTCCTTTCCTTGGAGGTGGCAGTTTCTCCATGTTGCTATGCTTCTCTACTCTATCTCCTTATGTGTAATCCCAACGTTTACCTTATTTTCCTTATTTTTAGGACTTTCGAGGTAGCCCATGGAAACCTTCCAAACTCTACAGAAAATTAGTCACAATTGGAGATAGACCAGTAGCAAAAATAGTTTTTCTATGCTATGAAAAAAATTCTTGGCTTGCTAGTCATAGATATAACAAGTAGGTTAGACCTGGTCATGGGCTTTAGAAAAATCCTATTATTCATGAATCTTGCTGACGGTGTTGTGGGTCTTCTGTGAGGCCTTCCATGGAAACTTTAAATTTAGAGCTTGCAATTGTATTTTAAAGGAATTCCACAGGGGGAGAGTTTGTAAGTGAATGGGCCTCTTGCCATTGGAATTTACCCTCATAATGGACCTCCAGTGGGAAGAGGTGTCCACTGTACTCCATCTGCTCAGAGGGCAAGAGGCTTCCAGTGAGATAGAGACCTTACAGGAGACTGTACTCATTTTTCAAGACCATCACTGAACTGTCATCTCCACCTGTCAACCTCTCTGCCTACTTACAGACTTGTCTCAGTGTTTAACATGGCCTCTTCTCAGTCAAAGTGCACCAGAGACAGATGGTTATAGCCATGGGAGAGGGTTCTACATAAGGAGCCAAGAAGTCAACAGAATCAAGCTCAACTATTCAGAAAGTGATGAAGAATAAGCTAGCACTTAAAATCATTTATGAAACTTTGTTAGGTAGCTAACTTCAACAGGAGCTTTATTTACTAGTAATCTAATGTATCTAATATCTTTTTTTCTTTTTTGGTTTTTCGAGACAGGGTTTCTCTGTATTGTTTTGGAGGATGCCCTGGAACTTTCTCTGTTAATTGTCTTCTTATTCAGATATTCATATTCCTGAAAAATTGAAGCTTAGTTTGTTGAATATGTACTTTCCAAAAGAGCCATTCCAGTGTGAGTGTGGTCACAAAATGCCTCATAATCTAGAATAGGAGGAAAGAACTGTACTTTAAACAGTGAACTTGTACAATGACTGGCATGGTGTTAGGTCATGTTTAAAAAGTAGCTGGATGCAGAACAATGACCATTTGTTAACATCCTTATTTTAAAAGAAAACACTTCCAAGAGGAGATTAATTAGGTATGGATACACACACATTATTGCAGTTGAAATGGATTGTCAGAGTGTATTTAAATGGCTTGTATGAATTGCACAATGCACTGTGCCTGCGATGACATGCTAGCTGCGTCACATCCTTCTGCTTATTTTTCCTACCAAGTGCTGCCAAATGCTGTGCTGTGCAGATGATGGTGACACGGAGTCTTCCTCTAAGACAAATTGGCTTATGTTCATACAACAACATGAGAAACTAATACTCTAGAGAGAATGCAGCAAGGTAGCTGGCTTGTCTCTTAGGTTCTTCTGCAGGTCATGAGGGCTACTGACACCAAGGCCCACACTATTGGGCTAGAAAGATAGTCAAGTTGCCCTTGTTGATAGGTAAAAATGGTCATATCTCCAATCCTTCAATCTCTAAGTACCTCCTAAGAGAAAAGTACAGACCCCTTTTTACTTCAAACTTTATGAGATATAACAAGTTAGAGTTGCACATCTTTAAAATTTATTGGTGTGTGTGTGTGTGTGTGTGTGTGTGTGTGCATGTGTGTGTGTCTGTGTATAAAGGTGACAACCTTGGATGTCATCCTCAGTAACATTATCATATATCTCTTTTTAAGAAAGAGTCTCTCAGTGGCTTGGAACTCACTGAATAGACTACACTCTTGCCAGCGAGCCTCAAACACCTTCCTGTCTCCATTTCCCACATGTTATCACCATGCCTGGATTGTTTTTTACATGGATTTTAGGGATTCAGCTCAGGTTCTCATGCTTTCAAGGCAAGTGCTTTACCAACTGAGCTGTCTCCCAAGCTGTGCTCTTGTGTTTTAACTTTTACACTAGAAGTAGAAGACAATGGTCACCTGTCCCCTTATTACAGTGCCCTGTTTTTCTTCTTATTCATAATTATCAGTGAGTTTTATAATTTCATAGTTTCTGAACGTTTTATTTCAACTGGAAAGTTCTCACTGCCTTTTTGAAGATGAAATAGGCCCAGTAATAAGCTCTCTCAGGTTTTGTTGATTTTGAAAGTATCTTTATCTCTAGTTTATTTCTTCTGGGCAGTTGTGATTAGTATAGTGTTTTTTTCCTGACAGTCTTCTTTAAGAACTTAGAAAAGCGCCACCCTCCAGTCTCTGCTGATAAATCTACTGAAATCTTTATGGTAACTTCACTGCATGCAATGAGTCACTTTTATGTTGATGATTTTGAAGCCACATGTCTGTCTTTGACAAATGCTTATTTTTGGAGAAATGAATATATTATTTAATTCCCCCAAGGAATAGTCCATGTGTACTAAAAATCTATAATGTAGGTATTACAGCTCTAATAGATGGCTTAGAGAAATCTTCTAAAACATGGAAAGCAGACACAATGTGTACAAATGGCTATTACATTTTAATTAGAAAAATGAAAACTTATTTAAACATTCTTTTCAATATGTATGTATGTAGAGTGAAGCCTTTTCCTTACCAGCCACTTTGGTTTTTCCCCACAAGTCGCCTGGGTTCTGCCACGTTGTAGTCCCCAAATAACACATAAGACACTGTATTAATTATGAAGCTGTTGGCCTTGCTTGTTTCTTACTGGCTATCTCTGACTTAAGTATTTACCCCATAGTTGTTAATCTAAGTATATCTCTTAGCGGGGAAACGGGTCTGGGCTTCTTACCCCTATGGTGGTTACATCTTGACTCCCTGTGTTTCTCCTACCCAGAGTCCTCCTGGGCTCCTAGTCCCACCTATCTTGCTTTCCTATTGGCCAACAGTGCTTTATTGACTTATACACAGGATTTCCTCATCATCTGTAAGCACATATAGTCCCACTTACACAATTTGAAATAACCTTCTATTAAGGAGAAAAATATGGATGCATGTATGCACTAAGTTATTAATATGCTTTACCCTGGTGAGCAGGGGGTCCATATGTGAATGGAGGAAAGAGCCAAGATGAAACAACAGTCTAGTAAACAACAGAGTATAAAACATGAGCAACATATTCTCACTGGAAAAAAATAAAGCAAAATGTTCTAGAACTTAGATGATAAGAATTTGCATTTCATTCTGGAGTGAACAAGTCAGTTCAAATTTGATCAAGTTTCTCAGACAAGGTTTGACTGTGATTCACTGTGAATTTTGATTGTAGACTGAACTGTTGAGCAATACAAAGTTGAGAGCTGGATCCAATCACAAGGCCTGTGGGCTTCCTTCACTGGCTGTCCTTTGACAAGGGATAAAGCTACTTGTACTCACACTGCACATGTTACCCCATGAGCAAAAACCATAGAGAACCTGAAACTCTGAGTTCCCACGTAGAGCTTCCACAGTTGCTTCTGAGGTGATAGAGGGACTGATTATCACCAGGATGGCAGCCATCATCAGAGCCTTGCTAAGCAAGAGCCCTGTGGAATGAAAAATTTCCACTGTGACTTAGAAGATTTCTTGTCTTGGTCAGGGCTGAAAGTAGGGGCCAAGATAAACTACTGGATTTCATTCCATTTCAGAGAACCTATGAGCTGGAGCTGGTATTAGGAGCCAGGACATAGTTCAGAGTTTAATCCAGAGAATTTAGCTGCTCTGTTCCTACATTCTACATGTGGGATCTGACAGTAAAGCCAGGGACACTCCTTAAGGCTAACAGGAAGCAGAGTTGGAGACCTTTTAGCTAATGTTAGCTTAAGAGTCACAACAGATGATTTAGAAAAAGACCTTTTACTTCACATCATATAATTGTAAATTATATTTTGATTAAACTTTAATTAATATAACTAGATATTTTGGGTAAGATAATTTTTCATTTTAGTGACTTATTCTGTGATGCCTGGATATTTACCCCCTTTGGAATATAGTTGCTGATAAATGTCAATTATGCCTGCCTGACCTTAAGAAAAACATCAAATATCAAACAAACAAACAAACAAAAACATCAAACCCCTGTGCCTAGTGATTTCCAGCTGTTCCAATAAAGAAGCCTCAATATTACTAAAAATCATTTATAGGCCAACTATGTTTTTGTGTTTGGACAAAAACAAAAGCAACCCCAAAAATGAAGGACCTTTAAAAACAAAAACAAAAACAACCCCCAAAATAATAAAAATGAAGGATCTTAATTGATTTATTCAAATTGTGACTTACAAGTTCAACACATATTTCAAGACCGTGTGTCAAACACTGAAGGAGGTGGTGAGGACAAAAAGATTTATAAGATATTGAATAGAGTTTGGCCAATAAGACAGATATCGTCACTATAACACATGTACACACATATACATGTGCACACATTTTATACATTAATTTAGTAAGTAATTGTCTACAGTATACCAAGTAATGTTCTAAGAATCACTCATACCTTCCAAGTACACATAGTTAAATGCTCTCCATATTGTTTTTCCATTCTACTCCTAATTATCTGACAACAGTGTATTTAAAACATAAGACTGAGTTGTTAGTTCATTTCACTATCTCTCCCAACCCCAGGCTGCCATCCAATGGAGGAGATATATCATTTATTGACCTATATGAAGTTCAAAACTTCCTCAGACAGGCTATCATTTAAAAGATAGAATAGTTTGAAACTACCTTTAAAAAGTTCAGAGTTCATGAAAATGCTGTGTGTGGAATAAAATTGTTGTGCTAGCTGTTATTGTGGCCTTCACTACGTATTAAGCAAGTTGATTTGAAGAACAGAGTGCAATGGCTTATGTAAGTCCTGGTACATTGTACATTTGTGAGCTGGATTTTCTGGCTTGGCTTCTGAAGGAGCTGGAAGATAAACTATTGTTTGATCTTTTCCTTTGACGACAAAAAGCACCATGTTTAAGAAAGCATGTTACCCAGCTTCTTCTGATTCTGGAATTGAAGCTGTGATGTTATCTCTAGCTTGCAGTCAAATGTTTTGTTTTTGTTTTTTTCATTCCTGGGACTTACTTAGGCTTGAGAGTAGTCCTTACTTACTTGACATCTGAGTTTTTAACAACTTTGTTATTGTTGCATAAACAATCCTAAAAACAGACAATAGCTTCTTGCAGAGTGGAGGAGTCCTATCTCCTATCTTTTTTTAGGTTTTCTTCAACACCTAGCATGATGCCCTGTTCATCAGTAGGTTCTCACGAAATGACTCCTTGTATGGTCAGTAGTCAGAAACCTAGTTCTATAATAGGGGCACATTTTTAGCAGTTTCTCCTCAAGGAAGCCCACTTACATTTAAGAAACTTCAACAAACACAATTGTTCTGTTTCTCATTCTCTTGTTGAGATGAATGATGGCATGGTCAGCATGACAGGTGCATTGTTAGACCTCTCGCTACAGATGGCAGGTGTTAATCAGGCTTGGGACACTTTATATCCCAACTTGAGAATAAATGACAGGTGTTGACTAAAGAATGAGATGGGTGAGCACACTATATGAAATTTATGCAGGAAATTGGAAGTTAGTAGAAAACCATCTTATTGGTTTTATGTGTAGGCTCTACAATAATGGACTTTCTATGAACTCCATATAAGAACAAAACTTTCAGTAACCTGCTTCATCCTAAAACTGACAGCTTCTTCAGCCATATGACCCAGGATTAATCTCAAGGTATGTGTGAGTGTCCTGTTATGGCACTTATGAAATGGAAGAGACAACACTGCAGGTGATGAAATGAAGACAAAGTCAGAAAACTCAAGGGAAATGATTTGGGACCAGACAAATATGGTTTGAAATTCAGTTTAATCTTTTAATTTTCTTTTCATTTTCTCTCCTTTAAAAATGTGATTTATTTTGGATTTTGAAGAGGGGATTTCTCTGTGTAGCACTGGCTGTCCTGGAACTCACTTTGTAAATCAGGCTGGCCTCGAACTCAGAGATCTACTTGCCTCTGCCTCCAAAGCTCTGGTGTTAAGCTTGTGTACCACCACTGCAAGGCTTAAAAATGTTTTAGAGGTTTGAATTGTTTTCTTATTTAAAATTTAGTTTTTGAAAATTGGTATGCAAAACATTACATATCATTATGACACTTTATTTTTTCAAAGGTTTTATTTTTGAGTATACATATATATATATATATATATATATATATATATATATACACTGTGTGGCTTTATATATGTGGGTACAGTGCCTGTGAGATCATGAGTGGGATTAGATGCCTGAATCTGGAGTTACAGGCAGTTGTGAGCTGCTCAGTGTGGGTTCTGGGAGCTAATTTGCATTCTCTGTGAGAGCAATAGAGGTTCTTAACCACTGCACCATCTCTCCGACCCATTGTTATATTTTTGAACAAAGTGTGTTTTAGTAAGTTCCTTTCCTCCTTCCTTACTATCCATCCCTCTATATAAGAGCTAAGAGAATTACTCTAGGCCCTACCCAGGGTTCCAAAGGTGAAATGCATCTCATGAGAAAAGCAGGGGATAAAAAGATTTCTGTAGTAACTTCACACACAATCATGTGCTCCTTATTGTTCTGTTTCTACTGTAATAATCCTGTCATACCTCTAACTTCTCCAAGCTTCTAATTGTAGCTTCTTCTTCTATTCTAAAAACTCTCCTTCAGGAGCTTTGAAGTGATAAAGAAACTTCTCTCATTGGTCAAAAGCACATTCCTAGAGCAAGATATAAGGATCTGAGCCGTTTACCATGGCAACTTAAGTATCCAAGGCCATAGGAGCAAAACCATAACCAGACAGGGAGGGCACAGTGCCCGAAGACAACTTTAAGACACAGATCTATTGTTAGTATACTGGCAAGTCAAGAATACACATGCTTTAAGGTTAATATAAGGTTAGCTTGGGACAGCACTTTCCTATCTTCTGGCAGAGAGAATCTGGGACACTCTGAGAGCTATGGCTCAACAACTTTAGACATGTCGTAATTTTTGTCCTTGGGCATCTGTGAATGTCTCAATTGAGGCCTCTTTGCCTGGACACTAACATTAACCAACTGTCTGTCAAAGAAGATAACTGTGGAAGGGGCAGCCTTCTAAGTTTTCATAAAGACCTGTTTGAGAGAGTAGGGGTATTGACTGTGATTACTTCCTTGCCAGAATCACACATAGTTTTGGGAAGTCATCCACTATACCAATGTATAGGGGAAAATGTGCCCAGTAATTGATTAATACACTGCTGGAGTTTGGGAGATGGTTCCTACCTTAGAAAGGGAGGGAGCACTATGACTTCACAGGGAATTTACAGTAGTGACAGTGACTATTCATAAATCAAGTATTCCTACCACCCTGTGTGTGGGGCTCCTCCATCAGAATGATCCCAGTAGGTTACCTTCAGGATTTTGTCAGCTGAGCTCTCACTGCTTATTTCTGTGGTCTGTAGCCTATCATGCTGGTTTTGAAATCTTGGGTTCAAGTGAGGCTTTCCCAAAAGAGGAAAAGCTTTTGTGCAGATTTTCCAGCAGATGTCATGAAGACAAACTGTCCATTCCCTTGTTTCAGATTACAGATATTGGTTGTAGTCAGTGACATTGTGATGACTGTGGGGCAGTCATCGAAAACAAAACTGAGGAAACCGAGGAGCCTGAGTCTTTACTGTAGCCAGGAAGTAAGAGCATGAGATGAAGACCCACTCTGATTTGGAGAAAGGGGTTGTTCCTGCTGGACTCAGCCCCTTCCATGCTTTCTTGCATTTACACTTCCAGAAGGAAGCCCACATCCTGTTTTTCTTTGTACACTGATTTAAAGGACAATCTATGTTGAATTTATCATGATAATCACCACAGTAAAATTATACTAATCACAACAAATTGTAACTTATTATTTTATCAATGGTATGTTCTTCCATTTTTCTTACTTTACACAGGTGTAGTAGTATCTTATAAGCATTTGTCATGCACACAAATGAGATAATGCTTGGAATGAGACAGTTCTAACAGGTTATCAGCTTGCTACAGGAGTTAATAGGAAAAGATCTACATCATTCCACTGTGAAATATTATTCTAAGGCAGTTTGTATTAGGTTTTGTGGAAAAAAACTTAGAACAGTGAATCAGGGTACATAAAAAGCTTAGGTAATATTATTTCTTTCTTCTAGCCCCAGGTGCTCATATTTACCCTATTTCTGCTTGGGTTGTATATATGGATGATAGAGTTGTAGTAACTTATTATTTATGTCCATTCCTTGATGATACTTCTCTATGTTAGTGGGTCTCAACCTGTGGGTTGCGACCCCCACAGGAGTTGCATATGATTCATAACAGTAGCAAAATTATAGTCACGGAGTGTAGATGAAAATAATCTTATGGTTGGGGGTCACCACAACATGAAGAACTGTACTAAATGGCCCCAGCATTAGGAAGGTTGAGAATCACTACTGTAGAGTATCATAGCAAAAATTCTCTCCAATGTATGATTCTTGACGTTGCCTTACACGCATGAATAATAGAATCCATGCTGATTTTCCATTGGAAATCTGGAATGTAGAAATGTCAGAGTCCAGCTCCAGTGGGGTTCTTGTGCCCCAGGAAGGATGTGTGAAGTTGGCAAAAAATGAGGAGTCTGAACATCGGTTGTCTTTCAAATTGATGGCCCTGACTAGCTCAAGCTGTCTTTATTTATATAAGTTTTAATGCATTCAAGCACAAGCAGTTTCAAATCATTTCTCTTTAATCATTTTCCAAGAATCAATAATATTTTAGTCTCTTCTCTCCCACTCCCTTGATGTCATTGACCTTTACCCCATATCATTATATAGGAAGCCAAACGTTTATATCTAGCTAGGTACATCTTATTCATTCTGTGCCCTAGGCAGTGATTAACATGTGATTGCAAACTAAGAGATTTGAGCCTGGTGATTAATTATTAGCAATATGAGATCAGCTGAATATATTGTGTTGCCTAGAGTATCATTTTCAGGTGTATATTAGTCTTTGAGCAATCTGTATGGATTAGAGTTATAATACTATTCTTTATAAGTTCTCAAAATAATGATTAATATCTAACTCTTTAACTGTTGAGATTAAGTTACTTTGTTCTTCCTGACATTTCTAGATGTACTTTTTAAAGAGAAACTAGGAGCTTTAGACTTCTTTATTGATACTTTGATATTGGAAAAATATCTGAGTGTTTATATCCTGGTGTTTATGTCCTATCTCTTTTTCCTTCTGTGTTTCTATAGGTTTTAAATGTTATCTTTTAAGAAACTGTTTTCTTGGTTTTTATGTTCTTTGGAATATATTTATCTCTTTTTGGTATTGAATAATCAATTATCATTAACCTTATCGAGTTCCTCCTGCTTATTCAGGATGACTGTAAAGGCAACCAGGCACATCTGGAGAAACTGGTTTTTGTAACAGATCAGAGAAATTTGGTTTTTCTGTAAAGGTTTTTGGTCCCAGTAAACTCAGGCATAATCACAACTAACAAGGCAAAACTAAGAGTTTCCATAAGAATAAGCACAGCAAAAGTTAGAGAAGCCTGAAGCCCATGAGCTCCCTAAGATCAGCACAGGAGTTTGCAGTATTGTGTCCATAGGACCTTGCCAATTGGATGGGATTCTCCAAAGGGTCTTTCTTTCTAAGGAGCTCCATTTGCAACACATCTTTGCATTGTTACTAAGGGTGACAGTATGACTTCCGCCATAGAATTCAGTTGCTCTTTATCATCCAACCATCTGACTGGTGAAGAGAACAGGCCAGACAAAAACAACACCATTGCCAAATATCAAGTGGGAGGTGTAATGGTTTAGTGAACTACTTAAAGATTTAACTCTATTACTTAGATATAGATCATGTGCAAGTCACTTCAGTTGCATAGGTGTCTTATTGGAGGACATTTGGTCACATTGTGAACCCTGAGATTGTGTTAATTAACTAAAAAGCAGAGGTCAGGAAGTGAAGCCAGCAGTCAGTTGACAGGAAGTAGCCATAGAGGGTAAAGAGGGAGTCAGGAAGACGGATAGAGAAACACAGGAAGGGAGCGACAGAGAGTTTGGTGGTTCCTTTTGGATAGTAACTTTCTCTCCACTCTTTCTCAGCTAGCAGGCTTTCACCCCAGCCTCTGACCCCCAAGTCTGTATTGGTAAAATCATTAGACATAAATTTAGATAAAAAGCGGCATTGCCTGTCTTTCAGCTGTTTATAGTGTGCCTTCTGTTGCTGCCAAAAGGATGAAACACAATATGACATACAGACATTTTGAAACTGGTCTAAACTGTTTAGTAAGTATATAGGAAGTAAAACTAAAAGAATACCAAGTAGCAGATAGAGAGCAAATATCATCAAATCAGGTGTTTAGAGCAGCCATGCTGAGATGACAGAGTCGTCAAAGTAGTGGCTGTCTCCAACAGAATGGGGCCATTAAGGTGGTCAGCTAGAGTTCTCAACTGAACTTTCCCTCTGTGGAGGGATGTTCCCATGGCTTAACTGTTGACTTTCTGTTTCTACCATAGGCGTTTTTATATCATGGGAGAAACACTAGTAACCTCTAATGGTTTTGGTATACTTCGTTCTCAAAAATACAATGTTTTACTCTTGAGTTGTTTGTTTTTTGTTCTCTTCCTGCTCCATCAAAGCATTAGAGCTGCCAGCCTGTTGCTGAACACAGGGTCTTGAAAGACGCCTAATATAATAAACATGTTGGGGATCTTATGTTAGTTTAATATAATTGGTCCCCATAAACTCATAGGGATTGGCATTATTAGGAAGTATGGCTTTGTTGGAGTGGTTATGGCCTTGCTCGAGGAGTGCGTTACTGTAGGATGAGCTTTGAGGTTTCCTATGCTCAGGAGACCTCTTAGTGCCTCAGTTGACTTTCTATTACTTGCAAGACGTCGTAACTCTCAGTTACTTCTTCCGCACCATGTCTTCCTGCATGTCACCATGCTGCCTCACCATGATAATAATGGACTGAACCTCTGAAACTGTAAACCATCCTCAATTAAATGGTTTCCTTTTTTTTTTTTTTTTTTTTTTTTTGGTTTTTCGAGACAGGGTTTCTCTGTGGCTTTTGGAAACTGTCCTGGAACTCGCTTGGTAGTCCAGGCTGGTCTCGAACTCACAGAGATCCTCCTGCCTCTGCCTATAAGAATTGTGGTGGTCATGGTGTTTCTCCTCAGCAATAGAAACCCTAAACGAGACAGGTCTGAAGTCTAAGGACAACTCCCCTTCTAGGCCAGCTTCTCAGTGAGTTAAAAGAGCAAATAACAGCTTTCCCAAAATAATGTTTTATTATGTTATGCCAAGCAAGGTTTCTATTTCCTTTACTAAATTACATGACAGGGAAAACGTGAAACTCTAGCCTTTATTGTAAGGGTGCTGAGGTGAAAGATAAAAGACATGAAAAGATGAAATATGAGAGAAGGGGAGCAAGTCCCAGCAATATGGAAGATGAGGTGTGATGGAAATGAAGTAATTATGAGCCGAATCATACCCCACCATAGTTACTTTTTTGATCTCCTAATAACCTCCAGTAGCACCAAATGTAAATGTATTTACAGATAGGGTCTTTTCAAGAGTTTATTAAGATTAAATGATGTCATTAGGATATGGCCAATCCTGGACAGGCCCACATGTGAAGAACATTTATGACATAAACACTTTCCAAGGACAGGAACCACCTAGAAGTCAAAGACAGAAACCCCAGGAGATAATAGGTAGTTATAGATTGATCTTTGACTCTTAGCTTCAGAATTATAAGTAAACAAATATCTTATGTTTAAGAAGGATTGTGCGAAGATATGTGTAATTATTGCTGTTGACTCTGCCTGTGGAGTGATGTGGGGGTGAGGATGAAATGTTAGAAAGGGGCTGAAGGTTCTTAGCAAAGCCCGCAATATAAAGGTATATAACTTGAAACATTTTTGTAGTGTTCTAAAAAAAACAAGTTTAAGAGTCAGTAGCAATTAAAGATCACTTTACAGCTTACTGTGTATATATCTTTTGTAACAAAACCTGTCACATGAGATAATAAATGAGAAATTTCAAACTGTAAAATAAAATCCCTGATGTCGAGGTAAGGGGTACAGGCCTATTAAGAACTAAATGTGCCTTGTAGATTGATAGGTTTTCTGTCACGTTATGTGTTCTGTTATTTCTCTGCTCATAAAATGCTGTCTGCGTCTTGTGACTTTCCCTTAGTTTGATGTGACAATCAAATTACATGGGTAGGGAGTTCCCAAGGACAGCAAAGAGGCCAACATGTGACATTTGCTACACAGCTAAGCAACTCTGGATAAGATGAGCCATGAAAACCTTCCTGCCAGCAATATGGTTGGCATGTTACCTGGATCCCCTAAGCCAGCTGTTCTCAACCTGTGGGTCATGACCCCTTTGGGGTTGCATATCAGATATGCCACATATCAACTATTTACATCACAATTTGTAACAGGAGCAAAATGACAGTTATGAAGAAGCTATGAAATAATTTTGTGGTTGGGGAGCTCACCACCACTCAACGAACTGCATTAAAGGGTTGCAGCATTAGGGAGGTGAAGAACCACTGTCCTAAGCAAACCATCTCAGCCATCTCCACTCCAGTGCTGGAAAGCCCTATCATCTACAAACCTCCCATTGTCCCTGAACGAAGCATATGGTCAAGATCTTTAGCCAAGCAACATGTTTTCTGGGTAGCAGCCAGAGATCCAGGTTCCAAATATACAAGGTTTTTCATCAGGGCTTCCTGGGGAAATGGGGGATTTCCTGGACTGAGGAGAAAACCAGCCTTCCTGTCATGCATCCAACACTGAGATGCCTCTTTCTGTTCTCACAACCAAGATACATGTAGAAAGGGACTTCAATGACACAACTCACTCCTGTTATTTCCTCTCCTCATTTCTTCCTTTGTTCTCCTTGGTTGACACTTAACATCAACCGCCATGATCAATCATTTACTTATTTTATGTTTTCTGTTATTTCTCTACCTTCTGCTTAGGATCAAATCTCAATAAACGCAATGTGTGTTTAAGAACTGTATTCACTTCTGCAGCCTTCAGCTCTTAGAACAATACCTGACAGTTGGTAGACATTTGACAGTATTGTGAGTTGAAACCCTTAGTGAAATTATCACTTTGTCTCTGAATCTGAGACTCTAGTTTTGATTCGTCCACTAAAAGTTCGTCTCGGATCTGGGTTTTTGGTCTCCCAAGGACCTGAGGGAGAATTAAATCTGGTGAGGGTCTTTGGAAGTTTTACTGGACTAACAGATAGGAGCTTGGCTTGTTTTAAGTAGGAAACTAGAGAACTACTCTTCAGTCTTTTTCTTTATGTAGCAAGTATTCACTTGATTATGGATACCCTAGACCATAGACTGTAAAAGCATAAATAACTGGTCTTATTATCTTGTAGATCTGCTACAGTGGGTGGGACAGTTCACTCTAAATCTTTTTTTCCAATTCAAAATAATGGCGTTGATACTCAAACCACATGATTGTCCAGGGATTAAATGACTACATGTGAGCTTACTTGGGATTCTGTACTCAGTGTAGAATAACATTTCAAGTCCCTATTATATTACTGATACCTTTTCCAGTGGCATCTATGAAATGCCTCTGGTCCTCACTTTACTCCTACAAGATTGATATTATCTTTAGAAATAGCAATGTAGCTCATAGTAGGCTGATTTCAAAGCCCCACAATGTTAACAAAACATTCAGCACTGATATTTTACACTAACTAAGCTGTTATTTATTATTGAACTAGATATACTTAATGGTAATAATCCACGCCGAATCACTAAGTATGTGTTAGTGAATGTGTAGATTCCACTGTCAACTGTAGAATCTATTGTTTTCTAGGAATAGTGCTCTTTCATCATCCCCAGTAAAACAGAATTGTGTTGGAAGTTTTTTTACCTTCTTTCTTTCCTAGTAAATTACAGAAAAATGTTTTTTTACTGAATCGTACTATTTTTAGCATAAAATCATGATCAAGTGTAATTCTGCATCTCTGCCCCACACATACATATTCCATGATCAAGCTGGCCATCTTGTGGTCACCCTCTGTAGTAGCTCCACGTTGCTGTGCCATATGTGGGAACCTGTCTTTGTGGGCCTTCAGTCAGAACCAGTGGACTTGACTGGTTCGTACCTGAGAGGGTGAGTGCGGATTGAGAAAGGGTAGGTAAAGACGCAAAGAAGACAGCAACAGAGCATAGAGTCTGAAGGGCAATCCAGTGAATATTGAACACCCCAAATTTATTCCACAACATTCTTAAGTATCCCAACCAAAAGGAGGGGGGCATGGCGGAAGACTTTTATTATCATGTATAAGGGGGAAACAGACTTTCTTTCCTTAATCCTGCAAGCATTTGGTAACCACACCTGATATTCAACCTTGAGAGTCAAGAGTAAACACACCTGAGCCCAAGTCTGTTGTTATTTAGATAAGACATCCACTACCAAGGCTGAAACATCCAACTGTAGCCAAGCCTTAGAACTTTAGGTTTTTTGACTTACTAAGGACAGTTTTAAACTTCCTGATCTTGAGGCCAGATGAAGCAGACCCATCTTTAATGGCCCCACCACCATCTGCAACTACACACCATGAATCCTGGATAGTTGTTCTTTCTCAGTTTGCTTATGTATCTATCTTCCCTTGTGATATGGTTAGGATCACAAATTCAGAACTATACCACAGTATCTAGGGAAGCATCTCATGTGAGAAGACACTGAGGATACATTTAGTAAAACTTGAATATGAAGATAGAGGACTATATTTTAGTAACTCATTTTAAATGTATGCCCTATATTTGACTCTGGTGACTAAGCTTGGGCATTTTGGTATCACTGTATGGGTCAAAACTCATTTTGTTTTGTGATGGACAAAGAGGTTTGCTTTTCTCACTTCTTGATAATCAACTTCCAGGTGTTTAACCACCAACCTCAGCAATTAGGAGAAGTACATCATTCCATAGCAGGCATAGCAGCAAACACATGTCATATCGCATTTACTGTGTGTTCTGGACAGTTTACATTTGTTTTACCTTGTTCAGCATAAAAGAAACACTGAAAAAGGAACTGTTACTGTCACTCTAATGATACTGATAGGGAAACTGAGGCACTGAAAGGATAACCACTCACCCAAGGTTATACAGTCTGAAGAGACGAAGCTTGTGCTTGAACCCAATTTAGCTATCCTGAGACTCTAAATGCTTAATTAATACTTCATCAGACTTGTTTTTATTAGCAAATCCAGCAGGTTAAGATAGCCTAAATAAGGACAACTACATACTGGAATAATATTTTGATACATTAACTGATATTTGGTTCTCCAGTGGTTCCTATAAGATCATTATTTCTTATCAAGTTGTAATAACTTCATAACCTTGAGAAGGCACAGCAGAATAAACACAGAGAACTAGTTAAAATTTGAGTTCTAGATACAAATCATAGGTACAAAAGAAGAGCAGTTTATTTTGTTACTTGTGGCAATCAGGCTTGTCTCTCTTGGAGGAGAGAGAAGCAGAATTTGTGTCTAATTGCTTCTCCCAATGCTTAGTTGAAGGACAGATACACCCTAAGGGTCTGCAGATCTTGGGGTAGACCTGCTGCCATCTTTTCAGAACAGCAAAGCACATAGAGACTTGGAAGGTGCTGGGAGTTTCCTCGCAAGCAGCATGGACTAAGAAGCAGAATACAGACATACGGTGCTATAGATAAATAATACTACCACTACCTAGTTTCCCAAGTTGATGCTTAACAGAATAATAGTTTATCATGGGTCAGAGATGAGTGGTTGACTGGGAGCTGGGTGTTGTCAAATCTTGAGGTAGGGTAAATAGGGTCTCCTCTGGCCTGCAGTGAATAGGGTCTCCTGTGACCTTATGGCTGATAATAACAGGCTTGAGTTGGGCTCAGTAAATGTCACTGTGGATCCTTGATGGTGACTGAGGAGCATTTGCCCTGCTTTTGTACCTCTTTGCCTCTGACTTGAAAGACTGGTGCCACTTGAGCCTCTTAGGATGCTGCACATAAGATAGAGCTGGGAACATGTGGAGTGACAGAATAATTCTGTCAGCAAGTAGAAAATGAACTGTGTTAAAAAGTTATAAAAGTGATACAGCAAATAACGTGAAACATCTTTCACATTACTTAGGAAAAAAACTACAACCCAGCAGGTAACATTTATTGGTTAGTAGACTCTAAAGACTATGTTAATTTATTTAGTCTTGGATATTTAGACAGGGCTTCTACTCCTCACCCTTGAGTTAAATGAATAACTTATGTAACAGCTAGGTTACATAAGGATTTAATCTCCATCTCACTCAGTCCAAAATTCTTGCTCCTAAACATTTCACCAGTCCATCAGGTTTTATCTCCTGGCAGTGTAATAAAACACTAAAATTGGAACCAGTCTCAGTTCCCCTCATCCATTATATTCAATTTTTAAGACATACGGACTCTATGTCCAAAATACAAGATGTTTGCTTTTCATTTTGGCAGGCATCACCACAGTTTAAGTTATTATCAAAAGGCATGAAGGAAACTTATAGACCATGGAAAGCTGGACGAGTACCTGGCAGAGCTTCTGGTGTCTCTGGCTGGAGTAAAGGAAAAGAATGCCTACAGCGTGGGGCTGGGTTGTCACTGGATGATCAAGCTGTGGCAAACAGAGCAAGGTATTGCTCAGAGCTTAAACGTAGAAAGAATTGTTAGTCTTTCCTCGCAATATGAGCATCTGTGTGCTCAGTGTCACATCTGTCATCCATAGTCTTATGGAGCAGATGAGTCAGCTATGATTAGGCCTGCTTGAGCTTGCTTTGTGCTGTCCATCATGGCTGGTGTGGTTTGTCTGTCTTACAAACCAGAATATAGTGCATTACAATCTCTTCTTTCTTGATCCTGTACTCATCCTGACTAGTACCCCTGTTTACAAGTTTTCTCACCTCTTGTCATTTTTGAACAGAAAAGTTAAAGTGAAATTTCTTCAAGAATCAATTTGGAGAGGGAGCCCAGCTTCAGGTGAGATTGGGTCTCCAGCGGGGACCACCCGCCCATCACCCATCCCCCTCCATCTTCGGGGCTGCTCCCGGCTTCCAGAAGAGCCGCCCACACAGGAAAGAGATCAGCCCCTCCAAGACCCCAACCCCAGCGAGTCCAGCTTCAGGTGAGATTGGGTCTCCGGCTGGGACCGCCCGCCCATCACCCATCCCCCTCCATCTTCGGGGCTGCTCCCGGCTTCCAGAAGAGCTGCCCACACAGGAAAGACATCAGCCCCTCCAAGACCCCAACCCCAGGGAGTCCAACTTCAGGAAAGAGATCAGCCCCTCCAAGACCCCAACCCCAGCGAGTCCAGCTTCAGCATCCCCAGCTTCAGCTGCAGTAAGGAAGGAGACCAGTGGAGACAGAAAGACCCCACCAGCACCCACTGGAAGAAGAGATGGGAAGAAGACAGAATAAGAGATCACTCAGCAATAGAAACACCAACATGACCCCACCAGAATCCAGGGATCCAACACCAGCAAGACCCGAAAAGCACTACATAGATGAAGAAGAGGAGACAGACCTTAAAAATTATTTCATGAAGATGATGGAGACCCTCAAAGAAGAAACGAGGAAATCCCTTAAAGAAATAGAAGAAAAAACAAACAAAAAATCCATGAAATGGGGGAAAATTCAAGAAATAAACAAATCTCTCAAAGAATCTAAAGAGCACCAAGAAAAAACAACCAAGAAAATTAAGGAAACAGCTCAAACAGTTGAAGGATTGAAAGCTGAAATAGAAACGATAAAGAAAACACAGAATGAAGGGATGCTGGAAATAGAAAAGCTCGGTAAACGGTCTGGAACTACAGATGCAAGTATCACCAATAGAATACAAGAGATAGAAGAGAGAATCTCAGGTGTTGAAGACTCATTAGAGGATATAGAGTCGTCAACCAAAGAAAATCTCAAAACCAACAAATCCTTAACACAAAATATCCAGGAAATATGGGACACCGTGAAGAAGCCAAACCTGAGAATAATAGGTATAGAAGAAGGTGAAGAACTTCAACTTAAAGGTACAGAAAACATATTCAACAAAGTCATAGAAGAAAACTTCCCTAACCTAAAGAAAGATATGCCTATGAAAGTACAAGAATCTTACAGAACACCAAATAGGCTTGACCAGAAAAAGAAGTCACCTCGCCATATAATAATCAAAACATCAAACCTACAGAGTAAAGAGAAAATATTAAGAGCAGCTAAAGAAAAAGGCCAAGTAACATACAAAGGCAGACCTATCCGAATTACACCTGACTTCTCAATGGAAACGATGAAAGCCAGAAGATCCTGGTCAGATGTCCTACAAACGCTAAGGGAACAAGGATGCCAGCCCAGACTACTATATCTAGCAAAGCTCTCAATTACCATAGATGGAGAAAACAAAATATTCCATGACAAAGCCAGATTTAAACAATACGTATCCATGAATCCAGCTCTACAGAAAATGCTAGAAGGAAAACCTAGAGCCAAGGAAGATAACTACATTCACAAAGACACAGGCAATATATAATCATACTTTACAAAACGCCAAAAGAAAAAGGGAGGAGAAACTACACAAAATAACTTCACTAACAATAAATCAAGCGCAAACAAGGATCACCAATCAATGGTCATTAATATCCCTCAATGTCAACGGCCTCAACTTGCCTATAAAAAGACACAGACTAGCAGAATGGATACGAAGACAGAACCCTTCCTTCTGCTGCATACAAGAAACACATCTCAACACCAAAGACAGACGTTATCTCAGAGTAAAGGGCTGGGAAAAGATCTTCCAATCAAACGGCCCCAAGAAACAAGCGGGCGTAGCAATCCTAATATCTAACAAATTAGACTTCAAATTAAAATCAATCAAAAGAGATGAAGAAGAGCACTTCATATTCATCAAAGGAAAAATACATCAAGACGAAGACTCGATTTTAAACATCTACGCCCCAAATACAAAGGCACCTACATTCGTGAAAGAAACATTACTAAAGCTCAAAATGCACATAAAATCTCACACACTAATAGTAGGAGACTTCAACACTCTGCTCTCACTGCTAGACAGGACCTCCAGACAGAAACTTAACAAAGAAACAAAAGAATTAATAGAAGTTATGACCCAACTGGGTTTAACAGACATCTATAGAACACTCCACCCAAATACAAAGGGATATACCTTCTTCTCAGCACCACATGGAGCCTTCTCTAAAATTGACCACATAATAGGAAACATAGCAAATCTCCACAGATACAAAAAAATTGGAATAACCCCCTGCATCTTATCAGACCACCATGCATTAACATTAGAATTCAACAATAATACAAATCGCAGGAACCCTACAAACTCATGGAGATTGAACAATGCACAATTGCACTATCCCTGGGTAAAGGAACAAATAAAAAAAGAAATTAAAGACTTCCTCGATTTCAATGAGAATGAAGACACAACATACACAAACTTATGGGACACTTTGAAAGCAGTGCTGAGAGGAAAGTTTATAGCACTAAGTGCCCACATGAAAAAACTGGAGAACAGTCATACTAGAGAATTAATAGCACAGCTGAATGTTCTAGAACAAAAAGAAGCAAACTCCCCCAGGAGGAGCAGACGCCAGGAAATAATCAAATTGAGGGCTGAAATCAATCAAGTAGAAACCAGGAAAACACTGAGAAGAATCAATGAAACAAAGAGTTGGTTCTTTGAGAAAATCAACAAAATAGACAAACCTCTGTCCAAACTAACCAAAAGACAGAGAGAGAACATGCTAATTAACAAAATCAGGGATGAAAAAGGGGACATAACAACGGACTCTGAGGAAATCAAGAGAATCATCAGGGCATACTTTGAAAATCTGTACTCCACAAAATTTGAAAATTTAAAGGAAATGGACAATTTCCTGGATAGATATCACTTGCCAAAACTAAATCAAGAACAGATAAATAATCTAAACAGACCTATAACCCCTAATGAAATAGAAGCAGTCATCAAAAGTCTCCCAAACAAAAAAAGCCCAGGCCCAGATGGCTTCAGTGCAGAATTCTACCAGAAATTCAAAGAAGAGCTCATTCCAATACTCCTCAAAGTATTCCACACAATAGAAGCAGGAGGCTCACTGCCAAACTCTTTCTACGAGGCTACAATTACCTTGATACCCAAGCCACACAAAGACACAACTAAGAAAGAACTATAGACCAATTTCCCTCATGAACATTGATACAAAAATACTCAATAAAATACTTGCAAACCGGATTCAAGAATACATCAGAAAAATCATCCACCATGATCAAGTAGGCTTCATTCCAGGAATGCAGGGATGGTTCAACATTAGAAAATCTATCAATGTAATCCACCATATTAACAATCTGCGAAAGAAAAACCACATGATCATCTCACTAGATGCTGAAAAAGCCTTTGACAAAATCCAGCACCCCTTCATGATAAAGGTCCTAGAGAGATCAGGGATAACAGGAACGTACCTGAATATAATAAAAGCAATATACAGAAAACCAACAGCTAACATCAAACTAAATGGAGAGAAACTCAAAGCAATTCCTCTAAAATCAGGAACAAGACAAGGCTGTCCACTCTCCCCATATCTCTTCAATATTGTACTTGAAGTTCTAGCTACAGCAATAAGACAACAAAAGGAGATAAAGGGGATACAAATAGGAAAAGAAGAAGTCAAACTTTCACTATTTGCAGA
Organism: Mesocricetus auratus; assembly: GCF_017639785.1. Classification (NCBI taxonomy): domain Eukaryota; kingdom Metazoa; phylum Chordata; class Mammalia; order Rodentia; family Cricetidae; genus Mesocricetus; species Mesocricetus auratus. The sequence continues at coordinate 28,850,290 of NW_024429266.1, read as the reverse complement.
TGATATGATAGTTTACATAAGTGACCCAAAAAACTCCGCAAGGTTACTCCTAGAGCTGATAAACACCTTCAGCAATGTGGCAGGATACAAGGTAAACTCAAAAAAATCAGTGGCCCTATTATATACAGATGATGAAGTGACTGAGAAGGAAATCAGAGAAACATCACCTTTTACAATAGCCAAAAACAGCATCAAATATCTGGGGATAATGTTAACCAAGGAAGTGAAAGACCTGTATATCAAGAACTTTGTGTCTTTGAAGAAAGAAATCAAAGAAGATACCAGAAAATGGAAAGATCTCCCATGCTCTTGGATTGGTAGGATCAACATAATAAAAATGGCAATCTTGCCAAAAGCAGTCTATAGATTCAATGCAATCCCTATCAAAATTCCATCATAATTCTTCAAGGACCTGGAAAGAACATTAATCAACTTTATATGGAAAAACAAAAGGCCCAGGATAGCCAAAACATCCCTATACAATAAAGGAACTTCAGGAGGCATCACCATACCTGACTTCAAGCTCTATTATAGAGCTATAGTCCTGAAAACAGCTTGGTATTGGCACAAAAATAGGCAGGTAGACCGATGGAACCGAATCGAAAGCCCTAATTTTAACCCACACACCTATGAACACCTGATTTTTGACAAAGAAGCTAAAACTGTACAGTGGAAAAAGAAAGCATCTTCAACAAATGGTGCTGGCATAACTGGGTACTGGTATGCAGAAGACTGCAGATAGATCCATGTTTATCGCCTTGTACAAAACTTAAGTCCAAATGGATCAAAGATCTCAACATACATCCAGCCACACTGAAACTTTTAGAAGAGAAAGTGGGAGATACTCTTCAATGAGTTGGTACAGGAGACCACTTCCTAAACATAACACCAGTGGCACAGGCACTGAGATCGACAATTAACAAATGGGACCTTCTGAAACTAAAAAGCTTCTGTAAGGCAAAGGACACAGTCAAAAAGACAAAAAGGCAGGCCACAGAATGGGAAAAGATATTCACTAACCCTACATCTGACAGAGGGCTAATCTCCAAAATTTACAAAGAACTCAAGAAACAAGTCTCCAAAACACCAAAGGATCCACTTGAAAGGTGGGGTACAGAGCTAAATAGAGAATTCTCAGTAGAGGAGGCTAAAATGGCCAAGAGACACTTAAGAAAGTGCTCAACATCCTTAGCCATCAGGGAAATGCAAATCAAAACAACTCTGAGATACCATCTTACTCCTGTCAGAATGGCTAGAATCAAAAACACCGAAGACAATTTATGCTGGAGAGGATGTGGAGAGAGAGGAACACTCCTCCACTGCTGGTGGGAATGCCGACTCATACAGCCTCTTTGGAAATCAGTATGGAGATTCCTCAGGAAAATGGGAATTAATCTACCACTAGACCCAGCAATTCCACTCTTAGGCATTTATCCAAATGAGGCAGGTTCATACAACAAGGGCATCTGCTCCACTATGTTCATAGCAGCATTGTTTGTAATAGCCAGAACCTGGAAGCAACCTAGACGCCCCTCAACTGAAGAGTGGATAGAGAAAATGTGGTACATTTACACAATGGAGTATTACTCAGCAGAAAAAAACAATGGAATCTTGAAATTTGCAGGGAAATGGATAGCACTGGAAGAAACCATCCTGAGTGAGGTAACCCAGTCGCAAAAAGACAAACATGGTATGTACTCACTCATATATGGATTTTAGATATGGATCAGGATAGTGCCAGTCTGCACTTCCACAGATAGAGAGTCTGGGAAACAGGAAAGAACCTAAAAGATATGCATATATGCATAGTACCCAAGAGAAGAGGATGGAGACAAGATCCTCTGAATGGATGGGGAACACGGCAAGGGGTGGGGGGGGAGTGGGACCTGGGAAGAATAGAGGGGGTAAAGAGGAAGGGAGTTGGTCATGGGGGAACAGGAAGTTGAGGGGGTAGGGGTAGAATAGGGGGAAGAGGGAATCATAGGACAGAAGACAGATCAGGCACCAGAGTGACCTTGAGTGATCTAAAGGTATAACATCAATTGGCAAGCTAAGAAATAGTGGAGGGACCACCTCGAATGCCCATCCCTGATAATGAACTTGATGTCTATAACCATCCAGGAGCCTTCATCCTGTGACTGATGGAAGCAGAGGCAAACACACAACTAATCACTGAACTGAACCCAAGGAACCCAGTGACAGAGAGAGAGGAGTGATGAGCAAATTGGCAAAGAATGGGCTGGCAAAACCAGCAGAGACAGCTGATCTGAACAGGGGAGTGCTCTTGGACCCCAGACCGACAGTGGGGAGGCCAGCATGGGACTGATCTGGACCCCCCCCAAATGTGAGTGTCAGTGAGAAGGCCTGGGCAACCTATGGGGCCCTGAGCTGTGGATCAGTGTCTATCCCTGGTATACAAACTGTCTTCATGTGCCTATAGCACAAAGAGAGATGCTCTCTCAGCCTGGACTCTTAGGGGAGTGCCTTGACCCTACCAAGAGTAAAATGACAGACTCTAGATATCCCCTATGTGGAAGGATTTGGCAATAGGGTGGGAGGGAGGGGGGGAAGGGGAGTGCGGGAAGAGGGGAGGGAGAGGGAACTGGGATTGACATGTAAAACAAGCTATTTAAAATTAAAATAAAAAATGAAAAAAAAAAGAATCAATTTGGATATTATTTTCCCATCCAGCGTTCCTGGATGCCTTTCCAATGGCCTTAAAATAACTCCCCATTATCAGAACATCCTATGCCACTGTCAGTAACTCAAGTATCACCCTACATCTCTGGCCCTCACATGCTATGCCCATCCATCCTGGCTGTCTTTGTATCATAAACATACCAGGAAATTACCATCTCAGTCTCCTTTACATATGGCATTTCTCATGTCTTAATGATTTTCTTCAATTCTTCCAATGATAAAGCTCTTTGTAATGCATACTTTCCTGCTAATGAAGACTTTCAAATCCCAATTTTTTAATTAGGTATCTTTAGGGCAATATGAGCGCACTGTATTGGCTTTCACGGCACACATAATAACATAATTATACACTTACTTGTGTGTATGTTTATTTTCTTGATAATGCATCTCTGGTAAGTAATAAAGTCTATGTAGAAGGAAATTTGTGCCCATTTTGCTTGATACTGTATTCTTGGCACTGCCAGCCAGGAAATTCTTGATAAAATATTGATTAAATGATAACTGAAAATATTTCACAGATTATACCTAGGAGTTGATTTAGGGAAAGAACCTGTATGTCCTCAGATGCCTGGAGCTAGTACTTTCCCATATACATAAATCTATGTTAGTTTGTGACCAATTCTTGAGAAAGGAAGTCAACAAATCCAAAGATTTCTTTTCATTTAAAATAGGAATATATGAGGCTGAGGAAATAGCTTGATGGATAAGAGTGCCTGCTGTGAAAGCATGAGGACTTGAATTTGAATCCCCATCACCCATACCAACAAACAAACCTACCAACAAACAAACCTTGGGCATGGCTATGAATTCCTGTAACTTTTGTGCTACCAGATAAAGACAGGCAAATCCCTATGTCTGGTCAGATAGTCTACCAAAGAAAGTGAGCTTCAGCTTTAGTGAGAAAGTCTGTCTCAAGGGAATAGAGTGAATCATGATAGAGCAGGCCACATAATGACCTCCATTAATGTATGTATGGATGTGTGCAACTGTACACACAGGAGCATACGCTGCATACACACGCATGCACACACACCAACACACGGAATAAAAGTATGATATATGTTTTCTATTGAAGGTGTCTGATGCGAAAGGTTTGTTGATGAGGACTGTCAGGTGAGTGTGAGGTGCTGGAGTAACAAAGTATGATGACCTCACCTGATGAGTCTGAGAAGATGTGGAAGAACTAAACAATTGAGAGTTGGGTGGGTTTGAATACATGGACTTCAACTCATTCCACTAAGTTGAGTATCCTGGAAAATTAATCTGTATTATTCATCTTAAAGGGGGGATTAAAAATTGTTTGCCTTCAGAATGTTATGTGGATTAAATTATAGCTCTCAGTAAGAGCTCAATAAAAATTAACCTCTACATTGATATACTTGGGTATATGTAGAATTGGCAGAATACAGACTTTTAAAGTATATCCTTTATGATTCTCTGACTTTCCTTGGTGTCTAAGTCTTTTTTCTTTTCAACTCTAATCTTATTGATTTGTATACTCTCTCTTTTTGTTAATTTGACTAAAGTTTTGTCAATCTTGTTAATTTTTTTGGAACACCAACTCTTCAATTGATTGTATTGTTTTTACTATTTCATTAAGTTTAGGGCTAATTTTGATGATTTCATCCTGTTTCTTATTTTTGAGGGAGTTGTTCTTGTTCTTCCAAGGTTTTTAGGTGTTTCACTGAATTACTAATCTGAGATCTCTATTTAGAACTGATTTCTTCATTTAAGCATGGTTGTGGTGGTGGTGCATGACTTTAATTCCAGCACTCAGAAGGCAGAAGCAGGCAGATCTCTCTGTGAGTTTGAGGCCAGTCTGGTCTGCAAAGTGAGTTCCAGGACAGTCAGGAATACACAGAGAAGCCATATCTCAAAAAAAAATAATAGTAATAGTAATAATAATAATAATAAATTTCTTAATTTAATAAGAGCACAACCAATGTTTGACATTCCTGTGAATTTTCTCTGAGTACATGGGTTTGTTTATTTTAAACTGAATTATTTAATTCTGAGCAGAGAATGTTTCTTTGGCAGAATGAGTTCACAGACTTATGTCAGTGCATATGTAGAATGATGTATTTTTATGAATAGAAACTGAATTAAAGATTTATGAATTCTAAAATGTTATCTAGTTACTTATATGATTAATGCTGTGTATATACATTGTAATATTATACATAGACCTTGGTTTATGCCCTCTGTATATTTGTGATGCACTCTGTAAAATTTACTAGCTGGTTTATGCAATGGACACAATATTCCCTTTAGCTTCTGTCAGCCCAGAAAACATCTGCTGTATTAGGTTTCCTCCATTCTCCTGTTTTCAGGAGTGACTTTTAGTACCCTCTCTGTATCTGATAGTATGCAAAGGGAAGGTTTATTCTGGGACACTTTTCATACTTGTAAATATGAGGAAAAAGAAAAGGGAGAGGGAAATCACACTGCAAAGACAAAGCAGATGAAAATATTAGGGATGACATTGACTGACACTGTGGAATAGCCGAATTCTTATGGCCTCATAAATACATGTCTAAGAATCTGTCCAATTCCAATCACACATTTCCATTATAGAATTACATGTCTGATTTTCTTTTACTAAAATTACCCAAAATGATTTTAAAGAGTTATTTATTTACTGCTTATACACTGTTCTGCCTACATGACAGAAGAGGGCACCAGATTGAATTGTAGATGGCTGTGAGCCACTGTGTGGTTGCTGGGAATTGAATCAGGACCTCTGGAAGAGCAGTCAGTGCTCTTAACCTTTGAGCCATCTCTCCAGCCCCACAAAATGATCTTTTTACATTACCCTTTGATATGTAGATTAAAAGTTCAACTGGATTAATTTTTCTCCATGTTATGGTAAATTGGCAAAAGAAGGAGTGCAGGGAAGATCCCAGTGGAAAATCCCCAGAGTTTTTGAAAGCAGAACATTTAGGCAAAACTATTGGATTCTCTTTCAGATTTGTGAGCTCTTGGGAAGGATCTTTAAAGAGGTTTAACTTGTAGGGATTCACATTTTAGATCTTGTCTATGTTTAATGAGCTGGAGTCTAAAGTCAGTATTGACTTTTATGATGGATCTAAAATTGTATTGGAAAACATTCATGGTATGGAAACCCAATCCTATCCCTACCAGTCTTGACAGAAATTCTCAATTAGCATCCATCCCCAAAACCATGGTAGTAACAAACATTCTTCCCACCAGCCTGGTCCCAGAGCCACATCAACCCCAAATAACATACAGAGACTCTATTAGTTACAAAGCTGTTAGCCAAAGTTCAGGGCTTCTTATTGGCTAGTTCTATTTTAAGTATTAGCCCATAACTACTAATATATATGTATATTATATATAACTACTAATATATTATATATTACATATATATTATATATATATATATTTTTAACTGAGGACACCAGTCTCATGCATCCTTTCTTCCCGATATCACACAGTAACTCTCTACTCTTGAGTACATTTCCCAGAATCCTCCTCAACTCCTAGTCCCACCTACCTTGCTTCCTTATTGGCCAACAGTGTTTTATTTATCAACCAATAAGACAAACATTACACAGAAGACCATTTCCCATCATCTCCTCTTTTCTGTCTAAATAAAAAGGGTTTTAACTTTAACATAGTAAAATATATAACAAAACAGTTATCAAGTAAGAACTATAGTTACACTATTTAGTCCATGAACATTTAGCAGGATTTAAAGAAAGTATTCTATCATCTATCCTATCTGTGTGAGTCTAAAGACTTATATATAACTTACCTTTTATCATAATTAAGGAAAACTGTAACTATCTGTCTTCAACTCCATCAAAAACCACAGAAGGATAATATATAAACATTAGAATTTACAGAGCATTTCACTACCTGGACAGTCATCCAAAGTTCTTTTGAAATGTTGGGGCATCCATCTTCAGCCCATAGGCCAGTGTGTCTGACAGAGTTCTCTCTTTAAACTGTCTATCTGCATTGGCAGTTTGTTAGTCACTTTTCTGTGTCCTGCAGAATGTCTGGCAGACTCTTCCATGAGGCACAAACCCTTCAGGACTGTCCATCTTATTTTGTAAGTTTAGTAGTCACTTTCCCGTGGGTACTACATTTCCAGTTTATACAGCAACAGTTAAACAGTCCAGGCAAGAGCAGTTTCTTGCCCAAATGACTAGTTTAGCCATATTGAAAGTAAACTCCATAATAAGTTTCTTCAATGCCCATCATCTTCTCTTACATAGATTGGTGCTGCCAGGAGCAGACATTTCTCATTGTCAAGAAAAACCCTAAACCATCTTAAATGCCACTTTCTTAAGGTCTTTGAAAGGTTTGAAGAATATCTATCCATCTCAAATACATCTCCATATATCTAGAAAACCTAACTACCCTAACTATAAGTTTTGACTATTACATGTGACTATATAAATCTGTATTTAATTATGCATTACATTTTAAAAGATCAGCATAAACATAATACTTAAATAAGAGAAGATATATACATATCACAAAATTGACCTTAAATTTGTATCAATAAATGAAAATCCATACCAATATAAAAGTACTCATTTCAATATCATATTCCCCTTTTTCCCTTTAGAAAGAGATTGACTGTGATCATTACCATTTATAACCAATGATATCTTTACATACAAACATGTCTTGTGAGTCTGTTTCATGAACCAGGCCTTGATGGTTGGGGACTTCAGGTGCCTATGCAAGTGATGGGATAGGAAGTCTCTGCCATGCTCCAGGGGCCTTCAGTGATGGGATAAGAAGGCTCTGCCATGCTCCAGGAGCCTTCTCCTGCAGTAGTTGAGTTTCTTCACCAGGAAGAAATCAAGCACGTTGTGTGGGGCACTAGATTTCCTGTCAGGCAAGAGCTGCTGAAGTTGGAGCATTCTCTTCTGCTTAGCATCTGCTGCTGAAACTTTGGTCACATATCATCCTATGGAGGACAAGTACCTCGTTGTGTGGCCTTGTGGGATGTGAACTAATGACCTTCATCGTGGAGTGTTTGCTTTGAAATTTCTTCACAAGTACATCCTGAATGGAGAATTCTCCATTGTAGCGGGAAACTCTGCCATTAGCCATGTGGCGCAGTAAAGACACATATGGATGTGGTAATGAAAGGGTGGCAAAACTGCGCCACTAACCACACCCACTTTAGGCATGACTAGACACAGAGCTGGAACTATAACACTAGCCACTTGGGCCTGGCTAGGGGCGTGTACAGAAGAAGGAATAAAAGAATGAACAGCAGAGCACTCTAGGCTTCTAGTTTGGTGGCGGAAAACTACTCAACTCATCTGGGTTGCTCGTCTTTCTCTTGTGAGTAATTTCTACAATAAACACGTATACTCTCAAGTGTGCCATTTATCGTTGCAGCATCACCCCATAAAGAAGTCATAGTTTCTCTTCCTGTTTTTGAAAATACACAGAGAGAGCTTCTCACTATGATAAATGGAGCTTAAGAGATAAACTGTCCCCATAGTGTGACCACAGCCTGGGGAAGGAGTTAAGTTTGTGGATTTGGGGTCTTCTATTCTCATTGACCTTCACATTGATGCCATTTAAAATATATATCCACAGGTTAGTCTTCCTTGAACATTGTATGGACACTATGAACAGAGACTGCAAATGTTTCCTTTGTGTTGAAGGTCACCTAAGGTCAAATACCAGGAACTCCAGGTAGAGTCCTTCTGGAACATGACTACCTCTGAGAGGGAGGGAATGGTGTACATTCCAGGAGAGGCTAAAACAACTCATACTTGACAGGATCCTGGCTCAGGGTAGTAACTGGATTGCTTAGTCAGGAGGTCATGTTGGGTCAAGATTCCCATGGTTCAGGCAGAGTGGGCCTGTGTTCTATCACTCTTTAAAAAGTTGGGGTGAGGTTCATACAACACAAAGTCAATCACTTTGCAATCTATATTTGGTGGGATTTAGTGCATTTAGGATGTTGTATAACCTTCCCTGTATAGTTATATGATATTTCCATCACTCTTGAAGGAAATCTCCCATCAAGCCCTTATTCCTATTCCCCCTCCTTCCATCATACGTCCACTAAATCCTACTTGCCACTAGCATACTCTTTATTACCTACAGGTTTAAATATCCCTGATATTTAAATAAGGAATCATGCAGTTGTAATGTTTCATTTAGTAACATAATATTTTCAGGTTTGTGTGTTAGTATTTCATTTATTTTTAAAATATCTAACAATATTCCACTATAGATAATTCTACCTTTAGGTTATCATTCATCTGTTGATACCCATTTGAATTTAATTTTGTAAAAATAAAAAAAATAAAGAAAAATGTTGTTATATAAGTATCTTCTAGTCAGAATTTAGATATCATAGACCTGGTTGTCTAATATATTAATATTTCCGAGGTTCAGACTTTTTGTTCAGTTATGTCTTGGGAGAAACAGTTCTGTGGAGTTCAGCAGGACTGTTTGTCAGTACACATTGCCTGGCAAAAGTTCTATTCCCTTTGACAAACCTAACAGAGATTGTCTTCCTCTGTAATCCTGGCATTAAAATATAACTAAGAGCATTATAGATGGCCAGATATATGTGAAATAATGCAGACACACAATTAACACATAGTGTGTCTGTCAGTCCCCTTTCAAATAATTGACAGTTTATTATTTGTGTTAAGTAATGCCTACAAGTATGTGGGGATGACATAACATCGTTCATGTATAACAAAGCATAAAAGCAATATGTTCTATTGGCATTTAACTTATCTGGCAAGTGTTCACTGGATTTTTTTACATCAGATACCAAGTGCTGTGCATCCTAGAGCACACATACAAGATAAAATGGGTGCTTTCAGTAAAATTTAGTTCTGTGAGAAAGAAGGCAATGATTTTAGGACAATCTGATAAATGCAATGGGAGAGATTTTTGACCAGGATGTTAAGACAGAATAGAGCAGTGCCTACCCAGCTTGGCTAAGAAAGCATAAGGATGTGCCTCAGGTTTCTTGGTGCTATATGGAAGGGGTTTTCTCAACATCAGGCATGTGGTAGACTGTTCAGACTTATATATTTAATAATTAGAAGGATTCGTGATAACTTTTAGTATTCCCTCAGAAAAGGATTTAAACATAGACTGAGGTTCCTAAGTGGCAAAGAATGATTCTTTCTTTTGAACTTGCACGTTGGATTTCTCATCAGTAAGCTCTAGCAGGCTTTCTTTGTCTTTCATTTCTACAAAGTCTTCCACAGTCTTCTTCTCCACAATGGCTATAACATTAGGCAAGTTATAAATGGGCTTCAATTTTTTTGCACGGATCACCTTAACCCATCTCCGAAGGGTTTGTTTAACTGTTGAAGAGGCTATTCTATAGGCTATTTCTTTAAAAAGCTTGTGGGTTTTTTCTGCCAATATCGCGATCACAGGATCCTCCTCCCGAGTCACTCGTTCAACAACTGTAACAACAGAGGGGTCCTTAGTTCAGGGTCTCTCTGACTCCTAGAAGCATTAAGCCTAAGCAACTACATTTTACCAAGTTGCTCTCCCCCATATTCTTCACCTGCAACTCTTCCCTGTCTCTCTCTTTACTTGGCTAATAAGATCTTTTAAAGACGAATAAAAATGGCTACCAAATTTATAGCATATTTATGTGTCAAGCATTCTGCTCAGTATTGTAAGGAGAGACTCATGTGTTGGTGATAGCCATGTAAAACACAGAAATAACTCCAAGTGCTTATCAATAGAAAACTGATATAAAAATAAAACAAATCAAAAAGCACATATATTTTAATATGCATCAATGCATATTCATTGTCATGAAAATACACTTATGATAAATAGCCTTGAATTTGTGGCAATTCTTCCCCTTCAAACTTCCAAATGCTGGTACTACAGGGCGAGCCATATTATTTTAATTGTTTTGAATAAAAGAAACAGAATTAAGAAGGAAGCTTTACCTCACTCAGGATGGCTTCCTCCAGTGCCATCCATTTACCTGAGAATTTCAAGATTCCATTGTTTTTTTTTCTGCTGAGTAATAACCCAGTCGCAAAAAGACAAACATGGTATGTACTCACTCATATATGGTTTCAAGTCATGGATCAGAATAGTGCCAGTCTGCACTTCCACTGATAGAGAGTCTGGGAAACAGGAAAGAACCTAAAAGATATGCATATATGCATAGTACCCAAGAGAAGAGGATGGAGACAAGATCCTCTGAATGGATGGGGAACACAGTGAGGGGTGAGGGGGAGTGGGAGCTGGGAAGAAGAGAGGGGGGAGAAGAGAAAGAGAGAGTAGGTCATGGGGGAACAGGAAGTTGAGGGAGTGGGGGTAGAATAGGGGGAAGAGGGAATCATAGGTTACAAGACAGATCAGGCGCCAGAGTGACCTCTAGTGATCTAAAGGGATAACACCAATTGGCAAGCTAAGTAATAGTGGAGAGACCACCTCGAATGCCCATTCCTGATAATGAACTTGATGTCTATAACCATCTGGGAGCCTTCATCCTGTGACTGATGGAAGCAGAGGCAAACACACAATTAAACACTGAACTGAACCCAAGGAACCCAGTGGTAGACAGAGAGGAGTGATGAGAAATTGGCAAAGAATGGGCTGGCAAAACCAGCAAAGACAGCTGATCTGAACAGGGGAGAGCTCTTGGACCCCAGACTAACAGCGGGGAGGCTAACATGGGACTGATCTGGACCCCTCCAAATGTGAGTGTCAGTGAGAAGGCCTGGGCAACCTATGGGGCCTTGAGCAGTGGATCAGTGTCTATCCCTGGAATACAAACAGTCATCGTGTGCCTGTTGCACAAAGAGGGATGCTCTCTCAGCCTGGACTCTTAGGGGAGTGCCTGGACTTTTTCCTGAGTGAAATGACAGACTCTAGATATCCCCTATGTGGAAGGAATTGGCAATAGGGTGGGAGGCTGGGGGGGAAGGGGAGTGCGGGAGGAGGGGAGGGAGAGGGAACTGGGATTGACATGTAAAACAAGCTATTTAAAATTAAAATAAAAATGATATAAAAAAAGAAGGATGTTTTAGCAAAGAAAAGGAGAGAAAAGGAACAGGAAAGAGAGAAGAGAGAGATCTTAAGAAGGGTTAAGGGAGAAATATAGTGCTTGACATTCAGTAGGTAGTCAGAAGTGTTGAATAAATGAAGTGACTGACTGAGTGGGCACAACTCTTTACAGCAACTGTATTACCCTGGTGGGAGACGCTGACAAGGGAGGAGACGGTGTGAGTACAGTGTGGAAGATCATGGGAAATCCTTGAATTTCCAGCAGTGTTGTTGTGAACCTGAAATTTCTCTGGACAAAAGTAGACTAAAACAGACAGGAAAGAAGGAAAGAGGGAAAGAAGGAAGGAAGGAAGGAAGGAAGGAAGGAAGGAAAGGAGGGAGAGAGGGAAAGAGGGAAAGACATTTATCTTAGCTATTTTCTTTAATTTTTTAGATTCATTTATTGTATTTTATGTCTATGAATTGTTTGCCTGAGTGTGTTTATATGCAGCACTTTTGTACTTGGTGCCTGCAGACGTTAGAATAGGGTGTTGGATCCCCTGGAAACAGAGCTGTGGATGATTTTGGGACACCATGTTGATGCTGGTAGTTGAACTTTGATCCTCTGCAAGAACAAGTGCTTCCAACTGCTGAGCCATCTCTCCAGCCCTGCCCCAAGCTGTTTTCTTATAAGGCAGTAGAGAGATGCTAAGCGAGAGTGACACCCATTACCCATGCCCTTTGAAGGAATAACATTACCCTTCTTCAATGCCTCCCCCTCTGAATGTAATGCATACTAATATTCACTGAAATGTAAAATCCATGAGGAAAGAACCAGTTTTATTTACTAGGGTAGCCCTATAACTACATGGTGCTGTGACACAGAACATGTAGGAAAAAAAGATTTGCAGGACATGTGAGTTACTCCTGAACTTCTAGTAGCTTCTTAAGACTCTGGCATGGTAATTAGTTTTCAGACAATAAATGGGATACATTTGGAGAATAAAACAGGGACAGTAAGAGAGAATAGGGAGAGAAAAAACAAATTCCCCTTAGCCTAGTCCCTTTCCTGATCTTGCAATCCATAAACCTACCACCACCCAATTTCCATCTCATAACCACTATATAAAACTCTTATCCAACTAGAATCAGAATAGTGAATTGATTTGGATCTATACACAAAGACCTCAATCTTACCCTCAATCATGACATCAATTTCTTCTCTGAGCAGTAAATATTCTCCAGATTTCCCCAAGTACCCTATGTGCAAAGTATAAGCAAAATTAGGTCAAAATTAAATACATTTCTGCTGTTATCTAGCTAGATTATAGATGTTCCTTAAACTACATTTAGTGATTTCAAACAATCACTGTTCAATAAAGAATTAAAGTATGTATGAAGAATTATGGAACCTGACTCCATTTTAAAGGCAGGAGCCATTATGTTGTATTTTCAAAAATTAAGTTTCAATTTGCTGTGAGAGTTGAGTAGCTGTTTCCTGGAACCTGACCTTCCCCAACCCATGGCCTTGATATGTTCTAGAGGATATCCTGACCCTTCCTTATCCTCCTAATGATCTGGTGGTTGATCACATGACTTTTTTAATTGTTGTATTTTCTTATTGCCACATTGCCACCCCCACCCAAACCCCACCCTCTCTCTCTCTTGTAAAACTACTTGTTTCCTTCCCCACATTTCAGCATGTATTTTGGGAGCTCTACTATCTTCATTCAACATAGTTTTGTGAGATGTATCTGTGGTAGAGTATTATTTTGAGGTGTGTGACTTTTGTTTATGCTGTATTTGTTTAACTTGGCGAAGCTGTAATTCTTTGCTTGTCTAAAACATCTGATGGCCTGATAAAGAGTTAAACAGCCAATAGCATGGCAGGAACAAGCATAGGCAGGGCTGCCAGGCAGAGTATAAATTAAAGGAGAATCAAAAAGGAGGAGGGAGGAGAGACAAGAGAATAAGGAGAGGAGGATGTAAGGAGGCAGCCACCCAGCCCCTCAGCTGCACAGCCAAACATGGAATAAGAAGGAAAGAAAAGGGACTCAGAAATAATAAAGATAAAAGCCCAGAGGGAAAAGGTAGATGGGATAATTAAGAAAAACTTGCTAGCAACAAGCCAAGCTAAGGCTGGGCACTCATAACTAAGAATAAGCCTCTGTGTGTGATTCATTTGGAAGCTGTGTGGCAAGCCCCCAAAAGAGTTAAAAAAACCCAAAAGAGTAAAATATAGAACAGCATGTATCTATGTTCCTTCCTGTAGAAATATCTCATGTATTGCCATTTTAACACAAAGAGTAGCAGAGTAGAGATTACTTGAAACACAGACTATTGACTCATTTTGCATACATATCTAACTTATTTTTCTTTCCTTATCTAGGATGGAACCTGAGAGAACTGAGCTGTGGACTATAGTCTCATGTAACAGACAACTTTGTTCAAAGTATCAGACACATTGGTTTAGAAGAGCCACATGAGTAAAGTGTACAATGACAAAGCCAAGCCTCAAGCGGCAGGCAAACCCCAAGTGACAAAAACATGTTTTTTCCATACAGGCATATAAACAAATAGCAATAGCCAGTTGTAATAAACAATCTTAAGTAAATTCGCTCATGTCCACTACACCTTGGAGGAGCATAAAAGCATAAACTAACAACAATTTTGTGCCTTTGAAAAAACTGAGGTTATAAGACTCTCGTCTTGATTTCTCAGAGTTTTCTGACAAGCACTCAGAAATGTCACAGGACTCCACTCTTGTAAGTTTCCCATATTCCATCAAATAACTTTTTACCCACGCTCATGCAGGCAACCCTATTAAAACTACCTCACACACAAAAGGCCTAAAAAGCAGGAGGGGGGCTGGTTGGGGAAAGGCTTCCAGTGAGAGATAGAAAGATAATAGGGCAACAGAGAACAAGGAGGATGAGCTGTATTGTATATATGCAGGAAGCTGTCAACTAAAAAATAAAGCTGGGCATGTAGCTCAGTGGACAAGCTTCAGAACCACAAGTAACAGCAACAACAATAAAAAGATTCATTCTGCATTTTAATGGGTGTTACCAAATTGGCCTTCTTAGGAAAGGTAAAAAGCATTGCTATGATGAAAAATCATTTCCATTTTCCTATAACATGATCAGAACTACATAACACATTGCAGTAAAACAACTGAGACTCCAACTTCCTAGATGTCTATCAACTGATGAATGGATAATGCAAATGTGGTGCATTTATACAATGGAGTATTATTTAGCTGCTAAGAAAAATAAAATTGTGAAAATTTCAGGGGAAGGAATGGAGTTAGAGGCACTCATCCTGAGAGAGGTAACTCAAATTCAGAAAGACAAACATTGTGCGTTTTCTCCTACATGTAGATGTTAGCTCTTATGTTTTAGATACATATTTCATTTATAATATCCATGGAGGTTAGGTAGCTAGTAGGAGCACACAGGGGAGGAAGAACAGGAGGAGGAGATCTTCCAAGGAAGTGGAAATAATATACAGTATTGCATTGCTTTTTTATGAAGTTGTGAAAATTTTATGCTCAAATGCCACTTTTTATGTTCTTTGCATTTTCTTTTAAGAGATTGCTTTCTATAGTTTTAAAATTTGGATTCTAATCTTGTATCATGCTTTTTCATTGAAAATGTTTTAGCATCACAGAGTTGGCAATCTTTTCTTATGGCTTACAATGTGACTTTCACTTAGAAAGTTCCCCTAACCTGTAATTATCAAGTACATTTTCCACATTAGTTTATCAAATTATTTTGTAGTTATGGTTTCAGTGTAACACTGAATCTTCTTTGCCCTTCAGGATTTTGTTTAATGCAAGAGTAAAAAAATTTTACCAGGTATCCCTACATTTAAAGAATATTCCATGTTTTCATCAGTGTTAAAGTTTGTGGCTCACCCTTTAGTATTATATAATTTAGCTGTTATTTCTTGATGTTATTTTTTTCAATTTTTTCCCCTGTCTGTTCCATGCATGTGATCTTTAGTTACTGACTTTTGGCACAGCTTGTCTCAGGACTCTTTTGAACTGAAATCTTCACTATTTTGCACATAACTTTTTTTTAATAACGTGGAAATCAGTGTATCAACCTTGAAAACAAACTGTTGATATAAGCATAGCTTTTTAAAAAAGCATTAGGACTTTAAATCTTATTCATTCTTTCCCAAAATAGAGTTTATGCTCTATTCATTGCTCAACTTTCATTTTCTTCAGTAACGTTCATAAGTAGTTTCCCTGTGTGCTGTGCCTGTACTTCAAAGTTGGTTTTTATTCCCTCCTTGCTCCCTTAACCTACCCTTCCCTCCTTTCTCATCTTCACTTCCTTTCCAGCTCCCTCCTCCTACCCCCAGAACCTCCTTTCCAGCTTCCTCTCTCCTTCCCTCCCATTTCTTCCTCTCTCATTGTAGTGGATTGAACGTAATTGGCCTCCACAATCTCATAGGGAGTGGCACTATTAGGAGCTGTGACCGTGTTGAAGGAAGTGTGTCACTGTGGGGGTGGGCTTTGAGGTCTCTTTTGCTCCAGTTTAACTTAGTGTGACAGACCACGGTTCTGTTCCCTTCTGATCAAGATGTATCCAGTACCAAGCCAGCCTGCATGCACGCCTTGATGACAATGGACTAAAAGCTGGCAATCATTTAAATGAAAAAAGAGTTTCTATGGTCATGGTGCCTCTTCACAGCAATAAAAATCCTAAGACAATCACTTTTTTTCATTATTTATTTTATACCAATTACAAATGGTATCATTTGTTCTTATATATTTCTACCATTGATCTGTAAAATTTGAGAGATTGAAATTATATTTTAAATTAAAATGTGTGTACAAACAACTATACATAATCAATGTTGATTCTGAAGGATCACAGTAAGATGGACACCGTTATTTCTTGTGTGAATTTAGCTCTTGTTGGGGACTGGTTTATCATTACTGACACTGTAGATTTTCTCATTCGTGGATTACAGTTGTTTTCCTTTCCTGTGATCGTTAAGTATCATTCTTCACACTTGTCCCCTGTGCTGTAAAATCTTAATTTAATAGTTTTTGCTTGTTTCATCAGATACATCCTGTATATTTTTAGAAACATTCAACCTTTATTTTAAAGTTTCAGGTTCACAGAATTATTTATTATGAGTCTCATCTGCTAAAATATATTTTCTATATTTTTTCTCTTCTTTTCTCTATTTTTCTCTTGAAGTACCTCTGCTGAAAAATGATGCTGCCCTTTTATGAAAAGTTATTCATCGAGAATTCCATAGTTGTTACACACAGAGACAGTAAGCGCCAGGCTATCCAGGAGATTGTATTGGTTTGCAATAAAGCTATTACGGAACTCCCTGTGTCTGCATGTCTCTGTGTGTCTCTGTACCTAATGCTTATCATGGTTCAGTTGGTTATGTATTTTGACTGTCCTGATACTCTACAGGGTGATATATAGGACCATGAATTTCTTCATTCCTTTCTGTTCTTGGTAGTCTTGGGTCCCAAATATGAACAAGAGGCGATTTATCACTAACTAAATTGGGAATTCCAGACTTTCACAGTGAGAGTGTCATGAGGAAAACCACCACTACCACTGGTCAGATTTGTCCAAAGTCAAAACTTTAGTTGTCTTCCCCTCTGAGTGTCTTTTTGGGTTTCTCTCATATGCATTTTATTTCTAAACTTTAGAGGATCATCTTTATTCATTGTAGTTTGTTGTTACAGGTGTTCAGGTTGCATTGAACATGATGGTTATATGAAATTCTAAATCACTCTTGTTATTTAAATAGTGATTTTAGGCAGTAGAGGGATGATTGAGGAATGATATCACATTCTAAAATTTTATATCCATCTTGTTGAACACATTTTATATACTAATTTGTCAGATAGATATACCTACATTTTGTTGTGAAATAGAACTCTACTGCAATCACACATATTAACTCTAGTCATCATATTTATCATCATGACAGGTATTGTCAATCATAAAAATCTGTAACTATTTTAATGAATAGTTTTGACTTGAATCGTATTTTGTACATTCAAAGAGAAATTAAGAAAAATTAAATTTATTTACCTACTAATATAATGGATCCTCTCTTCAGAAAGGCTCGAGAGCTTCCCAGGAACCCTAAGGTATCAGATATTAAGTCTATAATGTAACTCTCATAAGAAGAAATCTGGGAATAAAACAGGAAAATTGCTCAATTGTTGACAAAGCATATTTGCTTCCTCTAGAGAAGAGTCAAAATAAGAGACCTTAATTATTTAATTGTTAGTATGAAATTAAGAACAGTTTAAAACTTGGAGGTTTGTCTGTATGAACTATGATCTTCAGGCTGCTGGCAAGGATCCGTCTCTTTTTAATATAGCATTCCTGAACCCAAGGTTGTGTTTCCAATCTATGGTTAGTTAGCATCCTCTCATCCATATTTATTTACCCTTGTTCATACTGGATTTCAAAAAACCAACTCATAAGTCATGACAAAATAAATCCAGTTTTCCTTTGGTGATGTGGAGTGGTCTACTCAAGTTTATATCCTCCCACAGGTCAACATAGGAGGAAGAAAATAGAATGATCAATGTCGAGAGCATGAGAAATTTTCTTTCACTTAAAGCTCTTACTGTAAATATAAATATTTTCTTTTCTTCACATTCTTTCTACAAGATCCTCCCTTTGCCATTGCAGTACTCACGATTTATGTTACCTTAATGTTGTGCTTATGACAGTTAAAGCAGAGGGCTACTTACAAGGTTGTTGCAGATACTGAGAACCAGTGACTCAAAATCGTAATTATCCTCCTGGAGCAGATATGCTGTTGACCACTTTAGTTGTGAGAAGCACATAGTTAGTGTATATCTGCAAGCCTGAGAGAGAGGAAAGATCAGTGAGGCTTGACTTGCTGTTACATAGAACATTATTCTGGGTTTAACTGAGAGAAATAAGATTATGTAAAAAATTTAAGAAAAAATGCTCTCACTTTCATAATTCTTAATTCTGTAGACTCCAAAAACAGGATCAGGGGCACAAGACCTCCTAGGATTGTATGGTTCAGCATCCATTTGTAGTCACTCATATCCATAAGCAAGTCACCAAAGTGTCGAATGGCCATGCACTGAACACCACCATTAACCTGAAACATGCATACAAGAAAAAATTGAGACTTCAGTTGAGCAGATCAGTGCTACTTTCTTTAACGGTAGTATATATGAGTGGTATATATACATGCATATGTAACTACCATGTTTAGTAAAGATTGGGCTTGTTAGAGATTCTTTTTGTGATAAGAATTTACCAACCATTATTCACAATAGCCAAACTATAAGTTCCCATTAATAGATGAACACACAAATAATATGTGACATAATTTGAAAAATAAAGATTATCACGGCAACAGTATGGCTAAATCAGGAGGGCATCATGCTGTGTGGACTCAGCCAGCTATAAAAATAATCTTTCCTGATCTCAAACAGAGCTAGTTACTAGCTGATCAAATTAGCCATAGAGGTTTTGGAGGACTGAGGACATATATAGAAACGCAGGAAGTAGTAGGGAGGGATTTAGAAAGGTTTTCAGCCCTATTTGGTTCAAGGAAGAAGAGAGAGAGGAGGTCATTGGTTGCTTCTCCTCCACTTCTCTGATCATTCAGGTTCTTACCTCTGACTCTCGAGTTCTTACTGATAAAGAATAACTAGATAAATGCTTTATCTGGTGACCAATATGGGGCTTGGAATCACAAGGCAGCAACTCCCTGCCAAGCCTGACTTTCCCTGCCTCCCCTCATGCCCTCCATGAAAGTCTGGGGTTTTCCAATTGCAACTTCTCTATGGCAGCCACCAGGTGCTGCCTGACCTGGGCCTCCAAACACCACAGATGGCTGGGCGTCAAAAGCCCTGGAATTAGCCGCTTACCACTACACACCTCTGTCATTCAGACAGCCCCATGCCTTCATTTCCTACCACATCCTTCTGTACATACTCCTGTGTTGGCTTTTCAGGCAGCTGGTTCCCTCTCCCCTTGGGTTGCAAGCTTCCCTTTGACCCACTCCTTGGGCCATTGCTACATCAAGTGGGTCACCTCAGTACCCACTCAGGCTTTTAGTGCTGTTGCCACTGCCACACACTCTCAGCTCTCAAGTACACATGAGCAGCTGCAGCTGTCCTTGACCAGACTGTGCACTTCCTACTTCTTGCACTTTCTGCCCAGCTGTGCAGCACAGCAACAGCTAGCTTCAAAATTCACCATCATTGTCAGCACATCTGGTGAGACACCTGAGAATTCTTTCTTTCATTCATATATATTTTTTTCCAAGACAGGGTTTCTCTATGTAATAGCCCTGGGTGTCCTGGAACTCAGACTGTAGACCAGGCTGGCCTTGAACTCACAGAGATCTGCCTGCCTCTGCCTCTCAAGTGCTTGGATTAATGGCATGTGACACCTAGTGACACCTGGATGGAAATGAGGCTGGAGCAGAGCTTTCAACTAAATATTCAGGAGAACAATAAAACAAGTATTTTGGCAAACTTCTATAAATGATCAAATACAAATAAGTGGCATTATGATTGAAAGCTTACTAGACACAGCCACAAGTTTAATAATAATTTCACCAAATTTTGGAATCCAGATTGGCCTCTGAAGGAGGTAAATATTCACCTTCTAGAGATTGGATAGATAGATAGATAGGGATAGAAATAGATAGATGATAGATACAAGATAGATAGATAGATAGATGATAGATATGAACTAAAGCTGGGTAGATACAGAAGTGGGGAGGGTCTGGGAGGAGTTGGAAGAGGGAAAATATGATTAAAATATATTGTGTGAAAATTTTAAATAAAAAGACACAATTTAGATTGTATAATAAATTAGTTTCTTATGTTTAGAAAGATAGGAGTTAATAACATTTCAAAGGCATAAAGTAGCACATATCTGTGTAAGTTGGGGGTCATTCTATAAAAACACTCAGAATTTTGTAGGCATGTTGTGTTCACTTCCAGAGAGTCCTGAATACTGATTAGAACTTTGTACATTGGCATGCAATTTAGTTTCCAAGGAGTGTTTGTACCAAGTAGGGAAACAGAAGAAGCTTGTACTATTACAAGTTAGAGGATGAGACTAATTTAAACAATTATATCAACTTATGTTAATCAAACATTTATGATTTAATCTTGAATATATTTTTAAAATATGCTAACTAGTTTATCAGTTATATAATGAACTTCTATGAATAATGAACTCTCTTTACATCAGTTTCTTACATGGAAGATAGATAAAATAAGGAAACTCAAAATTTACAACTTTCTGTTGAAATTCTATTTAATTAAAGTTTTATCTGCTTTCATTTACATTTCCTGAATGGCTAAGGATGCTGAATATTTTTACACATGTTTCTCAGTCATTCATATTTCATTTTTGAGAACTCTGTTTAGTACCATACCTAAATTTTAAAATCGACTAACTGTCAAATATATAGATGGTAAAGATTTTTATCCATTCTGTAAGCTGCCTTATCACTAAATGATGGAATCCTTTGCTGTACAAAGCCTTTTGTTTTAATGAGGTTCCATTTATTAATTGTTGGTTTAAATTCCCCTGGCCTCTAGTACACCATCAATACTGGACCCTCCCTAAAACTCCTTTTAGCCATCCTGCTGTTGCTCCAAGTCATGGAGATCCTGTGGCTATGGTTCTGTAGGTCTGGCCCTTTCACACGCTCCAGCAGGTCCTAAAAGGGATTGATGATGGAGTCGGTCAACTCAAAGCCCTGGATGTGGGCCTCGGTGGCAGATGAACTGGTTAGTCCAGGCCACTTGGACCACCCCTCAGGAGAGTGTCAGGGCCAGCTCATGTTTTCAAACAGCCAAGACTATTCTATTTTTAACTGTGTATGCATACTAAAATAGTTAGAATGGAGTTACCCTACAGTGGGAAGACAATGTTTCTACTAGGTAACACAGGCTAAGAAATGAATAGTTCAGTGGCAGGATCTTGGATAATGAGGTCCCACAGAACCATAGGCATTACAGGCTATTGCCAATGCCCTAGGTTACCACTCACAACATGATGGTTAAGATTCTATAGCTAAATCACAGACCTTGGAGAACTCAAGCTGGTACTGATTTGGATGTGCCATCCCAATTGGATAGTTTTTATAGTTCCATAAGAGAAAATGGAATCTCCAGTCATATCCAGCTGTGAACCTGTGAGCTACAAAAACCTCTGTCCTGGCAAGATAGGTCCGCTGGTGCAATAGTAGCATGTTTATCATGGAATTAACCAAATACTCTAATTGGATTTAAGTCGAAATCCACAAGAAGAAACCCATACCTAGTGCCATTAACAGGCCAAGAACTTGAGACCAGACAGGTCACAGACCCTAAGGGAACACCTAATACTATTCTGCTATTTGGATATAGTATGAAAATAACTCCTAATTACTGGGATGCTCTAGAGTTTAATTCCTGAATCTGACCTTAAGACTTTCTCAAATTAACTTGTAAATTTCAACAAAGATTTTGTTATGAAAGAAAACCTTGTTTCTTTCATTTTAAATATTATTATTTAACGTAATTGTTCTTAAGTCCTGCTAGTCTCCCTCTTTTCTATTTACCTTTTTAATTAATAAAATCTATTTAAGCTATTGAAGAGCGATTCTACAGCCAGTTTAGACTCAGAGTTGAGGTTCCGTCACGTGTCAGTTTTGATGCTTACTTACTTAACTTTTTGAATTGTGTTTGCTATCAGTAACTTCTCCAGATTGCAATTGGAGTCACTTAGCAGGAATCTGGTTTGTAGAAGGACCCCCTCTGTTCTTTCCTCCCTTGTGTCTTCTGTGTTTACAGTATGATTATTTTAATATGGCAGCACTAACTGGACTAGCAGAGTATTAAAATAGACAATAAGTTGAGAGAGAGACCTGTTGGGAGGATGTAGGGGAAGTTCAATGGGGGAATATATGTGGTTATATTTCATTATGTGCATCAGTTGTTGTAATCCTGTGGGTCACAACCCCATTGAGGGTATCATATCAATTACCCTGCATGTCAGATATTTACATTAGGCTTCATAACAGTAACAAAACTGCAGTTATGATGTAGCAACAACATAATTTTATGGTTGTGGGTCACCATGTAAGAAACTGTATTACAGGGTCCAGCATTAGGAAAGTTGAGGACCACTGGTCTACATGAACAAAATAAATAAAGCAATAAAGAAAAATTAAAACAAAATAAAGTCTTATATGTTAATTACAAACATTTACTTGAGGTACTCCACTTTCAATATCGTAATCATGTAGCAAAAGCAGTATATTTTAATGGAGTGAAGTAATATGGAACAGAAAAACCATGAAAGCAAAATTTAAGTGAAAGAGAATTTGTAAGCCTATACTCTTTGACAAATAAGTCTCCAACTGAAGGATTTTTTAAAATTTTTTATTCTTTGACAGTTTCATATATGTGTATGATGGATTTCAGTCATTTTTACCTCCCGTCATCTTCTCATCTCTCCTCCTTCTGATGAATTCCTTCTTGTCCTCAACAATTCCACTTTAACATCTCATTTGCATAGTGACCAATGAGTTTAAGTAAGGGTGCTTGCATGAGTGTGGGCAGAGGTTCCTTACTCATGGACAATTTATCAGTGGTTACACCGCTGGTGAAAGTTACATCATTCCCTCTAGGCACCACTAGCCGACATCAGTCCCTCAGGGAAGGGCAGGGCCTTATGAGCCCTTCCTCCTTCCATGATGACATGTTGCTAAGCTCAATCTTGTGCAGGTCTTTTGTGGATATCTACAGCTTCAGTAAGTTCATGTCCAGAAGACATCATTTTTGCAACACTGCTCCATTCTCTGACCGTTGTATTCTTTCCACCCCCTTCTATAGGATGTCCTCTAAGCGTTGGGGGGTGAACACTTGAACTCTTGACAATATAAGAAACCTACTTCTGTGTCTGTTTTAAAGGTGGGGAAACTGAAGCAGCAAGACTCTGAAGAAATCTTTATCTCACCATAATATCAAAGGTAGAAGATGGATTTACATATACCCAGCTCAGGTCCGGTGTTAATCAATGTATCCACTAAGCCAAAATTTATCCAGGGATAGATAGTTGTTTTATGCTGGCTGATTCTAGGATATAAGATCATTATACCATCTGAGGATTAACTCAACCATAAAAGCTAATGGTTTTATACATCAAATCACATGATATCACTCACATGATCCATAAGAGGACAGTAGCTGGAAGCAATCTTGTCACACACTGTGGAGTAGATCACCTTGTCCAGTTTGCTCAAAATGTTTCGGAGGGTGAGCATGGCCCGTATGATAACAGTGTGCTCTTTGGAAAGAAAAGCATCCAAGATTGGGAGTAACAAGTTGGAGACGTTTTGTATCTATATATAAGAGGAAGAAAATGGTAGAACTTTAGAACTAGGAAGGTTGGGCTGATGTGTAAACTTCTGAGTTTATCGTGCCAACTCACAAGTCCTCTTTAAAACTGTTTAAGGTTTTGTAAACTAAATGCTTTAAAAAGTCATTGTTAAAAATGAATCACATAAATTTATAAAAGCCAAAGTAGTATTTAAAAGTGATCAAAATTCTTTTTCTAGTGTGTATTTTATTTGCTACATTTTTAAGTCTAGTTATGAACTGTGTATGGGTGGTTGGAATAATAAATAAAATTATTTATGCATCTCTTCACAACTCAATGTTTTTAATGCTTGCATTTGATATCTTGAAATTAGCCATGGTAAGTGTATTCATATCAGAAAATTTTGATCTTGTTTTTCAGAGAGTTGGTACTAAATATTTACCAACATATCTGGTAGTGTGGTCCCTAAACATGAGAATGAGATGTTTAAACGGAGGAACTGAAGAGCCCCAGAGGCAAATTAGAGCCAAAGAAAAAGAAGGGAAAAGAGAAATAGAGGACACCAAAGAAGTAAATGTGTGAGTGTGTGAGTGTGTGTGTGTGTGTGTGTGTGTCTGTGTGTGTATTCAGTTAAGAACAGAATCAGTGCCTAAAGGTACCTTTGTCTCTCTAGGAAGTAAGATCTGTATTGTTTCTCCATTATTGTCCTTCTAACCTTGGCATAAAATCTCCCTATTATGAACAATATGAAGAAGAGTTTTGGGCAAAGCAGCAAATAACTTTCTGCTTACTAAAGAGTAAAAACCACCATCCTAAGGACTTGTTTTTTTTTAAAGCAGATGTACCACAGCTCATGAAATTCTAGATGCAAAAATGGGTATCCACCAATAGACTTGAAGGCTGTGATCAAATAGATAAACAAAGATTTATTATTAGGTTCATTATTGAATCAGAAATAATTTGTGGTGCATCTACAGTTTCAGGATTATGCAAGATACTTTGAAAGTTGAAATTACAAGACATTGGGTCCTGATTAAAGTTTTTTGAACTGGAAAGCTAATCACATGGGTTTGTGGGAGATGATTTAAGATAGTGACTTTTATTGTTACCTAAGGACCTAAATAGACCACAACCCAGAGTTTCTTGTTCTGCAGGCTTGAGGGGGGCACAAACCTTTGCATTTGTAACAAGTTTCCAGGTGACTTTGATTCAGGTGACTCGAACACCACACTTTGACTATCACTGTTATATAAAATAAGTGCTCTTAGGTGGGGTGGCCCTCAGAGGGAGGAAGCTATCCAATAAATTCTGACTTGAGATGATGGTCATAAAGGGCAAAGAATCCAATTATATATAAGTGAAGGGAAAGTGTTTTAAGTGGGTAGTGGAGGTCTGGTGAGTACCTCAAGAAAGAAGTCAATGAGTAAATACAGAGAGGAAATGGACAGGAGTTTATAATTTAATCTGTAGAAAGAGTATTTATTCTGAGCAATGATTATAAGTAAATTCTGAACACAAGACATGATTTTGTGGAAAAATTATGAATAAGGTGATAAAAGTCACTTAATTGGTTTATAGTATCTCTATTGTGTTGAGTTTCAGACTTGATAGTTTTAGCTGTACAAAAACTGAAAAAGCACCAAAGTTTCATTATGAGACATTGAGCAGTATTAAAACATCTAATCATGACACAAAAACATTATACTTCATACACACATACTTCACTGAAAACTGGTGCCATGCTTGCAATTTTCTGAAGGCTCATTTTGCTAACTGAAGGATTGGAGTCGTTGATCCAGCTTCTGAAGGGAGTAAAAAATTCCTTGGGTAATGATTCCTTGAAGAAGTTTTTCAGAAGCTTTAAGAAGCAAAAGTGTAGTTAATAAATTAGTGAGGATAGTCAGGACTCCTCCCTGACTCCCCCTTTGATTTCATATATCTTTTACTTTCTTCAATTTTCATGAGAAAAGAACTTAGAAAGGGATAGGAGATGCTGGAGTTTTGATTTCAAGTTTATTCAAGGAATGGGAAGAACTCTGTTGGTCACAAACTACTATCAAAACTCACTTCAGTGAAGAATATTATTGTGACGATGGTGTCTTCTGATCTCCTACTATCTTTGACTGCAATCTTGTAGACATAATGTAGGGTCTCTGGAAACTGTGGAAAATTACATTCACTTAGAGTTCTGTAAAGGAGTACAAGACACCAAATCAACAAAGGAGAAAAGTACCCTGCATTAGAAAGTACAGTGACACAGAAGAAAAGTACTCTGAATTAACAAGTATAGTGACAAGAAGTAAGCCTTACCTACATACCATTGACTGCCAGATTAGAAAGAAGTCATTTTAAAAAGTTCCCTAGACTAAGGTAAACTGTAGCATCACTGCAAAGTCTAGATAGACTCTAGGGAATTATACAAGCCTGGGTCTCCCCAGTAATTCTTTCCTTATCATCACTCCTTTTCTTTTCCCTCTTATTTTTCCACATTAAGAGAACCCTTATTTTTGCATAAGCATCCATCAGTCCTTGATCAAAGGGAGAAGAAATATATATCTAAACAACAACCCACGGTAGCCACACACACTACAGGTCAGCTTTGTGGCTTTGGGTGGTGCTCTTGCTTTTGGGATGACTCCGGGTTACCCCAGAGGAGTGACAGTAAGTTCTAAGTCACTAAACCATTTTCCAGAAGCACTTACTGGTGGCCAGGCTTAGCGTTTTTTTCATGAAGCATCTTGAATCCAATTGGTAAAGGTAGAATATGGAGGGATAATATGACAACCTGCCATATCAAACTTCAGGTCCTTTTTCTAAAACTAAATGTGCATTCAAAGCACATAGAACTCGCACCTATAGTTCCACTTCCCAGGTGATGTTGCTGCCCATCTGTGACCACATTTTGAGTAGTACTAACAAACAGGGTGATGCTTAACTAGTGACACCTATAAGGTGCAAGCATACCATATCTTTATCATAGATAAATTAATGTAACTTTTGGTACAATGTGGGAGGGTCCTGCTTATGAAGGTGTCAGTGGCTGCAGGCTCAGCGGCCAGCAAGATGACGGGCCTCCTTTTGTAGTCTTATGGAGAACTTGGGAAGTCTGAAAATCATCTTCACCTGTGTTGGACCATGTTTTAATGAACTTTTGTCTATATTTTCCTTGCATTCTCTACCTATGAAAACACCTGTTTTGAAGTTGTAAATAGTATTATTTTTCAGAGTCTATAAGGATAGAAATTTATTTCCCTACACAGTCATATTGTAGGAGCTCGTGTAGCTGTGGGGTTTCTCTTAGAACTCCATCTTTCCCCAAATGTCCATAAAGCCAAAGTTGATGAAAAGTAAATCAAAATTATAAAATTTACTTGTTATATTCATTAATAAATGTTATGTATTTGGAGATGATCAAAGTCACATGACAAGACTTCATTTATCTTTTAGGTTTTGCCAATTTCAAAAAAATCTAAATAAATATGGTTTTTATTTAAGAGCATAAGTTTCCAAAGTGTATATTCCCACACCGTTCTGAAGCATCTAAAACTTGTGAGTCATAGAAAAAGTATTCTCTGAGTCAATCACAATTGCAAAGTCTCTTTCATAACACCAAGACCCTGCATTCTTAATTTTTGTTGTTGTTCAGAAAATCTGATCCCTATAATCAGAAGAGTTAAATAAAAACAAACTAAAAAGCCCCCAAACAACATTTACAATATAGGAAAGATAAAAAATGAGGCAGAGGCAGGTGGATCTCTGTGAGTCTCAGACCAGCCTGGTCTACAGAGTGAGTTCCAGGACAGCCTCCAAAACAATACAGAAAATCCCTGTCTTGAAAAACCAAAAGAAAGTTTCATTGTATTTTCCAGAATACGCTTGGCTTATTGAGTACAAACCTTTGGTAGACCTCTCTAAAGCTAGAGGGCATTTGGCACTTTTGAATGTCCACAGAGCAGAGATCAGATAATATCAGAGAGGAAAACATCACATTTACCTTAAGCTTTTTGTATGTGAAAGATAATACTATCCTATGGGTGGATGGATAAGGGTGTGTTGGTGATGGGAGTAGTGCTGGGTATCTCTGCGTCATTAAGTAAGAGGAAAAGAAGGGGAAGGGTATTTCAGAATAAATCTTTCAAATCATCAAAAAAATAAAAAATCAGGTTGCAATGCAGACTATTAGGGAGGCTTTTGAAAATATGTTTCAACATGAGATACCTGAAGAAAGGTGGAGATGATAAGATGGAGAGTAAGAGTCCTTCCCAGAGTCCCCTGTTCTTACTTTGCAATGAAGTGGATCCCGTACTGGTGATCCATGTCTTGAGCAAACTGGTTCCAGAAATTCTTTTTCTCTAGAGCTTCATTCACTTCTTTTAGTCCAGAGCAATTCAGCAGGGCCTTCAGGCCATCTCGTACATAGCTGAGGCCCAGAGAAGAACAAGCATTCTAAGACAGCAACCTACACATAGCTGAGTGCATACAATCTGCCTCTCCATTCTTTCTTAGGAAGGATACAGTTTTAGAAGGAAGGATATTTCAGAAGATACTAGTAGTTAAATGTTTTTCATTTTCCCAAATGAACAGGGCATAGATGGCAAAAGTGAAATTTAAAGGGTAGCACATAGAATTTAGGTTGAATCATATTAACACCTTACTATCTAACCCAGAAATGTAATGACTTGGTAGAACTATCAATTTTCTTTGGGAGATGTCCTAAATAAGGATAGCTTCCTATCTCCTGATGGGTGATTTGGTGTGTATCTTTTTTAAAGGACAATGAATGGATTAAGTATTTTAAGCAGATCAGTTGTGCTCTGCTTGGCTTAGATGTTCATACCAGACTCAGCACATAGCGGACTGTTGTACTGAGACTTGCCTTTCAGGGCAGGAAAACTAAATCTCTTTTCCAAAAGGAAATCATGACCTTTGTCCTGAAACAGAATGCTGATGCCATACTGCTCTTACCCATATCATATACATATAAAACTAAGAACACTTTCAGTTTACAACTAATATTTGCACCCACTGTTCTGTTTTACATAAGCAGTAACTCTGAGAGGTTACTATCAGAGAACATGGAATGGCAGAGCTTGAACATATCTAACTTTGGATTTGGTGGCCCTTTTTGCTTTTTCCTTTTCTCACTGAGCTGACAGCAGGCTCAGCAGGAATGAGCAGTGTTCTGTGCTAGTGACTCTGTCTATGTGGTGCACACACGGAGGGGAGATCCTAGTCAATGGCCGTGTACTCAGGAGGAGTGCTTTTCTGAACATGCTCTGTCTTTAGAGAGAAAACTGGAATACATGTGAGCAGAACCTCACACTAGCTTATTGCAAGTCTCACATAAACCCAAGTCAGTTGTTGGACCCTTATCTCCCCACACCTCCAAATTGCATTGTCTTACAGAGGTCTGTCCTGTCCCGTGTCTTTTAAAAGCTGACTACAGTAGAAGAGTTGAAGCATGAGGGCCATCAGGAACTCAGGGAAAAGCTTGGCCACCACTTTCCTATAAGAATTCACAAGTAGAAAGGTGCACAGGGCCTGGGAAGCCTATTAGGGAAGGAAAATGGAGTTAAAAAAGGCAAGTGTCTCCCTCCAAACTGTCAGTCATACAAGGGGAAAGAAAGGCTGCAAGCCTTCCCAGACTCCTTCAGCGTGCATATGTATTCATTCAACCACACTCACTACATTAGCTGTGAAGCAGGAACTAGGCCAGGAATTCTTGTTAATGAAATTCCAAGGCACTGATAATGGTTCCCTTCCAGATGCCAAATTTAGGGAAAGGAAACTGATCCTCAAGGAGGGCTTATATCCCAAGGTCCCCTTCCAGTATAGCCATGAAGAATAATCTGACTAGTAAGCAAAGTCTTCCTTAGGCTACTTAAAAACCGAGGGCATCAAGTTATCCTTGAATCACTTGACCCCTGCATAGTGACCCCTACACTACTCTTTACCATCCATATACACATCCCAACACCTCATATAAATGAGCAACAACCCCTTTTTCATTATATTTCTCTCAGTTTCCTCTCAGGTGTGGTGATATTGATCCATGAGAGAAATGTGATAAACAAAGGTGATATCAGATACAGACATGACTACTAAAGTTTATATGGCTTAGCTGGTGGCTATCTCTCTACAGTCAAGTACAGTTTTGGCCTCGGGCAGTTTCTTCAGATTCTTTGGCCTTCTTGCCCTTTCAGTCACATCCTGACAGGTGTGGTAGTCTGAATGTAATTAGCCACCATAAACTCACAGGGAGTGGATTAGAAGGCGTGGCCTTGTTGGAGTAGACATGGCTTTGTTGGAGGAAGTATGTTACTGTGGAGGTGGGCTTTGAAGTCTCTTTTACTCAAGGTACTCCCACTGTCACAGTGTTCTCCCTGTTGCCTTTCGGTCAAGATGTAGCCAGCACCACATCTGCCTGCACACTGCCATGTTACCCATCAAGATGCTAATGCACTGAACTTCTGAACTGTAAGCCACCTCCTCAATTAAATGTTTTCATTTATAAAAGTTTCTGTGACCATGATGTCTCTTCACAGAAATAGAAACCCTAACTAAGACAACATGATTTCTGTTCTTCTCTCTGTCTTTCCAAGATGCATATTAGTTTTTTTTCTTGAACCCCCCCAGGATTCTGATTTCAAGTCAATTCAGTATGGAGCTGTGCCACTTCCTATTTACCTTAAACCATGCATGTCACCTTCTTCCCCTCATACATACTACTATATATTTCTTTTTATCTTGAAGGCAAACATTCCTTCCTTGTCTCTGTATCTTAGCAGAATGCATGCTCCATCATCAAGATGTGGCACACTATTAATGTGTTTTGGATGGATGGATGCATGACAGGGGCCTATGCCAAGGAGTGCAGATAGGAAGACAACAGAGAGTAGAAACATGCATATTGTCATTTACCGCCACAGGCATCATGTTGGTGGCATCGAGGGAGAAGCGTCTTCTTTCTACCAGGGTTCCCTCCACCTCTCCAGGCTTTCCTTTCAGTACTGACAAGATTGTCTTCAGAACTTGAAATGCGACACTTGACTCCGTACTCACTGCTTGCCACATCAGTAGCAGAGCCCTGCAAGTGCAAAGTCTTGAGAGGTATGCTTTCCATTTGCTATTTTAAATTCTGCATAGCCAGTAGAAGGGAAGTGATACCATTCCCTTCACAGTGTAGGAACCGCAGAAATAAAGCCATGTGGTTTTTCTAAGCTCTTCTAATGCCCCTGCTAGAGCTGTACTGGCCCATGAACTGAAAGTAATGGCTTTTACTCTTTAAGATCTCTTGCAATCCTATGTCATGAGTTTTAAGATAAACGGTTCATGGGCAGAAAAATTCTCAATTAGTTTTAATAACTAAAAAATTATTTTATGTTTTTACTGATGTATATGTATGTGGATGTCTGTGTGTGTGCACACATGGGTAGCTATGGATGACAGGAGAGGACATTGGATCACCTCGAGTTATAGGTGGTTTATAGGTGTGAGACCTCAGAATTTAACTCCATGTCTCTGTAAGAGTAGCACTTAACCACTAAGCTGTTTCTCTGACCCTTATTTTGGTAATTTGAAATATTTCTTTATTTTATTGGTGGGTATAAATAGCTTAAGTCTGTCATTAATAAATAAGAAAATCTCTATGTCTGGGAGATATTTCTCAAGAAAAACAATGAACAAAAATATCATTTT
This sequence comes from Mesocricetus auratus, assembly GCF_017639785.1. Taxonomy (NCBI): domain Eukaryota; kingdom Metazoa; phylum Chordata; class Mammalia; order Rodentia; family Cricetidae; genus Mesocricetus; species Mesocricetus auratus. The sequence continues at coordinate 28,818,533 of NW_024429266.1, read as the reverse complement.
CCTTTTTGAAGTAATTTGTTTTGGTAAGATTTGTAACATAACCTAATTTAACACTCCTGTCCACAGTAGCTTTGAGGTGCTACTGTGTGCTAAGCCTTGCACAAAGTTAAACATAACATGTTTATACCTACATCTTATAGCCATCATAGGTGATGCAAAAAAAATGAATTTCTTTTCAGAAAAGGAAATTAGGCCTGACTATAATAAAGAAAGACTTGAGCTTGGACCATATGGCTGTGGAGCTTGTGACAAGTGTGTATAGAGGGGCAAGATGCAGAAGGCCTTACTTGTCCACAGGGACTGGGAACTCCAAGAGCTGAAAGATCACCTTCTTAGGGGAGGTTCTTGTCAGCAGGCTGATAACATTCAACAAGACAGCCTTCATAGCATGGGAGGAATCCATAGAGAGCTGCTCATAAATGTCATCCACAATTTTTGACACCTGGAAGAAGAATGTTGTAGTTCAACAAAAGTGTCATGTTCTTTGTGCGCCTTTAAGCCGAACCATTTCTTGGTTATAGAAATTCAACCTTTAATGGAATGACCAATGTAACAATTAACATAGAAATAAGCCATAGCAGAAAGTACATTTGTATTATTACAACACAAAGTATTTAAGGGTAGGGATAAAATAATTATGGATATTGGAAGAAATAGCTTTAGAATGGTAACTGGTCGAGGTGATATATTGCCGAACCATATTTTTGTTCAATTTGTCTTTGGTTAGTGACTTTCTGTGGTAGGAGCTAGTTTTACATATCCAGCTTCCTTTTTGGCCTTCTTGCCTGCCTTCAGTGATGTGGCTTCTTCTAGGATCTCTGAGTGTTCTTTCCAGTTCTATTGGAGAATTCCCGTTTTAGTTTAGGCAGATGACCATGAACCTCCCTCCCATTTCCCTCAAGTTGTTTTGGGTCTGTAGGATGCTCCTGCCCACAGCAGCACTCAGAACTCTCTATGAGGTGGTACTTTACCTTGCCTGCTGTCGGAATTTGTATGATCCCTTAGTCTACCTACTTTCATGGTGCATGGATGTGTGGGGAGAGGAAACTGAAAGTTCCGTATGTCTATCACTATCAGGGCTGTATTCATGGGTCCATGGCCTGACAATCTGTGTGGGGATCCATGCTCAGAAGGTCCTCTCATGCTTGTCTGAAGCTTGGAGTTCTTGTCTTGAAGTTTTCCATTTCTTAGATTTATAATTCAATCCCAATGGGATAATGGAGTACAGGAAATCCTTGTAATAGACGAGGCTTGCATAGTTCCCACAACTCCATTTACATGTTATGTTCACAGTGATTCATGTGCATAGAATTGTCATGGTGTGGAGAAGCTCAATGGGAAAACAAGTTGGATACCAGAGGCATCTAATTGAAACTCCAAATACTTGACTGGAAAACGATGACATAGAAAGGAAAAGAAAGATAGGGTGTCATGGTTTAAGGATGTCTTCCAAACGTTATCTCCCAGATGCAAACTGCAGTCTCTCTCTCTCTCTCTCTCTCTCTCTCTCTCTCTCTCTCTCTCTCTCTCTCTCTCTCTGTGTGTGTGTGTGTGTGTGTTTATCTGTACAGGTGAATGTGGAAGCCAGAAGTTGATATCATGAAGACTTTACCAATTCTTTACCCTATATTTTTGAGATAGGGTATGTTTGAGCCTAAATGTTGGTATTTTGGCTAAGCAAAAGAGCCCCAGGGATCTACCTGTCCCTGACCACCAGGGCTAGAGCCATAGACCTACTCCACTGTGTCTGGCTTTTACATGGGCTCTAGGTATCAAACTCAGGTCTCCATGGTTGCTCAGCAAGCATCTTACCCACAGAGCCATTTCACCAGCCCAATATGTGAGACCTGTAAGAAGTGACTAGATTCCAGGGGGGGTCAGTGTTCATGAGTGACTAGTATGGTTATCCCTAGGAGTGGGTTTATTATTGTTGGGGTAAGTTTCTGATAAGAAAATGAGTTTGGTCCCTTCTACTTTGTCTTAAAATATTCTCTTGCCTTTCCTACTTCTTCCATGAGGTGACACAGCAAGGACATAAATAAAAACTATGGGCTTCCCAGAACAAAGCACTGTAAGAAAAGGACCTCTATTCAGTATAAAGTATCCATTCTAAAAATAATCTGTTACAGTAATACAAAAGCAACCTATTTATTCTTTTCAACTTTTCCTTGTCAGTACGTTGAATGTGAGTGACGGAAGTAAAATAAAAACACTTGAGTTAGTTTTGTGTAACCCCTGGTAAAACTAAAATGCATATTCATGTATGAACTACACAGTACAAATTGCATTATTCTGTTTGAGCGAATTATTCTACTATTCACAATTCTGTCACTACACAAGCGCATATGAACAAAATATGCTAATAATGAAAAAGTAAATTTTCTTTTCACTTAGACATCTAATAGCAAATAAAAACATCCCAAATAATTGTGAGAGGGAGGCCATAAAGTAAAAGGAATAACTAACAAAACTTCATCCTTTTGAACTTTGAATGAGACATAGTTCTGTATTTCATGTTGTATTGGACTGCACAAATTCCTTAGCCAGTGCCACTCCAATCTGAGAGTACTTGAAAATGTTTCTTAAATGCTATGTACCAATTACAAAGGTATTTGTTATTAATATAGTTTTCTTTTAAAAGCCAACAAAATAAAACATGGCGAAACGTTCTAATATAGCATGATTGGTAAATGAATTTTCATTGTAACAGTCCCCACAATTTCCCCTGCTGAAACATTTCATAAAAGCCTCATCTGATTAGAGTGACTCAAGGAACAATAGCAAGAGATGGGGATGTAAAGAAATAGACAGATAACAAAGCTGAGAAGTGGACTTTTGAGAGCACACACTGTTCTTCTTAGGTCATTGCCAACTATGTTACCATGGTGATCTTCTGAGCATGATAATCCAAAGTCAGCTTCAGTAAGGATGCAGCCTCAAATGCTGTGTCTGTATCAGGTGAGGAAAGTTTCTTCAGGAGGGTAAACACGAAGTCAGTCAATAAGTGAGGCAGTAGTATTTGTCCCACACTCTGAAACCAAAAGGACATTTATGACACCAGTGTGAGCAAGACACCAAAGCTTAGACATTTCAGCGTGGGGTGGGGGGAGGAGCTCTGGACCTGGCAGAAGCAAAACACATTCATGAACTATGAAAATGACTTTTTCCATTAAAAATAATAGGAAGTGTATTTGTGGTAGTGATAGTGTAATGATGATAAAAACCCAGTTTATTATTATACAAACTTATCTTCTGCTTTTAAAACAATTTCAGTGCCAAATATTACCACGGATGTCTTCAAAGTTGTCAAGAAGAAATGTGGTTGGTAGAAGATTCTGGACAAACTATGATGAGAAATTAAAGCTGATGTGTAAGTATACATTTTCTTTTCAGTGGAAGAGACAGACAGACAGAGACAGAAACAGGGAGAAAGGATTAATGAGTGTGAACAAACACAGAAGTTCATGAGGTCTAACACTTCCTACGTAAACAGTTCCTTTTGAAGTTTGAGAAATAGCCCCAGACTACAAATGATGATGAGAGTAGAAAGGAAAAACATGCCACAATTTCTTTTTTTGCCTTTGCATGAAAATCAAGTCATCCATGCAACTGGCAAAGGACTCTAATATTACCAAGAGAAGATTCTACTTACTGTCTTTAAAGGTGTGGAATACTGAAGGCGCATAGATGACTCAGGAGTTTTGAGCATTTACTGTTCTTGCAAAGGACTTAGCCTCTCTCCCCAGGACCCACAGTGACTCATAACTACCCATAACTCCAGTTCCAGGGTATAGGATGCCCCCTTCTGACCTCCATAGGCACCAGACATGTTTAGAGTACACATACATTCAGACAGACAAAACACTCAATGTTTTAAAACAAAGATATGAATTACTGTTCCTTTTGCTCAATAAGACATGTCTGAGATCTAAGACAGAATGGGTTGCACCCAGCCCTCCACCCCTAGCCTGCACCTACTCAGCAGGCCATTGGGGGATGATAATGTTTGAAAGCTGTGGAAGAAAACAAAAGAACTACTGTGGCTTGGATAGGTAAGTGAACTGCTACCGTCTGCCCTACTTAAAGAAAGCCATATTTGATGCTGCAATGATAAACGACACACTTACTGAAAGTAAAAATAAGTATTTATTGTAGAAATTACTCACAAGAGACCAAACAAGTAACCCAGATGAGCCGAGTAGTTTTCCGCCGACGAACTGGAAGCTGAAAGCCGGAAAAAGAGACCAAGACTTCCGTTGTTCAGTCTTTCATACCTTCCTCTCCCCCCCACCCCCCCGTAACGCCCCTAGCCATGCCCAAAAGTGGGCCTGGCTAGTGACGTAGTTCACCGCCTATGTCCGTATACGTCTTTAGTCATGCCTAAAGTGGGTGTGTTTAGCGGTGTGGTAAACAGCTCTTTTATTACCTCATCTGTATGAGCCTCTAAAAGTCACATGGCTAATGGCGGCACACGGCTTTATCTTACACATATTTGATTGTAAAAATAAAATTTAAAATACCACTGGAAGTGATAATTCTTCATTTAAATATTAGTTTACTCAACAATGGTTACTCTAATTTCCACCTAAAATTACAGAAAAAAAATCAGTTCTCAGTGAAACCTAGAGTTGGTATTAGGAGATTTTTGTCTTGTAAAGCTGTGGACATGACAGTAGGTTGAATTAAAAATTAGAGTTTGTGGGCACAGTTAGTAAAGAGATTGGTGTAAGCACGAGGACCTGAGTTTGGATGGCCAGCAGCCATGTGAAATCTGAGGATTGGTGATGCATATCTGTGAGCTCAGTGCTTAGGGTTGGAACAGACAGGTACATCCTTGGAGCCACTGACTAGCTAGTCTAGCTGAATCAATCCACTCCAGATTCAGTGAGAAACCATGTTCTGAAAAATAGAAAATCAATTAAAGGCAGGTACCTGCTGTTAACTTTTGGACTCCATATGATCGCACAAGGATTGATGCATCTCCCCTCACACATGTACGCACAAATATACAGGCACACCCACACACAAGCCACACAAACACACGCACGGGGGTGGGGGCATGGGGGCACTCTACCAAGAGCATGCTAATTACAGAAAATCAGCTGGAATCTAGAGATCTCGTAGTGCGTTTATTATTGTTACATTGCAATGTTGCATGTTCCTTTTGCTACTTGATTTGGTGGCAGCAAAATATACTATAAACTGATGTTTCATAATCTGCCATGTATTTCTCATGTTACACATGCTAGTTTTTGAAAAACTCTGCAAATCTCTCTATGCAGCAGGAATGGGGGTAAGGGTGTGGGAGTGTCGGAGGTAGCCAGCAGGAAGTCCCACCCCTAGCTGAATACCTGACATTTGATAGCTTCTGGGAGAAAGAGTCAGTTTTCTTTAAGAATATGCTCTCTGTTGGTTTGCTGTATATAGCTTTTATTATGTTTAGGTATGTTCCTGTTATCCCAGATCTCTCCAAGACCTTTATCATGAAGGGGTGTTAGATTTTGTCAAAGGCTTTTTCTGCATCTAGTGAGATGATCATGTGATTTTTGATTCTCAGTTTGTTTATATGGTGGGTTACATTGGTGGATGTTCGTGTGTTGAACCATCCCTGCATCCCTGGGATGAAACCTACTTGATCGTGGTGAATGATAGTTTTGATGTGTTTTTGGATCCGATTTGCCAGTATTTTATTGAGTATTTTTGCATCAACATTCATGAGGGATATTGGTCTGAAGTTCTCTTTCTTAGTTGTGTCTTTATGTAGCTTGGGTATCAAGGTTATTGAAGCCTCATAGAAAGAGTTTGGCAAAGACCCTTCTGCTTCTATTGTGTGGAATACTTTGATAAGAATTGGTATATGCTGTTCTTTGAATTTCTGGTAGAATTCTGCACTGAGGTCATCTGGACCTGGACTTTTTTTTGGTTGGGAGACTTTTGGTGACTGCTTCTATTTCCATAGGGGCTATAGGTCTATTTAAATTGCTTATCTGTTCTTTATTTAATTTTAGCAAGTGACAGCTATCTAGACAATTGCCCATTTCCTTTAAATTTTCGAATTCTGTGGAGTACAGGTTTTCAAAATATGACCTGATGATTCTCTGAATTTCCTCAGAGTGCATTGTTATGCCTCCCTTTTTGTTTCTGATTTTGTTAATTTGCATGTTCACTCTTTGCAGTTTGGTAAGTTTGGACAAAGGTTTGTCTATCTTGTTGATTTTTTCAGAGAACCAACTCTTCGTTGCGTTGATTCTTTGTATTGTTTTCCTAGTTTCTACTTTATTGATTTCAGCCCTCAGCTTGATTATTTCCTGGCATCTACTCCTCCTGGGTGAGTTTGCTTCTTTGTGTTCTAGAGCTTTCAGCTGTGCTGTTAATTCTCAAGTGTAACTATTATCCAGTTTCTTCATGTGGACACTTAGTGTTATGAACTTCCCTTGTAGCACTGTTTTTAAAATGTCCCATAGGTTTGGGTATGTTGGGTCTTCATTCTCATTGAATTCTAGGAAGCCTTTTATTTCTTTTTTATTTCTTCTTTGACCCAGGAATGGTGCAATTGGGCATTATTCAATTTCCATGAGTTTGTACGGTTTCTGCAATTTGTGTTGTTGTTGAATTCTAATTTTAACGCATGGTGGTCTGGTAAGATGCATGGAGTTATTCCAATTTTTTGTGCCTGTTGACGTTTGATATGTTGCCAAGTATGTGGCCAATTTTTGAGAAGGTTCCATGCCAACATCAAACTAAATGGACAGAAATTCAACAAGATTCTGCTAAAATCAGAAACAAGACAAGGCTGTCCACTCTCTCCATACCTTTTAAATATTGTATTGAAGTTCTAGCTAGAGCAATATGACAACAAAAGGAGATCAAGGGGATACAAATTGGAAAGGAAGAAAGTCAAGCTTTCACTATTCGTAGATGAGATGATAGTTTACGTAAGTGACCCAAAAAACTCCACCAGGGAACTCCTACAGCTGATAAACCCTTTCAGCAAAGAGGCAGGATACAAGACCAACTCAAGAAAATCAGTAGCCCTACTATACACAGACATGTGAAGCAACCTTGTTTCTAATTTAAATTTTAGAATAAAAAAGATAAATAATATGAAATGAATCTGAAAAAAAAGAAATCCAACACCAGAAAAAAAATATGGTCTCTAGTAGGTCAACCACACTCCAGGGCAGGCCCAACACCAAAGAGTATTTGCACAGAACAAATTGCCCTTGATGTTTTAAATTTATTTTTTAATAGAAAATAAACAGGACACAAGGTTCAGATAGGGAGGTGATGGGAAGAGTTGGGAGAGAGGGAATGAGTGTGATAAAAATACACTGGATGAAATTCTCAAAGAATAAAAATATTTTAAAATGTCTGTGAAGAACACCATTGCACAAACATGAATTATTCTGAGTTTCTTTCTACAAATTCCTACAAGTGAGATTATTAGTTTGTATTGTGTGGACTTGTTTTGGTGAATGATATGTTCATGATCCTCTGTGAGTTATTCATGAAGTCTTGTCCTCAAAAACTGTTCCTATAGAAAATAGGAGTGAGAGCTTGCAAACTGTCTTCATGTTCAGTACAGTCTCCGTACTTCAGTGCTGTTTTGTACCTAGCACCCCTAGTGAGCAACCTCGCTGCTTGCCTCCCTTGAACTTGGCTGTGGTCTCTTGAGTGTCTTGGAAAAGCTTTTGATTCTTCCAACATGTTGATGTTCTTGTTAGAACCTTGGATTCTCTTAATCCTATTTTATCTACTCTGGAGGTCTACGTCTGTGTTGTCTAGTCATTGCCTTTCCATTCCCTGTAACCCTAAACTTTCTGTGGTTTAACAACAAGAAACTGAGTAACAGGTCCTAAACACATGGGACTAGGGCACTCCAGTCCAAGGATTTCTAAACCCAGCTGAACTCAGATGAGGGAGGATTCAAACCTGGACCTGTTAACAGTCTCAGGAGCCTTTGGGGAGGGGCCCCAAGAAGACTGCTCATCCCAGACTCAAGAGCAAAATTATGGTGCTGAGAGATCTATCCTCTGGCATTGTAAAAGAAGGGAGAGTGTGTAGACCATGAAGGGTTTGCTCAAAAGCTTACCTAGATTCCCAGTTTCCTTATGGAAATGGACATTCATACTCAACCAGCCTTGCAAGTTTTGAAGTTATGTGTACAAGAAAAAACCCTTGTCTTTATAAAAAGGCATCATCAGGTATATATTGCAAACACCTGTATGGTATCTTTTGAGTATGTATATATTATTTAAATACATTGCTTTGGCGTGTCTTTAGCCTTCCACAATTATAGGCATGTCAGTCACAAGAAAAGAACCATTACTCTATATTTGAAGTCTGGAAGTAAGAATATCCTACGTCTTCTTATCCTAGGAGATAGGTTGACTTGGGGGTCCTTCCCAGAACTTATGCTGGGGAGTATGGCTCAGTATGTATGTCTGAAAATTAATCCACTTGACAGCCCAACCTGGGCCCGGTGCTGGGAGCCCATAAGGCTCTAGTAAAAAGTATAAACTGTGAAGAATGAAAGAGTAATATTGGGTTATAGATATTAAAGGTTTCTTTAAGATTAAAATAGGGTAAAATTATTTGGCTAGTACTAAGACTTAGCACATTATGTAAGTAGTTCCTCTCCCCTTGTTAAAATGCTACCTCTATGCTAGTCAGGCTGGCCTTGAACTTGCTACTCCAATGTTTCAGCTTCCTGAGTACTAGAATTATAGGCATATATAGCTATACCCAGCTCTTTTTGTAAAACTTCATATTTTTTTAGTTACAACGTCATTCTGATATTTGTGGGGTGAAATTATCACATTTTAGAAAAGAATTGTTGACTCCATTAATTTTGTCAAAAAAATTTGAAAGTCACCCACATATAGAAGTATTACTAAGAAACATATATATAATTGACATCTTATAACAAGTAGTTTATTTTAAATTGCTATATTTGAAGATAGTTGACATAATTCCTTTTCTTATCATTTTTTATTTTAATTTTAAATAACTTGTTTTACATGTCAATCCCAGTTCCCTCTTCCTCCCCTCATCCTACACTCCCCTTCCCCCCCCAGCCTCCCACCCTATTGCCAATTCCTTCCACATAGGGGATATGTAGAGTCTGTCATTTCACTCCGGGTAGGGTCCAGGCACTCCCTTAAGAGTCCAGGCTGAGAGAGCATCCCTCTTTGTGCTATGGGCACACGATGACTGTTTGTATTCCAGGGATAGACACTGATCCACTGCTCAGGGCTCCATAGGTTGCCCAGGCCTTCTCACTGGCATAAACTTAGGAAACCCCATGCTCTGTGAATCATTTAGTCATTTGTATTTTTGAATAAAGAAAAGGAATCTTAAGTTATTAATAACATAAACTTTGAGGAAATAAATTACCATTAAGGGCAATGAAGCGTTTAAAACAAACTACACAGAACATACCTGGGCAATTTTGTTTCTGCCTCCTTGTGTGGTCTTGTATAGTAATTCAAAGTCAGAACTTGTCACGTGGAGGTTATCGGTTTCTCCATCACTTAGCCTGATGGATTTGGGTTTTTTAGCATTAGCTGTGTTAGGAAAAAGAATAGAAAGTTTTCATCTGATTTCTGTTTTAACATAAGACGTTGTTATTTACAGTTTCCTATCCAATTTTTGATGTCTACAATATTCTGGGTCCTTAACACTCTGCTCATGGCCTATTCTCATAAAAGCTTAAGGCAGCATGGGCCCAAAGTACTTAAATGGAACAGTGTTTAACACTTATAATTTGAGTTTTCTATCCAGTTTTCCCCATGACCATCACAAAGAATAGGCCATTCCTTCTTCCTTACTTTTTTCCTGTTTTCTGGTGCCCTGTATTTCTTTTCTTTCTTTGTTCTTTCCTCTTCCCTACTTGCTTCAGCTTTATTTGTTCTTTCTCTGGTTTTGTGAGGTGAAGGCTGCTCAGAACTGAGACCTTTCCTCCATTCTAAGGCAGGTATATCAACCTATGACTTTTCTCTTAGGAGTCCTTTATCTCCAGCCCACACATTTGGACACATTAGAGATTTCATTTTCATTCAGTTCAAAATCAATTTCTTGCATCTTTTTTATTTGAACTGCAGGCTATTTAGAAGAATGTTATTTTGCTTCCAAATGCTTTGGGGTTTCAGATACTGGTCACCTTGATTTCTAATTTAGGACCATTTTGTCAGAAAATAATTTCTTAATTTTTTAGCTTAAAATATCTATGTCATGGCTTATTTTTCTGTTGCTGATGCAGGATTCTATAAATGTCAGTTAGGTCATGTTGACTAAAGTCTACATCCTTAAATGATTTTCTGTGTGATTACACACTGCTGAGAAAAGTCTGTTGAAGTCTCTGACTGTAACTGTGGATCTTTCTCTTTGTGCTTACAGTTCTACTTTTTATAAGTTTATTTCTATTTTTATGATAATATAGTTTGTTTTTAGTGTTCATGATTATTATGATACTAGCTATTCTACCACTTCAGCAACACAAAATAGCTTTTCCCCAGAAACATTTTCTTGCTCTGAAATTCATCTTTTTATATTAATATAGTCCATAATCTGTTTCTGATTACTATTGGTATTTTTGTTATTTTAAAAATATTATATATTATTATTTCCATTCTAGTCAGTTACATATAACTCTACATTATCTTAATTGCTGCATTAAGTTTTATATGATACATTTTAACATAACATAGTTTATTTTTTCATGATTTTGTGCACAGTAGAAAAATCCTTAAAAGTATTGTTTCTCCCCTTCAAACTTTAATTCATTTATTCTCATTCATTTTTCTTTTATATTATTTTCATCCTTGTCTTAGAGTATCATTCAAAGATACTTAGATAAGAGAAAAAATATAAGTTTGTGTCATGTTAAATATTTATATAGTTTCAACTTCTAGTATTTTATTTCTCTGGTTAATGAAAACCTAAATTTTCACATTATTGTTTTGTTTTCTTAATGAATTTCTTACAACATTTCTTGAAATACAGATCTGATGGTAAAGAATGTTTGCATATCTGAGAAATATCTTTATTGAATTTTCTTTTGAAAGGTATTTTTTGGTGGCAAGAGAAAGTAAAATAATTTTTCTTTCTCTGTTTAATTGCCTCAGACTTTCATTGTTTCTAACGAGAAACATATTATAGGTAAATAAATCTTTCTTCTCATTCTAATTTAACATTTTTTATCTCTGGTGATAATTTAATTAAAATGTGTCTTTATTGTGCTTCTTTTATCTTTTTTGTACTTTATTCAACTTTTTAAGTCTATAAGTTGTAACTTTTATAAGATTTATAACATTTAGTCATTGTCCAGTATTTCTTACTTCTCTGTTTAACCATTGATAACTATTATTGCCGCAATCTTGTAGACAGTTAATTTTTCAATAATTGCCGTTAATGCCTGCCTAAGTGTTTTTCATTTCAGATAGCGTTTTGTCCTCTACAAGTTCAGTATGAGTTCATGGATTTCTTTCTCCTCTCTTCCTTTCTTTTTCTTCCCACCCTTCCTCCCCCTTTCTCTATTTTCTTCCCACTTGATTTATGTAACCCAAGTGTGACATCAAACTCATGACTCTCTCCGCCTCAGCGTCCTGAATAGTGGAACATTATGGGTCTTTTCAAAACTTGCTAACTCCACTTACCATGTCGATACTTTCCTTAAGTTTTAAAGTAAATAAAATATAGTTGTAATGATCGTCTTTAATGTCCCTCTGTACTAGTTAAATTATGTTGTACTTTTTGATAAGTTTTGGCTGGTTTTTATCCTCATAGTGGGTTGTATTTTACTTTCTTTTCATGACCGATTTTTTTCTTGTTAGTTTCTCCTAGAGACAGATCTGACTGTGTAACCCAGCCTGGTTTTGACATCAAAGTCCTCTTCCATAAATTTTCCGAGGGCTGAGATGACAGGTGTACACCACAGCACCTGATTGCATTTTAATTTTTATTATTGAATTTACCTTGCTGAATACTGGAACATTTTTTATTCTTAGAAGCAGGCTTCAAGTTTGTTCTGGTAAACAGCTACAGTATTTGGAACTAGTTTCCCCTATTAGCTTGTCTTTTAGCATCTTAAATGACAAATAGCATAATCTGAGGAGACTTTTTCTTTCTAATGAGACAAACCAATTCTGCATGACTTGTGAGTAGTGAGATCTTACATTCTGGCTTATAGGTGTTTGGGCACCCAATATAGCCTTTGCTAGCTCCTTGAATCTTTCATTGTAAGAGCCTTAGTGGGGAGGGGGAATATGCCTCTTCTAAATGCTTCCTCTCTCTTCCTGACTTCACTTGTAATCCTTTTCCTCACCATTAATGGCCAACACTAACCCAAGAAGTGTAGATAGACCTTGAAGCTGCAAATATCTTGAAGTACCAGCTGTTTAGTTACAAAAAAGTCCGTGACAATGCTTACGTGATGTTTAAAACCGTATTTTAGAAAGTAAGGACACAGATCTTGGGGTAAGATTTACAAATAAATCGTAGGCAAAGTAGCTTCTTCAAAAGTCAGATAATTAGAGCAAATTTTTAGTATAAGAAAAAGATGGTGAGCTGTACTTACAGTTCTGACACATTGCAATGTAGAGGACATAATTCATGCCTGAGGATGCTTGTTGTGTGATTAAGGGATCTTCATGGGCACACAAGAGTGAGAGCTCTGCTGCCATGACACCTAAACACGGAGCATCGATACTTGGCTAATTGGAAATCAAAGGAGAAAATGCATTAGATTTGAATAGTCAACATTAAAAGTTTGTATTGGATCCTCTTAAGTAGTAGGGTACCACTTAGCAGTGGTTTTCAACCTGCAGGTCATGACCCTTTGAGGGATGAATGTCCATTTCACAGGATTCATTTAAGACCATCAGAAAACACATATATGTACATTACAATTCACAACAGTAGCAAAATTAGCTATGAAGTAGAAACAAGAAACTGTATTTAAGGGTCGCAGCATTAGGAAAGTTGAGAACCACTAACTTAGAGTCTTGGAACCCTGTCTGTATACAGCTCCTGGACTCTGCTGTTGAGGCTCAACTTTCTGTGCTGTGAAATGAAAGTAAGCAAATGCTGTGTTTATAACAGGTGCTGTAGGCAAAAGTGATAATGTGTGTGTGCGGGGGCAGGGGGTTCCTAGAGAGCTACTTGAGATAATACTAGTATTACATTAGTTTATATTTCCTAATCCAGGTAGCAGTTGATAGATAGCAAAAGCCTCTATGAGGAGTGAGACACCAGTGGGCAGAGACCTGTGGGCATCTCCTGTCAGTGCTCAGCTCAGTTCTAAAGTTTTGGAGAATTTCAAACTATTGTAAAGCTCCAATTTCCCCATGAGAAGTGCTTTAAATCACTCTGTGAGTGAAATGTGAAGTTATTTTCTTCCTAGAGTTTATTGACTCTTCCTAGAGAAATTAACTTAAAAAGACTCCACAAAAACAAAGCCCTCAAACCGTGTGCTTCCCACATCCAAGCTACAGCCACAGTTTATGCATCTCTCCCTACACTTTGGCACATGAGCTTATTGGATATTTGGATTTTTGTCTTGGATAATTTATCTGTCTGGATTAAAGGCAATTGCAGAGACATAAATGGAGATGAGATGGATGGTGCTTGTTTTTATGAAGATATGCATACCATTTATCAAGTTTGTGGAAGACAGTTCTTTTTTAAAGATAAATGGCTTCATCAGTCAATAGTTTCGTGTACTAGTGGCATGGCTGTCAAGATGTTCCTTGTTATTAAGATGAGTAATTGTTATCCTAGATAGATGGTTTTGCCATTTGCTGGTGCAGGTTTTGGTGGAGGAAGTTAAGCTCCAAATGCACCTTCTAGAAAGATGCCAGGACCTGCTTTATTTCTTCCTACCCCTTCTGTGCCATTTCTTTGTGTCTGTCCTCCCCAAGGTCCTGTGACATTACCCAAGGCCATAAGTGAATTGGGATGCTGAGGGGGCTGGCATCAGTGGGAGAAGAGCAGATGAGATGGATCTCTTTCTTCTGTGGGTGTCCTTAAAGCCTTTTTGCCCACACTTCTCTGTGTCACAACTTTCCACTTTAGGAGTCCTACAACCCAGAATCTGCAAGTGGGTAACAGGACCCACCTAGTTCTAGGGAAATGTGCTCCCATTCCCTGTGTGTCCTGCTCTTTGGGTCAGCCTACCAAATTCCTTAATTCTATTGACTGGCAAGATCTTAAGGACCACTCCTGTGTTATGAACCGAAGGAGTGTCGATGGTGAATATTTCTTTGTATGTTTGACCCGATAAAGCAATACTTCATAGCTTAGGTCACCGAAGCTGCTTATAGGGGAGGTCCTAGGGTATATGTGTTACAGTTCTTGCCTTTCATGCTCTCTGATTATTCCTTCACGTGACCATGTGGATGTAACTTCTGAGTACTTACATTTGCAATGAAAGCTATTGATAATTTCTCTCTGTATGCTGGACAGGTTCTGTTTGGGCCCATAGCTTTAACATAGTAGGTATGACTGTCTAGACTGCTAGTGTGGTATGAGTTAGGATTGGCTATGAGAAGAGGAAGGCAGACTATTAAATTGGACACAGTTCTTTCAGATGGTGTCAATCACAGATATGCCTTTCAAACATTAGGTCTTATGAGAACTTTAAAAGGATATGCTCAAATTTTGTGGAAAATCTATCCAAAGAAGAAAAGATCTGGAGAAAAGCTGTGTTGCTACTAATGTTAAGGACTCCCATTCAGATTCCTAACCTGTCCCTTTTTATTGCAGATATTTACAGATCCTATCTTTCTTCAGTTCCTTGTCTTAGAAACAACGATGAATTTAGGAGCTAGATGTCAAAGGTAACCACTTCTAAGCATTTTAGCTGCTTCTTCTGGAACTCATACCTGTACCTAACAATTGGCTTCCTTTTATTTCCATCACCAGGTGAATAGAGTTTATCTCTTTATTCCTGATACAACAAATCACACTTTAACTCACATTTTCTGCACTACAACAACTCTCTTGGTAGAGGCATTCCCTTCTTTCTTTTTAAGTAAATTTTACAGTGTGTGTGTGTGTGTGAGAGAGAGAGAGAGAGAGAGAGAGAGAGAGAGAGAGAGAGAGAGAGAGAGAGAGAGAGAGAGAGAGAGCATGTGTGGAGGATAGAAAATAACTTGTAGGAAATGGTTCTCTCTTTCTACCATGTGAGTCCTGGGAATGGAACTTAGGTCATTAAGCTTGAAGGCAAGCATATTTCACCCACTGAGCAGTCTCTACTGCTCATGCTTTTATTTCCCGCTACATATGACAGAGATAATGTGTTGATCATCTATTTTATGACAAGTAATTTGGAGGGCTATTATTTCTCTTAAACTTCCCTCTGCTACTTTTAATATCCTCCTCCTATTAACTACACTCTTTCAATCTTTCATCATGGCAAAAATATATATGTAAGATTTGCTATTTTAATCATTGTCAAGTATATAATTTGGAAGCATGAGATTTACCCATAATGCTTTGCAATCATCATCAGCGTCTGGTTTCACAGTGTCTTCAAGTAGATAGTTACCCTTTGCCCACAAAGCAGCTGCTCGGTGCCCCTTCCTTATGGGTTCTGGCACCCACACGTCAACTTTCTGTATTAAGATTTCTCCATTGCATCTTTTACATAAAGGAGATCATACTTATGGTGTTTCTGGCTGGTATGATGCTTTGGCTGAGTGATATAACATTGTATAACTATGTCATATCTTGTTTGTCCATTTGTCAATACTGTAGCACAGAATATGTAGTTATATATACATATACATATGCATAATCAGAGAACAGAAAATTATTCTTTGTGTCAGATACTGAGAGTGACATATTAGACCTGTTAGAAGCTCAGCTTTTAATTTATTAACAGTAGTTTGGATTATGTTGTTATATGTATATAACTATATATGTATATATGAATATTTATAAATATATAATTGTTTTATAATTAAATATAAAATATAAATATAGATGTAGATATGCTTTATATATAAATTTCATTAAGCTAACCATTCGCTAAGACATTATTTTTTCCAATATATTTTTATTTAAATTAGAAACATGCTTACTTCACATGTCAATCCAGCTCCCTCTCACACCCCTCCTCCCTTGCCCCTTCACCAGCCCCCCACACACAATCCCCACACCATTCCCCAGGGAGGGTGAGGCCCTCCATGAGGGATCTCCAGAATCTGTCATTTCATCCAGGGCAGGACCTAGGCCCTCCCCGATGTGTCCAGGCTGAGAGAGCATCCCTCCATGTGGAATGGGCTCCCAAAGTTCATTTGTATGCCATGGTAAACACTGATCTACTACCCAAGGCCCCAGAGATTGCCGAGACCTCCTCACTGACACTACATTCAGGGGGTCTGGATCAGTCCCATGCTGGCCTCTCAGCCATCAATCTGGGGTCCAAGAGCTCCCCCTTGTCTGGTCAAGTTGTCTTTGTGGATTTCACCAGCACGGTCTTGAAGACATTATTTAAAAAAGCAAGTTGGGTTAATGAAGTTTATGCTCTCACAACCAAAACAAGCAGCTGGTATCTAGCAATGTCCTGAAAAATGCTGATGTGCTGCCACCTGGTGGCCATTAGTAACCACTGTAAACCACTGAAGTACTAGGCGGTCCTATTGGGACTTACCCGATCTGTTGTAACTAACAATTTGTGGCTTTGGATTCACACCTGAATATGTGTGGTTACATTCTTCACATCTGAAGTGTCCTGTGAGCAAAGGAGCATGTCCTATGCTATAGTAAGAGAAAAAGAGAAGGGAGTGGTCGCATAAGACACAACTCCCAAATGTTTGACCTACTTCCTGGGAGTGTATCAATATATTCGGAGAGAAGCATGTGAATAGACCGCAGATAAACAGTCACCAAATAATTGCTGGGTGGATAACATGTGTTAGGAACACAGAAAATATATGAGAGATGAGCTATTCTTAATCTTAAGCCTCATTCAAATGGTTAAATGAACAATTAGTAGAGTAAATATAAATGTTATATATATAAAGACCAACAATTCAGTGAGCTTGACATTAGACTCCCTGTAACTTCAATCAGCCTCTAGGCTGAGAGCTGAACTTTAACCCCATGAGAGACTCGCAAACCAGTGAGTCTAGTTATTGTACCTAGACCTGTGACCGCTTGAAAATTACCTAGAGGATAAATTAGAACAGGAAATATTGACAAAAGCATCCACAAGAGGGAAATGTTCACAGTGTGAGGTTTCTGAGAAGGTAGGCATTGATGTATTCAAAGCAGAAAGCTTCAACAAAGTGTGGCAATTAGGGCATCTCTTCGATTTCCACATGGAGTTTAACAATTATGTCTAATAACATCTCAGTATTTGTGAGGCTGTGAGAAAATGAGCACTCTGAGAATACAAACCATTTTTAATGAACCGTAGTCACTCACGCCTTTCCCCTAATAATTACTCCACTAAACATGTCCAGATACACATCCAAAGACCTGCACAGACTGCTCTGTGTTGTGTAAGATAGAAAAATTAAAACGCACCTTTATAATCATCAACCTGAAAGTAAGATATGTCAATCGTAATGTGCCAAAACCAGGAGATACTCATTGCATTTCCAAGTGTGAAATAAAGTTACATGGACTGAAACTACACTGGACATATTGTTAAAAAGACTGAGGAAGAACGACAGGTAAACAGAGTGAAATTGTAGTAAAGAAAAACGAGGTAATGCACATGTGACTTTACAGGAGGACACATATCACACTGACAGGAACAGAGTGCAGTGAAGAGGAGAGTGAGGGAAGGTGTAGATGTTAGTGTGGTAAACAGTACAAGAACTCAAGGGTTAGCTGTTGGGAACATGAAGATCCTTGCACTCACAGATAGCACTACAAAAACCAGGGATGTTAAACACACAGAATTGTCTTTTCAAGAAAAATGTGTATAACCTGTTTTTTTCTATCGAGAAGGCTGGGAATGGAGGTGGCTAATAACCTGGTGATTTGTATTATCTGCATGACTAGGCTATACCAAGCTCCCATAAGCAGGCCCAGAAGTGGCAAATGGTCTAGTTGACTTTTGCATTATCTGTATAGTTGGGGCCTACCCCTAGCTCCTACAACCAGTACTGGAGGTGGCTAATAGCCTAATGGACTCTACACTATCAGTGTGATCCAGACCACACCAGGTCCTTAAGGTAATACAGGTAGCCTAGCTCTAGAACCTGTCTTCTTGGAAGATGGGACATGTAGTCTGAAAAAAAGTTTTGATATAATTATGCCTGCTTGTGCACAGGGCATTGTATTACACCAGGATACTTTTTTTTTCAAATCCTACTGTACTTAAATATATTCACAGTAACTCTAGAAATTGGAACCAGCACCAACTAATTAGTGTTGAACTGAATTTCCTGCCTGCCTCACGTACATTGTTATTCAATGGGCCATGGCATTTGCCAAGGCCCCCCACAATTAGTAGTACGAATTTAAATAAAAAGGTTTCAAGACACTCTAGAAAACAGGGAAGAAGGATGATATGTGTGACATTATAAATAACACTGGGTCACCAGAGAAGAGTCTAGATAGCAAAAATCTGGGGTTTTAACAAGTTCACAGTATGTGTATAAAGGTAGAATGCAGTTTAGTTCATTGGAGAAAACATTGCTCTAATTGAATCACAGTCATGTAAGCTGTTTACACTTTATAGACATCTCTGTCTCCCCACCCATTGGTACTGAGCCAGCATCAGTGATCTCAAGACCTAAGACCTGGCAAACAGTCCTCTACAAATGCAGTCTTGAGTCATTGACTTACGCATTTTTTGGCTCTCTTGGATGCAAACATTAGCACTCTCGTGATGATCAGCATTGCTCGTTCTTGCAGGTACTGTTCATTCTGATTCATCCACGTGGTCATTTCCTATTGGAAACATAACAGCTATATTAGAACCACAATTTTTTTATTTATGAAAGGCTCGTCTTTGTAGTTTCCAACTTTACCAAGGCAGTCAACATTGTCTACGGATTAATCCATATGTGATCTCATTTTCTCTACAACAAAGACCCAACCCTCCAACTATTGTGCAACTTCTACTATTATACTAACACATTTGTGCTTTATTAAATTTATTCAGCAGTTACTAATTTTCACTATAATCTAAATTTTTAGGTATCATTAAATGTTTTGTATGAGACTATGATGGTATGACAACTATTAACTTCACTAAGCTTTAAAAAGTATAGTGTTTGTATTTCACCCTTAAGAGATTATTGAAATTGCATCTGATCCAGAAATATCACCTTAGCTCAGAATTATTCTGCCTCCTGATTTATATATTCTGAAGACAGCATTTTAGGTTCTGTGTGCCTGCATAACTACCACCATGAGGACACCACTAAGATTTACAGCTCATACCTTCCAGAGATGTGGATGGAGTCACACCTAGACCTGCCTCAGCCACATCCAGGCCAGTGGAGGTACGGTTTGCTGGTATTTGAAGAGCAGAGTGTCCAAGTGGTGTACACCAGTTAATGCTGTGGTCCTAGGGGTACCTCTCCAGAAACTGTGCCCTTGAGGAGCAAGCTTGCCTCAAAGATCGCTAAAAAGGCTTCATGATCTTTTTCTATTGTTCAGATGGACAGAACCTGGCTTTCTCTTGTGTAGATCAATCTCTGGAGTAAGCAGTCACTTGCCTAGTTCATTCGTATTCTCTCTCAAGCACACTTGTCTAGGGTGAGAGTCAGATATTTGCATTCTTCAGCACTTTTATTTAAAACTTTAATATTTAATTCCTGCTTTCTTTCTCTCCTTTCACAATAATTGACAGAAAGAAGCCATAAAGTAAGATGCACACTTTGCTACTTAGAAACATCACCTTCTGGATAACCTAGTTCCAAAAGGGAAATGAGCAGATGAGATGGAGTTGCTGACATCCTAACTTCTCCTTCCACAAGAGGATTTTACAGTTCTGTCTTCCCCAGAATTCACACTTCTTCCAAGTCTCCGTAGCTGTGTGACAAGATTATCTTTTATTCTAGTCTCCAACACCTCATTCCTCCTCTCTGAGACTTCATTTATATGACCTTATTTTTTGCATCTTTCTACCAGTGTCCTGACTGGGATCATTTAAGTAGTCAATAAGAAAATTTAGGCTTTGATTATAGCTTGTCTTCTGGCTCTCACAACAATGGCTCTAAATTTCCATTCATAGCAGTGGAGGGTTTTTCTAGTTCATGTGGTAAACATGAAGATAAACTGTACATGAACATATGTGATAATTTTAAATGTCAACTTGACATAACCTTAAGTCACCTGGGAAGAGAAACTCTATTGAGAAACTTCTTAAATCAGTTAGGCCTCAAAGTGTGTCTGAGAACCTGTCCTGACTGTTGAGTGATACAGGAAGATCCAACCCACTGTGATGGCATCATTCCCTGGGCATGTGGTCCTGGACTATATAAATGAAGAAAGCTAGCTGAGCATAAGCAACCTAGCAAGCAGACACCCAGGGTGTATCATTTCTCTTTGCTCTTGACTGTGAATATGGCCCGCTGTCTGAATTCCCGCCATTGTGACTTCTCTGTAATTATGAATTATAGCTTTCAACTGTAAGTCAAATAAAGCTCTTCCTCTCTTAAGGTGCTTTTGTTTTTGCAAGCTGTTTACTCCCAGCTACAGAAATCAAACTATGGTAGAGTCCTTAACTCCAGCACTGGTGGAACAGAGTGCAAAAGGCATCGTCACAGAGTTGACATTGTTGTGTAGACTTGAAGGGAGCAGGGTTCTTTACTACCCCCTAACTCCCATGTTTCCACAGAAGACATGACTTCTCAGTAGCCATTAGCACCATTTCCTAAAATTTAACCTTTAATAACACAAATAAAGGAAATGGTTAACTCCGTGAGTAATTTCACACCATTTGAAACCTTAGAAAAAAATTTCTTGCCTCCCAGTACTAGATGGAGAGACAAATATGGCCAACTAAAAATAAACAGTGTGCTCAACTGTTTACACTGTAACAAAACCATGTGCTTTGCTTTTACCTTTAAGATCTGTATCTTGTAGAAGTCTTTAGACACTAAGATAATAAGAGTATCTTCATATACATTGAAAATATTTTTATATAAATTCTGAAATACAAAACAGAAATGTGCAATCAGCCAGCCAGTCTTAAACAAAAGTTTACCAAATGTGTACAGCTTTGTATTTAAGTGTCCCAGTTTCCCCTATAAACTTAAGAGAAAGGAGGGAGACAACTCTTCTGTTAAGACCTATCTCATTATCATTTTCTTTATTTTATTTTATTTTATTTTATTTCCCAGTTTAAATTTAGATAAGAAACAAGGTTGCTTCACAAGTCAGTTCCAGGTCCCTCTCCCTTTCCCTCCCCTCCTCCCGTGCCCTCCCCCCAACCCCCCCATTATCCCCTCATTTTCTATCACTCACTAGCATCTTCTATCATTCCTTAGCATCCTCTGTCACTTATAGTATCTTCAATCACTCCTAGAATCTTCTATCACTCATTAGCATCTTCTATCACTCATAGCATCTTTTTAAATTTTTTATTTAACTTTTTAAGCATGTCACTTTCAGTTCCCTCTCCCTCCCCTCCTCCCCCACCCCGCAATCCTCCCAACCCCTCACCCCCACTCCATCCCCCCTCCGCTCCCCAGGGAGGGCAAGGGCCTCCATGAGGGATTTTCAGAGTCTGTCACATCATCCCAGGAAGGGCCCAGGTTTTTCCCCATGTGTCCAGACTAAGAGAGCATCCCTCCACGTGGTATGGGTTCCCAGAGTCCTTCTGTATGCCAGGAATAAATACTGCTCCACTCTCCAAGGTCCCGCAGATTGCCAAGGCCTCCTCTCTGTCACCCAGGTTCGGTGGGAGGGTGTCTGGATCAGACCCAACTCTCCTTAGCATCTTCTATCACTCATTAACATCTTATATCACTTCTTAGCATCCTCTACCACCCACAGCATCTTCAGTCATTCATATCATCTTCTATCACTCATAGCATCTTCTATCACTCCTAGAATCTTCTATTACTTATTAGCATCTTCTATCACTCATAAAATCTTCTATCTCTATAGCATCCAAAGCATATTCTTTCAGTTGCAGCTATGGCTTAAGGCTCACATGCATCATGTAGTCATGTGGACAAGACAGAAACCACAAATGTTGCTGATGTTAGCATTCTTGGTATCAGTATTTTTTTGTGTCTGCTCTCTCCTCCCTTTCAGAACTTCCCAACAAGCTCTTTTATCTTGTTAAACCCATTAATTCAAACTATTTTCACTCACTTATACCTATAATCCTTATACAATCTGTTAAATCTTTATAGTCATAAGGATTTAAGGGAAATGGGCTAATGATAGCAAATACTATCTGATAGACCAATAGAGACATAAGTGGTAGATTCTAACTACAGAAGTGCACCAGGTAGCTTGCTGTGGTGTGTGACGAAGCTTTGTCATCAGTAACTGAAGAAGGAGCCTACCTCTATGTCCTCAATGTCTTTAGGGTCTTTCCCCATTGATTTCACTCTGTTAAGATTTGGTAAGGAAAACAGCTTTTGGAAAGATATCTCTATTATCTTCAACTGTGCCTCAAATTGCATCAAAGGATCAACAAAACTGACAAGAAAAAGGAATATAATTACTAAATCAGTGAGATTTCAAATGCAACCTAACTTGATTGGGATTTTCTTAGCACAAAAGTACTAAGTGTGAGGTACAGTTTGCGGCTTTATATGACACATCGGTTTTGATATTCTCTTAACAAGGATGCTTTAAATATGAAAGAGTGATGTTATTTGAAAATATTGTATACAGTTATTTAGAAATCAGAATATATTTCCTTAAAAATAAAGTTATAAACTGATTACACACCCAGCCAAAACCACAAATGTGTACTTCAGATAGCTGGGCAGTATTATTAAATTTTCACAGCCAGTGGTACTGCTTTACACATGTCAATATTTCTAGTATTGTATGCATCTTCAAATTGCTTGCAAAAGAAACCTACCCCACCATCAACCAGAAAGTATCTGATTATCAATGCAATTCAGAAACTCAGGAGAGAGTCTAAAAGGGAAAACAATGCTTGCTGAAGTGGGTTGAAGGAATTGAATGTAATCAAGTTCTTATGATTATGTTTCACGTCTATAACACCTACAAGATATTTAGTTAGTGAAACCAGGGATCATTATAGCTTACATACCTAGAGTTGATGGCCAAGATAATGGATTGATCACTTAACAGGCCTGCGTATGTATCCACTAGGATATCAGCTTCAAATTCCTAAGGATCACAGAAAAAAAAATAAAATCCAAACAATCAACAATTATAGAACAGTTATATTCATAACACGATGTTCAGTTCTCCCTTTTACAGAGAATAAAGGAAGCAAATCAGATTGTAAATGGAAGAGTTCATGGGATTAAAACTAGAAGTTCTGAGACTCAACCACAGTATTGGTGACTTTTTACAGCCAGGCATTATGACTTTGTAACATTTCAGACTAAATATGTATGGGATGCTGTTTACCAGGTGTGTGTCTGTATACCACTTTGAGTGCAATCTATTCAGTATAGTGTCAATCTGCAGTAATGTTAGCTGGGTAATTGAAGTCAAGTTTTACTGAGGAACATGTAAATTCAGCCTAAAGAATAAGGATCAAGGCCATTTAATCAGCAGCTATCTAACATAACCATGTAACCATGAAACACAGTAAATAAAGACATCTCAATAAGAATATGTAATGCTTCCCTTCCAAACTGAAAAACTAGACTCCAGTTCACCAAAGCAACCCATAGAAAAAAGAGTGGAGGTATCAACACATTTTAAAGTGATGAGAGAGCAGGCCTGAAAACAGCATCCCCAAAAAAGCAATGAAGTGGAACTGAGATTTCAGGAATACTTTTACCCAAAGATAGTCAGTCTAGTATGGGTACCAAGAACATAAAATGGCAGAAGAATGGTCACAATATGTATTGAGGTATATGATGTTGGACCTTGTCTTGTGTTATATGCAAAAATTAAGCAGCTAATCTAGCAAAAACTAAATCTAATATGACAACTACAGTACTCCAGGAAAAATTCCCCTGAAATTGGCCTTGACATTGAATTTTTGGTTGGGCATTAAAGCATAAGCAACAAAAGTGAAAGTAAACCAAATTTTAATTAAACTCAAAAGTTTTTTCAGAGAAGGGGAACATTCAAAACACAGTAAAATAATATGTAGAGTGGATGAGAAGAATGGCAAAGTGCACTTCTAAGAAACCATTGGCTTCTGAAACACCTTGAGAACTTGATAAAGACAAATGGACTTTTCACAAAGAATGACTGAAGAGCCCCTCTTTCCTATACGCACCTCTCCTATCCAGCCAAGCCTCTATTGCAACATGGCTTTCAGGCCAAGGAAATGCTTGATCCCTATTTCTGATATATTATAATGACATCTCTAATGGGATCCAGTCCCTCTAATGTACAGGCAAATGCATAAAACTGATTAATTGCTACCATGGGAGAAAAATCTTGTCTCTATTTGCTTCGTGCTATTACTGAGTCTCCAGTCTTGTGGGATCTGGGTAGGGCTGCTTGCCTGGGTATTAAATTAGGAACTTCCTGATTGGGGTCTGAACTAAGAAAATGGCATTCCCCTTCAGGCAAAGCAGTCTGCCTCAGACATAGCATTCTGCCTCATACACAGCCATAAAACTCTCCCTAGTTAGGGGTTGGAGAGATAGCTAGCAGTTAAGAGCACTTACTGCTTTTCCAGAGGGCCAGGGTTCAATTCCCAGCATCTATATGGCAGCTCACAACTATCTTTAACTCCAGTTCCAGGGGATCTGATCCCCCATGGCAAAACACCAACGCACATAAAATAAAGGTAAATTAAAATTAAGAAAAAAGAAGATCTCTCCCTTTCAAGTTCACTAGGATTGGATGGCACAGAGAAGTAATTCTCCTTTCTCTTTTTCTTTCTCTTACAATATCAAATATCATTTTGTGTAACCTTTAGGGAATGATCTATACTGTTAGCATGTAACATATTGCTGGAAGAAAATATCTACACATCAGACAACCTTTACTATAATATGAAGCTCTATGGTATCTTGTCTATCTTGAAATCAAACATCTTTGTACTATTCACTCTGTCATTGAACCAAAAATTCACTGCTCCTGTCACCTTACATTGACTAACCTAACAGTCTGTCTTTGACCAGTCATGATCATGCAGAGTGTTTCTCAAAAATTAGCTTCCAATTGGCATTGTGCCCTTGAAAATCAGTTAGTAATATCCATAATGTCCTATGGTGCATTAAAAGGCTAAAAATATAGATTATGATGATTAAGCTGCATTTCTAGATATTTTTCATTAATCCCAGTCACCAACACTTTGTAAAAGTCTTCCAGACAATTCTGAAGTGCAGCATTCTTCCCTACTAGACGGCTGTGTGTTCCAAGGTCAAAATTTCACCTGTCACTTTTGATTATTAATGGTGTCATGGATGACTCCAGGGAAACAATATCTTCCAGAAAAAACAAGGCCGATGTACATGTGAACTCACAGAGACTGTGGAAGCATGCACAAGACTTGGACTGGTACAAGCTAGATGGGGTCCCAGCATATTGTATGAAAAAGTTTTAATAAGCAATATCACCATAATTAATTCTAAATCCTTTTCATTTTAAATCTTTAGCATCATAATTTATTCATCCAATGTCCTATCCCCAGGGCAGGCAACTGTTTTGTTTTTAGTGACAACTGCCTTGGTGATAGGCTACTAACTCTACTCCCAGACTTGGAGTTCTTATGCTGGTTCTTTCACTTGATAATTATGTCACACAGGCAAGTCACCTCTTGCCAATTTTTGCCTATTTTCAAAGTGGGGATAGTAGCACTTCCTCTAAAGGGCTGTTATGAGGAGTGAATGGTAGTTCATTTTAAGCATTCAGACATGCTTACGCATATGTCCCAAGTGTCTACTATGTATTAGCTGAAGCTGTTGCTTGACTGGGGAAGGTTGCTCTGTCTCTTTTTCTGTCTGCCTCTCTCTCTTCCTTCCTAATCTGAGGAATTTTTCCTTCTTCCTTCTTTCCATGTGCCCTTTCTACTTTCATATTCCCTTTTTCATTCATGGCACAATAGCTTCTCTTCCTCCCACTGGTCATCACTTCTGCACAAAATGAATAGTTACTTTTCTGACCTCTAGTAGTGAAGGACGAGAAAAATGTCCAAAGGCCTAGAAAAAAATCATAGAAGATGAGTAGAAAAAGACAGATGTCATGGGATGTGAAGCTGAGGGGGGTTGGGCTGCAGTTTGATGATTTCCACAGTAGTGGTATCCGAGTGAGGAGACTTGGGGAGCCATCAGGTTGTGATGGTGGGTAGAAAACCAGTAGGCTTGGGGTAGACCCTTTTGAACTGGTGCTGAAGGTCATTTTTAAATCTTCAGGAGAGTGACTGAGACCATAATGCTATAGAGGAGGATAATGTAAAAGACGGTTCCCCACCGAGTTGTCTCCATCTACCTACACAAGCTAAGTATTAGCTCTAATATATTTGCAATAGAGATGGTGAGTATGATTTTTCCCCTTGGAGGAGATTTCAGATGCACTAACAAATGTCCTTATCAAATGCCACATACCACATGGTACCATTTCACAGTGGACTTCGGAGTCTGGCCATGAGTCTCTAGGCAGAAAGAAGAAAGAGTATGTAAAGAACAATGAAAAATAATTCTCTTGTCATCTTAGTTAGACTTTAATCATACTGATTTGGATGGAAAGACCACACACACACACACACACACACACACACACACACACACTCCACACATAAATTCATTGTGTATATCCCAGAGGAACACTTAGCAGAAATTAGCAAACACTAGGTTGTCACACAGAAGAGCAATGTGCCATAACTAAGTGACATTTATTCTACACAGAGGATGCACAGGAGCCCATAATCCAACCTATGATTCAAATACTAGGTTTAATTTTATTACAAAAGAAAATATTCATGATGATCTTCATTGTGACAACATTATGTGGTAAGGTTTAGTCTACTCATGTTGACTATTCCAAATGCAACAGATATGTAGTTAATTTCTTGACATTGTGAATAGGAAATAGTTTTATGTGTAGCTATCACCCAGAATTATCAGAAAATGTAATATATACATATATATGAAAGCTGTTTGCTTCTATTTTTGCATATGATCAGAGAAAATTTGTATTACTTCTATTCTTATGGAATTTATACTAAATATCTATCCTAATATATAGTGATATGAAAATGCTATGAATATCTTACTGGGCAACAAGAGCAAATCTCCTGTGTTCATGGATAGGGTTCGATATCTGAATTTCCCTGTCTGTCTGTCTGTCTGTCTGTCTGTCTGTCTGTCTCTCTCTCTCTCTCTCTCTCTCACACACACACACACACACACCCCATACAAACATACATACTCACACATATACAAAACACGCACATACATCATGCATACATATACAAAACATATCACACATACACACACACATATACTACAGACACACATACACATATACACACACAGAGAGAAACACATACACAAACACACACACATACATATACACATGCATGTATTATACACATACACACATCCCAATAGTTCAGGCCCTCTATCCCAATAGTTCCTCTAGTTCAGTAGTTAAGGCCCACAAGCCTTACTTGTTTTTGAAACGTCTTGTGACATTCTGTCAGGTGAATTAGAGTCTTCCAATGATGCTGAAAGAGAGTACAGGGCATTGTTACACAAAGTAGGGTCTTTCCTTTGGTTGATTTTACTCTATCCATTTGACACTACATTGTTTTAAGGTGTGGAGCTTACATTAATTTCCCAACTTAGGTCTCTAAGTACCGCACATTCAATTTCTTAACGAACACCAACCCTTAGTCATTTTAGTTTCTCTAGGCCCAAAACTAATCAATCATAGGCTCTTCCTACCCTCTGCTCAAGGTCCCTCTTTCTCAGTCACAATGTTGTGACCCAGGACTGTTGTCTTCTCAAGCTAGGCATCCCCTTCCAAGGTCACTTAGGTTATTAGTATAACTCTCTTCTCCAGCCCAACAGGCCTATTCTCTGGTAGCTTTGGCTCAGCTTCTAGAATCCAATTCCAGTTCCACATCAAAAAGACCCTGTCCATGGGCCTCCCACACCATCTTATTTCCAATAGACTAGAGTGAGAATTAAAGGGCTTGTGAGATAAATTTGGGCCCACACAGATACTCTCTCTTTAGATTAATTCAAAGACATCTTATTGCCCTTATTTGTAGCTGTGAATCCCCTTTGCCTTGGTGCTTAATAAAAACAAAAGTTAGCATGTTCAGAGACTCAGTTCTTATCTTTTAACTTTATAAGACAGGAATACTGAGACCAAGAACATTGAGGTTTGTCTTAGAATTCTTACAGACAGGCTTTTCATAATTGTATTAATTACGAATTGTACTTTCTCAGTGTGTGATTCTTTGTATAACAACAACAAGTTCATATACACCATCTTGAATCTCAGTTGCCTTGTTCTTACTGTTCTATTTCTAGTAGGGTTTTCCCCTGACTTTTTATTTTCAACCTTTTGAAAGATTTCATTTGTAAATACTATCACTATGAACTGTATTTCTAGGGTTTAGTTATTTCATGTCTTTTAGTTCCACTCAGTGCCACCGATTTCTTAGGTTTCTAGCTTTCACATGCAGATTGTGGGACTTTTTTGTCATGAGTCTGTAGTGAAGTATTTCCTAATTTATCCATAGGTGTTCTTTTTAATAAAGCAACAACAATAAGTACAAACTAATGAGAAATAATGAAGCAACCACTTACTTGTCTGCAGTTTCTCTGTAATTTCTGATGACACAAAGTAGGGAAGAGAAACCTCTTTACACACTTTGGATAGTTACCAACCAAGAGATTCCTTGGAAATGTTGACACCTGTCATGGCAACTGAATGTTTCAAAGATTCTGTTCTAGAATGGTTGTGGCACCTGGCCAGAACATACTGACATATCCACTGGTTGCTCATTCTCAGGGCCAGGTGCTCCCTGATTTCTAAAAGAAATTCTTCACATGGTTCAATAGATGTTGGGTCGATGTGGATAGAAGATTCACAGAGATAACCTAATGGCATGAGCATTACTCACACTTGATTTTGTAGAAATATAAACCAATTCATTATTATTCTCTAGCTAATCAGTAAAAAATAAATAAAAGTAAGTAACAATCATTTTAAATACTGGCAAGGATTTAAAAAAAACTGTACTTTCCTACTCCATTGGTAGAGGTACAAATGAATATAAGTAAGTTATAGGGCAGTTTATGGCAAAGTTGGAGCCTACAACCTAGAATTCCCAATTGTAGGTCTATTGACCACAGAAACACTTAGAAATTCATATACAGTGAGCCATGGGGGCCAGTGTTCATTTCAAGACTCTCTGGTTATCAAAGCTGATGCTAAGTTGGTCTGTATGTGGGCCTCATAGCTAGTGGGACCTACACAATCTCTGAGATTATGCCACAGACCCATGCCATAGCTGTTGGCAAAGCAAGCTGACATGAGTATGTCTCACTGGGACATGGTCCATGCTTGGTATTGGCAGACTTAGAAATTATGACTGTGGGCCTTGGCCCTGGGTCAAGGGCCACATGATTCTGCCTTGTGTTGTGTTGGGGTTCGCTCTCGTGGGCCACACACTGGTTCTTAGATGAAGTCCTGTGTTCATTTCTTCATCATACTCAGGTCCATATTTGGAATCCTCCTCTGCACCATGTGACAAGTTGAGCTTTCATGATGGATGGTAGAAATAGACTCTTGGATGCCAGGTTAACTTGTCTGCATATACCCAACCCCCACCCCATCAGGTGACAGGGTAGGAGCCATGGGATCTGTGCCCTACTCAGTTTCATGGTGGTTTACCTCACACTAGGTTCCCCGGCCTGTTATTCATTCTTCTTCCGTCTTCCATGTCTTTCTCCACAATACATTGCTTCCAACTGAGGGAAGTGTGTGGAAGTTCCTTCTTGTCATTTTTCACGCAACTATCACCATCTGCTAAAAACAGGTACTGAGCTCTCACTTGGTTGTTTTGCTATTGTGAATGTAGTTTGGTGTAGGAATGGTGTTCAAATCCTGTGGAAAAATACTCACTGGAGAGACTTTCTTGGCCATCATCTTGCCCTATCTCCCTCCATCTCTATTTTTAACATGGAAAGTTAAGGTTTAAATTTTTTATCTATCTGTCTGTCTGTCTATCTAGCCATCAATCATTTATCTACCTCCATATATATATATATCTGTGGACAGAGGCTTCATTAAGTTGCTCAGACTGGCCTTGAACTGAGATGCTCCTGTCTCAAGATCCTGAGTATCTGGGATTACAGGCCTGCACCAACAGCCTAATTATCATCTTTCCTGATAACTGCATTTAGTGTTACAAATTTTAGCTCTGCATTCTATACTACTAGTTATGTTAATGAGTTACTGAATAGTATCCTTTCATTTTTCCCATTATAATATTTATTTATTATAGGAAGTTCTACTACCAAAACAAGCAAACAAAAATTTTGTTCAACTGTCTCCAATCCCTCAGTTTCAGGCAATGATTTTGCTATATTTAGAAATACTGGTTGATTTTTTTTCTGGTGCTTTGAAAATGGCATCCTACTGCCTTTGGTCCCCCATGGTTTCTGATCATGGATCATGTTACCTTGATTGATGATGTCCTGTTCTAATACAGTGCCTTTTACTTGTTTCTTTCTGAGACCCTTTAGACCTCAAAGGAGATTCTCTTTGAAGTTTGCTGGGCTTCTTAGAATTGATGGTTTTCATTAGATTTGGAGAGTATTGGGCCATTATCTTTACAGATATTTTTTTCTACCCTTCATTCTTTTCACTCTCTGAGTCTTGTATCATGCATAAGTTAGTCTGCTTTGTAGTGTGCCACAGTAAACTTCTATTCATTTTTCTCTATTTCTATTCTTTAGGCTGGATAGCAAAAGACATAACATCAAGTTTACTGATTTTTTCCTTGTTACTCAAATACACTTATTTTACTTTTCACTTACATTATCCTACTTTTCTTTTTTATGATTTCTATTTGATCACCATAGACAAGATATCATGTGGCATAGGATTATTTTATACTTTTTATTGGACATTGTTCTTGTACTTTCAGTCCTTTATTCATTTTTTTAAAGTTCTTTCACTATATTTATAATAATTTATTAAAAGTCTTTGCCTAGGGGCATGCAAGAATAGTGACCCGAGTTTGAATCTCCAGGACCCATATAAAAAGTTGGGCATGATGACACATGCCTATTATGTAGTGTTGAAGAGACAAAAATGGTAAGATCCTTAGAGCCTGTTGTGAGCCAGCACTGTTACTCATTGAGGTCTGAGTTCAATGAGAGACCTGTGTACCGTGCATTCTTCCCACCAGCCTGGTCAGTGAGCCGCATTAGTCCCAAATGAACACACAGGATTCTATATTAATTATAAAGCTTTTGGTAGTTTGCTGTGGTTTCTTAATGGCTAGCTCTGACTTAATTATTGACCCATAATTACTAATATATATTTTTGTAAGGTCTCCTCTTACCGAAAACACCAGACTTGTGCCCTCTCCTCCCAGGATCCCATGGCAACTCTCCATTCTTGACTACATTTCCCAGAATCCTCCTCGACTCCTAGTCTTACCTGGCTTGCTTCCCTATTGGCTAATAGTGCTTTATCAACCAATAGGACAAACATACACAGAAGGACTTCCCCCATCAGACCTAATGTTAAAAACACAAGTATAGAGCAATACAGGAAGACTTTGACTTGCACACATACACAAACATGTGCATATGCATCCAACACACACACACACTCTTTACCTAATTAGTTCAACATCCATTTTTGTGTGTGTATTAATAACTTTTTTCTTAGACACAGAAAATTTTCATTGATTCCTGAATGTTTTAAAGACTATAATGCAGTGTCTGTTTGTTATTACTCTTGCTGTCATTGTAGGTGGGATATTTTTTTGCTTTATGAATGTAGCAAATTTCAAAGGCTTTGAAATAATTAGTCTTCCAGTCTTCATCCACATGATGAGAGAGAGAGAGAGAGAGAGAGAGAGAGAGAGGTGTTCTAATGACTTTAAGATTTCCAGCAGTTCATTACTCTGCCTTGACTTTTACTTATTGAGTGCAGAGTCTCAAGTTCAAAATGCAGTGAGAGCCTTGTGTTTCTCAGGTACATCTTTGGCATGTACAGAGGCCCGCACATGCACATAGCCTGGGATGCCTAAGCGCAGACCAGTCTCACAGTTCCCTGTGGACCGTGACTTTTGTGTTTGGTCAGCTGCTCACTTGGTGCACTTGGTCTTGTCACCCAAGGCAGCTGCCTAGCCAAGCAGTTCTTATGGCATGTTTTAATAAATGGTGTGGGAACAGAGCTGTTGCACAGAATGAGCTCTGGGTCAGAGCAGATAAAAACAAATTATGTGAATTGAGTGTTGCTTCTTCAGGGACAAGGTAGACAGGTCAAATAGCATGGCTTCCTGGAGAACTTATGGGACAACACAAATCTTTTCACCTCCCCCATGCTGGATAGAGTGCTATTTTCACAGTTACTTTCATTGTGAAGTTGACAGTTGTTAAGTCTTTTGAGGACTAGAAATAACAAGATGGTAACAGGCTAAATAAATCACCACGGAAACAATATTTTCACTGAGTTTCGATTATTTTTCTTGAGATTTTAAACTGAAAGAAAAAACTATTTCAATACCTGATTACTACATTGAGTTCTGGAAAATTTGATTTTGATAATATTGGTTTTGTTCTCATTGTTTTTATAAAGGAACAGTTTTTTTTAAAGAGTCTCTTTTCAAAATTCTACCTTTTCTATAACGTAATTTTTTTTGTTTACTAGCACTTCTGGAGCTTCTTGAATATTCCTTTGCACTTGTTATTTATTTCTATCTTTGTGGAATGATGACAATTCTCCATTATAAAAGGCTGAAAATGCTGCATGTTTGTTCCATTATCAAAATGGTTCAAATCTTCTTGTCCTGCCCACGTCGGGAGAGGTGCACACCATGAATCCCCACTACCCTCAGCTTCCTCAGTCCTCCTCGACTTCCAAGACTCCTCCTTCAAAGGAGCTACCTTCTTCCACACCCACTCCAGGTCGCAGGCCTGAGGCAAAAGTTTCATGGAAACTGGTTTCCTGGAAGGTCCCTGGTGTCTCATATCAAGGAGTGTTCCAGATTTGCTCTAGCAATAACTGGTGTATGTTTTTGTGCCTTATCTTTTCTGGTATTAATTTTTGTGTAGGAATAAGTTTGCCTCAAGGGTCCAATCTGATTGAAGGTCCAGTAAAATTGGATATTCCTCCTCTGGCCACCACTGATGTTCCAACTTCCTTGCCAGAAATAAAACCAACAAAATCAGGGGCTGATGGTGGGCTCCTCCAGTAAATAGGGAATTTCTCCAAATGGTTAGGATAAGGGCTGCTCCCCTTCCTTATACTAGAATTTATGAAGAAGATAATAGGAGGAGAGCATTGCTGTGCTACACCCTAAATTTCATTGAACGGCTTGCTAGAGCAAGACCCCCTTGGTGTATTATCCAAGGCACAACAAAATAATATAATCAGAAAGTTCAAGAAGGCAGGCCAATGGTGGGTTAAGCACTGGACCAAGAATTGGGACTATGGCTAGGGTATATGCCCACAAGACAGGGGAAGTAATTCTAAGAATAGTTTGATCTCAGACAGAGCTGATGTTATCATGCTGTAACCACTGTCTGGCTACTGCCTGTTCTTATGTATTTGGTTTTGTATTTTGAATTTCTAGTCTCATGATGTGTCTTATGTGCCTATTGTGTATACTTCTATGTATCTTGACATATATACAAAATTAACTTTTCTATTTTGAACTTTTAGTCTTTTGATGTGCCTTATGTGTCAATTTTGCTGACTCCAATGTAACTTAATATATATACAAAATTAACTTCTTTATTTACTCATGTAATGATTATAAAAGTCTGATGCATGCTTTGAGAAATTACACTCAGATTCAGCACTCTCTTGTGTTCATGTCTGTTACTCGCCGACTCTTTGCCCACCTGAGTACCGGATCCCTGAATCTCTCCGGGTTGAGGAGCCCCGACTGGGTCTGCCCACAGCAACCTTCCTTCTTATTTATCAACATTGGATTTGGACATATGCCTTGGAGGATTGGCCAATATCACCACCACCATCAAAATGAAAAAGAAGGAAAGAAAGTAACAGAGGAAGGCAGCATGTATCCTGCAAATACCCTGTAAACCTGGGAACCAAAGCATACAGGGATCTGGTACCAGCTTAGGGCCAGTGCAGAGCATCCCTGTAGCATGCACAAAGCAGGAAGCTATAATTCCCAACAAGCACAGAACCAGGTTAACCTGTCGCTGGGAGGTGGATGTAGCATTGTTTTTGATTAGAAAATATCACTGGAAAATGTTCTAAAGGAGATAAACTCATCTCTTTCTGCAGTGGAACTCAGCAGGCAAAATAATACACTCATATTGTACAGCTAAGTTTAGCTATTAACCCAAAAGAAAAATGGGTTTTTGTGCATAATAATATATAACGTTTAATTAAAATACATCTTAAATAATGGGATGTATGATAATGCTTTTAATATGGAATAAATTATTTTGTGAAAAATGACCTGGGAAATAGACACAGTATCAATGTAAATGATGCTAAATGGGGAAAAACAGTATCAACTTTGCCTATAATATTTTCATTCTTTTAGTATAGAAAATATTGACACATGAATGTTTGCTGTATTATTTTCATCATGTAAAATTTAAGAAGAAAGTTGCATTGGATTGGAGCCCTCTGTTCTCCGGGAATTCCTTTGACTTCGTCCAATTGTTTTATGATCTATGAGTGGAAAGAAAACAAGAGACAGGAATGAGACACATAGCTGCTGAACCACAGTTGGGTCTGCTGCGTGATGGTTTTGAAATGGCTTTGCAGTATGGAATGCTACGTTCCGGGTTTCATTCTGCTTTTGTGTTTTCATAAAAAAACATAAATTTAAGAAGAGAAAAATGTGACTTGTGTTGGCTTCTTTTTTTCTGAAGCCTCCATAGTGTGTGTCTTTCTGCTCTGGCCCGCATAAGGGAATTTCCCACAGTTTTCCCACTTCACCCCCATGGATGCCTTGTAACTGTTTTGTAGTTTTTGAGAGGAGAAGGGATCACAAAGGCTGGAAGATTTCTTCTATAACATGGAACCACTAGGTGTCACTCAAGATAAAACTTGGGCCGTCCTCTTCGATGATATGGAGGGACACAGGAAAGGAAATCGTGTTCATGGCAAAGCCAATGACATACTGAAAAAGTGGCTTCTTTCCAGGCCAAAACCCACAGGAGATGGCTTCACACTCTGTGCCGTATCTGTGTAGTGGCTGGAACCAGATTGTGACATAAAAGTAATGAAATACACTCATAAAACTCAAGTGGTATGCTGTAGTCATGACTGTCAGGACAATAGGGTGACAATTCCAAGCCACAAGTCTGCCAGAACTTCTCCCACAAATGACATACGGAGTTTCAACAGTTGCCCCCAGGTGGTAATGAGTCAATAACTTGGCATCTCTGTAGACAGGGAGAATTGAAATGTGATATTTTTAGTATATTCACTTTGATTGCTTGTCGGAAAACTACAACTAGCATTCATTCATTCAGTGTGTATTTGTAATAAGAGTAGGATGAGTTAAGTATTAACACTGATTTAGACTCTCTACACTGTGCTTTCTGTTTCTCTGTTTCAATTACTTTTTATTTTTAACATAATTTTCACCATAAACCATGCCTTTATTTTGATGATTGTGTTACACGGCAGTGTTTACAGAATCTGATCACCAGTTACTTTGATTTTTATTTCTCACTGTCCTTTTCAAATCTAAGTGGAAAACCTCTTCTCAGGGATGACTGTGACATTGCTGGGATTTGCTACCTTAGTAGACTGAAGTCACATTAAGTAACAGAACTACGGTTAGCAATTTAAACTCCCTGGTTTCGTGCCCAGCTTACTTTATTGAAAATCATAGTTCTCCTTCCCCAGACATGGGCAATGTGGACAGCACACAGCAGGGGAGAGGGAGCTCACTTCCTCTGCTCCTAACTGGGGCTAAGCAGGAAAGGAAAACTTCTTCCACTTTCAAGTTATTCTCAGTTTTAAGGAGAAATACAAGCCTGCGATTCCTTCTGTACAATCTAAGCATTTCCTCCTGGCTGATGGTGTACCCATAAAGCTTTATAGACTTTATTTTCTTTAATGGGGGCAATTTAATAAATAATAAGATCTCCTTCTCAATGGATGTCTGCTCGGAATAAAGACTGCATTTCTTAGCTTCTCTATCCTGATATGTGGTTCATGAACAAATTCTTGTAAGCAGTGGTCCTCAATCTTCCTAAAGCTGTGACCCTTTCATACAGGTCCTCATGTTGTGTGACCTCCAACCATAAAATTATTCCATTGCTATTTCATAACTGTAATTTTGCTGCTGTTTATGGATAGTAATGTACAGATCTGATATGCGGGATATCTGATATGTGACCCCTGCGGGGGACATGACCCAGCCACAGGTTGAGAACGGCTCTTGAACTTCATGTTTCTCGACACCCTGTGGTGGGGTGGGAGGCAGAGGTATGGGCAAGGACATGGTCTGTGTACTGTGCAATCAGGTGGCAGCCCTGAGATCTTGATAATCATGGAATGGCTTCGCAGTGTGGTGCACTTTGCTTTTGGATTTCGCTCACCTGAGAGAGAAACTTCTCACGTGTTGTTCTAGGCTTTATCACTTGCAGAAAGGTGTGCTTTTAATTAACAGAGGAATATAAAGCATCTGCCATAATGAGATCAAGCAAGGTGAGAGCAGTATGCTTTAATCCAGCAACTGCATCCTGAGCTCTGCCTGCCTTATTTGTGCAAATAGCATTCTGTGAAGTTCTGGAAGGGGCAAGAAAGTCACAAAATGGAAATAAGAGAGGTCTTTACCATTGGAGGTTCTTCTTCTAGAAAGGATTGGCTGTATGCCTCAAAATGCAGTCAGCAATTGCAATAGTTTGCTGTTACCTAACATATTTTCATACATTTTATACTTACACGCTTGTATACATATATACACTTACCATACATTTTCTTCAGTTTATAACATGTACTTTTATACATGTATACAGGTTATCAATCAACTGGCTGGAGTCTTCCCTCTCAGCTGGAAACATGGGTTGCGGGGGAGATGCCTTTCAAAGGGTCTTTTGTAGCTGTCTAATCTTTTGGCATTTGACAGCAGAGTTTGGAGGTAGCAGGAAGGTTGGGTAACAGTACCTCAGCCACCCCACCCACCCCCACCAGCCTAGAGTGTGTGTTGGCTTTACAAATGCTAATAGCTCCTTTGTAGACCTAGGAAACAGAAATTCTCAATGGCTGAGTCTGGATTGCAGCTTCCAGGTGGACTGACCAGGATTCTTTAGACCTTGGCAGAGGCCAGTGCTACAGCTCTTGACCTGCAGGTCCCAAACCTTGGCCTAACACATCTGACAGCTCCCGGGGACTCTGGAGAGCAGAGGCTGGTTTCTCTTCCCTGACTCTTTACAGCATTTTCTTTCTTCACCCACAGTTCCCTCTCCATCTCTCTGCCACAGCTCTTTCTTCCTGCCCTGGATAGGATCACACTGTTCAGTTGCTTCTTCCTCAGCTCCCAAGCAACCATCACAGCTTGCCTTGACTGCTCAACTGTGGTTGCCCACTGCCTCCACCGTTGTCCGAGCTCTGCTGTGCCTGCTCTCGCTGTCTTTGTGGCGCCAGCTCAAGCCACAGTACTAAAATCAGACTAGAAAAGAACATTAGAAAAAAGACTTTTCTTGGACTTAGTGCTGCATCTTCCAGGGAGGCAGAGCATGAATGTCTCCCAGAGGAGTCACTAAGAGAATAGGGTGTTTGAACAACTCACATAAGACACAGAGCTTTGTGTTTTTAACCAATCCCAGCGTGTTAGATTGCTCCATCCCCTAATGTCTTTGCTTTTTTCCTAGGGAAATTAACCCCAGAAGTGTTCAAAATAAGAATTTAAATAATTTGTTATTAACCCTCTGATTTTAATTTGATTTTTAATTTTTTTGAGATTATAATGTAATGACACACTGTTTCCTCCTTCCAAAACTTTCCACACTCCCATCCCTGATCTTTTTCAAATTCAGTCTTTTTTCATTAATTGTTGTTGTTTTGTGTGTGTATGTGTGGATCTCTAAATACATAATACAACGTGTTGTATCTGTTTAATGTTATTTGTATGTATGTTTTCAGGCCTGACCATTTGTTATTGGATAACCAGTTTGTGTTCTCTTCCCTGGGGAAGACTGTTTCTCCCACTCTCAGCTTTCCTTACTTACCTGTAGAACATTCTGTAGAGTTGAGGCCTCCTGAGCTTTCTTCCCCCTACTCCCCAACCCCTGTCCATGTTAGCATGTCTGTTGGTGTAGTCCCTGTTCAGCTTGGTAGCATCATTCCTAACTATACTCTAAATATTTGTTCTTATCCACAGATAAGTGTGGTCCTCGTTCTTTATCAAGAAAAAGACAGAGACCATTATAGAAAAACACAACTAGTAAAATGCAGAGTTGTAGAGCCCAGTTCTATCTCTGTAGCACAGTTCCTGCTTCGAAGGCTCTGGGATCATTTTGGAAGAGAGAGTAGAAGGATTGTAAGAGTCAGAGGAACAGGGACTTTTATTTTAACAGATTTTTAACAGTGTGTAATACTTGCCCAACGCTGCACTTAAAAGTGGACCAGCCCCTTTCTGTCTTTCTCGTTGTTTGTTTGTTTGTTTAATACAGGGTTTAACTAAAGCTTTGGAACTTGTCCTGGCACTGGCTCTGTAGACCAGGTTGGTCTCAAACTCACAGAGAGTTGCCTGTCTCTGTCTCCTGAGCACAGTACTGGGGTTAAAGGCGTGTGTCACCACTGGCCAGCTCCTTTCTGTCTTATATGGATATATAATTTATATTTATGCTCCTGTACATATGAACCATGTATTACTCTTCATGTATGTCTATAATCACTCAGTTTTTCACATATCACATGCTACCTATAAATTGGATGTGCAGTCTATGGGTATATGGTTTCTTCTCTGAACTTCAGCTACTCTTCGGGTCCCTAAACTGACAAACAGTATTATTTCCTTATTGAAATCCAAGGAAAAATCCACATAATGGAAAACAAATAAAAAATGTCACCAAGTTATGCTTAACTTCCTAGAGTCCTGTATCACAAGGATGAATTTATTTACATATACTGTGTTATGGAAAAATTACAATGGGGTCTTATTTTCCCCCTGAAGTCCTGTTCTCAGGTGACTTGAAAATGTTTTCCTGTGATCTCCAGTTTAACAGCATGTTACAGAAACAAAGGATTATATAGCTACTGCTTTCTTTTATGAGTTTATATTGTACATTAATATATTAAAGTGGTTGACCCATCTGAAGTAAAGAAATATACATCATACTGATTAATACAGGATTTTATCATTTAATCTAACATTTCCTAATCCCGTTTGATTATGGAGCGACTCTACTATCATACATATTATTCACAGAGCAACCTGTGTTTACTGGATAGCAGGAGTTCCCCCAGCTTCCAGTGACCAGTATCTCTGAGCTTGACCTTGGTGTCATTGACTAATGATGATCTTTTCTCAGCTTGCAGATAAAAGTTACATAAATGGAATTTCCTTACTTTAAAACTATTCACTCATAAGTTTTGCTTGCATATCTTGTGCCAATGATTGTCTACTTGACAAAATAAGTAAGCAACAGTAAGTATTATTACTGGAAAGAAAATTGAAAGCAGAAAATCACACATACTTTTGTGGCTTATTTTTCCAAAATAAGAATTTCTTTGGCTGTGTGCTTTTGTATTTACATATATGGTATCACATAGTTGTTAGAAAAATTATTCTTGGACCTGTTGTTAACATATGTTTTGACTCTCTTCTTGATGACTCTCAAGAAGGCCTGAATACTTGCAGAATAAGCTCTCTGGAATGAATGATGGGCACTTGAGGAAGAGAGGGCAGCGGTCAGTCCTGAGGGAGGAAGGAAGAAGGGACAGATGTAAAGTTTTGCTTTCTTCATCCTCAATACTTTTAATATGTCCACTACTGCACTTTAATGAGACTTTGCCCTTACAAAGTTCATGTGTTGGTGTTTAATCTCCATCCTGAAGGACTCAGACAATGGAAGGTTAACCTGACCATGATGTGGGTCTTTGTAGAGGTGGGGTCTTTGGCAATGGTCAGGATTAGATACAGCCCAAGAATGGACTAATATTAATCCCTCATTTTTGAACAGTGCTATTAAAGGAGAATGAAGCAAGATGAACTCTCCCTCCTTCTCTCTCTGTCTCTCTTTCTCCCTCCCTCATTCTCTCTCTCTCTCTCTCTCTCTCTCTCTCTTTCACACACACACACACACACACACACACACACAGGTACAATCACTCCATGTTTCTTCATGTAATGTATCACACAGTCTTCAGATTTTGACAGCAAGAAGAAAGAAAATCATGACTGTATATGACCTTATAATCTTGGACTGTAGGCCAAAATAAATCTCTTTTCTTCATAACTTACTTAGTATGTAGCATTGTATAACCAGGGGAGAAAAGACTGACCCATTTGTGTTTCCTACATTTATGAACTGTTCCAAAGACGCCTCATTATTTTCTCTTATTACATTGCCCTTTTCCCCTACAATTGTGTTACCATGTATCAGTCAAGTCTTTTCATTTTTCTTTCTTTCTCTTTCTTTTCTTTTCCTTTCCTTCCTTCTTTTTTTTCTTTTTTCTTTTTTGTTGTTGTTGTAGGAATAGAACCTAGGACCACATGCATGCTAGGTAGATTCTCTTCTACCAAAATACCTAATCATGGCCCCTTCTTTTTTCTTTTTATCTTATCTCATTATGTATTAAAATGTAAATAAATGTTTGAGATGAGTAGAGACCATGGTGATTCTTTTATTTGCTAATATTTAACAAAATTGATAGTGAGTGTATTCTACTAGAAGCAATTTCTAATGAAAAGTCAAACCTGATGTAGAAACTCTGGGAAGGCAGGCTGCTGGCTGTAGGTAGAGATTTCATTGGCATCTCTTTCAGATAATTTTAGTGTTAGATAGGATAGATACTTTAGGATAGGATATAGGCAGATTATAATTTGTTTATCACCTTCTATGTACATATGCTTTATATATGTTTGTGACAATTTAGTTTGTTTCCAGTCTAAATCTTTTCTTTAGGCTAAAAGAGAAATTGTAGGTAGAGATCTCACTTGGGCGTGGTCACAGGTATGTGGGGAAAGGCAGGGATAAAGGCAAGGAAGTAGGGGTCCCACCTTCCCTTGGGGCTGCGATGGAGGTCAGAAACCAGCAGAGCGCTGACCTCAGTTCTTGGCTTCTCATGTAAGTAACTTCTCTCTCTCTAATAAAGTATCATATGACTTCCCTGCCTGGTATCCTTGGCGTGGCTCATTTTTCCGTCATCAGCTGTGTCCCTTCCTAGGATAGCTGTTATAGTGTAATCCCATTGTATTAGAATATGTGTGTGTTTATATGTATATAAATATATAATTTTAAAGTATATTTTCATTAAATATATGCATCTTTTTATTAAAATTTCTTTAAAACTGCAGCCAAGTAACTGTGCCTGGGTTTTGTCATCCTCACATGAAATGAAGATTTCCAAGTAGCAGGCACTAATTAATTTTTAAGTTTTACTTCTGAAAGTGTGGAACTTTGACAGGGAAAAGACTAAAAATATTGTATTTGCAGTTAGAGATGGTGAGTCATAGGATAACTTACTGAATTTAAAATAAAAATCTCATAAATAAAGTGAACCTTCTATAAATAATGATTCTATGTACTCTCTTACATTATATTTTGTAGTAAAATCTGAGAAGTTCTGTAAAGAAATTCAAGATTCTTCCCTGGCAGTCTTCAAAAATAGGAAACATCTGTAATGGTCCCAGGACACTGTCATCAAGTTATTTTTTTAAAGACTCATGTGATACACAGGACAGAAGGACACTATAGGACAAAATGACAGTGTAAAATAACTTTTCTGGACCTTTGCATTACCAAATTGCAAAAGTAGACCAAAATCCCACTTAATAAAACAAGTATTAAAAACAAGCCTTCAGACTTAAATTGACTCCAGTGCTGAGAATATGTAAGTTAAGCTAAGGCACACAATTGTATTTATAAAACCCTGAATAAAACTGTGGCATCAGAGAACACATTTATGCAACTGAGAAAAATAAAAGTTGGAAGTCGGAAGAATCAGTGAGAAGAAGGCAACCATTCCTGCCCTCATGGAGCTTTGATGCGAAACAGAGACTGAC
Source organism: Mesocricetus auratus (assembly GCF_017639785.1). NCBI lineage: Eukaryota > Metazoa > Chordata > Mammalia > Rodentia > Cricetidae > Mesocricetus > Mesocricetus auratus. The sequence goes on along the minus strand of NW_024429266.1, from coordinate 28,776,070 downwards.
AGAGAAAATACAGGACATGTGGGAATTTTATGGGCTAAAAAGCAAAGCAAAATCTGGAGTTGGTGGAAGAGATTTGGGTAGAATGGAGGGGTGCATGTAGTCTAAATTTTAAGCCATGTGCTGAACAAGTAGGTGCTTCAGTATTTAGAATATTATCACCACCTCTTTCTGCTCTTCCTCCTCTTCTTCTATCGCTACTGTTTCATAACCCACTAAGTCCAGTTACTGCTGCCTGTATGTCTGTACACTCATAGATACAGAAAGAAAAAGGATGAAACTTACTTGATATGGAGATAAGAAAGGTTTCAAGTAAAGATGTTAGAAAAGAACTTATGAATATCAGACTATGGGGTGCTTGTGGTTTTAAAGTAAAGTTTCTACAGAGATGTTGAATTGGTGCCTCACAAGAGCCTTCACCCCTAGTGATGAGTGTTCATGTTACTGGAAGGTACTCGGTATGTAAACAGAGGATAAAGAGAACCATAAACCCAGCTACAAACCCTTTGGTCTACAATAGTGACCTGCCTGCAAGGCTCGCTGGTACAATAATGGCACAAATGTTGTGGGAGTAACCAACCATTATCTGATTGGATTTAAGGCTCACTCTATGAGGTAGAACCCATACCTGACACTGGTCTGATGGCCAAGAACCTGAGAATACATAGGCTATGGAAAATGAAATACTATTGTTCTGCTGAAGGAACATTATCAGGAAAAAATACGAGGGGGAACTTTGGCAGATTCTAATACAGGTGAGGTTGAACGAGATAGGGGACAAACATGCCAGGCAGATAGAGCTTAAGTGAGAAGTTTTATTAGAAAGGAAAGGGAGGGGAAGGAAAGAGAAAAGAGATAAAGAGACACAGAGACAGAGAGAGGACAGAAGAGGGAGACAGGAAAAGTCCTGTCTGCCCCAGGGGAACAGCAGGAAAGAGAGAGGGAAAGAGAGCAGGAAAAAGAACAGAAGTGGGTGGAGCCTTTCTTTCAAAGATCCAGGGTACATACACCTGCTATGAGCAGGTGGGTGTGAGGCAGGGCTAGGTTTGCCAGAATTACAACAAACATAGCAATAAAACTATTCTTAACGACAATCTGCTATATCAGTGCCTTGTTCATCCATCACCAGCTTCACCCTGCAGTAGACGGAAACAACACATAGTGACTCACAACTGGACTAAGCACAGAGACTGAGAGACCTTGGAACACTCAGTGCTAAATGGGTGTCTTCATCAAACCTCTTCCCGCAGGGTTGAGGGAACTATGCAGAAGAGGAGGCAGAAAGATTGTAAGAACCAGTGGGGATGGATAACAACAAAGAAATGGTATCTTTTAGATACAACAGGACTGACTCATGTATGAACTTACAGAGACTGTGGAAGCATGCATTGGTCCTGCACGGGTCTATTGTGTAACATTTTCCCTCAATACAGAAACATTCCATTCTGCAGGGAAGCTCTTTGATCAGGCAGGTAAACAATTCAAAATAGCTTCAGGAAGTTCCTGAAACTAACCAGATTCACTGGCCCCTCCCTGCCCAGAGTAATCAGTAAAAGTTGGGAGTCCCTCTCAGATAAGCCGAGGTGCAAAGATGACTCTTAAGACCAGACAAGCTGCCTGGAAGATGTTTAGACCTAGTGAGGCACATGGAAAGGATGCTATCCAACATGGTGATCTGCTTACAGGGTGTGCAGTGTGCTCCAGGTTCCCAGCTTTTGTGAGCTGTCACCCATGCTGGGGTGGGCTTTGGTGATGCAGCTGACTCTGAATTATTTATGTCTCCGCAAGTAATCTCTCACCCATATTCCTCTAAATAATCCCAATAAAACTCAGTGGGATTGTACTTTATTCTTTTGTGGGATTCCTACTGTGGGTGGGTAGATGTAGTTGTGTCTTTCCAGGAGAACTTTCGCCATACAACAAAATCTAAACCAGATAGGCTCCCATCCCAGCTGAGATGGGAGAGTTGAACCAAGCACCCATCCATAACCAAGAAGCTATATCTAGTTGACAACTTTTGTAACAGAAAAATTGATTTCTTGAATGGAGTCTCACTGGGTATACAAACTATATGCAAGGAAGATGCCAAGCCCAGCAGTACATGGCCAACACAAAATGTACTCAGTGGTATTTCTGGAGTTTTTGACATTCATGCTGCTCTGTTTGGATTTTAACCTTATTGATAGTTTGCTTTTTATATTAGGGTTTTGTGTTTTTATGGTGTGTGTATGCACACATGTGTGTTAAGTTTCTGTAAGGATGAGGGCTGTCATATTCCAGTCCACAGACCAGCTAGTTTCAGCTGAAATCTATGCCAACACAGTTGTTAGAGAATTCATTTTATCTATAAAACCACCAGTACCAGAAATACTTTACATAACCACAGTACTTTAAAGACAACAGATACATAAAAATTATTTTAGGAAAAGGTTAAATAAAACTGTATCTGAAAACCTCTTACTGCTTTGACAAGAAGCTCACTAAGTGTTTTTTTTTAATCTTTGTAAAGTGAGGAGAAAGCATGACTTCTAGACACGGCACAGCATATGCTTTTATATTGATGTTTCCATATAACCGTGTCACTTTGGTAAAATGATAACGCCAAGCATACACAGCTCTTTAGGAATTCAGAGGCTGAAAGAAGAACTTCTTGTTCTTGTGTGGAGATGTGAAGGACTCTGGTATATAGGGGAAATCTGAGGAAATAGGATATTTAAGCTGTAGTCTATAGTATGAGCACTTTGAAGCCAGTAAGAGCAACTCAAGGAAATTAACTCAATAAATAAGTGTGCTGAGCACTTTCCCAAGTGTCTCAGCCATTTTAGACTCTTCTACTGAGAATTCTCTATTTAGTTCTGCACCCCACTTTTTTATTGGATCCTTTGGTGTTTTGGACACTTGCTTCTTGAGTTCTTTGTAAAATTTGGTGATCATCCCTCTGTCAGATGTGGGGTTAGTAATATCTTTTCCCAATCTGTGGGATGCTTTTTTGTCTTGCTGACTGTGTCCTTTGCCTTACAGAAGCTTCTTAGTTTCAAGGGGTCCCATTTATTAATTGTTAGTCTTAGTGACTGTGCTACTGGAGTTATGTTCAGGAAGCGGTCTTCTGTACCAATATGTTCATAGCAGCATTATTCGTAATAGCCAGAACCTGGAAGCAACCTAGATGCCCCTTAACTGAAGAATGGATAGAGAAAATGTGGTACATTTACACAATGGAGTACTATTCAGCAGAAAAAAAACAATGGAATCTTGAAATTTGCAAGCAAATGGATGGCCCTAGAAGAAACCATCCTGAGTGAGGTAACCCAGTCACAAAAGAGAAACATTGTATGTACTCACTCATATATAGATTGTAGACATGAATCAGGGGAGTGTCACATTCAATCCCACTGCCAGTGAGTCTGGGAAACAAAACTTTCATCCAGAGACTGACAGAAGCAGAGGCAGACACCACAGCTAAACACTGAACTGAACTCCTGGAATCCAGTGACAGAAAGGGAGAAATGATGAGCAAAGGAGTTAAGACTGGGCTGGTTTAACCCACAGAAACAGTTAACATGAACAAGGAGGAGCTCTTGAACCCCAGATTGATGGCTGTGTGAAAAGCATGGGACTGACCCAAAACCCCTGAATGTGGGTGTCAGTTAGGGGAGGCCTACATAATCTATGGGGCCTTGGGTAGTATTTATCCCTAGCATACAAATAGACTTTGAGTGCCCATCCCACAATGAGGGATGCTCTCTCAGCCTGGACTCTTGGGGGAGGTCCTAGGCCCTGGCCTGGATGAAATGACAGACTCTGGAGATCCAACATGGAGGGCCTCACCCTCCCTGCAGATTGGAGGACTGGGGGTCCTGGTGGGGAGGGCGGGTGAGGAGGGGAGGAAGAGAGAGATGGGATTGACATGTGAAACAAGCTTGTTTCTAATTGAAAAAGAAAGAAAGAAAGAAGTGTGTTATGTACCAGTAAAAGCTACTCTATGTGAGCACTTTAGAAATTACCATCACAAAAGAAGAGAGTGTGGAAAATAATTATTCTAATACATTTGACTATAGTCAGGCATCGGGTAGGGTACCTTCAGGGACCCTCATGATGGGGTATGGTACCAAAAAAAGAGAGAGGCTTTGGAAAACAGATCCTCAAGATGGCTGCAGTAGTTCAGACACCCATGCTCATGTCCACTCACTCAACCCTCAGAGTAGGAGGGTTCTTGACTGGCTGAGTCCTGTCAAATGATTTCTAGCAGAGACCACAAATTACCTCAGAATAAACCCCAAGCCATCTCTTTACCACTAGACATATCGGCTCATGTAAGCTATCACTGAGAGACATTCTGGAAAAATCCCTTCAGGACTCAAAAAATCTGAACCTTTTTTGTCCTGAGGAGTCTGCCCTCTATATTGTGTGTAGTGCTCCTCTGCTGATTTAGATTGTTAAACCAGGAAGACAGTAGAATGTGCCTTCCCTGGCATAGAAGCAATCCCTCACTCGCTAGATAGCTGTTTTTCCCACTGTGACATGCTATGAGACTGTGTGACTAATACAGGTCAGGCCAACTCCATCTTTGCTTATCCAGAGCCTGTGTAGTACAAAGTCATCAACAGTCTTTAGTATGTGTAAAGATGTTCAAGGTTGCTTATGAATGTTCAAGACGAAACATTTAGACTGTTTCTCAGTGAGGAAAACCTGTTAGTGATGATTCATAGCATCACCTATAAAATGTTCTTGAACAAAATCAGAACCATATGATTGCACAGAAAAATGCAGCTTGCATGTAGGCTTGCAAGGACTACGAGCATGGGTGTGTAGAGATATTCATCAATAGCTTATAGAGAACCTCTAAATCAATCACTCAGCAGTACACACAAAATTGCGAAAGTGGATAGCCTCACTTGTATCCACTTTCCTCACTTTCATTTGCTTAGGGAAAAACCAAAGCCTGGAGAGCCCAAGTAATTTACTAAAATAGTTATGCAAATGGCAATTCAACTGTCCCCAGATCCTAGTCCCAGAGATTCTGTTCACCCATGAAAGCAATTATTGCAAATGTGAAGTATCTGCTTTTGAGATTTTAAACATTGAGAAACAGAAAGATGTCAATACACTGAGCAGAGGATAGTTGGAACAAGTTGGACCTTACTACTAGGCTAACGGTAAATGGTCATTCCCTATCATTCTTCAAAAGAAGACCCTTCATCAAAGTCAGTTTTCCAGAGTATTTTGTGGGAAAGTGTTTCATTGGTGATACCTAGAATCCTCCATCCTATCCTCTGGGTTTCCTTTTTATGTGAACTCTCATGACTGTTGAGATCCCATGAATGGTCACTCCAATGAGTTCATAATGAATGGCAGTAACATGGGTTACTTTTGAGATCTCTTTAGATGTATCTGAAAAATGCCATTAATTCTTCTTAAAATTTAAGAAATTCTTGTGGTACTTCAGTGCCCTAACTACTTAGGGAACCATCCAACATGAGCACTTTCTTCCTGGGGACCCATCTTCAATGACTGTCTATTTCTTATACTACCAAGAATAAGTTGTTTTCATCTGGGAGGCACCAGGACATTCCAAGGATACATTCAGACCCATGTTTCAGTTGGTCTGTTTTTCTAGGGAGGTTTCAGCAGCTAAATTATAGATTTTTTATCATGGAATTAAAAATTGAAGCTGTTATTTGAGACCTAGTCCTGTAAAGGTGGACACTGTTGGTCAAGTGGGTATTTACAAGTTTGTGAATACCTTTCCATTCTTCCTTCCCCTGGAAACTTGATAGGAAAGATAGCCAAGAAGCAGTTACCTCTCCACAAATATGTTTTTATAAACTAAGCACTTAATTGCAACTGAAAACAAGGGCGCTTCCACTGTAGTAGTAACCATTGAACTATCCATTACCCCTTTGTGTCACCTCTTTCCATATATCCCTTCAGACATTTATGGCCACTGTTAGCTATTACACTAAAATGCCATAAGTCATAACTGATTAATGGTTGGTGCTATGTGCAACCTTAAGCTATACTAATAAATCTTTCATGCCCTGTTACATTAAAATTCAGTTTTCTAGCTTGCCTGATCTTATAACATTACATATTAGGAATTTGGAACATACTAGCTTACCAAGCTACATGGAACTTTTAGACACTGACGCACAATCACTCTTATTACTATGAACACCAATGCCATGAGAAAAGTCTTTAAGTATTGGAAAACTTTCAAACTCATGGTGGTGGGCAAACATTTCCAAGATCCCGCTCTTTTTTTTGAAACCTTTAATTTTATCATTGGCAACAGATAATTGTTTTCCCTGAAGTGACAGACTCCATTCACTTTTGAGAAAAATCTGCCAGATAGCCCAGTTTGGATAACCACAGTCTGTCACTCTTTCCGATAATAAAAGATGTTTCATGGTCAGAGCAGAGAGCTGAGCTCACAACTCAAGTGACCTTGCCAGTCTTTTCCCTTGAAAATGTGATGTTATCATGTTTCCCATGCAGCAGGCATGCGTCACATTGACTTCCCATGTAAGGACATTATTAACTTGAGGTTGTTGGTTTTTCATGTGTGGCAATGAAGACTGTGACTAGTGTAGTCTGATATGGCTACTCTGGCTTTACGCACAAATGCTTATTATGAAAACAGGTTTGATCCCACAGACCTCTTGATAAGGTCTTGGGGGTCCCTGGGTTTCTACTGAGAACACTTTGAAAATTCTTCCCTATAAGATAATAAGTGTCTATATTAACTTCTGGATATGCATGGTTTTAAATAAACACACAATAACACAGAATAAAGGAGAGCCAAGAAGAAAATTCTAGCTTAGGTTAAAAAAAGGAGATAATCTTCATCTACTTGAGTTATGTCATAAGCATCTTTTAGTGGGAAGGTATTTGAATGTTTTCAGGAGTATACTATAATTACAGGGGTTTTTTCTTCTAGTTTCAAAATAGTGGAGGCAAGGGTTTACTCAGCTTAAAATTCCACATTACAGTCCATCATTGAAGGACAGTCAAAGTAGAAACTTAAGCAGCTAGTCACACCACGTCCACAGTCAAAGAGAATAAATGCATCCATGCTTACTTACTTGCATCTAGCTTCCTCATCATTATACTGTGCAGAACTCCATGCCTAGGAAATTATACCACCCACAGTGGGTTGTGTCTTCCAACAAGAATTGAAAATCAAGACAATACTCCATAGACATGAATACAGGTCAACCTGATCTAGGCAATTCCTCATTTTGACTTCTCTTCCCAGTTTTATTAGGTTGTGATAAGTTGACAGTTAAAACTAACCAGTATATATTTCAATGATAAAATTAAGGAATGAAAGAAATTAAAGTCTAATACAGACCAGTAAGTTAAAGTTTATGAAAGGATTTTACATGTAAAATACAAATTCCCACCATAGCACTTCACTGAATAAATTTAGGAAAACATTCCAAGTTATTATATAGTATAAATGACAATTCCTTACTTTACTCCTTATTTCAAAGACAGGTAAATATCTGTGACATTGGATAGCAATTGTAATACCATTTTTATTGATACAGAAAAAATTACTTCCAAAGTAATGTAGCAGACAATGAGATTTTAAGTGAAATCCATTAGTCTTCATTTAATAAATGGGCAGATCAAATAGAGAGCATATTCTCTTTTATGGAGAATATTTACTTAGTGAAGGTGAATTATAAAGAATATGGGTTTTCAGCCAGGTGCTGGTGGCACACGCCTTTAGTCCCAGCACTTGGGTAGCAGAGGCAGGCGGATCTCTGTGAGTTTGAAGCCAGCATGGTCTACAGAGCAAGTTCCAGGACAGCCTCCAAAACAATATAGAGAAACCCTGCCTCGAAAAACCAAAACAAAAAACAAAACCAAACAAACAAACAAAAAGAATATTGGTTTTCACTGTAACATTTTTATATACACACATACTTAGATAACATCTGTCCCTACATTGCCTCCCTTAATCTTATGGATGATGGTGTCCCTCTTCTAATACTTTATCTCTACTTTGTTGTCTTTATTTTTGCTCTAAACTCTACATATGAAGAAAAAATGAGACACCAACCTTTAAAAATCTTGCTTCTTTCACCTAGCATGATGATCTCTAGTTCTGTCTTTTACCATCAAAAGACATGATTTCATATTCCTTATGGCTGAGTAGGACTCCACAAATTCTATATATTCCACATTTTCTTTATGCTCACACCCATTGATTGCTCCTGACTCCACAGTTTGGCATTATGATTGATACCATCACACACATAGTCATCCAGTCACCTCTTCTGTAAGCTGGGTTCTCTTTTGTGAATCATCACATCCCCACAAAATTTCAGCTTAACTGTAATTATATTAGTTTAATGTTATATAAAATCATTATTTAAATGACTGGATCTTTGCCTTGTTTTCTAGAAAGGCACTTCTAAAACTGGAATTTCCTAACTCATATATTTTCTCTTCTTCATGGTGGTCAACTGAAATCAGAGTGAGGCACCCTGTGATAGATTTCTAGTTTCAGTTTCAAAATGAGGACTGGCCATCCCAGAAAGACCAACCACGCGATCAGAGATGAGACCACAGCAGCTGGTATTTCTGAGAAGGGAAAATAGGCTAGAGATAGAGTCTGATCACATGAGGAACAGCTCCATGAGCCTTGCCTATGGAATGAGAATTATGATCAGTGATGGTAGTGTGAGCTTCCTTATTAGTGATGCACACCAGTGGACCCAGAAGTTGACACATCATGAGGACAAAGCAGCTTCACATTTGGGGCCCTGGAAGATTCCCCACCTGCTCTGGTTGTCTCCTTTTGAGTTGTATCCTTCATGATAAAACATGAACTATACATGTAGCAATTCCTTTTGTTTGAAGGATAATTCTAGTGAATTGTGGAGCCTGAAGGAATCCGCTGAAGCCTCCAATTCATAGCCAGTTGATCAGAAGTCACAGTGTCCTGTGAACCACGGAACTTGTGGCTATTCACTGGGGAGAGGTCATATATAGGGAACTCTACCATTTCCTGTGACAATATGAGTGGCTACCTATAAAATTACATTGCAGCTCATGTGTGTTTCTGTATTTCAGAGTTTAAGATACTTGGTTTTAGATTGTAATCACTAAATGTCTAGTAATTATGATAAAACATGAGCTCAATCATTGTCATTTTGAGTCATCTACCGCAAGGTTCTCCATGAGTTTTGCTTTTAGCGGTTTAATGCATGTTGTTGGCCATTAATTACCTCCATGTTTTATTAGAGTTAGTAAAAATAGTCATTTCTAACTCTATTTCTGCTTTCTACCCACAACCTGGAATTATGATTCAATAATTGCCCTTTAGAAACCATTTAGTTCAAGATAGAGCTGGCACATCTTTCTGCCTGTGTTAACTTTGAGACAGACAAATGTGTCTTACCTTTGGTTTCTGAAGTAATGCACAATCTAAATTAGCTATAACAGATGCATATATTTAATTTTGGGAGTGACAAGAGGGTGGAGAGCATGCTGAAACACTGGAATTTACATGTCACTCTTTCAACAACTCATTAGCTACTCTAGCACATGAAATGTGGTTAGCTCAGTTTCCAGATTAAGCATCTGAGCATCTGTTCTGACTTGAACGCAATTGTGTATTCATATATTCAAGCATGTGTGCTGAGACCTCACTGGTGCAAGGTGCTTTGCCGATCAGCAGCTATGTGGATTCCAAATAAAATGGACAGTCTGCCATTCCTGAGCTCCCAGTGTGGTGGGAAAGAATAAAGCAGACAGTTACACAAACACTGTGGATCTGTTACATATTATCATCTGTGTATCATTAGTCATATTTATTTAATTCATACGTCATTCATGCATCATGGTGCTCAAGAAAGCACATAGCAGAAATTTCAGAGAAGTTTGTCATGGACTTTTGTTTCTTCAGAAATATCTATGTTGAAATCCTCAGCCAGCCAGCACTAACACTTTATTTGCTCATGAAACACAAAGAATGAACAGTTATCAACACTGCAGCAGTCTTGTTAGAACTTGTTAGAGAATGCTGTTTCTACTTGTTTCTATGATCACTATGCATCGTCAGAGCTGTCGTGGTTAGCAAAATGGCACCGGATCATTGACATACTTAAAGAAACAGTGGAAAGTTCGTGTGTCAAATCTCAGTGACTGACATGTTATCTTTCTAGCATTCTGTACCTAAAAGTGAGAAGCAAAAGTTGACCATGTAAGGTATAGACGAAGGATGCTAAAACTTTCTTATCTATTTAACCATGACTTTGTTGAGTTGATAGAGTTCAGCAGCATATCCAGTATTTAGATAGGTAGAACCTATCAGTTGGAAGTACCAGACTGTTTGTATTGTATTACTGAAGGTAGTATACAAGGATTTTTAAAATAAAATCGAGGCAGTGCAACCTAAGATTGTTCCATCACACGGATCCCTTTTTCCCCTTACATTTAAGAATCTCCATTTGGAATGGGCTCCCAAAGATCATTCATACACCATGGTAAACACTTATCTACTACTTAAGGCCCCAGTGATTTCTGTGGCCTACTCACTGGCACTACATTCATGGAGTCTGGATCAGTCCCCTGTTGGCCTCTTAGCTATCAGTCTGGAATTCAAGAGCTCCCCCTTATCTTTGTGGGTTTCACCATCATGGTCTTGACCCCTTTGTTCATTACTCCTCCATCTCTGTCACTAGGTTCCAGGAGTTCAGTTCAGTGTTTAGTTGTGGGTATCTGTCTCTGCTTCCATCAGTCCCTGGATGAAGGTTCTAGGATGGCATATAAGGTAGTCATCAATCTTATCATCAAGAGGGGGTCTATTAATGTAGTCTCTCCACTACTGCTCAGTTTGCTAGTTGGTGTTATCATTGTAGATCTCTGGAGATCTCACTAGTGTCAGCTCTCTCCTCCAGCCTATAATGACTTGATCTATTATGGTATCTCTCATCCTGCTCTCCTCTATTCTTACCTCGACTCAACCTTCCTGCTCCCCCATGCCTTCTTCTTCCCTCCTCTTATCCCCCTCTCTTTTTCTTGGTTCCCTCCCCTGATGTTCCCAATCTGCTCAGGAGAATCTCCATCTCTCATTGGAGAAAGAATTGATGTGTTTTAAAGCTGCAGACAGAAAATAGAGGAAAACAAGACAGCATATGCAAGAAAGCATGTTCTCCACAACTAACTGCTTTGTAAAAGTCTGTATAAGGAAACCATATGCCTCCATCTCCAACACTGGGATTGTCTCACCTGCCTTGCTAGAAGTGAGGGGAACTAGTTGTCATGAAAACCTGACACACATTGGAGTTCATCCATGAAGAATCTTGGTGTTCCTGAATTGAGCTTGAATATGGATATCCAGAACTACCAGAGTCAATAAATTACTCTGTTCTCAACAACCTCTGATTGTGAGTTGCTGTTTCAATTCAGGAGAGAGACATGAAGAAGCATTCTATGTGGCTCCATGTTGGGCAGTAGTTATAGAATTCTTTTCATGTCTCAGTTGGTAAGTTGCTTACTGTACAATCATGAAGACCTGATATCAGACCCTTCCCTACCCCCAGCACACATATAAAAATCTGGATGTGGTGGTGTTCACCTGTGCACCAACGCTGGCCCAACTAGGGTAGAGAATGTCAGATCCAAAGCTAACTTGCCAGCCAGTCTAGCCAGTAGTTAAATTAAAAGAGCAGTAGAGAAAAAGCATGTATTTCTGAGCTTTGGGCTCTCTGCACATGCATGCATGATTATGTGTACCCTCACACATACTTAGACATACATGCATATAACACACACACACACACACACACATTAATCACATGAAGTTTTATGGTGTGGCTATCAGGAATGGGAAAATTAATGGATACTGATGAGTAGTTACTGAAAAGCAAGGAAGTAAATTGGCTACCAACTATCATCAACCCCAACATCGGCTCCAGACTGGATTTTTCACACACACTACCAAAATAAGGCTCTTTGGCACTCATTCCTCCCTATCTCTTGAAGTATATGGCAGGTCTCAGCTGCTTTGCTGATGTCTGGATGTAATTTTTAATCATTAAACTAATCTCAGTCATTAATTTTGTCTAGTTCCATGTATTAAGTAGAAGTCCAATCTTCACCTCCAACAGCTTCCTTAATGTGGTGCCATTCCTCTGGCTGGTCAGATGACTCTCCTTTCTCCCTCTATGTTTAGCCCTTGTCAGATTCTCTTATTTTAAGATGATTCAAGACTGATTTAGAGCAAGCTTATTGTTGCCTTTCCAGGGCATAAAACAATGGCCAGCACTGTTATTGAATACATATTTATAATTAAGTGAAGATGGTCACAAAATTTTTAAGTAAATGATGTTTAATTTTGCACTCAGTTACTCACTGTATGCCCATGTAATCCATGTTCTTCACAATGTATAGAATGTGTTAATCCTCCCTTGGATGTCTCACCAGTCTCTATTACTTATTCATTGATGAACCTTGGGAAACCTTGTTCCAATTACTCAAAACATAGATTTGTTTTAACTGTTACATTACTCTGATGAAAATCAAACCCAATGAAATGAAATTACATACTATGAACTCTTTTGTATGTGGCTTCTTTAATACTTTAGGTGTTTTAAAGGCTGTTGACTCCAGTCTTTCATTGCATAGATGTTCCACAGTGTCTGCTCCTCTGTTGATGTGTATTTGTGGCCCATATTTAGGTTTGTAACTGTTACCAACCAAGATGCGAAGTATTTGACTTTGACAATTTCCAAAGGGGTTTACCATACCATATTCTTCCTTAAAATGTATGAGAAATTACAATGTTGTGTATTCTCATGAATGATTGATATTGTCAGTCTCTAAATTTCAACCATTCTGTTGTGTATGAATTTGTGTCTCATGGTACTTTGAATATGCTTTTATTTAGTAACTAATGATATAATATACTTTCTCATATGAAAAGTGGCCATAAAACATTTGTGTATTTCTTAATATGAAATATATATGTATGCATATGTAAAATATAAACACACAAAACACATATAATATAATACATATGCATTTATATAATATATATACATATATATGTTATTTTCTCCCAGTCTGTGGCTTCTTCTTCTTAAAAGAGCTTCTCAAGGTTTGAATTTAATGACATCTCTGTCACTCTTTCATCTTTTATGTTTATTTTCACTATATCTTATCTAGGAAATTACTCTCTGTGTCCTGGAATCATTTTTCCCTTTGCTTTCATGTTTAGAGATATAATCTCTCTCAAAATAATTGTTTGTATGATATGAAGTTTAAGTTTCATTTTTGTGTTGGGTGTCCCGTTGGTCCAGTGCTATTTGTTGGCGAGATATCCTTTCTCCCCATCAAACTGGAGGGGGGAAAGAAGACTTTTGTAAAACATGGGTTTATCTGTGAACTCAATTTCATTTACTTGTTTGCCTGTGTTAACATTAATATGGCCATTCTCAATCACCATAGCCATGTGCACATTAAGCATCCTTAATCTAAAAATCTCAAATCTGAACTATGGAAAACCTGAAACTGTTTTAATGTCAAAATAACAGAAGTGGAAAACTGCATGTCCAACTTCCTATAAAAGGTTAGAGTCAAGATGCAGTTACACTATGCAAGTAAAATGACCTGCAGGTGGTGTGTATAAAATATATATAAAACACAAATGAATGCTATGCTTAAGCTTGCATCCTCTCCCCAACATGCCTCATTGTATATATGTAAATAGATGGATGAGCTAGATCTTTTCTGTGGTGCTCCAGAAATTTATACTAAAAATTGTCTTAATCATAAGCAGCAAACACCCAGGGCAAGACTTGACACATCCTGGAAAAATCATTGGGCTTTTGACAACTGTTAAAATTTGTGAGCTAAACAACTCCAGAGCACACTCAGAGGTAACCATCTTCCAGAAAGGCAGCTGGGGCCCCTGAGGTCACAGACTGCAATGCTGTAAAGAGGGACTGCAGCGAGGAAGGGTTTTCTGAAAAGAAGAATAAATTAAATTGACAGCTTGAGGGAGAAATTCTGCATACTAGGAAATAATGAAAATGACATTATACAGTAAAGTTTCATGACGTCCCATTTACGAACTGCTTGTCTCACTGCCTGTTTTCTCAGGGTCCTGGACAGAAAGACTTTTTCAAAAAGTTTATATGGAAATCTTCTTCTGGAGAAGTTTTATACACACACTTATAAAGTTTAAAACTACTCTAAATTGGAGTGATATGTCCCTACTAGATACTACAGGTTAAATAAAGTAAGCAAATATAAAGCCCAATAATAGTAATGGGTTACCTCTTTTGGAACTGTTGGCAAGTGAGTTTCCTTAGATTGCTCTCCCCACCCCATACATTAGAGGGCATTGCTGATACTTTTGGTTACTGCCCAGAATACGAAAGTAAGGTCCGATTGCTGGAAACATCAGATACTTGGATCATGGAACACGGAAAAACCTAGCCGGCACTGACCAGCATGTCTCCTCCCTATTATCTAATTCTTATAGTGCTGGAAGGGTCTACCAAGGAGAAATGTAATCACCACTCTTTCCTAGTGGTAAATCTTATGAACTAAAATAATAACTATGTCAGCAAGACACGCCCACGGGTGCAATAGTGACAGGAATATAATGGGAATAACTAACCACTTTCTGATCGAATTTAAGGTCCAGTCCACAAAATGAAACCCATAACTGGCATAGTTATTGATCCAAGAATATATTTATGTCCAGACAGGCCCTAGGCCCTAGGAGAGAGCCTAATGTGATTATTCTGCTAATTGGACACAGTAGTAAATCATTAATGACTTATTACTATACTCATAGAGTAGTACATCTCTCAGCCCTCATCAGAGAAGTTTTTCTGCCATCCATGACAGTTAGCACAGGGACCCATAATGTGTCAGGATCAGGGAATGAGACTACTGAATGCAATCACACATCCCTTCTCCCAGGGCTCAGGGATCCTTTTGGAAGGGGAGGCAGAAATACTGCATGAGCCAGAAGTTGTGGATGATTACCAAGGGAGAAGTGTTTTCAGAAGACAGCAAAGAAGGTTGCAAAATGACGTCACAGCCACTGTGACAACACACACAAGAAATGCGTAAGCTCAAGTCAGGCAAGACCTCAGGGTGGAGAGGGAGGTAGGTACAGTCCCTGCCTGTAGCTGAGGCGCTATGGACAACTGATAGCTGCTGGTAGAGATGGAATGTATTGACAGAAATTGGACTTGGTTGACTGGAAAGAGGAGGAAGAGAGGACACAAAGTTGGACAGAAAACTGGAAAATTCACAACAGAGCAAAGGAAATTTTAATAAACAGAAAAATACAAAATAAAATAAAAATGAATTCACATTTTAATAATTAAAGTCAGCGTGAATAAGTACTATCTATTGGGTTAGTGTCACTTTCCTTGTGTTCATTAAGAAACTAAGTATTTCTATTCATTCAGCCTTGCCTTTAGACAATAACAAGCTCTAAAACTTTAATGGTAAAATATTTTGATCTTACTTTTGTAGCATACTTTCTTTCTAACCTGTCACAGGAAAACATATTGTTGTGTGTGTGTGTTTACCACTTTTAGCTCACAAATATATTACTCACAAATGTAGTGGGGGGTTAGTTCTCCTATGCTCACAACTTCGGAACTGGCTCACCCACACCTCTGCCAACAAGGTCTGCTCTATTGTTCTACCTTGGTGATTTGCAAGGCCTGCTATCCTGAGTGCTGATGCTCCCTGGCCCACATTCTCTGGCCACTCATCTATGCCCCCTTCAGTAGGGTCGGCTCTGCTGTGCTGCCCAGATGAGATTCAGGGCCCATTTTCTCAAGTGTTGTGGCTGGTGAAGGGGAGGGTCAGCTCCCTTGCCAGCTAGAGGCAGTAGGGATAAGGGGTGAGGGCATCTTAGACCACACCGCAGATGAGTAAGGTGGTATCAGTTGTGCCCTTCTCACATGCTCAGGGCAGGCACATCTACAAGGTTAATTAACTCTTCTATACTTCTCAGATGAGGCGCAAGGTTCCTTTTCCATTGTGTTGCAGCTGGTGAGCGGTTGTTTCAGGTCCCCGCTTGCTGCAAATGTGGAGGGGTGAAGGAAGGGTTATTCTCTTTCCCTCATCCTTGCCTCCACTTGGCAGAGGAGAGGGGCATGACCTGCTCTCCCATTCTCATGCTCTCAAGACCAACTTGTCCTTGCCTCTGCAGTCAGAATCATCTCTATTGTGCTACCAGGTGAGGTGTTGGACCTCTCTGCTGAGTGCTCTAACCATCGAGGAGCAGGACAAACTCCGTGTATCTATCAGGACATCAACACAGATCATGGCTGTGTCAGAGCCATGAATCTAGACATGGACCGGAGAAGCATCCCAGGAGCTACCCACCCCTGTTTGCCTCTCACTATCTTAACCTCTTCAGATATGCCTCTGTTCACAGGAAATGAAACATATTCTCTCTCTCTCTCTCTCTCTCTCTCTCTCTCTCTCTCTCTCTCTCTCTCTCTCTCTCGTGTGTGTGTCTTTCTCTGTCTCCCTGTCTCCCTCTGTCTCTATCTCTCTGTCTTTCTCTCTGTCTCTCTCTCTCTCCACCATATATTTGTTCACCATAATGGTGCCCATTTTGCTCAGTGCCCCCAGTGCACCAGGTAGGTCACTGTTTATTCCTCGGAGGCCAGGGCAGACCAACCCAGGCCTAGGTGTGGGTCTCTTTGTCCCACTCAGGATGCATTGGCCCTGGGCAGAAACTGCTTCCTCCTGGAGCCCTGGGGAATACGCCCCAGCCTGCATGTGGATCTCTGCCCCACTCAGTTTGTCATCTAGCCATTGATTTTTATAGTCCTGATTTATGGCTTGGTTTGTTAATTTCCATGCCTACTGTGGCTTCTGGCACTCCACACTTACTTATTTCCCTTTTCTTTAAGGGTTCTTCTACTATTCCGAAGGCCTTCCAGTTAAATATATTTGAAGGCCCGTATACCATGTATCAAATATCTAATAGTTGTACAGATAGACTACAAATTGTTGAACAAATTATATCCCACCCTCCTTATTAACAAATATCCCTTCACCCAAACCTGGAATACCATGATAGAAATTTAGGTTTCTTGGAATACTCACTCTATTCTCTATTCTCACTCTATATCTTACTTGGTGAAGGGTCTCACAAACTACTTTGTAGTTCTGATTGCTCAGATATCCAGGTTCCTGCTTCAGTGACTGCTCTAAATTCTGTAGCATTGGTGGCACTCATGAGATAACAAACAAGGGAGAGATTCATATAGAATCCAAGGGGACTCGGGGCTCTTTAGACATGAAGTCCTGGGATATAGATATTTGCATAGAGACTAGAGAACCCAGACTCCAAGCGAGTACAAGGACTCTTCCTTGAGGGTAGAGGCATCCATGAAATACAGACAGACGGGGGAGAGAGAAGAAAACTGTAGACCATGGTGGTCAGGGAGCTGCCTGACTAAAAAACAATGATGAAGTCATCAAGTCTATAATTTTCTAATGAATTCAGTGAGAAATTCTGCATGGTAAACATTTTTCTCTTTCTTCTTAAATAGAACAAGAACAAAAAATAGCTTGGTTCCACAGTTGTTTTCACCACTCTCAGTATCTTATTCCTTTGTTTTCTTTGATGGCTATTGTTCTTGCTTAAAAGCTGCCTTTAATCTTACTGTTATTTTTGTGCATAATTGGCTTCTCAGTTTCAGTTTGGTGTGCTTTTTAATCATATGTTGGTTCTGGTTGTTTGTGGGCAGCCAGATTCATGGTTCTGTAGACTGTTAATATCAGCTGGAGTTATCACTTGTGGCAGAGATTTGTTACTGTTATTTCTTGCTTCTTTCTACCCTCTGCTTTTGTGTTGGTCCTTTCAGAAGGAAATTGTTGCCCACATGCTGGACTCTGTAGTCTCTTGACTCTGGGTGGCTGACTAGGTTTACTGTTCTCCATTGAGCTGTGTATTTAGGTTAACTTGGAATATGCTCTGAAGACAGTGTGTGAAAAATGACTTCCAAAGCAGCTCCGATGTTCTCTTATGACCTAGACAAGGACAACTGAAATGTTAGAGTGTTGCTTCTTTCTTGAGTACTCAGGCTTGCTCAGAGATTCCTGAGATAGGGCTAAGGTCCTTGGAGGCTAGGTGACATGGAGTATTTTTTTTTACTGGGCAAAGATGTGTTTCATTTGTTTTTGCTGCGGAATATTACTTTAACTGTGTAAAGGTGTGTTACGTTTGTTTCTGCTACCTTTGTTAATGATTTAAAGACGTGTTATATTTGTTTATGCTGCCTCTTCAAGAGGAGAAAGAGAGGGAGATGCCTGGGAACTGAGGCCAGGCAGTCACTAGACATAGAAACAGCAGGAAATAAGATATACAGAAAGAAAGGTAAAAAGCCCCAAGGCAATGTGTAGATAAAGAGAAACAGATTAAAATAAGAGCTAAGATAAGGCCAAGCATTCATAGCTAATAAGTCTTTATGTCATGATTTTGGGAGTTGGTTAGTGGCCAAAAGAAAAAGCCTGGTAGATCTGGGTGACGTGCCATCAGTTATATACTTATTTAGTGAAATGCCAGGAAATGGAACTTAGCTAACATTTTTAGTTCAGGTATATATCCAGATCCTCTATTAGATTTTCAGCTTCTGGTATATATATCTTGAGGCTGTTACCCTTAAAGAATATAATTTTCAGCCAGGTGTGATGGTATCTTTAATTCTAGCACTTGGGTGGATCTCTATGAGTTCAAGGCCAACCTGGTCCTTTTTTTTCTGTTATATTACACATTTTATTTTTCAAATGGAATTTGACTTGACATTGAAATTTTTTAACTTTAGGCTATTTTTTAATTTAACTTTTTACACATGTTACTCTCAATTCCCTCTCCCTTCCCTCCTCCCCTGGTCCCCCCAATCCTCCCAACCCCCCACCCCACTCCATCCCCCATCAGCTCCCCAGGGAAGGTAAGGGCTTCCATGAGGGTTTTTCGTGGTCTGTCATATCATCCCTGGCAGGGCCTAGGTCCTCCCCCATGTGTCCAGGCTGAGAGAGCATCCTTCCATGTGGAATGGGCTCCCAGAGTCTATTTGTATGCCAGGAATAAATACTGATCTACTCTTCAAGGTCCAATAGATTGCTGAGGCCTCTTCTCTGACACTCAGGTTCAGAGGTGGGGGGAGGGAGCTGTCTGGACCAGCGTCATGCTGGCCTCTCAGGCATCAGTCTGGGGTCCATGTGGTCCCCCTTGTTTAGGTCAGTTGCCTCTGTGGGTTTCCTCAGCCTGGTCTTGATTCCTTTGCTCATCACGCCTCTTTGCAACTGCATTCCAGGAATTCAGTTCAGTTTTAACTGTGGGTCTCTGTCTCTGCTTACGTCAGCCACTGTATGAGGGTTCTAGGATGGCATATAAGGTAGTCATCAATCTCATTATCAGGGGAGGGCATTTAAGGTAGCCTTAATACCAGTTGGTGTCATTCTTGTAGACTTGTGAAGACCTCACTAGTGCCAGATCTCGCCTCTGACTTATAATGGCTCCCTCTATTATGGTATCTCTCATCCTTCTCTCCTTTCCTCTCTTCCTGGTCTCCTGTGTCCTCCTCTCCTCTCCTCTTCTTCTCTCTTTCTCACATCTCCCTCTTCCCCCTGCTCCCAATCCAATTAGGAGATCTCCTCCCATAACCCTTCTCCGGGTTACCATGTATATCTCTGTTAGGGTACTCCCTGCTTCCCAGACTCTCTGGCATTGGGACTGTAGCCTGGCAATCCCCTGCTCCATGTCTAAAATACATATATGAGTGAGTACATATCATGTTTATCTTTTTGTGACTGGGTTACCTCACTCAGGATGGTTTCTTCTAGTGCCATCCATTTGACTGCAAATTTCAAGATTCCATTTTTTTACTGCTTAGTAGTACTCCATTGTGTAGATGTACTACATTTTCTCTATCCACTCTTAAGTTGAGGGGCATCTAGGTTGCTTCCAGGTTCTGGCTATTACAAATAATGCTGCTATGAACATAGTTGAGTAGATGTCCTTATTGTGTGAGTGTACATCTTTTGGGTATATGCCTAAGAGTGGAATTGCTGGATCTTGTGGTAGGCTGATTTCCATTTTCCTGAGGAATCTCCATACCGATCTCCACAGTGACTGCACAAGTTGGCATTCCCACCAGCAGTGGAGGAGTGTTCCCCTTTCTCCACATCCTCTCCAGCATGAATTATCATTAGTGGTTTTGAATTTAGCCATTCTGATGGGAGGGAGTGAGATGGTATCTCAGAGTTGTTTTGATTTGCACTTCCCTGATGGCTACAGATACTGAACATTTTCTCAAGTGTCTCTCAGCCATCTTAGATTCCTCTATTGAGAATTCTCTATTTAGTTCTGTAGCCCACTTTTTAACTGGATCCTTTGGTGTTTTGGATATGGTGCTGGAGTAACTGGATGCTGTGGCATGTAAAAGACAGCAGATAGATCCATCTATCACCATGCACAAAACTTAAGTCCAAATGGATCAAAGACCTCAACACCAACCCAAGCCAGTCTTATACAAAGTGAATTCCAGGACAGGCAGGGCTGTTACACAGAGAAACCATGTTTTGAAAAATGAAAAAAATATAATTTTTTGATCCAGATTTTTTTTATCCTTAGTATTCTGTCACCATAGTCCCTTCCACTACTCTGAGTTTTATTGTGAAGTGTGTGTGCGTGTGTGTGCATGTGCATCTGTTGAAATTTTGTTCCTGCTTTTCATAGCTCTTCTCTGATTTACCTTTTTTTTACATTCAACATTAATTGTAACATTTAATAATAGAGATGAATTCAGTGGGCGTGGTTTGTGTATTTTCATTGTATACAATATTCCATTGTTCGAACATATGACAAATAAGCATTCTTTCTGGAAAGATTTTATACATTGACTTTTATTTTATGGTTAAATATGTTTGGTTGCATGTATGTCTGTGCTTGGTATCTACGAAGACCAGAAGAGGGTGTTGGAGCTGAAGATACAGGCAGATGAGAGTCACCTTGTGGGTCCTGGGAACTGAACCTGGGGCCCTGCAAAAGCAGTAAGTGTTCTTAACTATGAAGACATTGTTCCAACCCCTTAGCATTCTTACATTGATGGTATTCATGTTATTAATTGTTTATGATTCAGAATAGTGTAACAGAGAATGATTTTATGAACATCTTATTGGTTCACAGGTACTACAATTTTTTAAAGTGTATTCCCTTTTAAAGTTAACATACAGGTGTTCAACATTCCCAAGTAGTTACAAGGCCATTTCCAAAGTGGCTGCTTTAATGATCCAGATTTTTTAATGTTGCACAAATTGTGTAAAGACAGAAAGCAGAAACTTTGGAGGCAGGAGGATCGAGTGCTAATTTTGCTTCTGTCATTCATTAGCTCTGGGGCCGAAGAACATTACTGCTCTGAGCTTCACTGTTCATATCTACAAAATAAGGATGAAAACATTTGTCTCAAAAGGTCTTGATAAGGTCAATCTAAGGCTCGTAAGGCCATTTCTTGGACTATGGTAGACACTGACTGCAGGGGACTAATACTTTTGTTGTTATTGCTAGTATTTTCTACTGGACACATTCACTTTCATTTTCCCCACCTACCCTGCTGTTCATTTTCTTTGCAAGGACACTTGTTCAGTACATGCAGCCCTCCCTTCCTCCCTCCCTCCCTCCCTGTCTCCCTCTCTGCTTCTGTCAGTCTCTATCTGTGTGTCTGTCTGTCTCTGACCCTCTCTCTTTCATATGTGTACTAAATTTAAATGTTAAAGTTCTCTGGGTGGGGATACATCTAGTTTTTTTAATATAGTACACTATATATATATTGACTGAGAAATAACGATTGATATTATCAAGCAGCAAATGAGAAACTGACAAATTAGAACTATTTTAAGGCAGAGTTAATATTTGTAGTTTATTCACAACTCATTAGCCTGCTGAGAGCCAACTGTGCCATAGCCACTGATACCAGCCTCAAGGACTAGCACCCAGCTCCATCTGGGAGCACATCCTTTCCAGAGGGCCTCGATGCTAGTGTGTTTAGATGCTCAGTAACTGGTTGCTGTGCAACTAACATGTCTTGGCACTCCTTCCTAACTTTACATTATCTCCCTCTGCCCTTGCCTTTGTTGCGTCACCCTGCACTGTCTCTCACATGATGTTCCCACAGGAATTTCTGACTGATTTCTGGAAAGTTTGAAATGGGACTAAATTAGGAAAGCTTGGGGGGATTTTATTACACTTCTATTTGAATCATCAGTTGAAGAAAGCCTGGGATAGATGGGTGGTTTTCTTTACTGCCAAATCCATCCAACCTGATAGGATAACTTTCAACTCCAAAGGGAAAAAAATGCATTACTGACTCTCTTGATTCCTGGGAAATGATTAGAATATATTCTTCTTGGATGGAGCCCATGAGATCTGAAAACCACAGATATGAAAACTTCAGGAAACTCAGCTTAAAAGATATATTTGCTATTAAAGACCCAGTCAATATAAAACTCCAGGAACTTCAAGGGCGAGAGGGAGATGAGAGCTGTCATTTCCCACATGATGAGATGGTTTCAGGTTTTAAATATGTATCCATGAGTTTGGTGTGTGAGAGACAAGCCTTTTCTAAATGACACGTGGAGTAGTCATAGAAGATAACAGGAAGCAGATGTGGATACTGACTTTAAGACAGACCTGAGTTCTTAATCACATCCGGGAATTTACTAACTGATGAGTCCCACCAAATGATTTTCCCATCCATACATTCCAGCCCCTCCTCTGAACATCAGAGACAATAAATATCTGCTTCCCTGGGTTTTGTTTATTTGTTTGTTTTGAGGATTAGGGGAATTCATGTGTGGAAAACGTTCATCACAGCAAGTGGAACTTATTAGAAGGCCAGTAAATGGCAAAATTTTTAGATGGTAGCTAGGATGCTTGCTGAGTTAAATTAATTGAGTATTTATTAAACACCAAGCCTGCACCAGACACTTTGCATCTAGACACAGAGATGAAAATGCCAGTCTAAACACTTGGTCTATCTTCCAGTTCTTTACAGTCCAAGTACTTTTTCTTTCTTTTTTTATTATTAGGCATTTGGTACTAACTGGGCTTTATTTAGCATAAGGCTTTGAGATTTCTTTTTCATGCTATGTGGTTATGAACATTTAAAAACATTTTTAAGATTACAGTATAATTACATTTCTCCCTTATCTTTCCTCCCTCCAAACCCTCCCATATACCCCTGTCCTATCTTTTTCAAATTCATGACTTCTTTTTCACCAATTGTTTATTGCATGCATATATATGTATGTGTACATATACATATATATTCCTACATAAAACCTACTCACCCTGCAGAATGTTACTTGTATATATGGTTTGAGACTGACCATTAGGCATGGGGCAAACAATAGGTGTGTGCTTTCCACTGCAGGAGACCATTTCTTCTCCTCCCAGCTTTCCTCAGTTGACTATAGTTCTTTGTGTAAGGTGAAGCTTCTTGGGCTTTCCCCCATCCAACTTGGCACAGCTATTGTTGTCATTCTTTTCAGCTCATGTTTGACCAGCCATGTGGCTGAGATTTTTATGGATATAGCTTCTGACATTGCTAGGAGTCACAATTGCACAACAAATTTCCTTATCTCTGGCTCATACAATCTTTCTGCCCCCTTTTACATAATGTTCTTTGAGCCTCAGGTTCAGGGGTTGTTTTTTTTAGATATATCCATTAGGACTGGGCACTACAACTTTGCATTTTGATTGGTTGTGATTTTCTGTATCAGTCTCTTTCTGTTGTAAAGAGAAGTTTCCTTGGTAAGGGATGAAGACTACACTTATCTGTGGGTATAAAGACAAATTTAGTAGATTGTTGTTGGAGATTATGCTGGTTTAGTAAATTAGTGGTTGTAGATCTCCTCCAGTAACCACAACCTTACTGAGTAGTTAGCTAGGTTTCCAGGACCAGGCACAGCTTTCCTCTTGTTGAGCCAGTCTTACATTCAATTAGAGAGATGCTGATTACTGCCAAGGCATGTGGGCCACTCCTGAACCCTTGGGGTTATGGTGCCATCCTGGTCATTGATTTGGTACAAAAGTTATCATAGCTAGGTAGGACTGTTGGTTGCCTCCTTCCTGTGAAAGTTTGCATGGTGCCATGGAAAGCTAGTCCTTAGGGAGGAGACATTGAGGTTAGTTCATCTCAGGGTCCTCTGGACCCTATATCTGCAGTGCAAACTGTTTTCAGCCATAGGGACTTACCTTCCACCTCTGGGGTAACCAAGGGCAACAGCAATAGCTATATGTTTTGGGAGTCTCTAGGACAGCAGCCCTGGCCAACCATCAAAAGAAAATTTCTCATGTATGGTATTGGGGGTTTTGTTAGGTAGGTTTTGACTGTTCGCGGAAGAACCATCAATACAGATTAATTAAAACTATATAGGTATATTTACACACAGAATTATGTGTATTGTAGGGTTTTTAAAGACAGTCAGTAGTATGATTCTTTGTAGATTTTCTTTTAACCATTTTAAGACTGATCATGTTAAATAAAAGTCCATAAGAACAGAGATTTTACATATCTTATATTAATGTGTCTCCAGGGTCTGGAGGCATGAAAATTCTGCAAATATTGGTTGAGACGATGTCTAAGACATTGTTCTTGAAATTTGAGATATATGAATATCTAAAGCAGTAAAAAAAGGAAATACCTAGGAATTACAGTCTGCATGAGTGAATGAAGACATTAATGAAACTACTTAATCTCTATTCATCTAAAAATTGTTATGAAATGTGTTTTTACCAATAGGTAGAAATTTCCCTTAAATAATAGAGGAAATTCAGAAACAATATCCTCTTAAGTAGGCTGATGTTTTCTCTAGCCTACCACCTCTTGTAAGGCCACCAAGGCTTCTTACAACTTTCCTGAGAGTGATGTGTAAATGTGTGATCCAAGAAGATATCAAGTTCTTCGGGGAAATGGGTTTTCAGTGATGAAGATTAGGATTGCTGATGTTCCATCCAACAAATGGCTTCAGGGGTCCTCACCTTGGAAGGTGATACTGGGACACATGCAGGGCCAGTGAGGTTTGCCAACCCATTTTGACAAATAGGTGTGTATCTACTGAACCTCAGGGTCTGTCTCTGTGGGAAATGTGTGCCTCCCTCATCAAGAAAGCTGCCAGCATTCACAATTGGGACATAAACAGGCCAGCAGGTTCTGATTAATCCAAATTGGAACTATTCAAACAGTCACAAAAGGAGATCTTTTCCCCTGAAGGAATTTACATGTGAAGAGAGACTAAGATGGGAAATAAACATTTCTATAATGATTAAAGTTAATTGGCTTGAAAGGATGCCTCTGAAAGAAATGCTTTCTGGTTTTAGTTCCAATCTATTTCGGGACGAGCCTGTTTTTCATAAGGTCGGTAACTGCAAACAGATACCCCCCTTCCATTGGAAACAGATGGCATGGGACATAATTAAAGAAGCATGCCCTGGCATCTCAAATAACTGCTTTCAATTACAGCATTTCAAGAGTATTAAGGGGAAATATTTTAAACAAGACCACTGCAAAAATAGATTTTGTCATTAACTTTGAAATAATATTTGACTTAAGGCTGAAATTTCCATGTGCCAGGTCTGAATCTCATGGGCTGATGCTGATTGGTGAAGGAGAAATTGAATCATTATGGTCGTATAGTTCAGGGGAAGTTTTTTCTTTTTTTTAATGCAGAGAAAAATGCATTTTCCTTCTGGTAAGACTCATATTTTAATTTGTACTTGAATTTTAGTTATATTTCACAACCTTGAAGAACTTTCCTTGTGAAACCATTCAATGCTGAGTCCAAGGTTTTCTGCCTGTCACTAATGTGAGAGTTTGTGTGCAGCCAGTTCATACAAGCATGTTCCCCACCATCAAGTGTGTTCATATGCCTGATTGCTTGTGTTGTTAAGAATACACCAAGTAAGCAGATGAACATGTAAAACCCCCAAACTAGGCAATGTGTAAAGCTGGCAGATTGCCTAAGCTGATAATGTTTTTTTTATCTCTGATTTGTTTATTGTAATTTGTCTCATTAAATATGATTGATGAAGATTATGATAATCATATCTATATCACATTCACACTTTGTAAAACGCTTCAGTTTTATTGTGCTATGCAATATTTAGAGTGGTGTTTACTTCCCCCAATTAATGAGCAGTGAGCGTCTAACTCATGCCATTTGCTGTTTCAAAGAATAAAACATTGAGAAATAAACATGTTAACTTCTTTCTCAAACTTTATGGTTGAATGGTGGATACAGACAAGAGAATAGACAGTTACAATACAGAACACTAAGTACTATAGAGAAAAGTAGTCAGAGAACACAGAGCACTAAGCAGGGATACCAGACACAAGGAGTACCCTTTCCCCAATGATTCAGTTTTAAAAACTAGAGAGGAAAGCATCAGAATTGTACATTGCCTTAGTAAGTTTGGTGGTTTGAAAGAAAATGCCCTCCTAAGGGAGTGTCACTATTAGGAGGTGTGGCTTTATTGGAGTAGATGTGGTTTTGTTGGAGGAAGTGTATCACAGTTGGAGTGGGCTTTGAGATCTCTATTGCTCAAGCTTCACTCAGTGTGACACTCAGTCCACTTCCTATTGCCTTATGATAAAGATGTAGCCCTCACCACGTCTGCTGCATCCTTCCATGTTGTCTTTTGAGATAATAATGGACTGAACCTCTGAAACTGTAAGTGAGCCATCTTAATTAAATGTTTTCCTTACAAGAGTTGCAATGATCATGGTGTCTCTTCACAGCAACAGAAATCCTGGCTAAGACAGAAGTTGGTACCAGGGACTGAGATATTGCTGTGATATACTTGATCAGGTTCTTGTTTGGAAGAATTTGGACTTTGGTACGTTGGGTTAGGAAAGCAGAGGAATGCTTTAAGCATTGTTTACTGGGTCATATTCATAGGATCATGGAAGACAGTGGTGCTAAGTGTGATGTAATGAACTGTGGGGGCTGCCTCAAAAGGTTTCGGAGGAGAAGAATGCTAGTGTGTTGCCTAGAGATTGTTCTTGTAATATTTTGATAAAGAAAGTGGCTGTTTTTTGCCTGAGGCTAAAGTGAAGAAGTTTTGGATTAATCCTAATGGTAGATGAAATCTACCTAGCCTAGTATTGACTCTGTTGTGTGGTTATTAGTAGTAACTCTAATGAAGATTTATATTGAAAAGGAGAAAGTTAAGCAAGTAAAAATACAAAATTTACAGATTGATTTTAGGGGTGGAATAGAACTGAATCTTGTGTTCAAGGAGATCAATGGATTAAGAAATGAGATAAATGAGTTGGTGATCTAAGGGCAAGATTCCACCAAGCTAAGTCTCCAACTGTGTAAAGGAACTGAAGAAAAGCTTAGAGCTGGGTGTGGTTATACACACCTTTAATCCCAGCAATAGGAAAGCAGAGGCTGAGAGCGGTCTCTGAATTTAAGTCTAGCCTGGTCTACAGAGTAAGTTCAAGGGCATTCAAGCTTAGGCATTGAAGGACAGAAAGCTGGTGAAGATGTAACTGGATAAGCCAGCCATGTTCCAGACCCATTAAGGAGTAGAACTCGGCAGCTTCAGCCATGTATTCTGGATAGAAGAAATGGATTATGGAATTTTCCTTCATGTCTAAGGAAAGCTGTTGAGGTTAGGCATGTGTCAACCTACAGAGGCCATTATGTGAAGCTGTGAAGCTGAAGCCTGGATTGCCCTGGAGAATCCAAGATGTTAGAGATGCTAGAGCCATGGGATACCTGCTGAGGAGAGCTGCTAACAGGGAGTGGAATCAGGCCAAGAGAAAGAAATATATTGTAGTCAACAGAGCTAAAAGGAGTTGGAGATCCAAACAGCATCTCCATCAGACGTGTAGATGAAGAACTTGGAGTTTGCCCTGCTTGGTTTTGGTGTTGCTTTGGTCCAGTATTTCCTCATTATGCTCCCTTCCCCACATTTTGGAATGGTAATGTATACCCTGAACCATTATATGTTGGAAGTATGTAATCTGTTTTTCTATTTCGATTTTATAGGGAATTACAGTTAAGAGATTGTATGAATCTCAGAATAGACTTTGAACTTTGGACTTTTAAACATTGTTGGGACTGTGATAGACTATGGGGACTTTTGAAGTTGGAATGAAAGCAGTTTTGCATTATGATATGATTTCAAGTTCTTAGGGGCCAGGAAGTAGAATGTGGTGGTTTGGAAGAAAATAGTTCTCAAAGGGAATGATACTATTAGAAAGTATGGCTTTGTTGAAATAAGTGTTGTCTTGTTGGAGGAAGTATGTCATTGTGTGAGTGAGCTTTGATGTCTCTTTTGCTCAAGCTTCACTCAGTTTGACAGTACACATCCTGTTGCCTTCTGATCAAGATGTAGCCAGCACCATGTCTGCCTGCAGGTGACAATGCCTGCTGTCATGATAATAATGAACTGACCCTCTGAAACTGTAAACAAGCTACCTCAATTAAATGTTTTCCTTATAAGTGTCTCTTCATAGTACCAGAAACCCTAATAGTAAGTAAAGCATATATACTTCCTGATGGACCAATGGCTTCCAACACAAATGTGATATAGTCTAACTTACTGATTATTTATGAGCATGAATTAGTTAAAAAAGAATAAATTTACTTTTGATTATATGTTCTATATCAATACACACACACACACAAAGGCAGAGCAATGTAACTAAGAGACAGCATCAGCCATACTATTTGGGGACCACAAATCAAACTTTCAAGGTGTGTTCTGCTTCAATCACAGTGATACATGTTGGATGTGATCTTGCAGCCCTACATTCACTGACAGTTTGCATACCTGGAGGACAAAAGTAGAGTAGAGTGAATCAAAACACTATCCAGTTCATACCTCTATTCCTCACCATGTAGCTACAGAGTCCTGTGATGCAGTTGGAATTTTATTAGTTTTTTTTCACAAGCAACAGTGTGGTTATTTCTTTGAATTTTTAGCACATGTCCAAATATTCCTTGATGATGTGCAGATTACTTTTATCCAATAATTAATTTCTCTTCACCTTAGCAGTCCATTTCAGTTTATAGGTAGGATATATGTGTAAACCTTATATTTTTACTACTTATGGTCATCAGTGGGACAATGTCACAAATACTTAATTAAGCCATCCATTCAAAGAGAGTCTTACAGATTTGTTCTCAAAGAATTGAAAAGAAAATGGGACATGGATCATCATTATGTTTTATACACAATGAGTGGAGAATGTTTCCATTGAAAGGCAGGAAGTGGAAAGAAGGAATTCTAGATTCTGGTTAAGGGGAAAGGAGTTTATAACTCCACATTATGGTGAAAAGTGACAAAAGAAAAATATTGACAAAAGAAATTAAACATTTTTGGAGGGGAGTTACTTTTAGCTTAGGTTAGACATTAGTTTAGGATGGAAGATGTGTACCTTCAATTCTTCATAATAGACTTTCTCTCATAGACTTTGCATTTGGTAATGAAACTTGCTTTGGCCATGTTGGTAGGACTGACCAGTGATTTACATGTGAAGTTTATAGTATTCCCTTTTCCTCCATGAGGTGGGTGTCATTTGGTAAGCTCTGGAGCCTTGGGACAATGAGAGATGTGGAACTAAAGGACCCCAGCTGGCCTACCAACTCTCAATGTGAGGCAATTTCTTCTTGAAGTTTGAAGCATCAGCTGGGCTTATCCTTAATTCAACCCAGCCAACCAACACACCTGTGAAAATACAGGATTGTCCCTCTAAGCCACTGAGGTTTGTGATCATTTCTTCATTCAAACATTTTTTAGCAAAAGTTAATTATTTGGGGAAGAAATATTGGTGGACCAAGGTAAGAAGAGTCAGGCCTCTTTCTGGCTGCTTCTTATAATCTCTAAACAGAGGAAGCTATGGGGCAAATGGCTGGATATCCCAGTGGTGGAATATATTACCTAGATTGCCGAAATTTAATGACTGCTTGTTTAATCTCAGAGTGCCTGTTTTAAAAAATCAGAACCAACACACAGTGTTGGAGGTGACAGAACCATAGTTTTTGAGTCACAAATACTATGGATACTCTAAGTCTGATTTTTAAATTTGCTAAATATGGTCTAGGGAATATACAAACGCCTCGATTATAGAGTGTAATTGCACTTGTCCTTTTTGCCTAGGAAATTCTAATAAAGGGATTTTAGCAGTCTGAAAAATCAAGTGATTGACACATTTGTGGTTCTATTCTCAAATCCCCTCACATTGCCTGATAGCTTTCCAATTCTTTCTTGCCAAGATTTCTTTCCCTCAAAATACTGGATTTAGATCACACAAGTTCTACAGCTATTTGGTGAGATTATTAATGCTAAGACTTTGGATGACATACCTCCTTCTGCATCAATGCTTTGGGGAATCTAGCCACTTGTTGAATATGAAGGTTAATTGTGTCAGTGAACATACAGGATTGATGGAGAATAAGTGATTTATTTGTTTCCCAGATCAATGATCTGTCTCTCTGACCTGGATCTCAGAGTAATACATTTGTGCTAAGCCAGGGTGATAAATTCAGGGCGTTGTTGGACAGCCAAGTGGCTATGCCCTGTCATACCCCCTTGAACTGCACTGAAGATTTACACTTGGAAGCTAATGGAAACAATGGCTAGAATGTTATCTCAGTACCAGCCATCAGTGCGCGAGGTGCCACTTTACTTGTGTCATTTCATGTCAGCTTCACCACAGTCCTGTGAGGTGCTGCTACCTCTCACTAATCCAGGGAAATTGCACCAGTTCAGCTCAATGTCACTCCAGTGGGATTTGAACATCAAAACACTACCCTTGGCCTTTGCATCTTATTACTTTGTGAGGAGGTAATCATGCTAAAGCATGATTTCAGATATTCTCTCAAAGACAAAGAATATCCTTTCTATGTTCTTGTGACTAAAAGAAATTGCAATTAGAGAGTAGTTTTAAACTTACTTTACTCCAAGTTTCTTTTTATGGAACTCCAAAAATGCTTTAAATGGCTTAATCATAGAGAGGGCTGACCACTCTTGTCTCATTTACACTCTCTTAAGGTTCCTTTCAAGGGCCACCCCTTGAAACCTTCAACCAGTTTGAGTTTATGCTAGAAATAGAGGGAAAGGCACTTAAGAAGAGACACAAAAGCTATTGTGACCTCACACAAGTAAGTCCCCTGCTCTACTGTGTTTTATTATACATTTTCTGATTTAAAAATAAATCTCATGTTTAATTTCAATGATTTCTTCTTTCTGAAAATAACACATTCCTGAGAGACTACCTGAGACTCAGAACTGTAAATCACTGTCTTGGTCAGATCAAGGGTTTGAAGAGAGTCAACCCCAATAGCTTTCATGTGTCAAACTGCCTCCTGAGTCCTACAGATGTGATTCGTCACAAGTTCGCGTTTTTGTTGTTGTAGCTTTGCTTTGGTTTTTGCCTATTTAAAATGACTATGAGAAAAGCGTTTCTCTAGTCTATTTAAAGGAGTTTGGGAGACATTTCCCCCTTGGTAAATGCCACAAAAGAGACATTCTCATGAAAACTTCACTGAGAGACAGGCTACAGCCTAGTGACGGATGGCCTCTGGGAATAGTTATGAGGGAGAATGTGGAGCCAGGACCAGTAATTATGAGACACCAGTGTGAGGGGGTGGGAGCAGAGGTTGCATACATGTGAAATATTCTGAAAGCAATAATGGGAATGGAATGAGAGGAACAAAGAACAAATGCTTTGAAGAAAAGTAGTTCTCACCATAAAAAGCCATAGAATACATTCACATCTGGTTTAGCAGAAAATGCAACTAATCTTGGCTATCCTTGAAAATATATTGAAAATTTGGACATATTACTCAAAGCTATATAAGAGTAGAGAGTACTAGAGTTTGAGTGTTGGCCCTTCACTTGTGATGTGAATAACCTTGGAACCATTTCCTACATCTGACTCGTTATTTGCAAAATGGAAGGCATGAATCAGCTAGAGAAATGCATAACAAGTATGGCAGAGGCAAGAAGCCTATTATGGCCAAGAAAGCTTGAAATATAATTCATACCACAGATTTCAAGAACGCTGTCACTTGATTAGCCCTGGGAAGAGACAGATGATAGTTTCTATCATGGAACTAAAAACACATCATGTGACTTCATGGAGTGCCTGCAAAGAGCAGCACATTTTGGCATGTATGTTGTGCTGAGGGAATAGTAACTCCATAGTAGAAGTGGGTAATAAGAGAGGAATGCCTTGAGAGGATAGTGCTGGAGTGCTAGCATGAGCACCCACATAAAAAGCTGGGTGTGGTGGTGTGTGAATGTAATCCCAGCAAAGGAGCAGGGGGTGAAGACAGGAGGGTCCATGTGCTGGCCTGGGCAGCTGGTCTCGTTGAATTGATGAGCTCAGAGTTCTGTGAGGGGTTCTGTCTAATAAAATAAGGTGGAAAGTGATAGACATTGACACCAACTGGCCTTTGCATGTGCACATGTGGGCACATACATGTGCATACACATGTTCACACATTTCCCCTCCTCCTTTTCCTCTCCCACCTCTCTATTCTACTCTTTCTCTCTGTGTATCTGTCTGTCTGTCTCCCAAAATATTAAAGAAGAGGAACACTTTTGGGGAATTACCTTTGTATCTCTATCAAGTTTATGCTACAGGTATAATTTTCAGGTAAATTTAAAATGTTTTATGCTATTATTTTCATTACATTTATTATGCATGTGTGTGTGTGTGTGTGTGTGTGTGTGTGTGTATGTGTAAGACAGCGTGAATGTCAGCATGGGGGGTAGAGGTCCAAGAACAGCTTGTGGAAGTCAGCTCTTTCCTCCTACTATATGACTTTCAAGGACTGACCAAGGGTTCTCAGGCTTGGCTAAACTATTTCAGAACCCCCCTTATAGGTTCAAATCTTTGCTTTCCTTGTGTGATTTGATGATACCCCTTCCAGCCTCAGATCTCCATCCATAGAATGGGAATAAAAATATCATTCACTCCTTTTTTGGACAACAGATGACTTATGAGGAATGATAGTGGTTTGTAGTCATCTAACACACGGCAGCTATTGTTACTTAAAAGGTCACAGTTCCTTTAGCGTAGAAATGAGCCTCATGAATCTTTGTCATCTTCATTGTGTTGAGCACAATGCATGTCCTATATTAGGTATAATAAATCTTCATTCAATAGATGAATAGCTAAAATGTCTTGTTTAATGTTCTTGCCTTTGGTTCTAATTGCCATCATATGAGCTTTTGTTTGATTTAAGAGACTTTTTTTCCTCTGAAGGATCAACCGAGTACCACCTTTGACTTCAGAGCATATCTCCAAGACACAAAAGCCACAATAGACATAAATTGGCTGTCACGGGTGTGTAGCTGTTAACGACATATTCTGATGACACTTAAACATTGGGCATACTTTTGGTTTGGAACTCAGACATCCACTCATTTCCCAGCACTATTTAGTCTGACAAGTCACATTGTGAAAGTTAGTTATGTCTTTGAACTTAATTTCCTCATTCATAAATAATCACCTGTATCATCAACGTGAAGATTAGCTGAGACAGCATTTGTCTAGGGCCCGATGCAAAACAGGCAAGGCAGGGTTTTGAAACTGAGTGTATGAAGCCAGAACTCAAACTCCTGATATCACATTTCAAAAAGGATTTTAAGCTCATTGAAGAAAAGAGTCATGTCTTATTCAGAGCTACTTTGCATATAGCGTGGTACCTAGCATAAGGCAGGTCAAAGTGGAGCTGCATAATCAATACTTATGGCACTGAATTGCTTCCAACTACTACTCATATATTGAGTGAATCAAGAACATTTCTCCAGGAAAATGTGACTTTAGGTACTAGGAACCATAATTAATTCACAAAAATAAGGCATGACAAAAAAACCCTGCCTCACTTAATATTATTTAAGCAGCTGTCAAAAATTTAAAAAAAGAATCAAAGGCATAGATATAATACTCCTTCATTTCAATAAAGCTGTCTGCAAATTGAACAACGTGGATTGGGTTTAAGGCACATTAAGGAGAGCCCAAATCCAATTACACTGGCTCCATGAGTAGGTTTGGTTTGGGGCCTACATATTTTGAAGCATATGTCAGGAATGATTTATCCATCAGTTTAGTAACAGGACCAGGAATCCAGGTTCTTCTGTTTTTCTGACTGACAACAGTGTCAGCTTCATCTTGCATGCCAGTTGCTCTGGTAGAAAGTGGGCTCCATGTTTTTCCCTCCTCTCTAGAAAAAGAGTGTGTTGAGAAAGAACATGCCATTCCATGTACACAACATATTTTTGTCAACATAATGTGCCCATTCCTTACCCAGTCCTTGTTGTCAGTGAAATGCTATGCATAGATATGCCAAGACAAGGAGTCCTGGCAAGGCACAGGTATTATGTCTATATTTGGGGATTAATCCCTCACCTTTCCTTGTTTCTACATAGGGATGGGAGAGTAGAGTGGAGAAAGCATGATGGAACACAGTGACATGTCTCCAGCCATGTAAATATTTTAAGTGTATGCTATAGTTGGATCAGTTAGTAGCTGATAAATAGTTTAATAATTAACAAGTTAGAGAAACAAATATATCACATACTTTAGGCATCTTCCTCTCCTTTATCCCATCAGCCTAGATTAAGTTAGGTGAACCTCCATCCTGCCATTATGCACAGATCCACATCATTTCACATAAATCATCATGTAAATTATACCATTTATGTGACCATGTTACCATCAACTTATACAGATTTTGAAACCAGGAGATCTTTTTCATTCATACAAGAACTTGGTATTGTTATAAGCTTAGAGCTCAATTTTCAAAATATTTGCTTAGTGAGCAAACCAAAGGATGGGCTTCAAGATGCAATATTTTTATCTTAATACACATGAAACAGAAACTCCCTAAGTGAGTGTAGATGTATTGTGAAACTGACGAGCAGTGTTCATTACATAACTGTAAAAAAAGTGCACACTGGATTAAGGTTTAGTTAAGATTCTTCCTCCTCCTGGAATTCAGAGATTTTCTGAGTTTACTAATGCTGATTCCAGCATATGCTTTATGATGTGGCCCAGATGTCTCCTTTGTAGAAGTCAAGATATGCTTGGGAACAAGAAGATCCTTGTTTGGTTCATGAGAATTTGAGACATCTTTGCAGAAGAATAAACTCTACAAAGGAAGAATATTCCATTCCTCTTGCCAGCCATGATGACTAGTCCTTGCTGATTGTGATCTGGCATGAACTTGGCATTCTCTGTCTACTTATGGGTTAGATGCCGAGACAACAAGAAACATAACTTAAAAGAAGTTTCGTGAGCCAATATCATAAAAGGGAAGGGGCCAGGAACTTCTTATCAGCTTGAGCAATCAAGTGGTCTTCAAGGAGAATAAATAAAAGCAGAAGTCAATATGGAGGATGCTCAGTGTTTACCTAGTGTTGAGCACTGGGCAGGCCCTCTGGCTGAAGGGTAATGTATATTTGGAGATAAGGTTCCTGGCTACATTAAAGTTTAGAGTTTGGTTGCATATTTGTTGAGCACATAGGCATACATATACACAGAGAGAAACGGTACAAAGCAGCATTCAAGGCAGTAGAGGGCAATGAGAAAAAAGAGAGTGTGTTCCATATGGCATTCCCTTCCACTCAGGCTACAAACCTGTGGTAACTTGTTCAATTCATTCTGCTCTATTCATTCTATTAGAACCGACTTTCTAGAGTCGGAGGCCTCCCTGATTATTCTGTACAGCTTCAGTGCTGATTTTTGGAGTCATATTTTTTTTTTGGTTTTTCGAGACAGGGTTTCTCTGTAGCTTTGGAGGCTGTCCTGGAACTCACTTTGTAGACCAGGCTGGCCTCGAACTCACAGAGATCCGCCAGCCTCTGCCTCCCGAGTGCTGGGATTAAAGGCATGTGCCACCAACGCCCGGCTTGGAGTCATATTTTAACAACATATTCATAGCTATAAAAGTCACACACTTCTTTTTGATGGCCATTCATATTTATTCCATTATGTTATATAATAGACTTTAATTTTTATTTTATATTTGATAGTTGTATGCCTATATAGAGTATACTGTGATCATATCCACACCCAGTTACCCCTTTCTCTCTGCTGTTTACTTCCTTATCAACCAATCCCCCTTCCAACCCCCACATCATGTCCTTTTTTTTCTTTGAAGATGTCCATAAACACTGTGTTTTGGTGGTCAGGATGACTATGCCACACTTGGAAGGTTGTTCACATGTTCCTCTCCACCCTCTGGCTCTTAACCATCTTTACTCCCTCTCTTGATGTTTCATTGACCTTGGGAGGGGTGATACAGGCTGAGCACTCAGCAGCCATTTCTTAGCACTTTGACTAGCTGTGAGCCTCTGTATTTACTGTTGTCCTCTGTTAAAAGATGCTTTCCAGAACCAGGCTGACAGCCTCACTCTTCTATGGGTTTATTCCTATTCCTATTCCTATTCTGATGAGTTCATTTTGTTTTATCTTATTCTATTTTATTATCATTCTGTTTGTTTGTGCCTGCTTGTTTTCTATCAAGAAACAGAAAGGGTGTGGATCTGGATGGGAGGGGAGGTGGGAGGAACTGGGAAGAGTTGTGGGAAAGGAATCCATAATCAGAATATATTCTATGAAAAAAACTATTTTTAATGAAAATGTAAAAATTTAAAGGACATTTTAACTACATGCCCATTTAGCAAAATATCCTCTGGGGCCTGTGATCTCTCCAGCAATAGGCTTAGTAAAAGGTATATATTTTCTCCCATAGAGTAAGCCTCAAATCCAATCAGGAAGCAGTTGGTTGAATATAAGCAGCCTTGTCACTATTGTACCAGTGGACAGATCTCTCCCAGAAGGTCAGAACTGTAGCATACAGAGTCAACAGTTGAGAAAGGCTATTCATGACTTTTGTCCCAGTGGCTTGCCTAGTACCTTCGGGTGCTGTGAAAGCTCAGCAGGCAGAACACTTCCAATTTAGCTCAGGCTTGACTTCTCTGTGCCTTGTACTCGAAGTGTATGGAGCGTTCACGAGTAAGGACTTCCCATACAGTTCTGGTGGGCAACCAAGAGCAAGAGTAACACCTGTATCGTTTTTGGGAACCTCTGGGGGTCAACAATGCAGAGAGGTATTCCACTCTTGGCACTGGGATTTTCTGTTAAAACTGTTAACTTGTGGGAGCATGAGGGGTCAACCCATGCAAGGTACCTCTACTCAAAAAAAATTTTTAATGAAATTGTGTATTTTAATTAGTTTACGTAGTAGTAGGTTTCGATATGGTTCTACACAGCTTCAGTTCTGTTTACCCCTCCCCATGACTTAACTTTTCCCCTCCCCCTTGGCACCCATCCTACTTTAGGCTTTTCTGTTCCTAATGTTTTGCACACTGCTTTCACACACTTTCTCATACTTTCACACATTACTCTTACACGGATCACACGGACATGAACATCACTGGCACACGATGTATATAGTTCTCTTTCTTTTACTTTTTTTTTTTACTAACTTACAAGGTTTTCCACATGTTTTTTCTAGGTTACTTATACATATGCAAATACAGAGGCGAACTCACTTACTCTGGAAGTGAAGGCATTAAGACCTTTATATTCTATTTCCTATTTTTCTATGTTATTGATTTAAACATCAAAGAAATACTTAGGTAAATTTGTAAAATTCCCTAAAAGAGAAAAGTAATATTTCCTCTTTTGAGGCAGGCAAGCACAGAGAATTGTTTAGGAGCCTGGCACTCTATTTGGATTTTGTTGGGTACTCCCTCCTCTTCTAATAATGCACTTGGCAGCCTAGCATTTTTCCCTGCATGTTCTATGCCACACACATCCCTCTCTGAGCAATGTGCCTATAAATTTCAGACCCCCAACTGCATCAGGGCATACATACAACCCCCACAACAATAAGATGTGTGTCTCTTCCTCTAGTAACAAGAAAATTTAGACAGTTTCTATTCAAATATATCCCCAATGTATCCAAGTATAAAAAACAGACAGAGGAATTAATCCTTGGTTAGTTGGGGCTGCATGTACAGTAATGTAAAATTGTGTCCTCAATTAAATTTTTATGAATAATTTTCTATTTACCACCTTATGCATGTGCACAATTAGACATGCATATAATTAAAATATGACACATTATGGGAAGGGAATGCAGAGCAGACAAAATTACTATATGACCCCTAACCTAGCTATTAAAAGAGAATCAGGAGCTGGAGAAAAGGCTTAGCAATTAAGAGCACTGATTGATCTTCCAGAGGACGGGGGTTCAATTCCCAGCACCCACAAGCCAGCTCACAATTGTCTGCAATTCCAGTTCTAGGGGATCTGACATCCTCACACAGGCAAATGAACACATTAAATTAATTAATTAGTTAGTTAGTTAATTAACAGAAACATTGCCAGAAAGATGGCTCATCAGGTACAGTGCTTGCCACCAAAGCTGATGACTTGAGCATAATCTCCATCTCACATGGTGGAAGGAGAGAACTGACTCTCTCAACACCCATTCCCAGGCAGTAAATAAGTAATAGAATTAAAAATAAACAAACCACCACCACCACAACTACAACAACAAAGGGAACCACTTTCACTACACCCACTGAAACCATAAAAAGAAGCCACAGCAGTAGGCAGGGCCCTTGAGCACTTACTCATGAAGCCTGCTGTCAATCTTAGTAGTGTATTCGTTTCTAATCTGTACTGTTGCTTCATTCTAAATAAAGTTGTTTTGCTACTTTTTGCAAATCTGTGTGAATGCTTCTTTTTCAGTTCTTTGGTTAAGTGGGCCAAGAACGTGGAAACACCGGGCTGAGATCCCAAGCAACAGTAACACTTTGAAATTACCAATGAGAAGCTTTTGTGACAGCCAAATTTCTGTTGCTATGAAAAATGTCTAAGACAAAAACAACTTGAAAGGAAGAAAACTTTATTTTGGGTCGTGGTTTCTGAGGTTTGTTTAAATAAGTTTTTTTATTGTTCCTTGAGAATTTCATATATGTATGTGATGTATTTGCTTCATAGTCACCCCCACCAAACTCTTACTCGATCACCCTTCCTCATACTCCCAGTTTCATATACTCTGTATTTTTTTATAACTCACTGAATCTAGTTTTGGTCATATACACACAAATACAAGGCCATCTTCTAGATCATGGTCATCCTACCATGGACCATGCACTTAAAGGAAACTGATTTTTTCTCCAGCCTTCAATTATTAATAGCACCTCAGCTAAGGGTGAGTGCATAAGTGATGCTCCCCCATTCACGCCACTACGGCATTCACTCATGGCATATCATGCCAGGTCTGTTGCTATTGCAATTCTCAGCTGGGTCAGACTGCTGATGGCTTGTCTCTCCCAGCAGCCTGCACAGTATTTTCTGTTACTATGAAAGATGGCCAGCAAGGAGAAGGCTTCTAGTTCTATAAAAGCTTGCATTTCCAAGTCCTATGACCAATTGCATAGTTTTCAGCAATAACATCTGTCTTAGTCACTGTCCTATTACCATGAAGAGACATCAGGACCAAGGCAACTCTTATGAAAAAAAGCGTTTAGTTGGGGGCTTGCTTACACTTTCAGAGGTTTGGTTCTTTGTGGGGAACATGGAAGCACACACAGAGCAGGAGCAATAGCTAAGAGCTACATACTGATCCATAGGCAGGAAGGAGGACTCTGGGCTTGGCAAGGGCTTTTGAAACTTTAAAGCCCACCCCAGTGACACACTTCCTTTTAAAAAGGCCACACCTCCTAGTCCTTCTAATCCTTTCATATAGTGCCACTCCCTGATGACTAAACATTCAAATATATGAGTCAACAGGATCCATTTGAATTCAAACCACCACAGTGTCTTACCATTCAAGAAATGACATTAGCCTGCACTATTTTGGTGGTCTTTAGATCCCTGTCTGTCCAACAACTTAAAAGAAGTTATTCAGTACCTGGTAGCCAGTTTTCTATTTGGCAATGTATGACTTCTGGGCAAAGCACTGTATTTATGTAGAAATAATTCTGTTTAAACTATTTTAGTGTATCAGTCAATTTATCTGTTGAGGAAGCTTATCAAATAGGTTTCTATATGGCTTTTTCAAATATTGTTAGCAACCCCTCCTCCT
This sequence comes from Mesocricetus auratus, assembly GCF_017639785.1. NCBI lineage: Eukaryota > Metazoa > Chordata > Mammalia > Rodentia > Cricetidae > Mesocricetus > Mesocricetus auratus. The sequence goes on along the minus strand of NW_024429266.1, from coordinate 28,735,933 downwards.
TCCCATTTGAACCACATCCCCATTATTCCTGTTCCCCTTCCTATCACTTATACTATCTCCTTCACTTAAACTCTTGTTCCTTCCTCCAAATGACCCATTTCTAGTGTCCTAGTTTTAGTTTGTGATCAGCTGGCTGTGTGATTTGGGTGCCTACAGTGAGGCATAGGAAAAAATCTTATCACCCCAAGGCAGCATGAAAGCAAGCAAAGCAGGGACCAGATTCCAGGATCCCTTTCAATGACACACTCCTGATCACCTAGCTTCCGTTCCATAAGGCCCTACTTCTTAGTCCATCAATGCTTAGCCTACTACCTTCTTTTGGCACTGCAGGCTGGTAACCAAATCTTCAACACATAGCCTTTGGGTGTCATTTAAGATACAAACTATAATACTTTCTGATTCTGACCAATGCAATCACTCCTATCCTTAGGGGCATGGCATGTTTGTAAACAGTTGATGTTGGTGTTTAATATCCTCCTCCATGCAGGAAGAATAAGCAGAGGCAAACACTGGTCTTGATTTTGTCCTGCAGCCCAAAGGCAACCCTTTAACAATGGACAAAAATGTAATATAGGCAGATGAATATTTTCCAAGCTGCTTTGAAAGCCTGTGTGTGGAGAGAGCACAGTGGGTTGGGAGTTTTAATTCCCATTCTGCTAGATGTAGTTCTGTGGTCTTACAGAGGCACAGAACGTCCCCTGCCTTCAGTTTCCTTCCTTATGAAAATGACTCTGGATTATCTAAAAACTGAGGATTATTGAGGATTTTCACCTTTTTACTTTGACAAGCAAAGAAATTGAAAATAAAATAACAAGCAACAAACAAGTAGTCAAACAGAAAACACTCATCAAACTCAAGTTCAGTCAAGAACGAAGTAAAGGACGCTTTAACACTAAAATAATATTAAGATAATCTTATAAATATGAAAGTTATCTGTAGATCAAAACCTTGGTGCTTGTCTCTTTCCTCCATGGCCAAGTGTAAAATTTGGCATGAACTTTATTTGAGCGCTTCAGAAGTTGGCCTGCTTACATTATTGTCCTATTCCATCCTCTTAGTGTGCTATGAACATTCGATTGACCTTACATGGCTTGAGTGGCATTGATTTGAGTGACAAATTAAGAATGCAGAAGGCCAACTATGCTCTTCATCAGAACAAAGAAATTCAGTATTGGCAGAAGGCTGCAAATCTAGAAGTGAGCAGCTTTTACATGCTCTGCACTTTCCTAAGTGATGAAATTCCATAGAAAACAGAACAAATACAAGACCTGACTTTAAGGAACATATGTTCTAGTAAAGGGACCTAGAGTATTAATAGATACACAAGCAATATATCACACATCATGTTGGCACAGACATTGTGGGCAAAACCAAAACCAAACAGTGTACCTATGAAGAGAGAGTTACTCAACTCCAGAAAGTGACTGGGGTGTGGGAATGGGGTGGTGTCTTTCTGAGAAGAGTGCAGAAGCAATTGGAGAAAGATATGATAGCCACATATGAGGCAAGAACATTGTTGGCAAAGAGAGTGATTTCAGATGCCAGCGTGTGATGGATACAGTTGGGCAACATCTGAGTACACAGTGACACCAAGACTGAGATAACCAGAGCTAGGTTTCTGGTAGGTTCACAAAGGATCTTATGGGTTTCACTTAAGATTGACTTTCCCTAGAGAATGGTGAGCCATGGGATGATGCTGTCCAGAGGAGCAGAGCAGCCCAGCAGGTGTTTGCTGGCTTCTTAACAGGCTGATTCCAGAATAAGCAGAAACAGGGAATAGAGTTGATACTATAGTGCTGGTCTGTGAAATGATAAAGAATATTTATAGCAGAAGAAAGGAAATACCTGGAAATATGTCCCTGTGGTGGTGCTCTTGTCACTGTTTTGGAGTTTAGGATATAATATTATCTAATGATAAAATGGGTAAATTTGGAAGAATCTTTCCAAAATATACATGTTTTATAACATACATGAAATACTTTTTTTGACTCATTACTTAAATCTTTGTCCTCTAGTTCCCTCTGAACTGATGATTTATATTTTATGTTCCCTTAAAACTTTCCTGTAATGTGTACTCTTCCTGCCAGCCTGGTCCCAGAGCAGCATCAGTCCCAAATGAACAAGCAGGGCACTATATTAATTATGAAGCTGTTGGCCACTTGCTCCTCGACTCCTAGTCCCACCTATCTTGCTTCCCTATTGGTCAACAGTGCTTTATTTATCAACCAATCAGACAAACATACACAGAAGGACTTCCCACATCATCTCCTCTTTTCTGTCTAAATAAAAGGAAAGGTTTTTTAACTTTGACATAGTAAAATATATAGCAAGGCAGTTATTAAGCAAGAACTATAAATACAATATTTAGTCCATTAACATTTAGCAAGATTTAAAGAAAATATCTATCCTGTCTTTGTGAGTCTTAAGTCTTATATGTAGCTTATCTTTTATCATAACTAAGAAAAACTACTATTATAACTATCTGTCTTCAACTCCATAAATACCACAAAAGGATAATATATAAACACTAGAATTGACAGAGACATCTCGCTACCTGGACAATCACCCAAAGTTCCTCTGTAATGTTGGGGCATCCATCTTCAGCCCATAGGCCACAGTGTGTCTGGAAGACTTCTTAGAAAAGCAGGAAATTTTAACATGTCCGTCTGTATTGGCAGTCTGTGAGTCATTTTTCTGTGTCCTGCAGAAATGTCTGGTAGACTCTTTCATGAAGCATGAACCCTTTAGGACTGTCCATCTTGTTTTATAAGTTTAGCAGTCACTTTCCTGTGGGTCCTGAAGGTCTACTTTATACAGCAACAGTCAAACAGTCCAGGAAAGAGCAATTTCTTGCCTAAATGGCTAATCTTGCCATGTTGAAAGCAAACTCCATAATGAGTTTCTTTGATGCCCATCTTCCTTTGAGACATAACTGGTGTGCCAGGAGTAGTTGTATCTCACTATCATGAAAAACCTTAAACCATTTAAATGCCATATATTCTGTAGGTCTTTGGAAGGTTTGAAGAAAATCTATCCATCTCAAATATATCTCTGTATATCTAGAAAACCTAACTAACCTAACTATAAGTTATGACTATTATAAGTAGCTATCTATAATCTGTATTTAATTATACATTGCATTTTTAAATGAGTTATACAAACACAATACCTAAACAAGAGGAGAAATATACATATCAAAAGCTGACCTTAAATTTGTTTTAAAAATGAACATCCATACCAATACAAAGTATTTATTTCTATACAATAATCCCCATTTTACCTTTAAAAAGAGATTGGCTGTGATCATTAACCATACCAATACAAAGTATTTATTTGTATACCATAATCCCCATTTTACCTTTAAAAAGAGATTGGTTGTGATCATTAACCATACCAATACAAAGTATTTATTTGTATACCATAATCCCCATTTTACCTTTAAAAAGAGATTGGTTGTGATCATTAACCATTTTTAACCAACCCCATTTAAATGAAAACAAAATTTATAAACAATATTTGGGAATTTGGGCATTATTCATTCCAAACTGCTTCCTGCTGGTTGGGGGCGCTGTCCATACCATGGGGATCATGACAAAACACAGAAACCTAGCCAGGTACTTGTTTTTGGAGTATGCACAACTGCAACATCTCAGCTGTCTTAGATGTTGGATCACCTGGGACACCGTTTCAGGGGGTCTTGCTTCATCTAAACACACTAGTATGGAAGGAATTCATAGCTTTACATTTTCTGTGGAAATACAAGTAGGAATTCTTTTCCCAAGTAACCCATCCTTATATTTAAATTTAGAAGTCAATGCATTTTCAAAATATATAAGTTGGATTAATTCAGTAGCATTTCTTTTAGCAGTTATTGCTATTTCCTTAGCAGTCAAACAATTCAAAGACAATACAATATCTAGACTCTCTTTGTATTTTCCATCTTTACGTGGCTTTTTTTATTACTCTATGTCTTTTAATTTTACTTTTTACTTTTTTGAGACAGGGTGTCTCTGTGTACTTTGGCTGCCCTTGAACTTCCTCTGTACGCAAGGCTGGCCTTGAAATCACAGAGATCTGCTTGCCTCTGCCTCCCAAGTGCTGGAATTAAAGGCATGTGCCACCACAGCCCATATTCTCTATTTCTTTTACCATTATCCTGTTTCTTTTTGTCTCCCAAGCCTACATATATTTTTAAACACACTGTAAACCTTTTAGAGGTTTTACTTCCATCTGAATCTGACTTTACTGTAAATCTTTATGTTTTTCTGGCCACGTGTCTTTTATCTGTTAAAAGCCATGGCTGTTTTTAACTTCTATCTTTCCAAGATGGCAGGCATAAGTTTACCCCCAGCACTGGCTGTGCAAGTTTCTGCTTGTCTCTAGCAAAACAGAGCCCACCCGAGAAAATGCTGCTATCTAGAAGCTGTGTTTAATCTCTGTTCTTCTGTTTCTAAAGTCCCTTGGAAGTTTTTGTCAAATTTTAAGTGGAAGTTCTTAATACTCATGTTACTGGTGCCATTATGTACCGTGTATACTTTCCTCCCAGCTGCCTGGGTCCCACCGGTGCCTCAGCCCACAAATAACACACAAGACACTATATTAATTATTAAGCTGTTGCTTGCTTGCTCTGGTTTCTTAATAGCTATCTCTGACTTAATTATTAACCCATAATTACTAATATATATTTTCATAAGGTCTTATCTTACCAAGGATGCAGCCTCATGCATCCTCTCTTCCCAGGATCACATGGCAACTCTCTACTCTTGCCTTCATTTCCCAGAATCCTCCTCGACTCCTAGTCCTACCTATCTTGCTTCCCTATTGGCCAACAGTGCTTTTATTTATCAACCAATCAAGCAAACATATACACAGAAGGACTTCCCCCATCACTTTCCTTTATAGTTTTACTGTTACCATTGCTTTACATAACCCATGGAAATGTTGTGTGCTAATAAAGTGCACAAAGTCTTGATGGTTTAATGTGATTAATGTGCCGATCCAGTGTGTCAGCAGAGAAACTTTGATCTTCTCACATACCAGTTGAGAGACACTCCACCATAACATTTGGATTCATAACTGCAGAGACCAGAAAAGCATACAGTGTAATACCCACCAGTTTTCTCCACACTTCATTGGTATTCATCATACAACCATGCCTAATGCTCAGATAATGTAGAATCATGCAATTGTGTTATGTGCCTGAAGAATAATAAGTGGGAAAAGATGAAACACTTCTAATAACTCTCACAGTCTGGCTCTGGTTCTCACTAAATACTTGCCTTAATCTTAATAATTTTAGCTTTGCTATCCTGGTTCCCTTGCTTACCTCAACTGGACTTTTTGTGAACTATATTCTCGAATGAGTCAAGCCATTCATATGATGCCTTTGGTATCTGCTATTCTCAATGCATACTTAATTTTTTCTTTACTTTGGTGGAATAATTTTTGTAGTTGGAAAATCAATCAAAAATGATATTAAGAAAAATACATCTCCTCAAGCCACCCATACAAAGAAAGCATCCGATGATTCCTGTAGGTCTCTTCCCTTTTTGACATGTCTTTCTTTATTCATCCGTTTAGTTGTTGTTGTATATTTTGGTTGTGTTGTGTTTTAACCAGCCTCTTTTAAAATAAGTATTCTTTCCTTATTAAATAAGTATTCTTTGAAAATGCCATACAGGTATACAATCCATTTTGACCATTTTGTCCACCCCGACAACCTCCCTCTCAGAAAACCCACAACACATCTCCCTCCCAACCTCATGTCTTTGTTTTTTAAATTAATAACCCACTGAGTCCAGTTGCTGCTGCCCATATGTGCATGGGTGTGGGGCCATCCACTGGGGTGTGGGCAACTTACCAGCAGTTTCCAAAGAAGTGTGATTCTCCCTCCCTCAGCAGCCATCCGCTGCCAATAACTCTGCAGTTGGGGGTGGGTCTTCCAGAAGCTCTTCTCCATATGTGCCCCTCCCCCATCTGTGCTGGAATTATGTCTGGCTTGGTCCTGTGCAGGTCCTATGCAAGTGACCACAGCTCTCCTCTCCTCCTCCGGCTCCTTCTAGTTCTTGGTCTGCTGTGCTCCCTGAGGCTTAAGCATATGCAGGGGGTGAGGGGCTGTTGATATAGATGTGTCTCATCCCTGAACCTTGACTGTGTGTGTGTGTGTGTGTGTGTGTGTGTGTGTGTGTGTGTGTGTGTGTGGTGTGTGTTTGGGGGCAGGGTTGTATGGAGGTGTCTAGTCTATGATTGAGTGCTCACACTCTCAGCACTTAGACCACTGTTTAATCTCATCATTGACTCTCACTGTAATAGTAAGCTTCTCTGACAAGTATTGAGAGCAGCACACACCTCTGAGTAGAAACATAGATCTATGTTAAGAAGGCAGTTTGAATATCTGTTTCCTTTTCTTGTCTTTGACTTTTTCTGACTCACTACCCACTATACCTATGTGGATTTGTAATAAATATGGCAGCCCCAGAAGACGATTCTAGATTGTCTGTCACTCTTGCCCTAAGCCTAGCCAAAAGCTAATGTCGTCATTCGTTTGCCAACAATAAGAGGGCTGTAGTGTTTCACCTTTAGTCTAATGCAACAATGAGAAGCAAAGCGGAATAGTGAATGACCTCCAATTCTTAAGGCATCTGCTTTATTAATTGATGTCCCCACAAAAGTCACATGTATGGGGTGTAAAATTGATCTCATAGAAAATAAGATTACAGTATTAGTTTCCCTCATTCCAGTACAATATAGTAATGAGAGCTAACAGTAATGTACCACATGTTCCAAAGTAGCTAGAGAGGGGGTTTTAACATTCTCACTACAAGGGGATGATAATGTTTGGGGTGCTATGTGTGCTGATTGCACTGATTTAATTACCAAAAAGGACCAAATCACATTGTACCTTATACATATGTACTTATATTTATGAAGTTATGCCCTAAGTTGTAACTATCGCGCCATGAAAACCAGTCAATTGGAAATAAAACAATGAAGTAATGCCTCATTGTAAGTCTCAGCGGTAGAGACTGTTCTCCCAAAGGAGGACAAAGGCGTGGTGCGCAGGAGCAAGAGAGAAAATTCTGCGCAAGGCCTAGGAGGAAAAAGGTTTTCAAACACAGACTTTTGGAGAGCTAGGTAGGAAGTGGGGTAGCCTTTTAGTTGCTTGTTAAATAGCGGGTATGTTTTCTCTTTTTGTTCTTTCTCATATGCACTCAAACACTGCATCTCCTAGAGGGGGCATACGTGGACCGTTAACAAATAAAGTATGGGAATTTACCGGTTTTTCTCTCCAATAGGTGGCAGTGTTGTTCCGCAAATCTTTTTGGAACCCGCACAGTTGCTCAGTCACCGCCCTTGTTTTTGGTTTCAGGTGCCTTAGTTTTTAATTCCCACCTGTTTTTCAAAGAACAGGACGGACACCAGAGGTTCAGACATCACTTTTCAGAGCATTTCGTTCCGGAGAAGGACTGTATGACTGCTAGGTCAATTCTATATCAGCCACTACTTTTGTAAATGACAATGAGTTTTCCCCTTTGATTTCTCTGGACAGGCTGTGAAAGAGGGCCCCTCGTTTCAGCCTCACTTTTGTTAGTCAACAGTTGAAGTGTAATTCGTACCGCCTGAATTCATCAACTAATTAATTCACTTGTGAATTGAGACAGTGGCATTTACAGAATCTGGATTTCATGCTTTTTATGCAAAGCTGGAGGTGGGGGGGGGAGGGAGAGAGGATGGGAAGGAGAAAGGGTGAGCGAACAAAAGAAAGAGTCCCTATCTTTTTCCTTAATTAAGAGATCCACTTGTGTGTGTGTGTGTGTGTGTGTGTGTGTGTGTGTGTGTGTGTATGCACCCCACTAATAATAACCTAGTTCCACACCCACATTTTTGGGAACTGATTGTTAAAAATAAAAGTTACAAGCCAGCAATATCATTACTGAACAAAGTATCAAAAGTTACTTACAGTAGCCAAGATTTGGACTCAAGCTAGCTATCCATCAATAGATGAATGGGTTTTTAAGATTGGTATACAAACACAATGGAATACTACACACCCACAAAGGAATGGAGCTTTTTTCATTTTTAGAACATTGATAAACTTAGTCAATATTGTTAAATGAGATAAACCAGGAACAAAAGGACACACATGGATAAACTTAGTCAATATTGCTAAATGAGATAAACCAGGAACAGAAGGACAAAAACAATGTGATCTCACAGTTGGAATATGAATAAAAGGTGATTAAAGCATGGGGTTGATTGGTGATTGGAGAGGCTGAAAACCCTGGGGACAGGAGGGAAGACTGATGGGCTTGGTGGCAGGTAAAAAGCTACAGTGAGACAGCATAAATTCTGGTGTTCTGCCACAAGATCTGTTAATACACTTAGAAGTGGTATATTATAAACTTCAAAATAACTGGAAAATAGGACTTAGGATCTTCTCACTACAAAGAAATTATCAGTTTCATACACTAATTTGATTATGATTATTATATGATGTATAAACGAATTATCTATTACACCATATCTCACAAATAACAACTGCATACCAATTCAATAAAGTCATCTAAAATAGAGTAAACAACATGTTATATCTGTGAGAATTTAGCATGTGCTAGACCCTCTTCTGAGTGTTTCCTCTACAGAGTAAGAACAACTACTTTGTCCATTTTATCACTGAGGAATGGGGAGCTTCAAGGGGCCGTGTCACAGCCCAGTGGGGATCTGAGTCCTGGCAGGGTGTCAGTGCATACAGTAACAGCTGAAACTGACTAAGAACTCATCAAGTATGTGTTTATGTGTATACATTATGGCAATTAATTTTCCCACTGACATTTTAGACTGGGCATTAACTATTCTCTTTATGTTACTTGTGTTTCCCATAGGAGTTTAACTGTCTTTCTTGGAGAAATACAAATACATTCACTTCTCAACTCTTTGAACATAAGCACACAGATTTGTGCAAACACAAATTTACTAATTTAATGCCAGTAACCTCTAGAATGCTAGTGATTTGCTTTCATAAAAGAATTGGGTAACCTTTTCATGAATTGTGCAGGTTACATTTCATCCAGGATTCTAGGAAATGTCAGAAATATGCATTTAAAAAATCTGTATTGCTTTCCATTCCAAAAAAAAATACTTTAACACAGGACGCGTGATCGAATGACTAACTAGGGATCTCTGAAAATTTGTTCATTTTGAACAAAGCCTTTAAGTGGGTAAAAAAATTTATTTAAAATAGGGAAACATGCACATATGCACACACCTTTCACGGTAAACTTTTAAAAAGCAAGTATTTGTCTGTCTGTAATAAAACAAAATAGAAAACTCATAATCTCCAGCCATCTATAATTTTCCATGGCTATGAAAAACTGTAGAAAATTTAATGCAGAAAAAATCTGGAGGGAGATGAGATTGGGTGTCAAAAACCAATAATAATAATGGAAAGATTGCATCATCATTTATTGATTTCTAATCATAGCATAAGTTAGCAAGGGCAAAAAATATAGTAGTATTTTTAGACAACTCAATTCATAAAAACACAAGTATTTTCCTCATTGTTGGGGAAATGGGATACTGTGACCGATACTTGCCATGGGTACTTGTAAACTCCATACAGCTGAGCTGCAAAGTCCCTAATTAGACATCTGGCCCTTTACATAGAGGCTGAAAGATTTTTTTTAAGGGAAATGACTGAACGTTGTAAATATGTATTTAAAGTTCTGCTAAAATGATGGAAAAATATTATTGCTCTCTTTGTTGCAATTTAGAGCCATAATAAGCTGCTAGAATTCTGACGTTTATTTATCTGGAATTGAATTAATAGCTCAGTGTTTGATCAAACCTCAAGTCAGAGTTCAAACTGTGAAGAATATTCCTGTGCTCCCTGTGCTCCTGTGCTCATTCTCAAAGGGCTGGGAGGCATTCCCTAAGTCATTTTTGTAAAAAAGAAAAAAACTGGAAAAAGAGTCTTTTGAAATAATTTTGGACTTACAAAAGGAAAATAATATGTGACTCTCTAGACTGTATAAATCAGGTTTTCATGTGTTTGATATGTGTTGTTAATCAGGTTTGATTACTAGTTTTCTAATAAGAGGGAATAAAACACAGACTTCCGGATGTAAAGACTTAATAGAACTCTGTCTTGGTGGGTTTTCGATTTCCTCTGCTCTCTGGAGATACCCTAAAACCAAATCTAGTTTTACTGTGGACCCCTGTGAATATCCTACAGAAGTTTCTAAATAAAATATATTCTTCACAGTAATGTGCATTCAGGAAGGGGAAAATTCAGAGGGTGCATTTTAACCATGGTCATCTGAAAAATTAGAAAGAATGCCTGCAACCCAAGTGAGCTACCACTGGGACTCAAGCACCTTCTCACTCTTAGTGGGAGGAGAGTGGTTTGAGCATTTTCTGGAAGCCATTTGAGTAACATATTAGACAAATGAAAGCAAAAACATTTTAAAAGTATATATATTCTTTATTGACTCTGCAATTTTACCCCTGAGTTTATATTGAGGAAACCAATGGATATTTTTACAAGGATATATGGATATTCATCACCTTGTTGTTTATAGTAATGAAACAGACTTCAAATAATCCAGTGCCCATCAATCAAGGATTGATTAAATAAATGGTTTTCCGTCTGGACAACAGGATACTATACAGTCATTCAAGGGAAAGTATTTATTAACTTAGAGAATGACCATGACATATCGTTAAGTGACAGAAAGAGAATGCAAATGAAGGAAATGTGAATTTAGGTATGCATGAATATTGGACTAGATATGAGGGCTGGGCTGCCTCATTGAAAATTAACCATAATTTCACAGAGAATTCTACAGGTTACCATATTTTATTCATTGTTACTTTTCATACTTTCTGAATATATATTTGTATATTTACCTTTCTAGAAAATTGAGACTTCTACTTTACACATACACAAGAAAAGAAAATAGAAAGAAGTCCTTAAATAATAACCGTACTTTGGTCATCTAACCTTTCAAATAATCCCTTTAGCTCCTAACTTAATGCTTGTCACTACTGCTTCATGCAAGCTACTGTACTCTGACTGTGTTTGATTGCTTTTTTATCTTGGCTATTTTCTTTCTCCTATCCACTCTTCTGTTCTCCTTTTTCATCTTCTGAGCTTCATCATATCCTTCTTCTCTTCTTCTGTCTCCTCTCTACCCTCTTGCCTTGGTTTTCCTCTACATGCCCTAGCTTGCTGAGATTTCTTTGCCTGTCCTCTCTACAAACAAAAGCATACATACTTCTATGTGTCACCAATGTGTGGAAAAATCATTCTACTCAGCATGATTTTATTCCTTACTATCACAGAATTTTTTTCTCTGGAAAAATGGCAAATGAATTCATAACTAAAAAGTCTAGTAGTCTCACATTTTAAACTTTTTTATATTTCATTCTGATCTTCCCCAATATGCATAAATTGTGATATGTATTTATGGCTAAGAGTCTGGTTTGTGGCATTAATCCTATGTGTGTTCAGATCTTATCTTTACCACTGTTTACAATAGCCAAGCCATGGAGGCAGTCTAAAAACCCATACATAAATGGATATAAGATATGATATACACACATACATGGGCACACATGGAATGGAGTTTTATTCAGTTGTAAGGTAAGGAAGAATGAAATTATGTTACTTAAAGAAAATTGGTAGAAATATATGGAAATTAATATCTGAAGTAGAGGGAATCAGACAGACAAATATTGCGTATTTGATGTGGGGATAGAGAAAAATAGGGAGAAGACAAAATATTGCCAATTTTCTGCTATATATGGGATCAATCTATATTTAACGTACCAGCGAAATGAGACAAGATGGATGGAGGAAAGTATGGGGGTGAACTTGAAGAGAACACAATGATAAATATTATTTAAAATGTATAGTGGACCATTATTCTGCATTCTAATTAAAACAATAGAAGTATAAAAGAGAAATGTAAGATAAACCTTAGAATAGTAACAAGCATACAACGGATGTCCAATAGCAATTTCAGTTATGTTCTATTCAGATGTACCTTACTTTACTTATATAATCACTTTTTCTAGACATTTTAACTATGCCTATACTTCCTTACTATAAGGAAGGTGATAACAAACATTTGGCACAAATGAAAGGCTTTGTGTTTTAGATTACTGAGTTTATTTTTTGCATATAATCCACTAGGTAAAACTTCTCAGAATTAAGATGCAAGGGTTAAAGAGATGGGAGAACTCCTGTGTCAGAAGCGTGTTCCTTTCATGACAGCTCATATCTGAATGGGCATTTACAGCTGGACATGCACAGATTCTTCGTCTTAGGGTGGCATCAGGTGCTTCCATGATTGGGGACCTCAAAGCTGCCAAATTTGACTTGCTTTTATTTCAATAAGCATATCTTTGTCCATTTACAATCAGTTTTCTAAGTGCTTATCTATATATTAAATTTCATCTTGTATAAATAAAACCTTCCATAGTACCCAGAATTATCAATATTCACCACAAAATTCCAGTCATCCCTAATTAACTGTCACAGAAAACCAGTTTCTTAGGACAAGGTCTTAAAGTCATTATCTAACCTTTTCTCCTACCTCGTTTTCTTTTAAAATACAGGCCATCTCATCAAGTCTGATTTTTTTCTTTAATAGCATGTGAAATGTGATTCACTTAAAGTCAATCCATGCTGCAAAAAGGCAGGAATGGGCCAGAATGGGCAGGAAACAGGTTTTTCTCACTTTTGTGTCCTACACCTCAGTTATGGTTAGGAAACATTTGATGTATGTTTTTGTCAAAAACTATTGAGGGTGGGGGGGGTGCAGCTCAGTAGCTGAGAACACTGAGTTTGAGCACCAGCACCACAAAGCAAAATAAAAATTGAACTTCATGCCCAGATTAACTTCCTGCATATAACTTACACTGGATAAAGCCCACTTTGATTTTTTTCTAATGCAAGAATACTTCTCATTCAATTCCTAGTACATTGCTTTCAGTATTTTAAAATAAATTCAATTTCTAGTATTTTTCCTTGATTTTACATTTCGATCTGGAGACACTTTTCAAAAGGTTGAAAGTTAACAGAAATCTCGCCTTGGTGGTCTCATTTAAAAGAGTGTACTTTCCCCACAAGGATTTGAGCCACACATTGTGTCTTGTAGCTTTCCATTAACCGAGAATGCAGAGTGCAGCAGGTGCTCTCTACTCTTGAAGCAAGGACACCGCCTCCCTCCTGAGCTCAGCCCCCAGGGTCTCCTCATTGGCCATATGCAGCACTTGATGATCACACCCTGCTCAGTTTTTAAAGTTACTTTATTTTTTATTAACAGCTCATAGAGATAGATGATGTACCCTATGTTTGCATTCATGTCTGTATTAGGTGTTGGTCATCTCAGGTATAACATGTTCAATCATTTTGTTATAATGAGTATATTAAAGATCCTTACACACACACACACACACACACACACAGAGAGAGAGAGAGAGAGAGAGAGAGAGAGAGAGAGAGAGAGAGAGAGAGAATATAATTAACAATAAAGCCCCAGAGAAGACTCTAAATGCTGCAACACTGTGAGCAACTTGTACTTCAATAAGAGTTAACTTGTCACTGTTGACTGTCCCTAACACCCAAAGTCAATCAGATTTAGGTTAAGGAAACCAGAATAAATCCATTTAAAAAGCTTTCATGAAGGCTGAGATGAGGCAACTTGAAGAAATTAAGATGAATACTGCCTACTCAGTGGTACCCCCAAAAATGAGGAATAAGAAGTTGAATCCTCAGAAAGAAAAGAAAGACCTGCTTCAATGTGTCCCTGGTTCCCACCTGCACTGGAATTGTACAGTTATAATGTTACTGTCGAGTTACTGAATATAGAGCTGAGTTCTATATGTCTGAATGCTCCTTGGACATTGAAATTGCACATTACTTCTTGGAACTAGGGTTATTCAGGGTGACTGATTCCAATTAATTTCTTTACTAGTAGCTAACTGCCAGCAAAATCAGGACTTAAGTCTGAAATTTCTAATTCCAAAGCCTCTTCTCTGCTCTCTATACTAGGCTACCTCACAGCCTGTTCACTTGGACTAGTCAATGGTTATTATTAACAATGAGGCAACAATAATACAACCATATCAGTGACAGCTGCTGTCACTACAGGTTGTTGAAATCAGTTGTATCATGGGCATTGCATGGAACAGAAACTGGGAACTGTGTGATCCATCTCCATACTCTTGATTTTGCTTTTCGGTGTCCCTTAAGTCAGTTTCTTTCTCTCCATGGTACCACTTGAGCCCCTCACCTGCAGGATGAAATTGCTTCTTAGGCAATTACCTCTTGCCACCTTAGATCTCTCTCTCTCTCTCTTTCTCTCTCTCTCTTTCTCTCTCTCTCTCTGAAAATGGCTAACTTTTAATTTTCATCTGTAGAAAACTTTTCAAAACACAAATTCTATTACACTTTAATAGTTAAAACACTACAGTGACTTCCCAGGTGTGTTGCAATAGACAGGAGATTGTGGATGTTGCCTGAGTAGTTCCATGTCCACTTTGGGGCTCTAATCCTGCCCCTTCTGCTCCACCTTTCGGTCTTCTTGTCTGTGAATGTGTTGGCTCCCTCCATCCTCCCATCTCCGTCTGTAAAGGAAACTGCAAACTTGCCTCACCTATGTAATTGCTGGCTATCTTCACATCTCAGTCCAAGCATTATAACCTTGGGAGAGCCCATCTTGATCCCATATTTTGGTTGGATTTATCACATACTTTGCTAAGATGGCAATTCTTCTCTCTGGAGCATTTACTTCACATTTGTTAACATGGTTCTTTGATTGGTATCTCCCCCTGTCTAAGCTGGGAATTGCAGGAGAACCATAAACATGCCTGCTTTGTTCCCTCTGGTGTCCCCAGTGCTTGGCATTTGATACTTGTCAGCAATTATTTGCTAGATAAATATACTTAATGGATGTTTACTGTGGTGACTTCTGTGCCACACAAAACACCTGCAGATAGGTAGTTAAAAGTAGAAACTACATCTGTTTTATACTTTGTTTCCAACACTGAATGCATGTCTAGGTTAGCAATGTATACTGGCTAACATTAGCAGATTCCTTTATCTGGTTCTCTTCTCAGCAGCACAACAGACTGGAGAGAGAATGGGGAAACAGTTTTGATAAGGTATCATGAGTTGAGAAAGGTCTGTATGTTTTCTGCTAGTGTTCCCAGGAGGTAAAAAAAAAAATGACCGAAGACAAATGAGAATGATACATGTCATTAGGTCGTTGTAAAGGCTGAATTACATGACAGTGTAACCCAGAAATTCCATTCCAACATATTTACCCCAGAGAAATGAATAAAATGAATATGCTCTCTCAAGCCTTCCCTCCATCTATATATCTATATATGCATATATACACATTTACATATAATGCATACATAACATAACACACATATATGTAATATAAAAGTATGTGAAAAGGGTGATGACAGCAACTGGTGTGAAGTGCTATTTTAATAATTACTTTCAATAATAATGTTTGTTGCAGTCGCAGTCTTTCCTGAAGTCCTGTGAAGTCTTGTTGGAATCTGGTTATAACTGGAATTGATTTGAAACATTGCTGCTACTGTTTATCTCTAATTCACCTTTCTTAGTGCATTATTCTTGCCCTTCTTGGGGCTCTTTGCTCCCCAGATCTCATTATTGCATCTCTGTATTATGCCCCTTTTGCTTTTGGGATGTTCTTCCTACTTCTCGCTAAATACAGGCCTACACAGTTCTCTATCTGTAGGAAGAGGATAATATCTCCAGAATGACTCCTGAAACTGTGAATACCAATATAGACTGCTGTTCCATCAGGATACACACCTGTGAAGAAGTTTAGTATAAAATTAGGAACAGTAAGAGATTAATACTCTATTTTATCATTATTACTAATTATTATAACTAATGATAAAATAGAATGATTATGGTTCCAGATAGATCTCCTATGTCTCCAAGCACTGGTTTTATCACCCAAGACCCTGCCCTTGCTCCATCAGCCACATGCTAGTTTTCTGTAGTTCATTACAAGTGTCTCATGGCCAGCCACTGACTGCTTGTCTGAGGGTTTTCTGTTAAGACTTCCCTCTTTCTAATGCCTGACTACAATGTTGCAATCCTTAGGTTCAAATACTTTAAAGGTTTCCTTTACATAGAGAGTGAACTCAAGCTCCTCAGCTAGCCCTTCAAGGTCACGACATGGTGTCCACTTGACATTTTAACCTTATTTCCTAGTACTTTCCTATCTCTTAATCCTACATTCCAAACAAATGAAACCAGCTGGGTTTTTTTCCTTCCTATCCATTCTGACCCTATTGAAACCGCTCGAAATTTGCTTCCTGACTTTCCCAATGAAACAAAACTCCCCAACTAGAGACATGCTCAGAGCTTTTCTTGATGCTCCCTGGGGGAACAAAGTGTTTCTCTCTTGTTTTAATCACTCCTGCATTTACCCTCTGCCCCCTCATCAGCTGCTTGCTCCTGAAGGAGAAGGGCATCTCTATTTGATTTATCTTTGTGTCAGCCCCTCATAGTGCCTCATAGAGAGCCTTGAAACAGAGTTGAAACTAAATGAACATTTGTTTACTTAACTAATGAAAGCCACATGGGAGAGAAATGTAAGTTAAATAGAAATACAGATATTTAGACCTAGGTCATTCCTTAGCACTTCTATTACTGCATGGTTAATTTTTTTCATGTGTGAGCTATTGCCAAACCCTTGTTTCCCCCTCTGCTGCAATTCTCTTTTTACCAGTAATGTCTTTAAACATTGGGGAAGGATTCTTTAAATGCGAGGATTGCAGAGCACAGGGCCAGCTCTAGGTGATCAGCAGCTTTAGGAAAGCACCAGTGCATAGGTGAACTCGTGCAGGTGCACTTTCCTTGGCTTCTGCAAACCCCATCACCTTGGGGCGGGGGAAGCTGACGGTCCTGGAGGAATTTCCTCAGAATGCCATGTTTGACTTTAAGTAGTATCAGGAAATCAGCATCAAGCTATATACTCTTTTTACATGCTCTTTAATCTCTAATTCATGAACAGTTTCCTATAACAACAGACCCTCTGTAGTGGAGCCTAGCTGTTTTAGGGTAAGGTGTCTGTTTATTGTGGAAGGAAATATTGGACAAACTCAGAGCTAGCACTGGCCTGAGGTTCTCAACCAGTGTTCATATTATGTCACTAGAAAAACTGATGTCCAGAAACATAAGTCATTGGTTAAGGGAACTTAGTTAATTAACAAAATTGAGAGAAAAAGCAGGCCCCCTCCTCCATCCAGAGTTTGCTGTACCTCCAGATTCTGTATAAGACAGTTGCCACAACACGTACTCTCTTGTAGTAGGGCTATCTTCTGTTCTCCACACTTGTGCAGTGCCATGTATGTGGACACGAGAGAGAGAGAGAGAGAGAGAGAGAGAGAGAGAGAGAGAGAGAGACAGAGAGAGACAGAGAGAGACAGAGAGAGAGACAGAGAGAGAGACAGAGAGAGAGACAGAGAGAGAGAGACAGAGAGACAGAGAGAGACAGAGAGAGAGAGAGAGACAGAGAGAGACAGAGAGAGAGAGACAGAGAGAGAGAGAGACAGAGAGAGAGAGAGAATGCAGTTTAAGTTTTTTAAAATTACAATTACACCATTGCTTGTATGCATCTGACTATGTAATACGTAACTTATGTACATGTTCAACTTGTTCTACACCTGCCTCCTGAGATAGTATTAATTCCACTTCACTGAAGTTGGAGGTTTCTTGTCCCACCAACCATTTCCAAAATAACCACTCCAAGGCTTAACATTAATTACAATTGTTTGACCAATAGCTCAGGGATGTTACTGACTAGCTCTTACAATTAAATTAATCCATTTTTACTAATCTGTGTATCACCACGTGGCTGTGATTTACCAGTAATGTTCTGGCATCTTACCCCTTCAGCAGCTACATAGTATCTCTCTGATTCTTCCTTCTTTTTCTCCATAACTGTTTGAATTTTCCACCTAGCTATATTCTGCCTGATCATTGGTCAAAATAGCTTGTTCATCCATCAATAAAAACAATGCTTCTCAATATATGGAAGGACATCCCACCTCACTTCACAGCTGATGAAACTAAGTTGTTATCATATAACCAATAGTTTCCCCTTGGAGGAATTCACCATCCAGTGCAACACACAACAGCTCCCTTACACTTACACTGAGCTGACTCCAGCCAATCAAACCCTGATTTCTGTAGGCTAATTCAAAAGGACGCCAAGAGAAAGTAGAATCTTCGTCACAACCTCCAGGTTTCTTCTCATTCTTTTTGACATATTTGGGAGTCTTGTATGTTCTATCATACGGTTGTTCTGTCTCCTAGGGCTACCTGCAGCAGAATCCTTGATCCTTTCTTTTGCCCTTGATACTCAGGCTACTATAAGCGCTGTAACCTGCCACAACTTTGCAACTTTGGTAAACACAGTTACCACCAGAGCCATAATGAATTCAGGCAGAGGGGGAGATAGTGGCTCTCCTTCAGATGCTAATAGGAGGCAGGGAGAGGTTCTGTGTCAGGAAGTCTTCAGTAGCTTGTGGTTGATTTTTCCCATATGCACTGGGATTTATTTTATGGCTGCACATACTCAGGTCTTCCTCCTCTTTGGTGCTGAAGTGAGCACAACCGCATTTCCCAGTGTCTTGTCCAAGGAATCTACGTCACTTAATTGAGCTCATTCCTGCAGTATGGAAAATGGACTCAGTTTGAATGGTCTTGCAATTGTATTTGGCATAAGATGTTGCTGTCACGAACAATGCACATTGGGAATTTTTAAATTTGACTCATGACTTACTAGTCATCCGAAGCAAGGCTATGCTTCCCACACCATTCCTGACCTACCATCTGTCTCACCTCCTCTGCTCATTATCCAACTGTAGAGGCAGGAAGTGGTTTTGAAGAAGCCTTACTAGTGGTGACTCTGGTCACCGTCTTAATTACTTATTTATTAGCTGCTTGAGTTGAGATACTTTGCTTGATTTCTCAAAACTCTCCATTTCTCTTTGCGTAAGTAAGCATAATAATAGGCTTGTGGTGATTAAATTGGATAATATGGTGCTAAACACAGTGCATGCCATACAGTTGGTGCTTAGTAAGTACTAGCAATTATTATTGTATCACAATCACATCACCCAGCAGCTACATGAGGCTCTGGACAGGATAGAGGAAGGAATCAGAGCAAGCTAAGAGTAACATCATTACTACAGTGCAGAGGAATATTTTCTTGCCAGAAATTATCCTTAAGTGCCTACAAATCTTGGGTTTATGAACAAAATTCCAGTTACCTACAATTTACAATCAAATTACCCAGGGCTAAAGGGAACTAGGGAAATTGCTCAGTCAAAAAGTGCTGCATGGGGACTTGAGTTCAGTCCCTTGGACCTACATGAGAAGGCAGGTGTGATGGTGTGTGCTTCTAATCTCAGCACCAAGGAGATAGACAGGTAGGTTCTGGAATGCTATGGCCAGACAGTTTAGCCACATCAGTGAGCTTCAGGTCCTAGCAACAGACCTAGTCTCAAAAAAAACAATGCCAATTGCCATCCTGGGGAACTCTAGTGGAGGATAACTTACAGCCTCTACATACACACACACAACACATGCATATCTGCACACATAAAGCATAAAATGAGGATAAACAGGTATTTAGCCATCGCTTCGTCAGCCTTTATACATATGACCAATGAGAAATAGGATACAGAGCGATGGGCGGAAGGGTTAAGTAGACCCCTCCACTTACTCCCCATGGTGTCTTTTTGCAGGCATTGCTACTTGTCAGTCAAAGCAAACAAAGATGCTAGAATTTTGAAAGATGGACAAAGAAAGGGAAGAGGCACAACTTTGCATGGGTTCTAATTTTTAAAAATTGTAAAGAAAAAAATAATATTTTCATAAAAATCCCTTTTGGAAGCCAGCCAGGCCAGGCCAAGCCTCCCTAGGAAGCAGACCTCCCTGACTATTTTGGGTTTTCTAAGAGGGAAAGGCACAGAGATGCAGCACAGCTGGACAGCAGGAAGCCAAGAGTTTCCTCAGCAAAGACCTCATCTTGACTTGTTTTGCAGAAGAAACAAAAGTGGGAAGGGCCTTTACTCTCCCTCTGGGACTCGCTGAATATTCAAAATATTCATTTTGGAATCCCAGTGCCTACACGTTGGAAAGACTAACTCAGAGCTGTGGTTGATTGGATTGGCAAAGAGTTTCTCCAAACCTTCTGAGGGTGTCATGCCAAGTCCCAAAGCCCCACACAAAATGAAAAGAATACAACAACCATCCCAGACAAATAGCCAGATGGACTGCAACCCCCAGGCACCCTACATGCCTAAACAAATCATAACTTAGCACTCGAGACTACCATAGGACCTTTAATTTCAAAGGGAATCTGAGTTCTCTTTGACTGTCCACCAATCCTTTACTGCAAGCAGTGATCTCACATTTTCATCCTTGCAGACACCAGTGGAGTGAGAGAATCTCTGAGACCTGCCTACCTTGGTCTTTCACTGCTGGGGTTGTCCACTGAGTCATCTCTCTAACCCATGGGACCTGTTTCCTAATCCAATCTGCTAGTCTGTTTCTTTGATGTGTATTCGGAGTTGCTGAAAGGTGTGCATTAATCCCTGTTGTCCTGTTGGCTTTTTTTTAAGTACTTGGGAGTTTCCTACTCCTCATTTGCCAAGTTACTCCTTTAGCGCGGTGGATTATTCCTTCCTATGCCCTCGCAGATGTTTCTCTTGAGTTTGAAGTTTGCCTTCAAGTATCTTCTCTCATTGATATTTTTCATCATGCCCCCTTACAGAATTTTACTTGCGTGTACCCTGTATTGACTTTCAAGTGAGAATTGTCTGCAATCATTTCAGGAAGCGGAAGTAAAGGGACATTGGTTGTATTGTGTGTACTAAGATGTTAGCCACATGTGAATGAGTGGAGAGAACTAATGCAGAGGGGGACTGGCCATTAGCATCCAGATCACAGAGAAAGAAATGGAGGTGGCAAAGGCAGGTAGAGGGGTAGCAATATGAACAAAGGGAGAGGAGGAAGAAGTCAATAAAGGCGGAAGGGAAAAGGAGAGTAAAGAAATGTATCAGACAACCTACAATAACTCCAGCTGTTAGAAGACTAAGCTACAGAGACCCCACCCCCAGTCAAGCCAGCCTATTTCTTGGCAAAGACTATTAAAAGAAAAAATTTAAACTGAAGAGTAGAGGGAAAAAAGAGTGAAGATAAAAGGGAAAAAGTAATAAACATAAAGAATAAGAATGCAGCAGGATGAGAGCTGGCCAGCTATGTAGACATCGAATATTTTATGAAGGAGAAATAAATGTAAGGTGGGGCGAGAACGTGGGGTGGTGCAGTCTGATGAGGTCGTTTGTTTGCTTGCTGGTTCCAGTTTTGACTCTCTTTTCCTTCCCTTGCTATTAGATGCCATTCACACACTTGGGTGGTCCTTTGCAAGGCCAGGTCACAGATGCTGCTCTCATCAATGGGAGGCTTTTCATGGGTCAGGTTGCCAGTGCTGCTCATGGGTCTGGGCAGGCAGTTCCTCCAGAGTATGGTTGTCAATGTTGGTGTCACTGGTTTGTCTCCATCTCCAGCATGTGTTAGGAAACTGTCCTTGTTTCCCTGCATACTCAGGCTTCAAACGGGTTTCCACATTGCTAAATGTTGTGCAGTTTTGATTTAAAGTTTGTTTTTCACAGTCTAGATGTTCTGCGGGCCTGGTTCCACCATATTATCCCATGATCCTTTCTTCGAGGTTTCCCAGTATGTGGTTCATGACGAGCCGAGGGTGACCAATCACAGATAAAAGCCAGTTTCCCCTGCACCTCCCGAGAGTGGGCCAATGCAACTTCTCTCATTGCTGTCTCTTCTGTTCCCTTCTGTTCTATTCTGTCACTGAGAGTAATTCTGAGGCTGTCACAAGAGTCACTCCCTCTCACTGGGAGGGAAGAGTTCTCTAGTTCAATCTTTCTGAAACGGACTCTGAACTTTTTCTTCTACTCTCTGAAGTTGCCTGTTTTTCTATTGAAAACAGAGATTTGAGGCAGTCACCCCGCCCACCTCTTCTGAACAGTTGGGAAACTGTTCCTACTGGATGTACCTTTCTGTCGTTTACCATCTTCTGATCTCCAATACTTCCTCGAACACATTTCTTTGCAATGAGATATAAATTGCCATCAAGGAATAATCTCTGGTAATGCATTTACATTTATTTTAAAGGGCTAAATAGTCCAAGTCAAAGAAATGAAGTTCTGATCGTAGGCAAAAGTAAGCAAAGTCAGGAGTTCAAACTATGACCAAGGAGAACAGAAAAAGCAAACAAACCAAACTGAATTGTGGGAACACTATATATCCATGAATTGTGGGAAGAGTGAAAGGTAACACTACATGCAAGAAGACATGGTTGATCTCAGAAGAAAACAAAAACCTCATTTCAGGACAGGAAGCAACCGAAGAAGGGCTGTTCTGTCTTGCGGTGTTTCTTTGACATTTATGTCTCCTCTTCTGGATGTAGCACTTTCTAAGGAGGGCTTGGTTACAGTTCAGAGTTGGTGAGAGTCCAGTTTTGTGTGTCTGAAACTAGGCTTCATGTGTTTGCTTCTGTTTAAGATGCCTGCTTGTGTTTATTTAATTTTAATATTACTGTTGTTTTCATATTTATTTCATTTTGAAATAATTTTTGTCTCACAAAAGTCTGTAAAAAGTAACAAAAATTTTCAGTGCTCCCTTTATTCATAGTTTGAAGTGCTGCTGTTATAAAACCATTAAGCAATTATGGAACACCCAAAGGAACATGGATACAATACCATCAACTAATCCCAGACTCAATTAATGCAAATCTCATTATTTGTCTCATGAATGTTGAATTTTTGTTCCAAGACCAAATGTCTTGTACTGTTTTCCTAAGACCATCCAGTCTGGGACTGTTTTTCAGTCTGTTCTTTATGGCCTTGAACCTTTAGAGAGTCACCTTGATTTTGTGCACCTGAGGCTTTCTTTGAATTAATTTGAGGCACTCAGTGTATCCAAGTATGCCTCAGGAAGGACTGGCTCCCTTCAAACAACAGCTGGAGAGGACATCTGTTAATACAGGGAGTGTAGTTAAGATGGTGACTCTAAGTTCCTAAACCCCAAAGTTAATATTTTCCTCTTTATAGTGAATAAGCATTTTGTAGGTAGACACTTCAAAGAAAAATGAAAGTACCATATTCCTTGTTGTATTTTAGTTTTATATCTTGGCTCTTTCCTGTGACAATGACTACTGTGGCATTTGAGAAATGACGACTTCCTGCATCCTTGCTACCTTTCTCATTCTCTCTCCTCTTCCCATACCACCTGCATCAAAGTCTGTCTGTACTCAGAAAAGCATCTGCCACTGAAAGCCATGAAAAAATTTCCTCAAGTTTTCCTTCACCCTAACTGTTGTGTCAAAGCATCTGGAATAGGTGATTCAAAGCAAGTTGTGCATTAGTCAGAGAGCAGCAAACCCTCCAGACTATCTCAACGATAGACAGCAGCAGTGTAAGCCACACAGTGGGGACGATGTGTGTGGGTGGAGGGTAACAGCCCATTCTGTCTACAGAGTGAAGGCCAGCCCTGCCCGCCTAGAAGTCTCACTAATGCATGACATTGGTACTTCAGAACCTGTGTGTGCATATGGCATAAGAGAAATAAGTAAAATAAGACAAAGAAATATGAACTTTGGAAATTCTATCCTGCAATAAGAGTTAGTCAACAGATTTTTTAAATGAATATTCAGTATTTTAAAAGTCTCAACATTGTAAAATTGTGTTATTTAATAATTTGTGCGAGAAATAATTCACCCAAGATTTTTTGCCAATTATACTATTTACACAATGTCAAAACATGTCATTTGCATCCTATTCCATGGTGTCAATTCCACAGTTGTTTAATTCTAGGTGTGTTTGTAAACCAAGTTGCTCAGTCCTGACACTCTCTGTGTGGTGGATTTTCTCACCCTTACTATTCCACTGCGTTGATTCTGGGGGAGTGTGTCTTATGGTGAGTGAAGGCTTTCTCTTATGAATTCTCATGAGGCTGAAAGCAGGTGTCTGAGCTGGGCAGCACCGTCTACCACTGAAGTGCTTGGATTTCCCTTCCATTATCTGAGAGCTTTGTGGCTACCGCTCCATTCTCTTCTAGTTTTGACAGCATCAATGGTCAAGTCTGATTATAACTTGACTTTGCCCCTTTGCATGTAATCAGTGTATCTGTTTTGCTTTGACCTAGACCAGTGGTTGTCAACCTATGTGTCAGAACCCCTTAGGGGGGGCTGAACAACTCTTTTTAGGGGGATCCTGTATCAGATATTCTGTGTATCAGATATGTACATTATGATTCATAACAGTAGAAAAATTACAGCTTTGAAGCAGCAATGGAAATAATTTTATGGTTGGAGGTCACCACAACATGAGGAACTTTAAAAGTTTGCAGCATAGAGAAGGTTGAGAACCATTGATCTAGATGATTTGACAATCCTTCTTTCTCCTTCAATTTTAGCAATTCTAGTAAGATGTTCTTCCACTTTCTTATCCCATTCCAGGTTCTTCTAGCACATAATTTGTCCTTGGGGTCAGCCTCTCTTGCTCCCCACCTCAGAGCCTCTCACAACAGCCTTTCTGAAATGACCAGTCTTATGATGTGAGATCCGATGGCACAGAAAATACCTTCTGCTGGAGAGTACCTGTGACTAGAGGCATAGGAAGAGGCAGTGGGGAAATGCTTCTCACACCCTCCTAAAACACTCCCTCTCTCTCTCTCCATCCTGTTGCCAGAGGGGCCCCACAACGGTGTCCATGTCTTGAGAAGCCTCCATGTTGCTGTTCGCTTCCCAACCCTCTTCTCTTAAGGCCTGGAGTCACTTCACTAAACAACTTTAACGTGGCGTCTTGTCTCAGTTTCTGCCTCCTAAAAGCAAACTGACAATGAAAAATGTTACAACCCTGCAATTCTAATTCATCCCCTTCTTCAGCCCCCTGCCATTTTTCTTCTCTGCAAATATTTTCTTGTTCCCACCTTTGCCAATTTTATATCCTGAAGATTCCCTAATGTCTTTCCTTGTGTCTCCAAGGAGATTTTGTCAGTCAAACAGGTTTGACGTTGCATTCTAGAACTCTACCTTCCTACACCTATTCATAGATTTATCTCCACTTTGATGCCTCATTTCTCCTAATTTTTTCCTGTTTAAAAATGGCATAGAATATGCTCCCCATGTGGCCTTTGTGTCTGCCATTTTGTTTTGTGACTCTTTACTAACTGCTGCTTCATTTCCGTGTCACCCCAGCATGGGCTTGTTCCTATGTGTTGGTCAGCAGCAGCAAATACGGAGGAGGGTGGAAAGAACGAAGGATGCAGTCCGTATTTTAGAGCACATAGTATGTCTCTCCTTGGACCGCACCTCAGCATAGATTCCCTTGTTCAACTGGACCACATATATGAAAAAAAGCTGTGCACACTGCTTTGTGTGTGGCGTACCTACAATTTCTAATTCTCCTCTTGGTCACTTAAAAATAAACTCTCTGATACTTACCTGGCAGGGGAGATACCCTGGTACCCTGGGCATCCTAACTCTTGCAATTTCTCCAATTTGAAGAACTCAAATGTATAATTTGTGATAAGAGGATCAGGGCTTTGTTTTCCTTTTTATTTCATCTAAAATATAGTTTTAGACAAAGAAGACAGAAAGAAAGCCAGAAATATGGATTATAAATAGGAGCTACTTCTCTTGTCTTTGTTGTTCTTGTTGCTTTATTTTGTTTGTTTGTTTCTGTCTGAAATGTCAGTTCTCAAGTTCCAAGGCTGAGACTAACTCCTAGAGCTCCTTGTGTGAATTAGAGGCCATGTAGGGCTTTAGTTTGCCACAATGGCCCCTAACCATTGACAGCAGCAATGCCTGTGAACTTGTTAGGAGCATTGATTGGCAAGTCACTGCAGCAAGTGACTCTGGTGGAAGTCTGCAGCCTGAGCCCTAGGGGACCTCTGGTGATGCTGAAAGTCCTCCAGAGTGAGAAAGACTCTCTCTTATAAAACTAGGAATAAAGTTTGTCTGAATTCTCAGGTTGCTGATTTAGTTTAGTCCAAACATTACAGAGTTTGGGATTTAGATTGGTACTTTAGGGTGTCAGTTCTTTGAGGAAGATGGACAGTTTTTGTTTTGTTTTGTTTTCTCTTAGCTGCCTGGAAAAGAATGGTCCTAGACCTGAGGCTAGAGACCCAGCTTATCCCCGGATCTGCATCTCATTAGTTGATGACCCCAGACAAGCCACTTAACCTTTCCAGGTTCCTCTGGGCCGTGTAAATGCCACATCATTGAGCAACAAGAGTACTCTCTGTGTTTCCTCATTAACTGAAGTTTAAGTGACTTAAGTGAAAAGGTTTCTGTTTTCCCTCCTGTGAGATGTCATCCATGGGAAGTGCTCTGTCATAGCTTTGAAGCTTCGACTATTGCAAGTCTTAATTTAAGTAAATTCATTCATGTCTAGAGACAGTGACAATTTCCCCCATGTCGTGGTAATCGGGTTAAATTTCAAGTCTTCACCAAAGCTCCAGAGCCCATGGAAAACCTGCTTTCTTTTTGCCCTGAGCTCTGCTTCTATGGAGAATGTAAGGGGAGAGTGCCTGAGTCCTGATGCACAGGGTAAGATGGAGTCCAAGTCATCTTAAACCAGCATGCTCTTTCTCACTCTTCTGTGGCCCACCCCATTTTTAGTTACAATTCTTTCTCCTTGATCAAATACTTTTTGCTGGAATTTTTTCTGTTCCTTGCACAGATTGTGGCAACCATAGCAGAAGAAAGGAAGATCTTCCCACAACATTTCAGAGATCTTCTGCTCCAACATCCAAAAGGGTTCATTCATTTCTTCAGTTATTTGGTCATTGATATTATTTAAGAAAGAGTCTGCTGGCCAAGCTGTAACTAGTTCCTAAGAATCTGTGATCAGACCTAAACACAGAGAGCAAGCATTTAAGACTTGGAAGGCAATTTGACATTGACATGCTATCCATCCTTGTATAAACAGACTGGCCTTGTAGGACAGAGCATAGACCACTGTGGGTATGATGAAATGGAAGTGACTTCATGTGGCCTGAGTTAAGATGCTCACACTGGGAAGAATGAATATATAATTGGGGAGGTGCAATACACCTCCCAAATGCTGATCCCTTAGGATTATTTAGAACCCTAATATGGTAGCAAAAAAAATATTATACCAGTGCACTAAATCAAGAATCCCTTATGAAGAGCTTCCATTAATTACATGGCCCTGTGTAAATACACAGGTTAGACACTCATGACACTGGGCCTGCATGCACTCTAGGATCATGCTGTAACCTGTGGCATTTTGAATTCAGTGATCTATGACCTATAAGTATATAATAATCTTTTAAAATTAAGCATATATATTTTATACGTTTCTGGGTCTATCCCCAGTTTAAACTTTAACACAGCCTTTTGGTTCAGTTTTAACAGCGTTAGTGACAAGGGTAAAAGCGCAGGCCATTCAGGTTTCACGGTGTGTTTTATGAAGTTTCTTCTCCTCTGAATATGACAGTGGCTATAAAGTAAACAGTGACAGTGGAAGATACTCTAAAGTTTGAAGACACAGTGAATTAATATTTGCTTGACGTAGAAATGGATTGGATTCCATCTTGTGGCCATAACTTGGGTTGAGGTATGTTGTTACAGACT
Source organism: Mesocricetus auratus (assembly GCF_017639785.1). Classification (NCBI taxonomy): domain Eukaryota; kingdom Metazoa; phylum Chordata; class Mammalia; order Rodentia; family Cricetidae; genus Mesocricetus; species Mesocricetus auratus. The sequence continues at coordinate 28,708,184 of NW_024429266.1, read as the reverse complement.
CATTGGCTGATAAACTGATAAAAATACAAGGGGACCATTAAACTTTAGAAACTAAGTTAAAGATAAGACATCTTACTAAATTAAAACACATTTTGAAGAAAGGTCATTTAATGGGCATATGTTCAAATGCCATCCCTATATGTATTTCAGTGTCTAGGTATATGCTTAAATGTTATTCGTATTTGCAAACATGTATGTCTAAGTATTGTTTCTTATAAAGTGACATTTCATGTTGCCAAAAGAAACAGAAAGAAAATGTACATACTGATTTAATGGTTTAAATTCTTATTGCCTAATTCACCTCTGAATTAACAGGCTTCATTCTTAACATGTTAACAGTGGTTCTCAACCTTCCTAATGCTGTGATACTTTAATACATATTCTCATGTTGTGATGACCCACAACCATAAAAATTATTTTGTTGTTACTTCATGACTGTAATTTTGCTGGTTGTAAATTACAATGTAAACAGGTGGTGACATCTGTGGGAATAAACAGCTCTATCATCTTCTCCATCATCCTATGACAAGGCATGATGATGGTACCCACAGGTTCACCAGTGGTGTTTTGTTTGAACAACCCAACAGTGTGGTATGATGGGGGAAGTCCTTCCGTGTATATGTTTCTTTTATTGGTTGATGAATAAAGCACTGCTGCCCAATAGGGAAGCAAGATAGGTGGGACTAGGAGTCAAGGAGAGTTCTGGGAAATGTAGTCAAGGGTGGAGAGTTGCCACGTGATCCCGGGAAGAGAGGACGCATGAAGTTGTGTCCTCAGTAAGATAAGACCTTACAAAAATATATGTTAGTAATTATGGGTTAAAGTTAAATCAGAGCTAGCCATTAAGAAACCATGGCAAATGGCCAACAGCTTCATAATTAATATAGTGTGTTGTGTGTTATTTGGGGGCTGAGATAGCAGCGCGACCCAGGCAACTGGTGGAAAAGAGTACACATTCTAGGCATGGCTTTTTGCAGCACGGTAACTATATTCCTGGTTTGGCTTTCTATGGCCTTCTGGGATTCAGTTCTTTAATAATCACAAGAGTAGTTTTGTACTCTGCTAATTATGCTAATTAATATCTCCTGTAGCTCCTCACTGCTTCCTTAAAATCGTCTTTGAGTGATCACACTATCCTGGGTCCCTTTCCTTGAGTGCTTGTTATATGGATGGAAGAAAAAAAAATCTCAATTAAAAAAAAAGCCTGACTTTCCAGCAGTGGTTTTTAGTCAGGAACTATTTACCACCACAAGGACATTGAACATTTTGAGATTTTTTTTGCCTAACTGAAGGTGTAGAAGCCAGGGCTATTGCTAAACATGATATAGTGCAAACGACGGCACCACAACAAAGAATTATCTTGTTCAAAAAGACAATAGGAGTTAAAGCTGAGAAAATTGGCTTCCAGGTTCTCTGTAACAATACCCTCTGTCGCACAGGGCAGTAATATTGTTATTTTCATTCTACAGTCAAGGAAACTGGTACATTTAGTTAAAGGAATACCGCTTAACTCTTGTAGGACTCATCGCCTCTCTCTCCTCATCCTTCCCACTTCCCTCTGCATCCCACTGAGACCTGTTTGTACTGAGTTCACCAGGCCAACAAATCTAGTCCTCTCCTTTCCTCCTGGACAGTGTGACTAATCCCATAGGTGCCACATCAACAACTCTAAAAGGGTTCTTCACTGGTACTTTCTCCATAGACTTCATTGCTCCAGAGTGGAGATATAAGACTGGTCACAGTCCAGGATGTATTTAGGATCCAGACCTGAGACGTTTTCATCCATGCAAGAAATTTCTTGTTGTTACAGAGAGAGGAGAGGCAAAAATATCATAAGAGTACATGCCATTTCTTAGCCAAGTAAAACCTTCAGGCCTTCCAAAGTTCACATGTCAAGCTGTGCACACATCCCAAGACATGAGGCAATTTTTCATTTTAAATGTGTAATTTAGGACTTACACCTGAAACACGACCAACGGATTTCTCTTCTACAAGCCAGCACTACTCTCAAAGATGACATATTTCACCTTCTCCAGAGGAAGATGTGAGGCAGACGCCACATGAGTTAGAGTTCTGATGGGAAATGGGGTGTGAATGGCTGACATACAGCCGGCTTTCATTTTAAAGCTGTGTGTGTTTCAGAAGAGACAGTGGCCCAAGAGCCATCTTCCAAGGTCTTTAATATTTTCAAGGCAAAGGCATACATGGAGAGGGGTTAGCACTTGGGCCGGCTTCCCCCAGAGCTAGATGTGGGTTTGTGCAATCCATTTTATACATTGGTATTTATTGTGTGCCTCATGCAATAACAAACTTAATGGAAACTAACTAGCCATGCTATTATCGTACATGGGGATCTTGGTCCTTGTGTATCTTGGTCAGTGATCACTCAGGATGCTTTTCTTTACAGGAAGCAAATATACTACAGCTCTCAGTGGTATGAGTAATTGTATATGCATCAATGGCAGTCCTAAGTTAGGATAGCTTTGAAGTACTGATTCAGTACTCAGGGATGTCACTGAGAACCCAGCTCATCTGTCCTCAGCACAATGACACTCTTTGGCATCTTAGATGAGCACAGCAGATACAGGCACAGAATTCTGATGAGAATTTTTTGAGACAGAAATGGCACAGTTCTTTTTGTATCCCTTTATAAAACCAGATGCCTCAGGGAAGATTTCTCCCAAATACTTTTGGTCAAATTGCTTTCTGTGGCCATTTTAAATGAGCTCTTAGAGACAGAAAGAGGACTGCAGGGTCTGCTGACACTAAAGGTGGCCTCTCAGAGGACAGGGGCTCAGACTCCTCTAAAATAAAAGGTCAGCAAATACTTGAAAAGCAAAGATTGGCTGTTGGATAGAGAATCCATGGGATCATTTGTTTCTTGTGACAGCTTTAAGGCATGCCTGAGAGTTTGCTGTGTCTGCTAGAAACTGGAGAGCAGCCCATTTAAAAGACTTACATCAACAAGGAGAGAGTTGAAAGTTTCAGGAACATGTAGACATGGTTTGTTGCAAAGGGGTGGCAGGAGCAACTAGTCCACAGTGCAATGCAGAGCGCAGAAGGAAGAGATCTGGGACGCCACAAAGTGAGATCCCAGCCCTGCTCCTCAGTAATGGCCTCGGTCATACACAACTTTCCTTAACCTTAGCTAGTCTGTACTGCTAGGTAATGTTGCTTCCTGGAAGGGCTCTAAGGGCCAAATGAGATAATGCACTTACTCCCAAACATCTATTGCATAAAGAACAACAGCCCAGAAGGAGGATATAGGAAAAAATAACAATGACCACATAGTGTTAGAATATAGGTGAGGATTTGGAGTTGTGGATGGACAGGGGAGGATCTTCTTAGTCCATCATGGTGAGTTCAGACAGGAGTCCCAGAGAAAATGTCATTAGCAGTTGTGGATATATTTCAGTGCTAGTGTCTGAAGTCCTGGGTTCCAGCCTCAGCATTGAAAATAAAAAATAACCAAGTAGCTGGGTGGTGGTGGCACACGCCTTTAATCCCAGCACTCGGGAAGCAAAGGAAGGCAGATCTCTGTGAGTTCGAGGCAGGGCTGGACTGACAGCCTCCAAAACAATACAGAGAAACCCTGTCTCGTAAAACCAAAATAAATAAATAAATAACCAAGCAACAGTCAGATTTGTGAAGAGAGGGTCACAGGGTAAATGAGCTATGGGGAAAGGAGAGAAATTCAGGTAAAGGAAGGAAGAAAGGGGAGAGAATAGAAAGAAGAAAGAGGGGAGGGGCTTGGAAGGAGACAGGGGGAAGAGAGAAAGACAGAGAGAAAAAGACAGAGAGATGAGAAAGAGAGAGATAGAAGGATTGAGATAGAGAGAAAGAGAGAGAGAGAGGGAGAGAGAGGGGGAGACAGAGAGAGAGAAAGGAGAGAGAGAGAGAGAGAGAGAGAGAGAGAGAGAGAGAGAGAGAGAGAGAGAGAGAGAGAGAGAGAGAGAGCGCAACAGAGATATGCGGGATAACTGCATCCCAGAATGGAGCATTATGTGCTATCTGAGGGAGTCTGCAGAGATAGGACAGTGAAGTAACCATGGTTATTCTAACCTTTAGATGGTATAAGAGTTTTAATCCACATGAGGAAATTCAGAACAAACCCTGAATATCACATCAACTAAGCTCCTGGTGGGCTTCGAGCAGAACATCAACCATTCTTTTCCTTTGGGAATCTGACTCCAAGGCAGAAACTGCAGGTTCCACAAAATCCTGTCATTGCCTCTCTCAGTCAAAGGTCTAATTTTTAGCTCCACTCAAGGCTACATCTCAGGAAGCCCATGTTTGTCAGCTTCTTATATGTATGATGGTGTGGTCAAATAGAGTCCACTAAGCTGGATTCTGAAGGAATTTACTCAGCTTGTGGAAACTGACTTCCTTTTTATGTGCTTTTCCCCCTCCTGCTAACTGAACACAGTTGAACTTTCCAAGGCCCAAGTAAATGTTTGGGACCAGGTAGAAAAAGTCTGATGCTAGTGGTTAAGGCAATCAAATAGAAGAAATCTGGCCCTTGCCAAGGCTCTCCCATGATCTAGACCATTTAACTGGGAAAGGGGCTGTGAGAAGGCGGGGGCTGGGTACATTCTAGAGGTTTGGGAGAACGTGCTGACAGTAATCAGAATGTGGCAATGGTAATCACAGCAAAGGATGATGGGACTGTTAGGGTTGCTTCCGAAGTGCACACATAGCATCCAATTCACACCAAGAAAATGTCAGTGTTCTAAGAAAACTTTCTGTTTCCAAAAGAAAAAGGATGATGCTTCATTTTCTGAGCATCGCTGTCTGAGTGAAACTTGGGTGGGCCATAGCATGCTGTACCCCGGGGACTACGGGGAAATCACAGAACAGGAGCCAATGCGCTGGACAGTGACTGGCTTTCGCTCTAGGCCAGCTTTTCCAATTCAGTCAGTCCCAAGTCTCATCATTCAACACAGTTTGAGTTGTGTTTCTGTTATTTAGAGTCAGAGACTTTTGACCCACTCAGTGATTGACAAGATCAGTTTGAGAGGACAGGCTGGAAACAGAAACTAGACAGCCACAGCTTGAAAACAGCCCTGTGTATGAAGAAGTGAGTGAGTATGACTCTTTCACAAAGACTAGCAATCAATGGACATAAGAACAGTAGCTTGTGAGGGTAGACTTTTGACACAGGTTTATTTGTTTATTTAACTGCAGTAGAAATGTGTGGGGAAATGGCTCAGGTAGTAGATCACTTGCCTTGTATTCATGAAGTCCTGGGTTTGATCCCCAGCCCTGTGTAAACTTATTATGCTGGTGCACACTTATAATCCCAGCACTCAGAAAGTGGAGGCAAAGGGAGGGGCAGAAATTAAAAGTCATCCTTAGCTACATCTCAAGTTTGAGCCACCTTAGTACACATGAAAATCAAAATAAAAAAGGAAAACAAAGCATTTAAAAACATTAAATCTATTAAGCTACAAAAAATGAAAAGATTTACAATAACAAAGCTGAGCGTGGTGGCTTGCCTTTTATCCCAGTGTTTGAGAAGCTGAAGCAGGAGGATTGCTGCAAGTTCAAAGCTAGCTTGGGATACACAGTAAGTTCTATGGTAGTTTGGGCTACAGACTCAGACTCTGTTTCAAAAACACAAGTAATACTAAGTAGAATCAGAGAACTTGTTTAAATGCTAGTGCAGAGCCACCACTTAAAAAAGAAGAACAAGAAGGAAATTTTCTATAGAATAGAGTTCCTGAGGGAAAAAAACAATGGGATTAAAGGTTGTGGTCTAGAAAAGATGCTTTGATTCATCTTGGATAGAAAGAGGAATAGCTCCCTTACCCTTAGAGGATAGAAAAAGATGTAAATAATTCTGTGGTATAAACACAAGACATTAGGAAAGTTCTTCAATCTTCCAGGTTCTCTGGGAAGATGCAAAGGGACAGAGGACAAGGATGCTAATCTAGCATCTGGAAGATTTTTCAGAAGTGCTAAAGAGGCATCCAGCTATTAGATGCTTGCTTGACTTACATACCTGGAGCCTGGAATGCATTGACTGAAATCACATCTGTTGAGCAGAATAGAGCAGGTAGCTCTAGAGGCAGGTATCGAGATGACAGACTGGGTATCATTCTGTGCTTCTTAGAATGAAAGGTTGTATAGGGAGAGGGACTCCCCAAGCCCTAGAAGGCTTCTTCTGGTTGAGCTTGACCGCTCATTCCAGTGCTTTCTCTAGAAGTGGAGCTCAGAGCTGGGGTGGTCATTATGACTACTGCTAAGTGAATGAGTGTGAGCCCTGACTTTTAAAAGTCTTATTTTAACAAGGCTTTGCTCTCAGACCTCTCGTTTGAACTTCAATAATCAAATGTTTGGAAATCGTTAAGTAGCTGCTTTGACTTCTTTAACGCCATGGTCACAGACACTTCACAGAGCTGACACAGGATTTATGTCTCAATAACACAATAACAGTTAGTGTGCACTGTGCTTGCAGAATGATTTATGCCCGATCTGAGATTGGAGAATGATTTACACCCAGTGAGGGGCAGAGTTATGAGACACTCTGCTAAGACACCCCACATCCTGTCACTGCTTTCCCACTGGTTGGGGGATGGCAATGTCCATGTTCAAATACATTTCCTTCATCGTCTGTCTGTTCATTAGAAGGAATTAGAAGTCTGAACCAGAAAAATGTTTCTAATCGCTCTTGTTCCTGTTAGTCATCTATAAATTTCACATCATTTTGGGACAGTCAGGGATGAACGCAATCACAGGAACTCAACCCTGGCAAGGCATGCAGTATTCCCAACACTAAACTGGTCTCATCGAGATCACAGTGCAATAGCCAAGCTTTTCTTGGGAACTGACTTGCAGATGGCTCTAACACCACAGTCACAGAATGTGTTTCCCATGCTTGTGCTGAGACCCACAACAAAGCAGTGAGCAGCTTCTGGTGACTCCAGAGAAGTTACAGTCAGCAGTATAGGGAGACACTGGTGCAGAGCAGTACCATGGTGAGAGAACGAGCTGTGGAGAGAGCTTGCCTGGGTCAGCACCTGGCTCTGCCAGCTTGCTTCACAACCCTGGCCTACTGTCTGATCTGTTTTTCCTGCCTCATCTGAAAGTGTGATGGTTAGCACTCCATTTGGGGGATTGTTAGTATGTAAAAATTTGACTCAAAGAAGTCCAAAATACCAACAATGTGTGGTTAAAAGAAAGATGGTGAATGAAGAAAGAAAGACAGAAAGAGAGAGAAGGGGAGGAAAAAGAGAGAAAGGAAGGAAGAGAGAGAAAGATGGGGAAAGAAAGATGAAAAGAAGGAAGGGAAGAAGGGAGGGAGGGAAGAAGGGAGGGAGGGAGTGAAGGAGGGAAGGACAGAGGAAGGGAGGGAGGAAAGAAGGGAGGGAGGGAAGGAGGAAGAGAGGGAGGGAGGGAGGAAAGAAAGAAAACCAAGAAACGGAGAAGCACCTGAACAACAAAGGAGAATTGGACTGGGTTTAAACTCAGTTCTGCCCCTTGCTGATGTGGTAACAATGGTAGCCCAGCTGTGTTGATGATATAGAAAAACACTGGAAATCATTCATCAAATTCTTATTACTGGTACAAATGAGCACATTGTGTGTTTTCCCCTCCTTGCCAATACACAGTGAAATCTTTTTTATTTAAATTTTCATACAATATGCTTTGATAATGGTTTTCTCCTTCTCCAACTCCTCCCAGATCTTCCCCACCTCCCTACCCACCCAATTTCTTTTTTTTTCTTTTCACTGTCTCCCTTATTCTCTCTATAAAACAAATAAATTAATGAAATTTAAAAAAAGGAAAATCAAAATTAACAAATACCAGTAAGATGAGAATGTGAGACACAGGGCCTGCAAAACAAAACAAAATCAGAAAACAACAATAAAACATCAAGGACTTCTTTTTTGTCTTGGTCAACTACTGGACATGAGGTCTGTTCTAGAGTGTGGTGGATATACCCCGTGATATTCTGCGGGAGAAAGCTGGTTTTTCCTTTGCTAGTGGGCATAACTGCAAATGGTTGCTTGGTTAAGGGTGGCTGCACTGAAGTCTTAATTAGCAAGGTGTTAGGTTGTGAGGATGTCAGTCTCACAGACCCAAGGCTATCTCACACACATGTGTGAAGCAATGTGTGTTTTCTCAGACGCCACCCCCCTTCTTCTCAGCCCCTTTGTCTAGCCATGAGCGCCCCCTACCTCCTCCCTCTGCGTAGCTCTGCCTTATGAACTGTTGCCACAAGGAAGAAGCGGTGCTTAGCTGTTGACCATCAATAACAAAAAGTCTATGAAAGTTAAGAGCACTAGATTTTGATAGAAGAGTGTGGAGAAAAGCCTTGAGGACTCTGGGGCAGTATAGTTCTATGACAACATTTTAGGAAAGCCTTGTGGTCCCTTCCTTAGCTCTCTTCCTTCCCCACATGAAATGTGTGGTCAGATAGCCTAGGGGTTAAGTTGTTCTCTAGAATTTTCCTTTTTTATTTTTGGTCCCAAGCCAGTTCTCACCAACATTCTCTTCTCTCATGTGGCTACACCAGCCTGTTCCTCCTCATAGATTCTGTGAGTTCTTATGCCTTGGGTAGTCAGGACAGTGGGGATTCTCAGAGCTTCTTTTCCCTTCCCACTCAGCAACACACCTATTAATTAGCTACTCACGGAGGGCCCAGTTACCTATAGCACAAAGTCTCAAGATCCTCAGTACTCTCTATTTGTAGAGAGATCTGTGTAAGTTATTGGCCTTGATTTCCACTCAAGTATTTGTTTTCTAAGCCATAAGGAAATAGAAACTGAAAACCACAGGTTTTTTTTCTTTTTTTTAAAAATGCCTTAAAGTTGTCCAAGCATTTTATTTTCCAAAATATTTCATATCCTTCGGGTCTGAGGGAAAGTAAGTAAGATTAGTTTTGACTTACTTTAAGTAAAACTTGGAAGGTGAGAAAAGTGAACTACTCAGTATATGTTTCTTCTTTAGGCCCATCCTGCAACTGGTTCCTGAGCACACAGCTGAATGTCAGGGGGTTAGGTCATCCATCTCTGTTCTTTCAGCACTGAGCTACTTCAAGGCAGCCCTGTGGCTTGGTTTCCTTGTGTTTCATATATTCACAGTCCCCTGTTGGCACTTCAAGTCATTAAGGTTGAAGATCTCAATTCCCAGCATCCAAAGCATTATTAAACAATAATTTCTTAATGTGGGGTGTGTGTGTGTGTGTGTGTGCGTGTGTGCGTGTGTGTGTGTGTGTGTGTGTGTGTGTGTGTGTGTGTGTGCAGGTACCCATTAAAGCCAGAGGTAATGCCTCTGAACCTGGATAAATAGTCAGTTGTGAGCCACCCAACCTGGGAGTTGAACTTAGGTCCTCTAGAAGAGCAGTATATTCATAAGCACTGAGCCATCTTGCCATTTCCTCTGCCTCTTCTTTTCCTTCAAAGCTATACTTCCTCTTACAGTGTTCAACTCCTTCCTAGTCTTATGTCCAGCCCCTGAGCCACTATGCCAGTGCTGGAAAATATAGTAGCATCTCAGTGAGGGGGTTTCGCTGTTAGAGTTTATTATCAGTGATGTTTACCACTATAGCACTCATACTCCCTATATAGTTGATTCTTTACCCCTAACAACATCCGTGATATAGTAGCAAGCTCAGAATAAAATCTCTCTAAATAAGAAATAAGTATACAACATCTCCAGATAAATATCAAAATATCATCAGTGACAACCACAGGCAAAATAGCTTTCAAATAGTAACTGGGGTGACTTCCAATTGGCCTTATGTTATGTCAATAGGAAATAATGAGTCTTGGCACAATGTGTTACAACATCAACATAATTCTTACTAAAATCTCTTTTATCATGTGAGCAATTTATTCTTTATAGGAAAATATTTGTTTTGACATCTCTTTATTGTCAAAAAGTTCCATTCAGAGCAATTGAGACATGGGGAAAGTTTGTTCTCTACTACTGACAATTTTAAATTTTAAAAGACCATAGAGAAATAAATATTTCCTATTCTTCAACAACTTCTAATAAGGACAACCAGGTTTCAACACATGGAGAAATAGTAGTAAGCTGTCTTAATGAATATATAAAATCTTACAATCAAAATGTGAGTCCCTATATTGCTGATAGAGCTCCCCAAGTTTTGGAAATTTCTGCTCCTAAGTAAACATCTTTATGTTTTAATGAAAAGTTATAAGCATTTAGGGAACTGCTTGGAAACACCATGAGAGTGAATGTAACTATCTTCTGTTGGAATGACCACTTCCTTGTGTTTGGATACCTCTTCTATTGTAGTGACGGTATCACAGTTCATTGCAGCTGTGCCTATTTCTCCTGCAGCATCTTTCTGCTCAGTGCCTCAGCTTTCTCCATACATAGATAGATGTTATTTTCCCTTCAAGTAACTTCTTAGGGAAGAGAATATGCAAGCACCTCTATTATATGTGGCCAAGGCTCATAAATAAAAGAGTTAAACCTGGAAATACCTGCACAGTGCCAAGCCTACAGTTGTTCTCTCATTTATAAATCTAAGTTTAAGTTAAACCAAATCTCAGGCTTTCTTGGTTCCAAATCTTCCTTTTTGGCAAAACTTGTTCTTGGTTCAAAGAAAAGGAAAGGCTTTCTTTTTCCCCCTTTATTTCTTTTTTTTAAAGGGGCTCAAGGCTTCTTGGACACCAAATGACTTTTACAAAGTACCATTTTGTTGAGTGCAAAAGAATAAGAAACAGATGGGTTACATTTCCTTTGAAATGCACACTTAGTTAAAATTAAAGACAAAAATAAAAAAAAAGCGCAGTAGGGAAAAACACTTTTTGGTTTTGCCAAGACCCAAGCCACTTACAAAAAAGAGGGCATAAGAAAAGAAAGAAAGAATAGTTTGAGATGCTCTTGCCAAACCAACTCCCCTTTCTGTGGCGCAGAACTTAATTAAGCCTAAAACACAATGGTACAAGACACAGAGCTGGTTGTGGAAGTAGTTGTGAGTCTGCTACGCATCACGGGCATTAATCAATATGCCCTTCCCTTGTCCCCATCCACCCCCCAAATAGGTCCAGGGATACAGTGATTCCTTTTGGTTAAAATTGGTTTATCCTCAACAGAAAATTTCTAAACAGGAGATTGGCTTTAAGTAGGAAAATGCATTCTAATTTCCTAGGTTCTTGAAAACATGTCCATACTACAAATAGTAAATAAATAATAAAAGTGATTCCATGGAATGAAAAGTGGCTGGCTTCTGCCAACTCGCTTTCATCGCATGACAGACAAACAAAAAGTTGATCTTGCCCTAGGAATGTAGGTAAAATGAACTCGTATGTTGGGATGTTGACTTCAATTCCATTTAACAAACACTATTCAGCACCTACCATATTCCAATCATACAACAGCTTGCTGTAAGAGGATTTTAAAAGAAGTTAGGTAATCAGCTCAGGAGAGAGGAAAGGGAAACCAAATGATAGGGTAAAATGCACCAGAAAATAACTTGCTATCAACACGGAGATTAATTTGTTCATCTCAAGAATTCCCAAGAATAAAACATTCGTACAATTGCATTAAGTGCATATTGGGCTATGTCTAAAAGCCTTGTGCTAACTGTATCATATAATAATGGTCAAATTTGGAGGCATGCGTTTTATTGACAGCCTCCTGTTAGGGTTTCTAGAAGAAAGCTAAGGAACAGAAACAGTTGTAACCTGGCCTCACACATTTACTGAGCAGAAATTTAACTGCCTCGTGCCCAGGCTGACAACACCCAGGAAGGTTAATATGTACATTTTTGTGTTTTCAGATGTCCTTTCACATCCAACAATCCAAACCCAGCAGACCCAACTTTCTTGCTGTTTCCCATGTATTCGTCTATAATTGGGGGGCAGATCTGATTGGGCATTAATACTAAAATGACATTCTTTTAGATCATCTTGCCCCTTTGGTTTTTTGTTGTTGTTGTTTGTTTGTTTTGCATGTACGTGGTATGTGTGTATGTGTGTGTTCTCTCTTTCCATCTTGCCGGTTCTAAAACTCACACTGAAGTTGTCTATCTTGACAGCAAGCACCTTTACCCACTGAGTGGTCTCACTGGCTCAACTTTCCTATGTTGTTTGTTTGTTTTGGTGGTGGTGGGGTTTTGTGGGGCAAAGTCTTGCTCTCTAGCCCAAAATGACCTTGAATTCTCCCTCTTCCTGTCTTTGCTTCCCATGTGATGAGATCATTTGTATGGACTACCACACCCAGCTGTTAACTTCCTAAGAAGTTTCTTGTGAGGAAGGTTAAAGAACTCAAAAGGGTTGCTTTCCTTTAGAATTGGGAAGCAATCCAGTAAGGTAGGAGTTACAAGAAGGGTCTGGAGTAGCAAAACATAGATAGTTGTCTGCCAACAGCAGGAACACAACTGCCTAGAGAAAAAGGCAGAAGTTGAAGGAAAGGCTAGGGGAAAACGGCAGAGTTTTTCAGAGCCAGACTAGGGTAAGAAACTACAGTGTCCGTGGGACAGCTCATGAAGCTACAGTGTCGATGGGACATCTCATAGGTTTTCCATGAGAACAAAGGCTGGGCAGGGGGTGAGCAGAGAAGAAAGTGCTAGGAGAGACTAAGCTTCAAAACCACGAATGTAGCTGCTCCCAGAGCTACATCTCGGTGTGAGGTCACCAGAGAAAGGCCAAGTGGGATAAACTGCAGTGACTTAGTTCCAGAACAGAAGCTGCAACCAGGAGAAGGCTGAAAGGGAGATAGAGGCAGAAGAGAAGGAAGACACTGGTAGAGAAGAATCTCTTCGGTGGCAAATGCCTTACTCAGGGTGACAAGGGAGGCTGTGCCCGTACTGTCCAGCAGACACCTAGCTCAAAGGCTATTCCTGATTAGACAGCCAACACTTCCCTGCTTTCTCCCTGGCTGCAAAAGTTCCTGCTTTCTGGCTTCCACAAGGACAATGGATACACCAAGCCTCTACTTTAAAAGCTTGATAACATAGGATTTGCCTCTTTCCCAAGAGGGGAATTCACATATTTTAAAGTAGGAAATATTCAAAATTCACAATTAGGATAAAAATTTTATTTTTGGCAGGGCTGATGAAACTTAATAATTGAGTCATAGAAAACAAACAGGAGAATTGGAAACATCTAGGGAAGTACCCTCTTAATTTCTCAACAATACTCTGCCCAATGGGGTAGAGTACCCCCCGAGGCCCTGTCTACAGAGAAACTAACTGCCAAGCACTGGCAAAAATGACAGTGCACACAGCTGGCCTGCCCAAGCGCCAAGACCACATTCTACTCTTGCAGTAGTCCCAGGTTCACAATCTGGACATCCTACCCCTTCTATCTTAACTCCTACATGACCTTCATATTAACAGCTTGCCTTCCAACCTGTAGTCACAGCCCAGGAACACCCCAGCTGCACGACTACTGATGTTATGCTAGAATTTCTTAGAATATCTCTCTCTCTCTCTCTCTCTCTCTCTCTCTCTCTCTCTCTCTCTCTCTCTCTCTCTCTCTCTTGCACTCTCACTCCCTCTCCCCTCTCCCCCCTCCCTTCCTCCTCTGTTTTTCACAGGACTAAACAATTGCTTGGTACTTTAAGGATGCTAAACATTCCTAACACTTTTAATTAAATTATGGGTGGGCTCTTTGGCAACAGCAAATAAAAACAATTCACAATTATGCTTTATCCAGTGTATTTCAAAGACTTCTGGACTAGCCTGAGGTGAAAAAAGCCTGACTCCAAGAGGGTGGGGCTCCCACCAGTTATGAACAGTGTGTCCTGAAGTGCAAGTGGCTTCCAAGTAGTATTCATAAGGGTTCCATGCATAGTCTATGGGTCACCGTAAAGGTCAGTAGGGAAGACTTAAAGGAAAATAACAGAAACCTTTTTGTAAACACGATTAGCGCGTAGTACAGACTTAAACATCACCTGAAAAAAAAGCATTTCTATAGCAGGAACATATTGTTCATTGAGCTGGATATGTGGGATATTGCTGCATTTAAGTCTGTTTTCCATGGAGGATAATTCAAGACTCTTGAGAAATTTCTCTCAAGTGTCTCTGATGATGCTGAGCCTATCCACAGGTCCTCGTCCTGCAGACAGAATGCTAAGGCCTTCTTAATGACAAAATCCCTGGTCTGTCTTGCATGACAGTTCGTTGCTATTGCTGTGGCTGTTAAACCCGTAAGTTTTCCAAAAGGCACTTTGCTTCCTGCTTTCTGTATTAAGGCACTTAGAAGCCCTTCCTCCCTCCTTCCCTCTCCTTCCTTCCTGCCCTGTACACCCCATCAACAGGGATGTGTCATTTTAGGCACCCAATAAAGAAAGGAACATGTGCATACAAAACAGGTTTACTAACTCAAAATAGCAGAACCGAGACCAGAACAGCCTCCTGTTCAAGTGTAAGGTAAACCTCCAATTACATTTCAAAGTCCTTGAAGGGGCTCTTCCAAGACTGTTCTTTAAATACACTGTGTTGGGGTAGGCTGGTGGTTGTTTACAGAGGCATGCCCTCATGAGATGTCTTCCTATTCCTTCACCTGCCCAGAAATGACAGCTGGTTAAAATAAAAGTTCTCAGTCTTCATTTTCCCCATGACTTTGAGAAAATGGGCTCCAACATTAACCCACATCCCAAAGAAAGGTTTTCTGTGCAGGGCTTTCAAAAGGAGATAGTGCACCATAGGCATTGAGACTTCAGGCTGGCACCCACAGGAGAGCACAAACTGGTTGGGGTTTAAATACTGCAAGAATGTAAAACAGCATTTAGACAGAGCTATTTGCTTACTCTGCACCCACCTCCTGGCCATTTCCCAACTGGTATTGTTGGTTTGATATTCTCCTCTGAGTTCAGTATCTCTGGTGGTCCAGAACCTGACTCACACATGAGAGAGGTAAATAACAAGGTACAGTAGCTGTCCATATGATCCACAGCAGAGTCATAAAACGTGGGGATGACTGACATGTTCAGTGTCCAGCATGAGGGTTCATGGTTCCCACTGGCCACCAGAGAGGAGGGCAGAGTACATTTTGTAACCGTAATGAATTAATGAACCATTTTGTACATGATGGAAGATGAGCTATAGTAGTGTTCACATAGTGAAAAAATCAGAGAGTGAAAACCATTGCAGGGGGACCCAAGGGGCCCACAAAAGCTCATTTTCTTGGCTTGCTGTACTTAGTCATTTTAGGATGACATTCTGCTCTGAGAATTTAATCAAATCTTTAAGTCCTCCCATTTTAATATGTGTTCAGAGGGTTTCCAGACCCCCGGAAGGTTGCTTATACACTCCTGCTTTCTCTCCCATACCACTTGTCCCATGAGGTGAAGACTCTCTGACTTAACCTAGCCCACTCTACACAGATGGCACTATTTACCCATGGTGCCTGGTCTGGCTGTACTGTACAGAGGCTCCTCCTTAGACCCTGGCTAAGGTCCCTGCTCTCCTGAGTCTACCTCCCTTCATCTTTCTGTTGTCTTACTTTTAGCTTTGATCTATTGCTATTCTCCCTCCTTGACTATAATTTCTGCATCCTGGTTCCTCTACCATGTCCAACCCAACCCCTAGAGGCCACATACTCCCCATCTAGTGTCTATTCTGGGCTTTCTTGTTCACAGAACAGCTCTTCAAAAACCTGTCCTAAATTTTGCAGAGCTTCCAGGTTTGATTCATGTTAAAAAAATGAATGGTATGTGGGAGACCACACTTAATATATTTGTGTTATTAAGTTTTAGGTCTTGTTTTGGAGACGACATTGAGGAAAGTTTGAGAACTGGGTAGATTGGGGAGGACATGCAAGCTAAGAAAGGAAAGGGCATTTTGCAGGGTATAAATTGAATTACTCACTCTTCCAGTACCTTCTCTTTACTCTGAATCAATGCTGAGCTAGTGTCTGAAATGTAGCCCTGAAACAGCTTCCCTGACACAAAACACTTGCGTCGTTGATGAGTGTTTGGGAAGTGGTGTGGCCTGATGTCATTGGTTTGGCATCGGCCACTGACTGAGGGTTGTGTGTTTACGGTGTTGATGTGTATCTGATGAGCAAGAAACTAAACCACTATTTTCTGCCTGTCCCTCCCCAAAGCCAGGCCTCTCCAAGGAAGAATGGACCTTGTACATTCAGAAGACTGCAGTTCTCTGTGGGCCAGTGATAGACTTGGTCAGAACTCTGATCAAATCAGACAGCCTGACTTTTTCTTGCCTTACAGAAACTCAGATTTATAAAATGTATGCACATCTCATCATGTAGGGATTTATGCCTGCGAGGTCCACTATCATTAAAAAGTTGTGTGCATACATTCCCTTTCCCATGGTAGGGATTACAAACCCCTAACGACAGTAAATTATTCTCTTCTGCGCTGTATTCTACGATTACTCTGTGGAATTTTCTAGACTGCTTTGTGAGGCACTGCAGCCCTAATGAAGTGTTATTTAAACTACATACTGATTTTACGTGCTTTGTTTTTCTTGAAGTTTCTCCTCATTCCATCTTTTTTGATTTATCATACATTTAGCAGACCTAAGTATGAAAGCCATTTTTCTGTCACTCTTTGAGCTTTAAACGAACAAGACTTTTTATGAAGTGTAATTTTCAATAACAATGAAATATTAGAAGCCCTTCTTGGAGTTCCTTATTCCATTTCTGCCTGTGGTTTCTCTTTTCTTACTCTCATTTCTCCTCTCTTCTCTTTTCCCCTCCTCCACCGCCAACCCTGTTTCTTTGTCTCCCCCCACCTTTCTGGTTTCCAGCAATGGGATAGCCTCGGATATATGGGAGTAAGGAAGAACAGCTTGGGCATAAAAGTTTCTTCTACCCCATTACATGACACTGAAAAATAGAAATAGATACTTGTCAACAGCCTATGCACACTACTGATGCATAGATGGCTTTGTTTAATTAGGGATACAAAGAGTCATCCAACAAGCATTCCCAAAGATCGTAACTTTCCTTTGATTGGTCTCTTTCACACCTGTGCCTAAGGTATGCCCCTATCATTGTCCCAAGAGCTAAAGAGCATGTACCTTCTCAGTAACCAATGAGGGTTCAAGCTATTGCTATCCTGTTTGGGTGGTATGGTTTAAGTGCCTGAAGGGTGTCTAGATAATGGGTATAATACAAACAAGTGCCATATGAATACTTTGTAGTAAAAGGACTACCACAATTTATGTTTTAAATGTTTAGGAAATCTCTTCTCCCCCCTTGTCTCTGCTTCTCTCCTAACCTCCATTTCCATCAGTTCCTTTAACCATTTGAAAATACTCATCGAACAACAAGCTGGTTGTAGTATCTATGGAAGACAAATCTTCATGCCTTCTCAAGAATCATAACTGCTGTCCCTCTCTCAAAAGAATCCCTCTCTTGCTGCATATTTAAGAAAGTTATCCTTCTAAGGACCTTGGGAAGGGAGTCATTCTTGATCTCAGATAATTGTAGTAATTACATTGGAAAGTTATTTCTTTTTTCTTTTCTTTTCTTTCTTTCTTTTTTTTTTTTTTGGTTTTACGAGACAGGGTTTCTCTGTATTGTTCTGAAGGCTGTCGGTCCAGCTTGGCCTCGAACTCTCAGAGATCCGCCTGCCTCTGCCTCCCGAGTGCTGGGATTAAAGGCATACGCCACCACCGCCCAGCTGGGAAGTTATTTCTATATAGGCAAAAATATGTGTCTTAAATCTAAGCATTAACATATGAAAAGAACATGACTAGGACACTAAGGGATATATGGGAGATGCTGTTTTAGATATTTATAATATTTTTATTTATGTGTAGGTGTGTGTGTGTGTAAGTTAAAAGAGGGTGTTGCATTCCCTTGAGTTAAAGTTACAGGCAGTTGTAAGCTGCTCACTAAGGGCCCTGGGAACCAAACTCCCTTCCTCTGGAAGAGCAGTAAGCACTTCTGACCTCTGAGCCATCTCTCCAGGCCCAGGATAGACTTTTCTTCTCTAACAAAATGAGAGCCTTGTAAAGACAGTCTCCATCCTCTTAAGCAAATGTGGCCATGGCTTTATCAGATGTCTGAATCTGCTACAAATCCTGTGTTCTGAAACACAAGATGTCACTAGCATACCTGGCAGAAGAACAGGGTGGAAATTCCTGGCCCCTGGTAACATTCCTGCACTGCAGAACAGAACGCCCTCACAGTCCCCACCATGCTCAGCAACACACATTAAGTGATCTTGGGTTTGTACCCTGTCATCTGTAGAAGAAATCACCTGGCAGTTCTCCCTAGTCTTAGCTCTCTCTCTCTCTTTCTCTCTGTCTCTGTCTCTGTCTGTCTGTCTGTCTGTCTGTCTCTGTGTGTGTGTGTGTGTGTGTGTGTGTGTGTGTGTGTGTGTGTATGTGTCTCAGACTACACAAGTCACCTGAACCAGAGAGACTCATGTCTATTTCGGGGATTGTCGTTTGGTTTGCCTTTCATATTATGTGAGAACTAAATAAATTCATATATTATGCTTAATATAAAGTCTTCAGGAAATGGTAGTTTAAATTATTTTTAAACACCTCCTCAATCCCTGTGCTGAAAACCTTGATTCATTCTCCCTAGTGAAGACATGACTTTCAGTGGATAATTTGAATTAAAACTTTATGGTGACAGTTGTGTAGCTTGATCTACTTCTAGTGGCAGAAGCAGGATCTGTCCCTAAAGCTCTGGCTGACTTCCAGGAACCTATTCCTCATACTGGTTTGCCTTGCCTAGCCTTAATACACGGAGTGGGGGGGTAGCTTAGTCCTACCTTAACTTGATATATAGTGCTTTGTTGACACCCATGGGAGGTCTGCCTCATTCTGAACAGAAACAGAGGAGTGGATTTTGGAGGAGGGGGCAGGAGGAGGAGGGAGAAGGGAATGGGAGGCAATGAGGGAGGGGAACTGTGATCCAGATGTAAAATAAATGAGTAAAGTTAATTAATTAAAAATGCCCAGAGTAATTCTAAAGCAAAAAGTGCTCTTTTATTGCAGATTAGAAACAGTTTCTATCTATAGTCAGAACAAATTTCCAAGACTGAAGAAGTTATTATTTAGTGATCACATTCTTCAGTTGATTGCATGTCCAGTTTTATGATAGTGTCTCACTTATGAAAGAATTTTTAAAAAAGAAGGAAAGAAGGAAGGATGGAAGGAAGGAAGAAAAATGCTAGGAATGTTTAGGAACTTCATCTTTTAGATTGCAAATGTGAACTATTGTATGTGATAATTTTAATTTTGTATTTTTAAAATTTGCATTGTGTAGAATAGCTTTTCATTTAAGAGTGTTGTGGTTAAGGGCTTATAAATCAAGAGCAATTTTAATATAAATAATTGCCTTTAACTTGTGTGATTTGCTAAAAATTATCTGGCTATGGATTTTCTCCACTAAAGCCTCAGAATTGGAAGGCAAATAAAATGTCACCCATGTGAAACTAACTCTGTTCAAATCCCAGAAAAATAGAACCTTTTTTGGGACTTTATGATCAGGAAGGTTATAAAAATATCATGGCAGTGGTACAAAAAAAAAAAAACAACCTTACTTGGTCTCTAAATCCGGCTGCTCTAGACAGCTAGATGGTTATTCTCTTCCTCTCCATTCTCTCTCTCTCTCTCTCTCTCTCTCTCTCTCTCTCTCTCTCTCTCTCTCTCTCTCTCTCTCTCTCTCTCTCTCTCTGTGTGTGTGTGTGCATGAGTGTGTGCCCTAAAGCCATGGACCCACCAGAGGATGGTCACCCCATTACACACACTCATACATCAAAGGAAATATGAAAGGGCCTCATGCTCATATGACCCAGGCAGGAATTTGTGGTTTGGCTTGAAAATGTGAAGACTGAACAGGCTTTTTAATTTGGGGGAGGGGTAAAGGGACTGGAAGTCTTAATTTCCTTTGGAATAACTCTTTTTGACAGGGTACCCAGAAGGATCCTCTTTGGCCCCCTCTAGGCTCTTCCTATGACTCATCTAATTGTTTCTATTATGATCTGTGTCTGAGAATCCACCACATTGTAGGGCTTGATTCTTGCTTTTTCTTATCCACAAGTATTACATAAAGCTGATCATATTTCCCAGGCCCTCATCGGGATCAGTGCCTGTTTTAGTATCTGCGTCTGTGCTTTCTTTCCTCCCCTTCTTTGCTTGCCCTTGAACTTTTCCTTCATCCTTCCCTGGTGGCCAGAGTACCAGCACCCACCTCTTCTTCAGCTGATTTTTTCATATCTCAGTTACCTGTCAATCTGCACAGAACCATCCCAAACTTGAAACTTGTAACTTTTCCTTTCTGCAAAGCGGTTCAATATCCACACAGATAGAATAGGTGAAGACAACATTTCCACTTCCTTCCTCTTAAGCAATATATTCATTGCCTTGGGTTACAAGAAAAGTAAAAATAAAAATCCAATAAGGCTGATTTGTAGTTCATGGTTGCTCCATAGCAGAGCCTCCCTTAAGAGCACCTACACACAGCCCGTGCGCCCTGATCAGCACACCTGACCTCCGCAGGAACCCTGCAACGTATGCTGCTATTCATGTCTTATACTTGAAGTGACTGCTGGTTCTAGAGTGATCAATAGTGAAAAATTGCAAAGCCAAACCCAACCCCAGGATCTTTCCCTACACTCTCTAATCCTGGCCAAACCATATAAAAATACACAGTTTGGAGCAAGCGTAGAGAATTGGGTACCAGAATTGGCTGAAATCACAGGATAGATAACTGTTTCTGAGAAGCGAGGAGAGAGAGGGGAGGGCTCTGTAGGAGAATGAGGCGCTGTTTCTAATATTGGATTAGAACAGTACCAGAAATCCTGTTTAACATAATGTAGTCCCAGATTTTGCCTTCTGTCAATTCCTTTCCATCTTCCACAGCCTAGCTAAGTCTTATTTATCCTGAAAACTTGGCCAAGCATCATCCCTCTAGGGAGGTATTTCTGCCTATCCTTGCCTGGGTCGGAGAAGCCCTCCTTTGCGTATCCACAACTGACACATCGTTCCATGGGCCCTACAAATGTTGTCTTCTTTTCTGCATGCAATTGCTAATGTGTGGACTTTCACTGCAAAGGCAATGCCTGCTGTATTTGTCACTCTTCACAGTCTGCTGTACAGTGCTTGGCACACAGTAAGCACTCAAGTCAGTCAGTGTTTATTGGCAGAATGTGGAATGAGGACCCCCCCCAACGGAGAAAACCGCAGAAACTCTGGATGAATATGTAATGTTTGGAGGACAACCTTTGCCAGTGTCAAAACTTTACCAGTGTCAAAACATCCTAGCCATTTCCAGTTCTTTATGGCAAAAATATAAATGATTGAAGATTATCATGACAATCAAATTAGAAGATAGTCACGTGAAATATATAAAAATGAGTCTTTGTGAACATTTCCAATATGAAATGAAAACTACTATGATATTATCATAGCTATCATTGCTTTGAATGATAAATATAAGCGCAACACAGGGGCTTCTGTGTTTGTGTTTGCATATGTATGCATGTCCAGTTATATATATTCTGCAATGAAATTTTGTGATTATAGAGTGTTGGAATTCCCTGTGCACTGCTGGTTCATCCTGTGACATCCTCTCTAAAGTCTCACACTCACAGAAATAAGATTGGCTTTTTTTCGACATAACATTTTGATTACTCTGGCTCCAGTGAGTCTGGGTTTGTTCTCTCTGCACGCTTTTGGAGGAAAAGGCATTCTGGTCATGACAGACCAATATATGCACCTGAAAAATTGTTTGAATAATCTAAGTGTTAGGATACACGCCAAGGAGGATATATAGAGAGTTATAGGAGCCCAGGCATGGCAGGATAGAGTAAGACTGGGATGTTAGGTGAGCCCTTGAGTAGGAGAATAGAAAGCATGAATGTTTTTCAGTGAAACAAAGAACAACTGGCAGAGGCTGTGGAGGAGGGAGAGGGGATGAGGTTCACATTTGAAATGATGATGATGAAACAATAGGATGCAAGAACGGGGCTTGTAGTGTTATGACCCAAAAACTGTAAGGCAGTGCTGACCGCAAGATAATTTTCATCAATACATAGTAAAATTGGTCTTTTTAATGTAGAGTTCTGTGGATTAATGCGTACATAGAGTCATGTGAGCACTGATGTGTGTTGGGGACTAGGAGTCCAGAAGGACTCTGGGAAGGAGAAACACAAGAGGGTTCGAGATGTGATGCCATGGGGTAGGAAGCCCGGAAACTTCTCCGGTAAGAGACATACTTAGATTAACAGTTATGGGGTAATTACTTAAGTCAGAGCTAGCCAGTAAGAAACAAACAAGGCCAACAGCTTCATAATTAATATAGCCTCCTGTGTGTTTATTTGGGACTGATGCAGCTCTAGAACCAGGCTGGCGGGAAGGCTTCTCTCAAGGAAAAAGCTTCTCTTTACAGATGTGATCAGGACATAGAATTATCACATCATCCCAAATGATTCCTGTGACACTTTTTACAGTCACTCCTTGCTTTTCCCTCCCACTGGTCACCATTAATGAGATGTCATTATTCCTCTATTTTCAAGAACATCATTGTACAATAATACAGTGCCTCTGAGATTCATTCTATTTGTGCGTATGCATGGTAATGTTGTATCACGTACAGTTGCATGTGGAAGCCAGAGGACACCCTTGGGAATCATCCCTCAGGCTCTGCGTACCTTTTTGCTTTTTGAGTCTCTTACTGGACTAGAGGTTGCTAAGTAGGCTAACTGGCCAACAAGCCTCAAGCACCTGCTTAGCTCTGCCGTCCTAGCTCTGGGGTTACAAGCGTGCACCACCATGACTGACATTCCGAAGATAAAGCTTAGATTCTCACACTTCCATAGTAAGCATTTTGCCAAATGAACTATGTTCTGTCCCCTCATTCAATGACTGAGTCAATAATCCATTCCTCGACATGGCTTAGCAGCGTGCCATTTGATGGAGCACCTATTTCTTCATCCATTCTGTTCTTGCAGGACAATTGCATGATTTCTAGTTTTCTGTTCTTGTTTTTCGGAAGGAGCTAAGATGCTATAAGCATTCCCATGAAGGTTTTTATGTGCACCTTGTTTTTATTTCTCTAAAATAAGCGCCCAAGACTAGAACTGCAGGGTCAAGACTATATGTCTCACTTCATAATAATGTCTAACCTGTCTTCTAAAACAGTTTGCCATTTTGCATTACCAGGATGTGTGTGTGTGTGTGTGTGTGTGTGTGTGTGTTTCAGTTGTTCTGCATGCTTGCCCGATGTATACAACCATATTTCCATGGAGTGACTGAAGATGTTGAACACTTTTTCATGTGTTTGTTTGCCACTAAAATATTGAATTGTTTGGTGAAAATCCAATTGTCCAGAATTTGGTTGGTCTTTTTCTGTACTTCCTGTGCTGTCCTACCATTCTATGTATTGATAACTCTGAAGATATGATTGTTGCCACATATTAGTCTTCAATTTAGTGTGGTGTGACTCCTCCAACTTTCCTTTTCTTGTTGGGTATTCTAAAACTTTTTTCATTTACACATAAATTTTAGAAAGAAATTATTGATTTTTTAGAACAGCATGCTAGAAATTTGATGAAAGTTGCATTAAATTCTTGACCAACTGAAGGAATTAAATACCATTTGTTAGGGTAAGTGGGTGGTATTTTTATTAATATTTTTAAAATTAAAATAAAATTGTATCATTTTCCCACTTCCCTGTACTTCCTCCAACACCTCCCATCCCCCCTTCCTTTTAAATTGATGACTTGTATGTACATATGCATAAATATATAAACAGATAATATGAAGGAGGAAATGGGACAATAAGGGGGGCTTTAATTGGGGAACAGAAAGGAGAGGAAGGGAAGAGAGACAAGCAGCCCCAAGAATGTTGAAAAGGCCTTAAAGAATTTTATTAATTTATATTTACCTAAATTTATACACAATATATAAAGAGTATTATGAGATCTTTTTAAATTTATTTATTTATTTTACATCCCAACTGCAGTTTCCCCTCCCTCCTGTCCTCCCTTTTTCTCCCCCTTTTAGCCCCTCATCCACTCATACTCCATTTCTGTCTAGAAAGGGTCAAGTCTCCCATGGGATGTCAATAAAAGAACAAAACATGGCATATCAAGTGGTGGTAGGACTAAGCTCCTCCCGTTGTGTTAAGGCAAGGCAGCCCACTATGAGGAATAGGTTCTCAAAAGCCAGCCAAAACATCAGGGACATCCCCTGCTCCCACTGTTTGGAGTCCTGCAAGTAGACCAAGCTACACAACTCTCACATGTATGCAGAGGGCCTAGGTCCATTCCATGCAGGCTCTCTGGTTTTCAGTTTGGTGTGTGTGTGTGTGTGTGTGTGTGTGTGTGTGTGTGTGTGTGTGTGTAAAATCTTAAATGAAGTTTTGTCACTTAGTCTGACAGAGTTCTCCAAAGGAGTGATAAACTGTTTAACAAAAACCCCAGTATCAAGGCATGATAAACCTCCATTCAAGTTATTTGTTATAGTAGTCCAAGGAACTCTCCAAGCAATATAGGCTATTGCTGTTGCCTTGGTTAGCTATCAAAGATGGAACATAAGCCCCTACTGTCAAAGACCCCCACAGACTTTGGGCACTGGACTCATAAGATCAAAGCCAGTGTATTTTTAACAAATATTTATATGCAAATGTTTTTAACACAGCATTTCACTGCCTACCTGTTCCCAAGAATGAACTAAACTGTGTTACCATTATGACTTGCTCTTGTGCAGGTAAATATGTAATCAATTACTCATGGGAGATCCATAGATGACATTTAAGACTTCAAGCAAGAGACACCAATGCAATTGCTTTATCTTATTCTGTTGGGGACAGTAGAGAGGTCATGGGTTAGGTTTGGTATAGCATTATCTAATTGAAATGACTGATTTTACATGCTGGATTGACGAACCTAAACTCCGAGACAAGTGGACTTAAGACACAAAACTTATCTTTTTTTATTAAAATTAATATTATGTGTAAGAATAGTATTTTTCCTGTCAATAAGTTTTGAGAATGCATTATTCTTTGGATAGTAAATATAGATTGCATTGGCTTTGTAGATACATGGAAAGGAACAAATTCCTTTTGCTAAGAAAATTGGTTTAAAACATTGAAGGCATCCTTTAGCTATCACAGAATGATATTGTTATCTAATTACATAGAGTGTGTATATATTTAGGGAGAATGCTGAGAATTGAACCTGGGCCTTTGTGTATACTGTGTAAGCATTCTACTACTGAGCTGTATCCCTGGACCTTAGATTTTGGAGCTAGGGTCCTGAAATATAGTACATGCTGCCCTGGAACTCAAGATCCTTTTGCCTCCGCCTCATCAGTGCTATGGTTACAGACAAGTGACACCATGCCTGGCTGAAGCTATTTCTTAACTGAAATGTTTTTGTTTGTCAGATATACAGATGATTTTTGATATAAATTATAACACTAAAGTTATAGTTTAGTTCCCCTGAAGGATCCAATACGTTTGGTATCTAATCCAAAAACTCGTATTACTCCATGGAGTACCATTTAAAATTTCAATTCAAATCATCTTTAAATTCTAAGTGTGTATTGGTTTGCTAAAGTTACTGTAATAGCATATCTCATAGTTAGTGAACTAAATAATGAAAATTTAGTTTCCCAATTAGTTCAAGGAGGTAGAGTTCAATACCAAAGTCTTGGCAACATTGGCTTCTCCTGAAGCCTTTCTATTTGATATGTAAATGGCTGCTTTCTGGCTACATCTTGACAAAGTCTTCTATGTGCACACTCCTGGCCTGTATGCCCCATTTGCTCCTTATAGTTTCACCACTCAGATTGGGCTAAGACACACTATGAAGACCTTGTATTATTCTAATCATCTCTATAAAGACTTTATCTTTGAAAATAGCTAAGTTAGGAGGCACTGGGTCATGGCTTTAATATATGACTTTTGAGAGAATATAAAATAACACATCGCATTCCTGCCTCATAAAGTTCCACAAACAGCCTAGTAAATATCTCTTGGAAAACAATTTCATTTGACATACAGCTCTATATTTTTCTATCTTTCAATAATTAAATTTTTGTTACCTCACCATATTAATTAAATATGAGTTTTCTTCCAAAAGGCTCTGATTTTCATTTCTATACACAAAGATTACATGTGTGTTATCTCTCCGCTTCAGGCACCCAAGAGGATTCCAAGGCACCCATGTAAATAAATTTCTTGTAGAACTCTTGTATCAGTTTGTCAGTCATTTGGACTTCCCCTTAACCTCCTACCCCTGTACAGTTTCACAAAGTCTCTCAGATAAGACAATATTAGCTCCATCAAATCTACAGCAAGAAGATTAAGCTCAAAGCCACTTACCAAGGGAATCCCTACTCCCTTAATTTAAATACAAATCTTGTAATTCCAATTGCTATTTCTATCAAACTATTAACAAAGCCTTGGAATTCACCTCCATGTGGTCAGTTGCCACTTGTCTGCCAGTGTCGGTAAAGTTCTCCGGTCTCCCAGCTTCCTCAATGTGCTGGCTTTGATAAAGATAAAACAGACTCTGAGTAAAGTGTCATATTGTCAGTGAAACTAAATTCTGCAAAAAAAAGAACATGTCCAAAGACAGAGTCATCATAGAAAACCCCATTTCAATCCCACCTTTGCCATTTGAATACATTTCTTACATTCCCCAAGCCTCTGAGGCTGAATAAGCCTGGTTTAAGATAACACTTTCCAGATGTATACATTTTCCTCCAAATTCCATTTTTCTTAACAATAAATAAAGTTCACACGCACACATATATCATATTTTCATTATTCGTCTTTTGTTGATAGACTTTTAGGTTTGTTCCATTCTCTTGCCATTGTGGATAATACAGAAACAAACACGGTTGTGCAAGTATTTCCATGCGTGCAGTAGTGTAGCTAGGATGTATGGTGGTTCTATTTTCATTCTTTAACTTTTTGAGAAATCTCCAGATTGATTTCCATGATACTTGTTTCTGTTTACTCTTTGACTAGCAGTGAATAAGGGTCCTCACATGGTTTGTTGTCTATTTTCTTGATGATAGTCATAACTAGTGTGAAATGGAATCTCAAAACAGTTTTTATTTGCATTTTCTTGACGACTGAGGATATTGGATGGTTTTAAGAATACTTACTGGCCATTTATGTTTCTTCTTTTGAGAATTCTAATGCGTTAGCCTATATCTTGATTGTCAGTTTAGATTTTTGGTGTTTTTTTCTTTTATTCATAGTTCCTAGCTCATAATGGTTACATGTATATAGTTGAGTGTGGCTACAGACTAATCATCTAGAGAAGAGAAGGAAATGAGATGATTAGGAAGTAAAGAGGACAAAAGGTCACAATTAACACAATAGCAAAAAATATTTCTACATGTATGTTTTCAAATTCTTTTCCTAAAATGTAACATACATTCTCTTAATTGACCTTTTTTTTACTCATTAATTAATTGTCATTATATTCAGAAAATGTTAGGTAAAGTATAAAGGATATTTCAGCATATTAGTTAAATCACTTTCAATGTGTTAACACAAACATATGTTATGCTTCCATAGTTCAAGAGGTCACCACCACTTGTAGGTAGATGACTTTTGGAAACATCACACACGTGGCACAATACTGTGTTGCAGGGTAACAGAGTTCTGTAAATAAGGCATAGATATGCTTTCTCAAATAATAGTTAGAATCTCAGTAGGATTTGTGCTATTCAGCGTGTATTGAAAATGATAGCAGATTAGGTTTCTTTATTCCAAGCCAATTACATACAACAAAAAGATAATTGGAGACACAATTTCAAAAGATTACTTTTAAATTCCGAAATTAGCACCCTCACTCTACATAGTACTGAGAAATAAATTAATGCCCTCAGCCCTTTCTCTCATAATCAGTTATTATATTTTGCTCGTAGCTGCAATTAAAGGCTGTTACCAAGGTATGCTTTCTTTCCACTTTCTACTCTGAGCAGTTGAAAGACCATTCAGCTGAGACCTGGATGAAAAAGAAGCCATCCAAGAAAATAGACAACCACTTCAATCAAAGGGAAAGCAAATGCAAAGAAACAGGTAATGAGGTTACTGTGGTAGTAGAAAGAGAAACAAAGCCACATGGATTGAATGTAGTGAGCAATGAGCAACATGAGAGGGACTTGAGAACATACCAGGGAATAATGACATATATGTGTGAGGCCCAATACCGAAACACATTATATTGTATGCTAACCTAAAAAGATAAACTAAAAATTATTTTGAAATGCACACCAGAGGATAGAATACCATAGACTGGTAGCTTATAATGAGCAGAAATGTAGTGTTCATAGTGCTGGAGGTTAAGAAGTTCAAGATCAAGAGACTAAGAGTCTTTTTGGTGTTTCACCCATGACAGTGGTGCAAGAGACGGTATATGAGAGGAGAAATGGAGACCAAGCTCATGAATTTATAACAACCAACTTCTTCAGTGATGGAAGATAGAATGGGTTAATGAAGAAGGCATAATCCTCATTGCTTTATCACATCTTAAAGGACCATCTTATTTAGTTTTTCAAGGCAGGATTTCTCTGTGTAACAGCTATGGTTATCCTGGAACAAGGTTTGAAGACCAGGTAGCCTCAAACTCACAGAGATCCACCTGCCTCTGCCTCTCAAATGGTGATATTAAAGGCATGTACCACCACTGCCCAACTTAAAGGACCATGTTAGTACCATAGAAATGATTATTGAATTTCAACTTGAGTTTGGAAAGGTGAATATTTAAACAATATCCCAGTAATTACATTTTATGCCTCCTTGAAGATGAAGTAATATTTCCTTTCCTTTCCTTTTCCTTTCCTTTCGTTCTTTCTTTCTTTCTTCTTTTGGTTTTTAGAGACAGGGTTTCTCTGTGTAGACTGACCTTGAACTCTCTCTGTAGACCAGGCTGGTCTTGAACTCACAGATATCTGCCTGCCTCTGTCTCCTGAGTGCTGGGATTAAAGGCATGCACTGCCACCACCCAGTGAAGCAAATTTTTTTTTACCTGAAATGAAGACACTGACAGTGGGCAAAGCTCTGACATCGTTAATGTTTTAAGAACTCTATATATTGGAGAATGAATTATAGTTGTGCAAGACAGAACATAATTGTAAAAGTCACAGGAGAGCTGTTACAACTGGAACAAGAATAATAGTTTGTAGAATTGATGAAGGAATTAACATTTGTTGACTGTTAGACCAATAAAAACAAAGGAGAACTGTATCATGAATAATAAAAATCCCGAGACAGATATTGGAGTTCAATATGGAGATCAGAAAAGCAAAGCAGCCAAGCCAGTAGAGAGTTCTTACCTCTACCAAGGCTCAGACCAAAGGGGGACAATCCACTGAACCTGAACCTCAAACTGCTCCCGACTACACTGTTCCTCACTGAACCTCAGGCTCCCTGAGATTGCACTGAGTTCCTGCCTTATGTTCCTGTCTAGTGCTGGAATTAAAGGTGTGTCATCCCTAGTGCTAGGATTAAATGTGTGAGCTCTGTTTTTCTTTTAGACTGATTCACTCTCATATAGCCCAGGGTAGCCTTGAACTCACAGAGATCCATCAGCCTCTGTCTCCTGAGTGCTGATATTAAAAGTATGCTCACCACTGCCTGTCCTTTATGGTCATCTAGTGGCTTAGATGTTTGCCTAACTAGTGGCTTAGTTCTGCACTCTGATCTTCTGGAAAGCTTTGTTAGATTACAAACAAAATATCACTACACAGAACATATTCAACATTAATGAAAGAAACCTGAGTGGCAGGCACTTGCAAGAGCCTCTGAAGGTGAGGGTCATGGAATCTGAAAGGGATGGAGTAGACTCTACTCTGGACTCACTAAGACAGAAGCCATAAAATCAGGAGTTTATGAAGGAGACAAACCTAGAATCACAAATATAGGAAGCTCATTCTAATAAATAGATCATACTTTAGAAGAATTACATGTATAAGGGAACAAAAGGAATGGGGAGATCTTCTTAATACATTTAGACCATTCAAAAGAGTATTAGTTTTTATTTAAATGCAAACACCATTTCCCCATTAGGTGAAGACTACACCAATATAAACTAGGGATGTTATGATGACCTTGGAAATATGATGCTATTTGTTGTTTTGGCTTTCCTTTACCATAACCTCATATTACATGTCAGTGTACATCCTTCTTGAATTATGATGGAATGAGGAAGAAACTTGACTTTCTCATTATTCAAATCATTCCCTTTATCTCTGTTGCATCAAAGGTGACCCCAAGACCAATGTTTGAACCCTTGATATAGTACCTCATTAACCTATTCCTTTCCTAAAACTCATATGCTATATCAGGTTCTGATATAATTTTCCATCTAGTGTAATTTATGGATGCTTTCTGTAACCCATATTTCCTGGTTGATAACAGCATGGAATGGAGATCTGGTATAATTTTTTGCTCCCAAAATTAAGTTTGTAATTTGCCGATCTCCCTTCCTTTACAACTCTGACATGTTCATTCTCTCATGATATTTATGTCTACTTGAGTATATCACTTTGAGGCATTCCTAAGGCTTTTTCTTCACCAAAATGTTGGTACACTTCTGTTCATGCTCTCTTCCCTCCCCATGGTGGTGAGGGTGAAGCACATGAGGTGTGTGTGTGTGTGTGTGTGTGTGTGTGTGTGTGTGTGTGTGTGTACGTGTGTGTGTGTACATGTGTGAGTAAATGTGAGAAGGTCCAAAATTACTGTTGAAAGTCTTCTTGTATTGCTCTCTACTTTACTTACTGAGTTGGGGTCTCTTGTTGAACCCAGGAATTACCAGTTCTGAATAGTAGACACAGCCAGCCTGCCTAAGGATCCCCTCTCTCTGCTTCCCACGTACTAGAATTAGAAGGGACTGCCACACCTATGGGGTCCTGGAGATTCAAATTCCAGTGTTCATACTTCCAGGGCAAGTGTTTTGTCTGCTGTGGCATCTCCCCAGGCTCTGATTTTATTCCATAATCTGATTTTAGGTTGTGCTGACAGGCATAGCCAAGTTGTATGTCATCTTCAAATAAGATGAAGATGCACTGAATGGGAGAGATATGACAGAACTGATCAATATCTTGGGATTCCACTAGTGACTTTTCCCATCCAGGGCTCATTCTTTATGCAGCTCATTCGCTTGATTGGCAGAATGTTCTACTGTGACATTATCTTTTTACTTCTGCTTTGCTTGGCAGAAGCCCTCATGTTGTACGACACCGTGTGAGCACTAATTTAAAAATTACAGTCACAGATGACACATGGGGATTGAATTCTGTAGCAATGACTAGAGCCATGAGCTTAGATCTCAGTTTGTTTCTCTTGGAACTTAGCATGTTCTAAATCTTCTGACCAAAAACTTAAAAACAATGAAAAAATATTCTCTGTTGACTTCTGGGCCTACCCACAGATAAATCTTTAAAGTGTACATTGAAGAATGGTAACCAAGTCAGCAGTGCAATGTAATGTAAACACTTCAAAGAAAATAAAATTCAAGTATGGCCAGCTTGTTATTTGACACTGTGAGAACCTAGGCTGTGCCAAATGTGAGGCTCTTACTAAACCTCACCACATACCTGACATCAGAATAAGTCACTGAGAAAGACTGCAGCCAACGCCACGACTTTCTCTAAACATTTTCCCCCAGTGTCCTTTAGTGGAAGTTTGAATTTCACTTCTTCAGGCTAAAATGAAATTCCTTAAATCTTTCCTTGCATGACTTGTTTTGAAACAGAATAAGCTTTCTCCTTGATTGACCAAAATAATTATGCCTGTGTGCAGTTTCCAAGATTTAAATTGGGAATAAATCTTAGCAGGATAAAAAAAAATCTGGCACTGTTTCTCTGGGTATAAAGAAACATGGGCAGGGTACTCACTCTTTAAAAGTTTTAAAGAGAAGCCCGTGTTTTGGGGCACTAACTGTAGCACCATCTTATGAATATGTCTTATTACCATTCACCCCCAATCACAAAAGCCTGGGTAATACATGACCATGCCTATGCTCCAGTCACTAAGGACATATCATTGTCTTTAGTCTCCTAAAGTCTTTTCTACTCACCAACTTTCATGTTTTCTTCTAAGTTTTTAACCTATGCTTCTTGTTTAAAAAAAAAGATAATTTTTTTAGTATATTTAGAATTTTCATTTTAAAAAGATAACACTAAGTATTTTATATATATGTGTGTGTGTGTGTGTGTGTGTGTGTGTGTACATATGTGTGTGTATGATTAAGTACACATGAATTCAGGTGGCCTCAGAGGCTAGAAGAGACAGATCCCCTGGAATTGGAGTGGCAGGCAATTGCAAACTGCCCAGTGTAGGTGCTGGGAACTGAACTCAAGTCCTTGCAAGAGAAGCATGCACTCTTAACTGCGAGCCTTCTCTCCAGTTTCATTTCGTCTTCTGTCGTAAGGCAAGGACCTAAACGTTTTCCTGAAATAGTCAAGTTAACCATCACAACTCTACTGAATGATACTCTGCTTTATATATATATATATATATATATATATATATATATATATATATATATATATATGAAGATAAAGAAAACCAGTAGTAAGATTATCAGATATCAATGTGATCTGCTAACCATGCCAATGTCTTTACAAATAAGACAATCTAAGCAACTAAGCTGTTATAAAGATGGTTGGATGAATAATTGTTACATTGTAGATAGATGTCTTTAAAGATAGGGAAGAACAACATATCCCTCCTCTCCACTAAATAAATATACCTCTCACCACTACCTATACTTCTATGCCCCTAAGCTTCCCATTCTTTGCTTTCTGCAGCTTAGAACTCTTCCCTGCCGTACCTGAAAGCTTTGATGGCTACAAAGATTCCTCTAGAAAGATATTTACTTGATGCCATGCCATTTTGACTCCCCAGAGATGGAACAGAAACAGGTGGCTCTGTTTCTAACTGTGGCCAACTACCCAACTATTGGTTGTGTTGGATAAAGTGTATCATTGCTCTGGATCTCACTTCCCATGTCTGTCCATTGGAAATCTTTGAGACACATTGGTACATGTGTGAACACCCTGCTCTGTAACTGAAACCTATGATTTGTGCTATGAGGTTTTGCTGAAATACACATGCAACAGATTCCAGAGACAGACTGGCCAGGGAGTTAATGCATGTAGATATATTACATAGAAATCTGGACTTGAAAATGACAATAGTTTAGGATTGTCCATCTCTGAAGAGAAGAGAACTGTACTTTTCTTGTTTATAGAAAGTTTGTTTCTTTGGGTCAAAGCATTGCTGAAGACTGGAGTATATGGATAAACAATGGGGACACATGGTGATAACCAAGGGCATAGAGCACATACACACTTGTGTTTTCATGTTTTACCCCACATCCTCTTCCTTCCTAACGAGGCTCTTCTATAGCTTGGTGAATCATGATGGCCCAGTTGCTCTGAATAAAAAAAATAAGTAAGAAACCAAGGTAGGCTTGGAAAAAACCTTGTAGAACTCGAATCTCACACATATCAACAACAGACAAAAGTTTCTTAGCCACCAGAGGCCAGAATCCTGGGAAACTCCTCATCCTTCCCTCCTCTGATGTCTGGAGCTGCACTCATTCCTGTTCAGATGAGCACAGTCCTTCAACTTTTCTCTGATTTATGGGCTTCACTGTATTCTCTGCGTGAGGACCTGTTCCCATTTGCCACAGTCATTTCCCAGTAGTTGCAATAAAAAGGATGTCAACAAATAGAACCTTTATCCGACTGAAGCAGCGACAGCTCCAAATACCAAGTAACTGGAGCTAGCCTTCACCTCAGTGTCAGCAGAACATGAATCCAGATGGTGTGGTTGAGGACTAGCTTCCTTCCATATCTGGTATGTGCCACTCTTTGTCATGTGAGATACCTATCTTTCAAGGGGATGTATTGGTGCAGAGGTTCAGGGGGAGAAAAACAGTGAAGTCAGCAGTGTACAAGCAAGCAAATGCTTTTCATTAATGAAGTCTAGCTAAAATAACCTTTTGGCACACTGGACAGACAAGTTATCTGTTATCTGTGTATTATTTCTATGCCCTTTAGGTTTGATGAACTTGTGTTTGACTTGTTCCTAGCTTAAGGCATGTTTCTGAAGTCTGCAAGGAAAAGTCACAGAACCAAGTAAGGAAAGGTTACCTTCACTTTCACACCTGCCTGTCAAAATCCATGGCTAGGAAGGCCATTGGTCCTTGGGGGAGGATATATTAATGTTGTGTTTCTGAGTGGTCATCTTGTCAAATTGCCTTCTACTAGCTTCAGGCTCTCACCAACTGAGCTAACCCACCACCCCTTTTAAACTGCCTTCTAAATATGTACGTTACATAGTTTTGTGCTGCTCCCAACCATGTGGCAGTGTGCAGTGGTTAATGCAGCGATTCATGACTTTTTGAAGTGTTGAGGATAAGAAATTGTCTGTGCTCAGTTACGGATGGTGCATCGATAGCAGTCCTCCCCTAACAAAGCTAGAGACTATCTGAGAAGACAGGCAGAAAGAATGTATGAATCAGAGGATGGGAAGGAAGGCTAGGAAACACTGTCTTCAGGACATGGTGTGTTGTACACACAAACCTACAGCAGGTATGGTTGCCTAAGTAGGATCAAACCAGATAAACTTCCAGCATAGATGGAGCAAGGACCACTAAGGCTTCACTCCTCAATGAGGAGGTACTGACAATTGATGGCTACTGGGGGGAAGGAGGAGGAGTCATTTTGATTTGGGGGTGTGGCCACTGGTAGGTTTTCCATTCATCAGTGGGTGGCCCCATCACTATGTGCATATGAGCAGCACTAATTAGACTCAGTGAGTTCAAGATAAATAAATAAGTAAACAATTTTCTAAAAGGAGGGCATGATGTTGAGAAGTGATGGGAAGGAACCTGGGTGAAGCAGGAAAGGGACAGGGGAGGTGGGGTGTCAAGATCCAATAAAAATGCATTGTATACATGAGCAAATTTAAAAGAATACAAAATAATCTTCTAAAAAGAGCCTATCGCCTCCCAGAAGCGATTACTGTACTTCTAACTAAGCCAGTTCCTTCTCTTTATACTCCCTACACTTGAAAAGTACCGAGCGTGCCCTGTTTAGCCCACTGTTTAGCCAACTTGCTCAGGGCACCCCTTCAGTTTTTCTAAGTCTTCATCTCCAGTAGATGCTTTTGTGAAGTTTCTTTTTCTCCTGTTGCTCAAAACAAAGAACACATTTCCCATTTTGATGCTGTCCTCTAGCTATTGTTTCTTATAACTGACTTGAGATAGAGTTCCAATTTCATTTTCCCCGTGAGGGTTACAATTGTTTCTGCTGCAATATATTAACCAGAATCTTACTTCCCAATCATTTCCCACATTCCTTATATCATACATCAGAATGTCATGGCTATGTGAGTGCTCTATTTTGTCGCATCAACAGTCCATCCCTATGTCACATTTTCTAACTCAGGAATAGTTAGGGAGAAAAACAAAACTCTTCATGTCTTGATCACTAACCATTACTTCCTCTCTGCTTCTTCAGAAATGAATGACAGACTGGTCTTATCTTTGCTTTCTATTTATCTACATAATTTTAGGATCAGTCTTCAGAAAAAAGTTTTGAAATTAATCTGTCACTCTTGATAATATCAACCTATTTTATCTATACAGATAATTTATCTTTATACAATTTTACACCTATAAAGTCCATAATTTATATATAATGATCTATTTATTTCTATACAAATATATTTACTTATGAATTTATTTATTTACATGTAAATATTATATGTAGTTATAATAAAATTACACACCTAAGTTATTTCATTAGGAACTTTCTGGTGATTAAAATTTTGCAACCATTCATGATTAATTACTTAGGATGATGTTCTAGATATAGAACTATTTTATAAACATATCGTCTCTCTACCAAATATCATATCATGAGAAAATTTAACTGTGCACAACACATAGAAAGAGTAATAAAATGCATCTCGGGGATTAAACTTTAGATGGAACATCTGTCCATCCTCTTCAAGGTTGGTTGCAGACACCATAACCACTACTGAAAATAAAAATTCCCCACATTTAACCTGTTTCTAACAATAAATAACCATAACATTATCATTGCTGTAGAAAAAATTAAATCTAAATCCTTGGGTTATGATCAGCCCGTATTAAATATCTCCCAATTGTCTACCAACTAACGCTTTGTTTTTTATTTTCCTGAACAAAACTCCAATTAGAGTGACCCTACTGTGTTAGTTGTTAAATCTTTTAGTCTCTCATAATTGAGAACAGTTTCAATATCTTTTTTTTCTTTTTAATAACACTGACATTTTGGAGCAACCAGGCCAGACTCCCAGAGTTCTGCAACCTGAATTCACTGGGACTGATTGCTTCCATCTGGATGCTGCTTTCCTTGTTTCTTTTATCTTCTGTTCCTGTAAACTGGGAGTTCAGTATAAAGAACTAACTAGCTTCGGGTTACAGATGCTGAATATGAAGATTTTATAGAGGATACAATGCATTTGGGGTTGTGTCACATCAAGTCAAGACTGTCCTGTTTTGGTAATGCCAGTTTGAGCACTTGATTAAGATAATTAGAACTGAATATTTCCATTTGCAATGTTTTCTCTTTAAAATTAACATAACTAGAAAGTAAATTGTGGATCCATGTGAATATATGATTTATTTTCAAGATTTATTTTCAAGACAGGGTTTCTCTGGGTAGCTTTGACTGTCGTGGAACTCACTCTGTAGACCAGGCTGGCTCAAAACCAGAGATCTACCTGCCTCTGCCTCCTGAGTGCTGGGATTAAAGGTGTGTACCACCACCACCAGGTTGAATGTATGAATTCTAATTATTATTTCATGTGATTTTTTGTAGCTCTGGTAATCCTTAACTCACTCATTAATTTTATCACAGAGTTGGAAAATGTTAAGTGTTTTCTTCATTTATAATTGCTGTATTTAATAGTGTGTGTAGAAAATATTATTTAGTTAATGAGAAAGAAACCATAATCCCTCTTTTTAAACAGGTATATATTTGCCCTTGACAGCTGTTTACCTGTTTCACAATACACTTTTATAGAGAAATCCCTTCTAGCAGTGATTTGATTCATGAAATCCCTTCAGTCTGACACATCCCTCTTAGACCTTGAATTCTTGCTTCTTGTCATTTAAAAAAAAAGAAAAGTGATCCAGGATAAGAAAACATTTTTCCAAACCAAGACCCCCAGTCGACCACTTTTGCAAACTATCCTTATTGTGTTAGTAAGGAATTCTAGCTGGAACAAAACTCCGGATACCAAGTCCTTTGCTTTTAATAGGGAGGCGTTCCTGAAGTCGTCATAAGTGAGGACAACCAGGAAATGTACTCTGAAAGGATGAGCTTTAGTTTTCTGCCCAAGTCAACTAACAGGGACCAGATTTGCCATCTTGCTGGAAACAATCAAAAACACATTGGACAGTCTATATGGAACAATTTCCAAGGCTTTGGATAGAAGACAACAAGGGATAGTGTTTCTCACAACATGGGAAATAAACAGGCTGGCTCCTGCAAGCTCAAAGTTTGTTTCCTGAGGAGTTTCCAGACCCTGTTCAGAAATAGGAGTTCAGGCAGCATTCAGGTCCTTCCTTCAAAATAAGTAGAAGATGAAACTCCAGAGAGAACAAAGCATACAGTGCTCAGATCAAGTGATTAGGCTGCTGAGAGGTAAAGCTACACTTTCCCCCTCAGATCTGGAGCCATATATGTATGACAATTACCCAATGCTGGGAAATATCTATGCAGAGAATTAAAGCTACAGTCCATGGAAACATGTCAAGGGCTGAAAACAGTGCCTCCTCTCACCAAGCAGACTGGAAATGGCACAGAAGAGACCTGTATCAGTCCTAGGAAATGTTGCTTCCACAATCCCATCTAATACATCTGAAAAACAACATGCCACAAGTTTAAACTCTTTTCCTATAATTCAATTGTATTTCAGAAGAAACTGTTAGAGGAAGCAAAAATTTCTAGCAGCTAACAAGCTAGCATTCACAAAGTCTGGAATATCATAATTAAAGAAATTGGCATGAACATGAAGAATGAGGAATGTATGACTTTTAGAAATGAACATGTCAACCCACTAAAAAGATATTAAAATTACTAACAGTTATTATAATATATATATACATTAAACATGTTAACTGGAAATATAGGTATAACATAGATGATAAAACTTCTAGAAATGGAAAGTAGTCTCAGATGAAATACATCAGATGAAATAAGACATCACAAACAGTGCGACACAAGAGAAAATAACAGTGATCTTGAAACCATAACAATAAAAATTATTATATAATTATTATATAGAACTCTGGATTCCAGTTGCAGGGGAGGGGGATGATGAGCAAAGGGGTCAAGGCCAGGCTGAGAAACCCACAGAAACATCTGACCTCAACAAGGGGAAGCTCATAGACCCTGGACTGATAGCTGGGAAAACAGCATAGGACTGTTCCAGACTCCCTGAATGAGGATGTCAGTTTGGAGGTCTGGTTAATCTATGGGGCCTCTGGCAGTGGATCAGTATTTATCCCTAGTACACAAATGGACTTTGGGAGCCCACTCCACATAGAGGGATACTCTCTCAGTCTAAACACACAGGGGAGGGTCTAGGTCCTGCTTCAAATGATATGACAGACTTTGAAGATTCCCCATGGAAGGCCTCACCCTCCCTGGGGAGCAGAAAGGGGATGGGATAGGGGGTCTGTGGGGGACAGGAGAGGAGGGCAGGGAAAGGAAACTAGGACTGACATGTAAAAGAGGCTTGCTTCTAATTTAAATTTTTAAAAAAGGGAAAATTTATTATACAAACCACAAAATTAAAGGCCATCAGTCATTGTGGGGAAAAGATTAAGTTACCTAAGTATGTATAATCAAAATCCTATTTAAATGGGTCACAAAAATATATTTAAAGAAACAATTACCAACAAGATTCTGAATTGAATAAAGACTGAAGACCCACAGATAATAGATCATCAAAATTACACAGATGCACATGAGAATCCATTTGTTCAAAACCAGTGGTGCTATGAAAGGCATTAAAACATCCTAAGAAGGAAGAAATATTACAGATGAAACAACAGATAAGGATGGCCAGAGAGCTGGGAGCTGGGGATGGGGGGCATATAACACCTCCAAAGTACTGTCAGAAAAAGGTGTCACACTGGAATGCTGCATGTAGTGGTTCATTCAAGGCAAGAAAGATAGCCTGAGCTATGCCAAAGCTAGAGAACCTACATTGCAGAAAATTCTGAAGGCCCTCTTTCAGACAGAGGCAAAAGATACAAAATGGAAACATATTTCCAAAAAGAACAACGTGCATTGGGAAGAGGTGGGTGTGTGAACAAAGCTGGAATCATCCCTACTTCCAAGTCTCCTGAGGTACTTCTAATAAAAGCTTAAAAATAATCATGTCTTTCAGGGTGTATGCTATCTGTGGAAGTAAAATACGTTAAAGTGTCAAGAAGACAGACAGATACAAAAAATACTATGATGCCGGGTGGTGGTGGCGCACGCCTTTAATCCCAGCACTCGGGAGGCAGAGGCAGGCGGATCTCTGTAAGTTCGAGGCCGGGCTGGACCGATAGCCTCCAAAACAATACAGTGAAAGCCTGTCTCGTAAAAACCAAAAAAAGACTATGATAAGGACTTTACAGTATGTATGCAATGATAAGGACATTTCAAAGTTGGCTGCGATCACATAAAGATGTGTTCTACCAACCCCAAAGCTGCTACTAGGATAAAAAGTAAAACTGAAGCATATGAACCAACAAAAGACACATCACTAAAAACATCAGAAGACAGTGAAAGGAGACAAACGGAACAAAGAATAGAGTGGACAATTAGAGAGGATTCAATAGGAACCAGGAGACTTACATCATTTCTTCTCTGTCTTGATCATGAAGCCTTGTTCTCCAAATATCTCCTTCCTTCCCAAAGTCTGCTCTGCATGTAATCTAACTCCTTCTCTCTGGACTCTGAGTATCTAGTCCTCTGACCCACAGTTCTTCCAGAGATTTTTTTTTCAGGATTTCTCACTGAGGCCATCCAGAAAGACTTAGTGACATCAGCTGTGTTCTACATTTGCAAAGACCTCACTGTGTTTTGTCTTTTCTCATCAGTTCCCTTAAGCTTCTTCGTTGATCTAGTACCTGTCTTCAGTCATTAGACTATATATCCCCTTTGTTTTCCTAGGGCTTCAGGTGATGTAAGTTCTCTCAGCAGAGTGTGCTCTTGGGTTCAGTTTTAGGTAGCCACCCTTATTCATAGGAGTCTTCCTGTCTTCCTTGCTTTTCATTCTTCAGTGTTGCACACGGTGGCTTTCTACCCCACAGCAGCTGTCTTACCAAGAGCAGCATACCCTTGTTGAGCATTTTAGTGAGCCCCGTGGTGTTACTGTACATTTGGATATCTGGAGGATCCCCTGTTTCTTGAAGCACTTCCCTTCCCTAGAAACTTCAGTATAGCACTCTCCTCTGTCCCTCCCATGCTGGCTGCTCCTTGATCCCTTTTTCTTCCACCTGCTTCTGTTCTGCATTCAGTCAAATGTTGACTTCTCTCTCTAAATGTTCTCCCTTCGCAATTTCTCTTTTCTAAACATTCTCTCCTTTTGTAATTTCACTTTTCATTTAGTATTGTCAAAATATTTTCCTAAAATTCTGGCCCAAAACCCTAAAGCAGATGCTCAATTGCCTGTAGAATGTTTCCAACTTTTGGTTGAGACAAAGATGACTCAAAACCATTATCTCCCAAACTAAATCCATTACTGCCCTTTATAATCCTGCCAATCCTCTTAAACATGTGTGACAATGATTGATCACCAACTGTTAAGGGGCAGCTTTTTCCTTGAGAGAAAAGCCTTCCCGCCCGCCTGGTTCTAGATCCGCATCAGTCCCAAATAAACACACAGGAGGCTATATTAATTATGAAGCTGTTGGCCTTGCTTGTTTCTTACTGGCTAACTCTGACTTAAGTAATTACCCCATAATTGTTAATCTAAGTATTTCTCTTACCAGAGAATAGTTCCGGGCTTCCTACCTCCATGGCATTACATCTTGACTCTCCTGTGTTTCTCCTTCCCAGAATCCTCCTGGATTCCTAGCCCCACCTATCTAGATTCCTATTGGCCAGACAGTGCTTTATTGACATATACACAGGACTTCCCCAACAACCAACCATTACATTAACCTACCCAGAAATCTAATGATCATTCTTCCTCCTCCTCCTCCTCCTCCTCCTCCTTCCTCCTCCTTCTCCTTGTTCTACTCAGTATCCTCATGCTTTTCCTACTATGACATCTGTCGATGCTCTGTTTATTATAATTAGCATTATCATTTCCTAGTTCAAGCCTTATCATCTCTCCCTCAGATTATTTCACAGCACTCTATCTCCCTGAGCACAATTTCCTGTAGCCAATCAATAATTCATATAGCAGTCAGAGTAAATATTCTGAATTATAACATACTTGTTTCTCTCAACTCTGTTGAGTGACTCAGCATATCCTTAGGATAAAGTCTAAATTCCTTAACATGGCTTACAAAGTTGAAATCCATAATTTATCTCCTCTCCATTAACTCAGACCCTTGCCTCATGGCTCTTTTAACCTCACAATCTACATTTGTCCTACTGAATCTTCTGCAGTGTTTAAAACCAACCCCAGATCTTTTTTCATACTGTCCTCCTTTTCATGAAGTTAATCCTGATGATCTTGTCTCTTTCTTCTTCCTGGAAATCATCTAATGTCCCTTCCTATTTAGGGGCATCTCCCTTTGGGTCCATGATACTGGGCACTAATCTCTCATAAGAATTATAGGTCTATGGATATCTACAGGTGTGGTAATTGTTATTTCTTGTTTATGGGTCTGTATTCTCTGTTATAGATGTCTTTGAAGGAGATGTCTTCACTAACCTGTGAGTATAAACCTGATGTATATAGCAAGTACTTACTGAATGGCTATTGACTAATAAGTCGACAGGTATAATTGCAAATGAATGCCTTATATGACATACTTATTTTCAGCACTTAAATTTGTCCATTAATAATTCTCTTTGTAGAATAAAAATATTCCTGGATGGTATGATTCTAAGGCCTATAAAATCCCAAAGTTACTATTATTAATTTAGGATGCTTTTAAGATTTCTTAAACTAACAAATGTATATTATTTCTAAGTGAAAGTAGAACTTTATTGGTTCTTCTATGGAGGGGATACTAGTCAGTTATGTTTATTGATCACTCACTCTGTGCCCATCAACGTTCTGAGAGCTTTCTGGGTAATGTTGTTGAGTCTTCATAGCAACTCGGTGAGCTTTCTGGTATCCGACTTTAAGATGGTAACAGGCACATGAATGTTTAGTAACTTCCTTGGAGATACATGGTTAGTAAGCAGCACTGAGCTTTAACCCCAACAGTGCGCTTGCAAAATTCTTCTAACTACTATGGTTCACTACCACTTAGTTGTCTTGAGAGCTTCAGTCTGAAATGTTTTTACTACCCTCCTTTGACTTAATTCTCATTCCCTATTTTATTTACATATAGAATTGGGTCCATTTACATTCTACAAAACAAACTCAGAATTAACTTTATCCATTAAAGCAAAACCCAAAAATGCTTGCATCTATTCTTGTCATGAGGCAGAGTGATACCATTTATGTTAAGTGTCTTTCTTATATATATATAAATTTGGCAAGAATGCATGTAAAGTTGAAGTCTTTCCTAAATCTCAGGACTGCCTTGTGATTTGTAGGATCTGGTGCAAAATGGCAAGGACCTTTCTCAAAAGTCAGTGACAAGAGAACATTAGATCAGGCATGACATCTCCTAAGGGATGTATCCTTTTGCCCAGGAAGCATGTCTGTGAAGCTGGTGTGGCTGAGGCCCCTCAGAAGCAGCCTCATCAGATGATGATTTCCAGCTATTACTTTGTCTGCAACTGATACTGTCTTGAGAACAATGATGCTACAGTATTTAAAGTTGAAAATTGTATTTTCCATTTTAAAACAACTTTATTGTTTTGGATAGAAGTACTCACCCACATTATCCTACCACAGAATATTCATAATCAAAAAGAATTTAGCAACGACTCTCTCTCTCATATATACATAAAATAGAGATGTAGCTTGCTGAGTTAAATGCCTGCCATGAAAGCATAGGACCTGAGTCCCCAGCAACTGCATAAAAAGCTAACGTGGTGACGTATGCCTGTAATGCAGCACTAGGGAGGCAGAAACAGGACTATCCCCGGGGTTTGCTGGCTATTTTAACTAAGGTGTGAGCTCTAGGTTTATTGAGAGACTCTCTCAAAAAACCAAGTGGTGATCAATTGAAAAAAGACACCCAAGGTTGTCTTCTTGCCTCCACATACACAAGTATATACATGCACAAATATGTACACAGGCAAACACACACACACACACACACACACACACACACACAAATCTCATGTGTTTTAGCTACTATGATGTCTACAGTTCTATGCAATAGCAATAAACGATTTTATTTTGCTGAGGAACAAACAGACTGAGAACTATTAAGTGACTTCCATAAAACCACTTAGCCAGTAAATTGAGGGGCT
Organism: Mesocricetus auratus; assembly: GCF_017639785.1. Lineage (NCBI taxonomy): Eukaryota > Metazoa > Chordata > Mammalia > Rodentia > Cricetidae > Mesocricetus > Mesocricetus auratus. Next base: position 28,664,695 of record NW_024429266.1, on the reverse strand, counting down.
ACTAGTTAAGCTCATAGCCACCTGCTGCCAAACACCATGGCTTTTCCATTATGCCACATCACCCCTTTTATAGCAATGGAAAAACCACAATCAGTCACGGACCAATAAGTAGAACTGTAAGACATTTAATTTTGGCTTTAAATAATTTAAAGTTTGCACTTGTTTCTTCTGTGCCTTTGCTGTGAATCTCTGATTCTTCAAACCTGGGCACAGTCCTGGAGACACAAAAGACAATTTATAATTTCTCTTTTTAAAAAAGGAATGGGTGCATCATCTGTGACTGGGTGAGCTCCCCAGTGGGAATGCTGTCGTGGTCATTCTCAAATATCAGGGCAGATGCAATCTATTAGACATTACAACACCAGCTGTTGTTTTATATCATTAGACTTGTAACCAACTGGGAAAAAGTCTTCTTCTGCCAAGAGGCAAGTCTCCAGGCTCTGCCACAAATATCAATTCCAATTTGGTTGAAGTGATGCAGGGTCATTGTTTTCCCCTCTTTTTCATGGTTTCAGAAGTGATTCTCTGTACGTTGGTTGGAACCAAACTTGAACTATGTCACATTTTCCATTTAGATTTAAGAAGATGTACACTTACATAGGCCTTTAAAACAGAGTCAGACACACATTTTCCATCAAGACTGAAGACTCTGGGCACACCTCCTTGTCCTCTGATGTGGATCTGAGCATAAAATTTGCCTGGGACTTTGAGCTAAGAGTAGTATGTGATTTGCAGAACCAATCATTTTGCTTTGAAAAGGGAAGAGACGGATTACAATTTGCGGCTCTCTCTGGTGAAGAGTTACAGTGTCCACTCAATGTTATTACCAAGCCAGAAGTTCACAAGTGGCTCTCCTTGGCAATTTGATCTCGAGTCTGATGGCCATCTGACCATTTAGTAGCATTTTAGAATCATGAAGTGGTAACCTTGGAAGGGACCTTAGGTCATATTATCTCAGTGCCTCATTTCACATAGATGTTCAAGGGTGTTTGTGGTGGCAGAAGTTATGAACCAAACCAGTAAAAGAACAGGTCCTGGGTCTGAGTCACTGACCATTGCTGTGTCTCCTTCCATTACTGCATACCTGTCTTCTTTCTTGGTTCCTGCAAAATTCCATTTGTTCTTCTTGGCACACAGTTTCCATTTCAACAGGGAAATTCTTTGAATGGGAACCCTTAAAAGGATACAGTTTTCTTTGGTATATATTTACCTTTAAAAATTCAATAAAACATTCAGCTGTCTGCTGTCTGCACAAGGACCATTAGGTCACTCTTGCATTCAAGGATTAAGTCAACAAAGGTTTGTTGATCACTGACAAAACAAAATGGATCTTTATTTTTTTATTTTAAGATTATTTTGTTTATTTTGACTACCCTAAAGGAAATTAAAATCTGGAGGAATGGATATACAAATAATAATTTTAATAACTGTTCAATTTACATTTTCATGCATATAATGTGGTATCTAATATGGACTGTCAACTTAATAGGGTCTAGCATCACCTAGGAGACACACTTCTGGGTGTGTCTGTAAGAGAGTTTCTAGAATGGATGGAGCAGATCCATCCCAGAGACTTGGATCACAAACTGCATAGAGATAAAGTAAGCTGATTACCATCATTGGTTTCTTTGTGTTTCTTGATTGTGGATGCAATGTGAGCAGTTATCTCTCATTCCTGCTGCCATGTCTTCAATCCCATTATGCACTGTGCATATATGTATATATATATATATATATATATATATATATATATATATATATATCTCAAAAGGAAAAGGCTGCATGTGCAATTAAGCAGTGTTACCAATATGTTTATTTTCAAATTGGTTCCAGTGTGAGGGACAGCATCCCAGGCTGCAATAGGAACTGGAGCTCAGAAGGCTGTAATGGTTGTGTTCTCATCTGAAATCCCTGTGGATGAGTTGCCCAGCAGTTAAGGATATGAAGGTAGGGGACAGCACATTCTGTCTGATCTTAGAATGATAGCAAAATGCCATCATGTAAATAATCAGAATGTCAGGGATGATTCCTGTGTGTGAATAAAATGTGATCGGCCTGATTCCTGCTCTTGTCACCATTTCCTACCTCTGTGATCAGTACTGACTTCCCTTCTGAACTATAAGTTAAAAATAAACTGTATCTTCTATAAGTTGCTTTTAATCACAATACTTTATCACAGCAACAAAAGAATACATAGTACTTACGTCAAAATTTGATTTTGCCATAGTCCTACTTGTTTCTGTTAGGCAGCAATACCATTTCTCCATTTTCCCAAACCTAAAGTGTTTGAGTTATTGATACCTCACTCTTCTCAGCTCAGAGAGGGAAGAAGCTGTGTTTGATATTTGGGCCAGTGTGACATAAAACAGTTTCAACAAAATGAGTTAATGAATCAGTCCAGCTCTCATCCCACCTCTGACAACAAATTCATAGAAATCGTGGAGAAGGCTCTTGGATCCTGTGGCCCATTACATGGCTAAGGAAGTTTCAAATTGAGGTCTTTGGTTCATTTGAACTAAAATTTGTTGTAGAGTGATATCAGGGTCTAATTTTATTCTTCTATGGCATCCAGTTTCCCCAGCAACATTTATTGAATGAATATGCTGTCTTATCCCAGTGTGCATGGGCTTGCTTTGTTTTGGGTTTTTTGCTTCTTTGTATAATATCAGAAGACAGTTGCTACTAGTACATATGCTTGGGTCTTCTATCTTTTTCCATTGGTCTATGTGTCCATTTTCTTTGTGTGTGCTGGCACCATATTGGTTTTATTCTATAGATCTGCAATATATCTTCAAGTCTAGTATAGCAATCTTTCCAATATTCTTTTTACTCAAGGCAGGGAGCAAATGTGCGGGAAATTACCAATGCTCCAACTTCTTGTCTGCCTGGGGAACCATGAAAGAAAGTGTCATAAAATGTCATTTCAAATGCTTCTTTGAAACACTCAAGAAACTATTTCTGATATGCAGAAAACATTCTGTTACTGACATTGCCTGTGTTTGGGAAACTCAATCAATGTCTGAGAGCAAGCTGCAGGGAGAAGAAAAGTCTCCTTAGAAGTCTCAGGCTTCATACAGTTCTTCCCACATTTACCTTGTGGTATTGTTGTGCAAGTAAAATAACTACTTTCCTTAGCAATCTGGCCTTCACCAGGTCTAATATAAAAACCTTTCCTGACCCATATTGTGTTGATTCCATAGCCTTTTCTTGCCTATCCCCCTTTAAGTGGATCTTTTCTACATCTCAAATTTCTCTGGCCAAATACATTTGTTTAGAAAAGTCAGTAGGGTACATTCTTTCATGTTTGAGGAAGAGGGACAATTTTGCATTTGTTGACTGCTGCCTGGTTACCTTCTATCACCTCATTACATGGGAAAGCAAAGTTGAGTTACAGACATCCTTCAGGAGAGACGCTGTGTCCTGCATATGGGATAATATCACCAGAACAGGTTCTTTGATGCTCTCCAACTCTTCCATCATGACAGCCACATAAAAGCACATAAAAACATTAGGTCTCACTTTGTAATTCCCCAAGAGGAAACTATGGCAAGGGAGGCCAGTGCAAGAGAAGGAGCACACAGAGTGTTGGAATTTTCATTGAAGTTCTGGAATCTTCTCTCAAATCTCTGGGAATTTTCAGTTCTCAGATATTTCATCTGTGCTTTAAAAGTTTACCTTTGTCATCATCCTAAGGGATTAATAAGCTTTTATTGATTTTTCAATGTTTAACATCTGGACACTCTATATTACAATGCTCAGATACCATCTAAGACTGAGGCCACCACTCAAATAAAATATAAAGTCATACATAAGGCAAATATTAATATCACTGAACATTTTGTGCTTATGCACTTTCAGAGTCCTCTTTCCTACATTATCTGATCCATGCTCACAGTTCTGAAAGGTTGTGTGATGGGGCAAGACAGTGCAGAGGTTCCTCCATCTTGTGCTCTTGCTGAGACCATTTCAGGTTTAACTAGAATGTGATCATGATGGAAAATCCCATGGGATATTACCCAACTCTATTCTAGGAACCCAAGGTCACGATGCCCCTTTTATATTACCTGCTTGTGCAGACCTTCCCGTCCTTCTAACCTCTTAGCTTGTGGTAAACTGCTTGATTACGTGAGACCCCCTCCTCCCGGAAGCTGCCCAGCAAGATGCCAGGCTCTCCTTAACACTTTTATTGGTAACTATGAATTAAGAAGCCAAGCCTTGGAGAGGTAAAATGGTTTCCCTCATATTTCAAGGTGGGACTTCAATCTCAGTGCCCTCAGTTTCTACTGTACTTCAGTTGCCCAAGCAGAGCATCAAAACAGAACAACTAAATACATGCCCAGTAAACGCAGTTTGGGATAAATGACAATGATGTGGCAGAGCAGGATACTAAGGAAAGAAATGTCTTCCACAGAGTGAGTGAAATTTCCATGGTCAACATGTGGCACTTGCTTTGAACTCTCCTTAGGTAGAATTCTTATAAAACAGCCTAGCATGAAGCCAGAAAGCTGATTCCATGGCTTAATACAAAAGCCCCTCTCATCATCTAATGTTCGTCATGGTGTCTTTCATTTGAAAATGTGCTTTGCACATGTGAATGCCTAATAAATGCTAGTTGATAATGACAATGAGAACTGATGAACCGAGATCGCCTTTGGCACTGAAGTTGTCAGCTTTCCCATGAGTAGCACATGATGAAGAATGCTGAGTCCCATTAGCAGCTTTCTGAATACTTGAGTCCATAAAAGTAACTTTTTGAACTCACTGTGGTGGGGGTCTGAGAGTTGATAACACGAGGCCATGTACACACGATGCCAATCATTCCAATGAAAACTGAAAAATTCAGTCAATCATCTGGGGATTTATCTGCATGACACCAAACATCTGGATGACTGAGTGTTTCCAGTTCTCACTAGCATGGTGTCATGCAGATTCATACATCTACCATTTAAGATCAGCAATATTGCAAGGTACACAAGTTTTAGATACCATGCTGCAAAAGGGAACACAAGAGCATTTCATTTATTTCTTCTCTCGGTAATATTTGTAAAAGGAAGTACATGTAACTACTGACACTTTTCATACAAGAGACCAAACACACACAAAGAGCTCACAGCCTAGTGGGAAAAGCAAAGCAGAATATGATGGAAGCCCAAACAAGAGGACAAAGGAATTCAATGCACAGATGAACTCAGAGAGTTTTCAGAGCTTCAAAGATGAGGTGTTATTTGATCCAGACTACATGCTTAAACAGAGTGGGGGTAGATGTTCCCAGTGGAAGAGGAAGCCAGAGGGTATGATTTATGAAAAGACAAAGGAACTCTCGGACACTCCAAAAGTAAAAAGAGGAATTGAGAGAGAACAAAATACAAGTGTGTTGGCAGTATCTATCTGCAGTCTGTGTGTTAGAAGGTCAGGCTTCGCTCTCACTTAGTTGTATGTCTTCCAAGAAGCAGAAACATCAGGGACAAAAATGACAGCTTGTCCTGGGCCCAACCCTGCCTTTGCAGACCACACCTGTTCTGGGGCTCTAGCATTTCCTTCTCACATTGTTCTCCTTGAGTACCTGCAGAGGCCATTTCTCAATCTCTTCTCCCAAAGGAAGATGCTGCTGCTGCTGTGCACACCAAGGGGCAGCTGATTGTGAGCTGCGAGTGAGGATGAGTGTGTGCGCTGGAGGCTCCTCACCCCACAGACTAAACAGGTAACAGGGAGAGAGGGTCAGCAGATGACAGGCCTGGTATTAGGAGCCAGACATCTGCACCCCACTCCCGGAACCCATGATTTATAAACTGAAATAGAGCCTTGAAGGCCGTTATAAAGGCAGGATAATCAATACAGAGTGATATGATGCATTTATGTCACAGTTTATTACCTTGTTTTACAGCATATCAGTATTTAAATGAACTTGAGTAGGCCTCCATTGGTACTCTCTACAGGGTTCTATAAATGTTAGGGGCAGTTATATATTTGGGGAGGCTGATCAGAGGTGGGGTAGGAGATATTGGCATGAATGAGATTCTGGAGGGTCTCATATGGGTTTGGCAGATAAATTCCCAAAGGAGATACATCAGCTATTTTGTGGCTCGGGTTCCTCCTTTTCCCATCTTCCCCAGCTGCCCCTGTCCTTAGAGAGAGCTTCCTTTTCCACACTGTTGTTCCAATTATGACCCACTGTATGAAATTGAACTCTTAAGTGTAGACTATGTCTAGTTACTTTATGAATAATGATTATACCCCTCAATCTAGTGAGCTCTATTATTAGCTAACAAAAATCTAGAACTTTTGTTGTTTGTTTGTTTGTTGTTTCTTTGATCTTCCATGTTTGTTTTTGATAGTGTTTGAGTTGAAGTTTCCCTATCAGCTTTTTAATGATTCATTGTAAAGAGTTCTTGGAAAAACTTATCAGTGTCACCCTTGAAACTTACTCTCTGCCAGCCTTTTACATTCCTGTACCTTCTCAGGACTGGCTATAGAGTTTGTAAAAGCTGACGAAAAATGAAAGTGGGGAACGACTTGTTCAAAACTTATTCAGCATTTCAGGAAGGTGACAGCTGAGCATTGAAGCAAGCCTGGGCCCCTCTGAGCATGGGGCCATGCGTGGCTGCACAGGTCTGCCTGCCTTCACACATCTCAGGCAAGATGCCTTTCCTCTTGACTTAGTTAGTGAACTCAGTGCAAAGAACCTTTTTACAATCTCAGAAAATGTGGTCCAGCAGTAAATGGGATGATGCTAGATGGCACGCAGATGGACATTTGTTTAGTGTCATGGTCATGTACCAATGTGTTATGATATGGGTAATAGTTATGTAAATGTGCCTTGGGGAAATATAATTTGCACATCAATCAATAATTTCATGTTTATTATTGTTTAGGACAAGGCTAAGTTACAAAATAGGCCAAATTAAAGAAAATATTAAGTAAATAAGAGTCCAGGTGGTAGGCAGATGTTGCACAAAGTACAAAATGGTACTTAAATGACTGAAGTTGAGAAACACTGGGAATATGAATGGTTAGGGTGTCCTGGTGACCCTGGATGACACTGGGAATACTGAATGGTTAGGGTATCCTGATGACCCTGAATATGTGGTAGCTTCCTTGGGCACACCTGATCTCTCCTTTCTGTTCTAACTGATCCTCTTTTCCTGTTTAGTAAGTAGGACTTTGATTTGAACTAAAAAAAAGGCCACCAGATCTGGAGCCCAGCTTAAAGCAGACCTGGAAAGTCTCTCAGATCTAAAACTCCACCCCCTCTTCTCAGCGCAGTCTCCTGGTCCTATTCTGTAGACTAAAGAGATCCATTAGTCTAGGCAGAATGCTTGTGACCAACCACAAAGCTGATACCAGGCAGCCTTAGGCACTTCCAACATTTTTAAAGCTCTTTATTGATGCAGGCATTTAACATTGTTTGTTTGATAAATAGTTTTTATTATTCACCCCCAATTACTATTCTTCAAAATTTAGTAAATATTATTTATGATTAGTCTCTGGATTAGTATTCCTTGTTTATTGAGAGTGTATTAAATGGTGAAAATGGTTCATCTATCTTGTAGCAGCATGAGTGGAGGTGAGGAGGGCTGGTCCTGAGGTCATAAGGGTGGGAGAGCTGCCCCTGTCCCCCACCAGCTGCTACACTCACATGAGCAGACCCTGCATCTTGCCTGGGTAGCCAGACAGAGCCAATCCTGTTGGAGGTATGGGTAAGCCAACCCCTGTAGTTCACATGGGAGAGCTTTCCCCATTACTCATCTGTCATGTGGAGATGAGGCCGGGAAGAGAAGCCACCGCCACCGGTCCCCCAAGGCAGGTGAGAAAACTGGCCCTGCCCCTCATCAGCAGCAGCACGCAGGAGAGTGGCCCCTATGCCATGTCCAGGCAATATAGTTGAGCAGATCCTGAAGATGTAGATGTGGGGGATCTGACTCTGAGGATATGAAAGCAGGAAAACTGCCACCCCACCCCCACCCCACCCCACCCGCAGCGCGCTTTTGCATGGTCGCTGCAAGGGGTGAACTAACCAGGACAATGCAGGAGCACCCAACCTGGTGGTGAGGACAAGGAAGAGATGGCAGGCTGACCAACCCTGCAAACTACCCAGTCCCAGAACCAGATTTATGTGTTGGCCCACCCCAATATCCACCCGATCGGTGATCTGCTGGAACACATAAAGGCTGGACCATTCTGCAGACCCAAAGCTACAGGATTTCCACAGAATAGAGCAATAGCAGGATATCTGAGAGAAGTCCCAGTGAGGGTCCAGCATCAATAGTGCAGAAACCAGAGGCCTCAAAGCAGACCAATGACTCTCTGCAATGAACACTTGCAAGTAAAGACATATGGATAAAGGGTTGACTGCGAGGCTCACTGGGTCACACTACAGCTTCCATGACAAGATTGATTTTTTTCTAGTCTTTTTTTTCCTTTTTTCTCTTAAATTTCATTTTATTTTTGGGGGGTTACAAGGGCAGAGGGTGGATAAGAAGGGATGAGGAAATGAATGGGATAGAGATGCATGATATGAAAGACAAATAATTTTTCAAAATGGTGTAAATGGTATAAAGGCTAACCTTAATTTGATCTTAACAGCAATCCGGCAAGTGTTAACATTTCCACTTTGTAAAAGAGTCTCCTGAGCCCAGTGGCTTCTCCAAGACCACCTAGGATGCCTATCTCTAACTTCTCTGTTTCTAAAGTCAAGATATTTTCACTTTTCTTTGCTTGTGCACTGAACATCTGGGTCCTAGTGTTCCATTTGAGAATGGTGTTTCTCTCTAAATTCATCCAGGACTACTGCTGTTTCAAATCAAAAGGTGTTAATCTTAGGTATTTAGAGAACATGACATCAGAACTGGGAACTCTCAGGAATTTGATATCTTGAGAAATTCTTAATGCATTTTTGACCTCCTGTATACTCTTGGTTTGTTATTATAAATGTCTAAAATGTTTGATTAATAGATTTTATTTATTATCAATATTCATTAATAAGACTGTGAATATGTTTTGGGTATCATAAAAAAGCCTGCAGCCTATAGCTAATGTAGAAACACCAGAGACACCAGGGAGCAGTATTTGGTATATTGAAGGACTCTGGTGTTCATATTGTCTAACATGAATAGCACCACTATATACAATCACATACTGGTGTAAACAATTTAAGGATCAGTTTTGCTTCCAGATTGTTATTTCTTGAGACACTACTCAGTGAACATGATACAATATGTGATTAAACGTACCAGTTTTTAATTTATTTACAGGAATGAGTCACGAGCTTCACATGGGGCTATGGACACACATTGGGACCATGGCAGCAGCTACAGGCAGAGCTGGCACAATGATCCCCTGTCACTTCACGTCCTCCAGTCCAGGTGCGTAAAGTGGTCTCAAACTCTTCAATGACATCGCTTCCTGAGATCCTTTAACTTAGCAACTTCTCTGTATTAAGTTTGGTTCCCTCTAAAGATTTTACTTAGGATTCAAGATTAGAAAAAAATCAGAATAACTTCCTTTTTTTAATGCTGGAAAGAAAAACCCACAGGGAAACAATACCTGAAATGGACAGCACTGTGGGCTCATGGGCATTTGGGTGGAGCAGTTAGGTCAAATTATTTTGTGTTCCAAGAAAGAGGAAAGTAACAATTAAATAAGGGTTTGAAGAGCCCTCCCTTCTTTTCAAACTAAAGAACACTTGAAAGCTTGTTCTAGACAATAAGAATTTTACACAGAATTAAAATTCATCCTGACCCTAGAAAGAATTATTACTAGGAGTTAATTGCAAGTTGCTTGTTTAGACTTTCTGTGGCTGTCAGGTCACTGCTGAGTGGAGGCCTGGAAAACACGTCCCCTCCAGACTAAAGAGACATGTGTTTCCCATTTCAACATTTCATTGCCCCCCAACTGAAAACAAATCAGCTGTGTCCTTGGGATCTTAGGAGAGAAGGTTAGGAGTTATTCCTGGACAAGCTTGAGGAAAACATTATCCTAATGGAGGGAATGTGTTTGTACTAAAGACCTCTTAATAGTATTGAGTTAACCTTTCCCAACTTGAGCTCCTCTGCCTTGAAAAGAATGAAAATTCAAAAAGTCCATTGGTGTTAGGCTGGCTTTGTCTTTATGTGAGAAACCTAGCTTTGGTTTTGATAAGCATAAACATAATCACTGTCTCCAGGGGTTACACACACACACACACACACACACACACACACACACACACACACACACACCTTCACCAGTGTGGTCTAGAAATGCCATCCTTTCTTGACTGTCTGCAGCAATTGAATGCCACTTCCTGTTTTCTCAGACCAAGTTACCTGATCAATTCTATGTTATTTTCTCAAGAAAGATTTCTCTGATTTCTCAATGTTCAACATGGTCAGCAAGAACATCAGCTTGAGAAAGATTATTTGCTTTACTGCACTGGAAATAATGGTCTCCTTAGGTCTGCAAGCCTACTGTGGAGGAATTTTGGCTCCTTTTTATGGTTTTTACCCTGACAGAGCACAGGAAGTAGGAAAATAGATTTATTTTCCTTGGCAAAATCAGGGGATGCTTAGTTTAGCAATGGGTTTTTAAGAGTTCAGCTGGGTAGCCCAGCATGAAGCCACTGTAAGACCTATAGGTCACACTCTGAAGCATAAGTAGAGAAATTCACCACCATTCTCCTTCTCAGCTCTGGGTAATAGATAGCAGGACAATTGGCTTTTCTTTTCTTCTTCTCCCTATTTTTTTCCAAGTTTGATTTTTTTCCATGAAAAGATTTAAAAATTTAAAGAAATTTGAGTTGCAAAGTCCACAGTGTACCACTATACTAAGGTGACAAGAAGCTGGTGATCTGTTCATGCCACCTTGATGTCTCCCTGGCTTTGAGTAAACAAAAGACTAGCATAGAGAGGAGTCACTATTTCTTTACTCAGATTTGTGGGACCTCACCTGGAGAGAATCCAGTGCAAAGTTCTTATTGTAGGTCTCCAACCAATCAGACTTGGAATCTTTAGTAAGGTTACAATTTAGTAGAATCATTTGAAGTTAGTCTATGGTTATATCTTCTGGCTTTCATGTTTTACAGTATAAGATCTTATCTTTTAATTTTTACATCTTTTGAATGACTTCAGGTTTCCTCATAATCACCATTTTAGAATGCAATGTGAGATCTTATTTGACAAGGTAATTCACATAGATATGAAATATAAGCATATTATATCACACTGTGAAATCACACCATTTGTAATTTATACCAGCATTACAGGCATCCAATAAGAGACTGTGTTTCACCCTCAGGAAAAATCAAAATGAGCATACCAACATATTCACAAGATAAGCATAAATATACGTCAGTAATATATCCTACGTTGTGTTTTTTTTAAATCTAGATTCCATATTGTGGGAGAATAGTCCTGAAATGAAGTTGTGTGAGGAGAATTCTGAGTTCTTGTGAGAGCACTTAAGAAAAGAGAATTGTGACCTCAGTTTCTTCAAGAAACAGACCTATTCTTGGGCATGTTTCCATGCTCCTCCAAGACGTATTGGATAGGAGTGAGTTTACATCAGATTATTCATTATTTCTTGCTGCTGATATCAGTCAAATGGTTAAATGATCCCTTATATGCCTCTATGGAAAAACATGATTTTACTACTTACAGCTTGTCCTTGTGACTGTATGCAGTTGGAACTCATGAAAGCATCACTCAGGTGGCCTTTATTAACCCTCAGAGTATAAATTGTCTGGGATTCTGAATAAAGTTTACTATTGCATGAGACTTTAGTCCACCTCATTTATCAGTTCCTTTCTCCAAGGTCCCACCATCTCTAGAATGGTGACACAATTCATAAAAGAAAATATGTAATACTATTTTGCTTAAAATAATCATCAGTTCCACTTAGTTTCCAGCAAATGACAACATTTCATCCTTCCTTATAGATGACTGAAACTCCACTATGAACATATCATATCTTTAAAATCCATTCTTCTTTTGGGGATCATCCAGGCTGATTCCAAACCTTAGTTACTGTAAATTACATGTTTACTACAGATGATACACACGTTCTCTTTTTTGTTTTTTGAGAAGGCTCCATACTGATTTCCATCCTCCCCACCAAGGATTCTCATCAGCAACTGTCGCTTATCATTTTCTTGTCACTGAGAGGAGATGGTGCCTCCAAGAAGTTTCCATGTGTTTTCCTGATGGTCAAGGGTTAAAAGTGCCTTAACTCTGAGATAATAAGCAGGCTTGATTTGCCTCTTCCCCAGATTCTTAGAAGCAGCCCTCCATAGCCCTCTTCCTGACTGTAGCTACTCTTCAAAGCTCAGTATTTATTCCTGTGTTGAAACTACTTCCAAAAATCAGTTATTAAAATTATTTCTGTGTTACAGGGCAGTTTCTCATCTTGAAAAACACATTCCTAATTGTATGCCAAATTGTCATTTTCAAGCTTCTGACTATGCCCCTGGCCAGTCCCTGCTTTTCATGCCCTTGCTTACCAGGAGCTTCTGCTTGGTGATGGCAGCTTTAACAATCTAAGACTGCATCATCTTTCCCAGTGAATGACTGAGCCTCTCTTCTTTGGTTGATTTTGATGAGTTTTATCAATGACTTACTGCGTCACCAGGGTTTGGTCAGTGATGTCTTCGACTCTCTTTTCTTCTTGGTAGGCAGTCCTATTGATTCTTTCTTGGAAGACTCTCCCTATTTCCCATTCCCTGTAAGTCACATCTGTCTTCCAGTGCTTGCCCTGCCCTAGCTCATCTTTGCCTGTTTACAAAAAGTGTTAGGCCAAAATGGCAAGTTTTTAAATTTTTTTTCTCTTGCTTAGAAGCCATTCTTACTTAAAACCTTTTATGGGTCTTTAAGGCCCGAAAAAAGGTTCATGTCTTTTATCTGAAAGTTAAAGGTCAACAGATTGATGAGTCCAGTTCCCTCAAGGTCGCATCCTGCCTTGTTCCTTCCTGCTTCCCTTTGCTTCTCCCTGTCTCCTCTTGTCCCGCTCTAGCTCAATGTTTTCTTTCTTCTCCTGAAATTATTCTATGCACTCTATTTGTTTAACAACTATTTGTCTTAACTAATTGTCTTAATTGTCGCATAACTTGTTTATTCTCAAGTTGCCTTTTTGACCAGATTTTAACTGGTATAAAAACAATTTATTCCTCATGATGTGGTTTTTGTTTTCTTTATTGCCACACACCCACACTGTATACAATGGTTGCTTAAAATGCTTCATTTTGATAATATTAAAATAAAAGCTTGTGCTTTATGTGAAGACTATTTGTCTTATTGTATGTAATATTGTGAATGCTAAAAGCATAGGTAAAATTGCTAAATTTTTATCAGAAGTTCTGCCCTCATCTTCCTACTGTACATACAGCTATTCCTTCTTCCTCCAATTACTACTTTTGCTTTTGAAGAATAATATACAATATCATACCTTGATAAAATCTTCTCTTGCTTATAAAACATTCTTACCTTCACTACTCTCAGGGCCATCTTGAATCCAAGCAGCTCTGCATTTTGGAATTTTAAAGGAAAAATAATCATCTGAGTCCAGTGTATTATAACAAAAGACATTGTAGTGTCAGTCTCTCATTTTATTGAAAAGAAATCATTTCTATTCTAGCACAAACAATGTATATTTTACATCATAAAGCAAGATATAATTTACATATTACATTTCTTATGAGATCTTTATTACCATATGTCATTTATGTAGGTCATTACTTCTGGTTTAATTTAACCCGCCAAGTACTCTACTAATTAGCTTCTTGTTTGGGAAGGGATTGAAGACAATGACAGTTTCATGTCTTCATCTGTGTATATTTTGGTGGAGAGTAACAGGTGTATGCCTTGAGTCTGTGGCACTGAGACACTCCTCTGTCAATTGACTTACAAGCTAGAAATCTAATCCTCCAAATCACTTGTTAAACGTATGTCGAATTTAAAAATGGATCCTAAATGAACAAAACAGAGTGCTAGTGTTTCAGAGATGTATCCAGATAAACGATCAGATAAAGATGTTGTGGTGCGGATCCACTGGGAACAGGCATTCCTGTGACTAACTAGCAAGGGTTATTCTATGAATTCCTAGAAACTACTGATTTGAAGCATTAGGTAAAGCCTCCCACTTTCTCCTTTGAGTTTATAGATCAGGCTCTTTTGATGGTCACTGGAAATAGAATCAGGATTAAGAATTCAAACAACTTTCTTGTATGATTCTCTTCTATGAATCTACTCTCCTTAGCAAAATTTGCTTATTTCTAAATTCTTTTCCTTGGCTATAACCCAAATATCTTAGCTATTCTCTGCAAACTTGAAATCCCGCTAATTTACCAGTCTATTGGACTTGTACTCACTTTACAAATCAAAGGACGTTTTTACAATAAGGATGTACTGCTTGTTCCTTTGAAACCTGATAATACACAACAATTAGTGGGACGAATGCATGAGTGGAAAGACTCCTTAAAAACATGTAATGTGTGTTCATCCAAACCATATGAACTATTCTGAAAGAAATGTTTTAATGGGTGTTATCGAGAAGGGTTCACTACATGAGCTTGAAGTACACATGACGGTCTTCCTTCTTATTATTAACAATGTACAAAATCATTTGAAATATATTTTCAGATCAGTAACTGTTAGACTGAAAAAAATCACCATTAACTCAATTAGATATGCCAAGGGAAATAAAAATGTATACTGAAAGTACATCTTATACTCCAAATATTTTTCCTGTCACTCATATTACAAAGTTGACTTATTTGGCCAAAGCCAATCTGAAGCATTTTATTCACTGAGAACTATGGTTGTCAAGCTGTTGATGAGAATATAAGTTAAAAAATATCTCTATACTTTGTGTCTTAAATTATTCTTTGGTCAAATGATGTGATCATTGAAATATCTGAAAATATAAACCTATTTATCATTTCCAAATACAAGGTTATATGTATGTACAGCCAGATACCATTTCCTGCTCAAAAACAAAGCTTCTAGATACTGTTAATCCATGAACATTGTGTGCTCTTAAAGTCCCTTTCCTCCCATAGCTACAAAGTGCTGAACAGACAAAGAACAAGAAAGAAGAAAGGAAGGAGGAAAGGAGGGAGGGAGGGAGGGACGGAGGGAGGGAGGAAGGGAGGAAGCAAATGAACATAGCCTCACAGCTTCCTTGTGAGATATGTAAGAATTGTTAAATCCATTTTATAAATAGGTAAACTAGACACAGCATGGTTTGGTCAAGTTCACCAGGAAAGTTGACAAAGCCTAGCTGGGAACAAAGAGAAACAAAAAAATACCTGCCCTGCCTCCCACCCTACATACTAATCCCCATTTCAAAAATACTAAAATATGAAAGCATAATTGTCCTTAATTTTCTGGAGTTTAGAGAACGCTTTAAGAACTTCAGTTAAACATGTTAATTGTCTTTCATATTTCTATGGAGTGGAGAAAGAGCAGATGGCTAACTACACCATGCCCCTGCTTTCTGTGTGTATTTCTTGAGATCAGGCTCCAAACTCAAGATCATCCTTATATTGTTAAATAATTCCAAATTCCTTTAAAGCCCTAAAATGAAAATGAAAGCTGTTCTCACACAGTTTCCTAGCAAATTGTACTTTGACCTTAATGAGAATTTTGTATAGAGTATGGAAAACAACAAGATACCACATTAATATATTATTACTGTGTAGATAAGGACAGCAGTGATGGTGTAAAGTTTGCTTTTATACTGTTTGAGAAACTGCAAACTCAAGCTTGCAATATTTTATATATAATATATATATAAATATACACAGAATGTGTGTGTGTGTGTGTGTGTGTGCTCGCGCGCGCGCACGCATGTGCGCGCGCATCTGACCACCACTAAGGCACCAAAGAGATAAAGGCTATGCCTTTCAATTCAGTATTTCTTTTCCCCCAAAAAATTTTTCTACAAAATTTACTACAAAAATTTCTCTCCATCTCTAAAACCAAAAGTACTTCTTCTACCAAAGAGCAAATGACAGCATCTGTTCAAAATGTTCAAAAACAACAGATATCTTTAACTTGGGATGGTTTATTGTTTGGTTTAGATGAGGGATGGTGTTGATGGCGACATTATAACCTAGCACTTAGAGCTTAAGTCCACAGATTCACTTGAGACCTTAGAGCTCAGAGTTCACCAGACATGGCCAACCACATCAATCGGACAGGTCAAACACCACAACATGTGTACATTCCTTTTTCCTGAAGCTGACAGAAAAACCTTACCATAACCAACAGACATGGAGACAACATACAGGTTCCTCAGAAATACTTTTGATTTTCAAAATCTGCTAGAGATACTAGAAGGAGACAGAATAAGGCACTGAAGTCAAACAGGTTACTGAGACATAATCTTTCATGCGCGTGCACATGCGTGCACACACACACACTCGAGTGTGTATATGTGCTTATATGCATATATGCATATGTGTGTGTGTGTTTCTTTGGCTGCTGAAGATTTTTTTAATTCTCATACAATTATAGGAATGGGTGAGTTGAGCCTAACTGAAGAAGCCTGGAGTATAATTAGCAAAGCATGGATAGAAGGAAAACAAAATGAACACACACAGAAACAAATGGTGATGGTATCCGAGAGGAAGAAGGAACCACTGTTAACTAATTCTCGTTTTGTTCCTCTCCTGCTTTTCTCCGCCATGGTCCCAATATTTTAGTTCTGGCATTGTTTGTTTGTTTGCTTTTATTTTTTTCCAGCAGATGAAGAAATGACAGAACAGGATAGGTTTCTTATGGTTTTTGATTTCTTCTTAGGCCTGTTTAATTATTTTTTCCTCAGTTGACTGTTGGCACTTGGTTCCTCTGTAAACTATATTCCTTGGCCTTCAGTCTCAGGTTGGCAATGCTGTTGGCCATGTTGATACCCTGTGCAGGGCTATTGTTGGCACATGTGGCAGAATAAGTAGCCATGGCGCTGTAGGGACAAAGGAGAGAGCAGGGAGAACAACAGGCATTAGTGTCATAAAGCTGCAAGTCCATGCCCTGGGTGGATATACTCTCAGGACAGGGGCAGGCAGGGCAGTAGGGTGGATAGAGGACCTCTGGGGTCTCTTACAGACCCAGCTTTCAATTAGTCAAAGGTCTTTGGAAAAGGGTGGCCATCTTTTATAGGACATTGGGGAAGCAGAGGAAATGAAATAGGGTAGGGAGAGGTATTTCCTGTGTTGGATACAGTGAATAATGATTTGTTTCTAAGGGAAGAGGAGATTCTGCTTGTCAAGTAGCAGGAGTTTCATCAGCTAGTTAAGCACAGCCTAAGCTTTTCTACCCATACAACAGCCTGTGGAACCAGTGAAGGAGATCAGCAAGCAAGTAACACTCGCCTGGAAGAATGTTGCTTCTTCCCTCTAGGTAACTAGAGTGGACAATCAATAATACTAAAAGGAATGATGTACTTGTATAATTGGTTAAACAACCCAGCTTACCCTTCTGTCATTGTGATTCTCTGGACAATAATAACAAACACGGTTAAATCAAGACTTTCCTGTCAATGGGTCTTGATTTTTATAGCTTCTCAAAAGTGACTAGCACACACCACCTTTGGGGTGAGTCACCTTGGAAATATTTGAAATTTAAAAATAAACTTCCCAAGTTATAGTTTTACCATTCTTGATCTCAGGCATAACTGTTTCTCCCTGTCTATGTCGTTGAGAGAAACATGAAGCTAGTTTTGATTGTCATAGACTATAAAGACCTATCCAAGAACTCATTACTGGTGGGCTTCTATTCATTGCATCCGCAAATCTCTTTTAAAGGAAAAGAAATAATGTGTAGATGTAGATGCAAATTATCTTTTTCTCTGTATAAAATAGTTAAAACAAGACTTGTTGGACTAAGTAGAATGCTTCTAGCTGTTTCTAAGATGCATAAGATCCTTTTCAACAGAGAGCAGAGATGAGACTTATAAATGGAACGATGTGTGCTTTTCTGCCTTCTGCATTCCAGTGAAATTTTGTTTGCCATACAGGAGTTTGTGGATATGGGATCAAGTGACAAGATCAGAAAGAACGAAAACTAAACCTAGATGCAATATACCATTGGAGTCAAGATTGGAGTTAAGACTCACAGTAGTCTATTTCAGATTCTAGCATTTCCCAAGGAAAAAATGATTTAAAGAAATACACTGAGTTTCGTATCACTTACTCATTGTATAAAGCAAATCTTTTAAAAGCTTTATTACCTAGATATAAGTCATTGTGAGAATAAAGTCTACATTGCAACAAAGGGGAAAAAACTCGGGTTACAAAATAATTCTACATTCTTACATTTCATTTCTAGATGTCCCCTCTTCCTGATCAATTTCTGGGTCCTAAACTTCCCTTCCCAGACAAGGCTAAGTTCTCTTATAGCACCCTGTATTTTTGCTTTACTCATTTAATTCATATTTAATTAATAACTTGTTCAGAGTTTATCATTTTTTTCTAAAAGCTGCATAGACCACCACATCTGCTTTCTTCATCACTGTATCTTCAGGTAGAGCTGACGCATCCAGCACATATTTGGTGTTCAATAAACCCCTTACTGAATAAACAGCCATAACTAGATATAGAATGATTAAACTGATCTGTGCATCCCTGACATCTATTATCCTGCTGTAGTTCTCTCTAAAAAGAATTCGTTTATTCTTGAGGACTAGTTCTTTCTCTAAAATTTGTTATCTTAATGGAAGGACAGAGTCAGAAAGATGTAGCAAAAGAGGGCATAATCATTGCATATTATTAGATCTATAAAGACATCTTTTCACAGTAAAAATACATTAATATATGAAAGCTTAATAATAAAACAGACTGTTTTTATCACTGTCCATCCAAGAGGCAGAAGAATACTCATTTAAAGCAGGCTTAAATTATGACTAGAACAATTTGCTAACACAGGAAAAGCCAAATAGATATCATTTACTTTCTAGATGAATTACATGCTTCTATCTAATATCCTACTAGAAATCAATGCATACCTCAAATTTGTAGTTGAAAAATTTCCAGGATATATCAAACATTCAAAAATTTAGTAGCTTCTAGGTGTGGTGGTACACACCTTTAATCCCAGTACTCAGGAGGCAGAGGCAGATGGATCTCTGAGTTTGAGGCCAGCCTGGTTTATAAAGTAAGCTTCAGGACAGCCAAGCTACACAAAGAGACCCTGTCTCTAAGAAAAGGGGGGGGGGGCAAACAAAATAGTAACTAAGAAAAGAGATAACCAGGTTTGGGCAATGTACCTAAATTATGTATTATTATAAAATAAAATTAGCCTTTATCAACCAGGTTTCTGTGAGAGTATCAAGTCCTAGAGATAGTCTACAGTTATGGGTATTTTAAACACATAGAGCAGAAGCTGGTGTAACAGGGTGTCTGTGTTGCTTGTTAAATTCTGGGAAGACAATTGAGTGACTTCTGAATACACAAGGCTAAAACTTCTTAAGAGAACTTGAAAAAATTACTACTACAAATTATAGATTGTTATGGAATAATTGTGCTTCTAGATACTTGGTCCAAGTTTCTAAGAGAGATCCCCCATCCTTTGAGATTCTGGGCAGCAAGGTCCTACTTGATAGAAATTCACCTTTTCTTTGATAACTGAACCTCTTTGGAAGAAGGGATTAATATCTGGGAGCATGTGTTAATTTTCTGACTTGGTGTTACTATTTTCTGAATTGTCTACTATAGTGTTGGTATCAGTTCTGCTATAGCACACATTTTGTCCACAGTTATTTCATAGTCTACTACTATATCTCATCTGATGTTCTAGCCTGAATACATTGTGTGGTAACTGTTGTAGAAATACTGAGTTTCTTTCTAAGGTAGGTTGACACTAAGTAACATGAATCAATCCACTTTTTCACTGAAAACCAAATGAATAAGAATTAAGATAGTATTTTGCACAAGAGAGTGAATATTCACCAAGGTATTCAAGTGACAGCCTGTGAGCACAGCGGAGAACAGTGTCTCTTTGTATTTTGTGGAACTGTAATAATGACAGCACCATCCTAGCAGTGATTCTGTAGCAATAATATATGATGTCCCTCAAGTTACAGGGTCAGGAGTTAAGAAAGTTGTTGATATTAATAAATAGCATTTGCACTCCTTTGGGAAGTTTGGTAAGTGATACCAGTTTCACCTGATAAATGTTTAGGAAAGTCACTAATTTTCAAAGATTGGACAAACTTAGTATTTCAGTATTTGTTAGCCATATATGTAGACTATCAAGAGCAGACACCATCTCCATTCTTTGTTTCTTAACAAGTGTTTAAGATATATAATACCATAAATATGAGTTCCAGTCATATTTTATATATTTTCCTCTGGGTGATTGACATGGGTCTGTTTTTACAGCTCAAGCTAAATGCAGTATAGGTAAGTAATGGGCATCTTTTTGACATACCACTACAAACAAGACTTGTTAGCAGTCAGAAAAGAGAGAATTAATTCCTGGTGTCCCAAAAGTTGCTTAGTCATGCTTTAGCCATAGCATTGAAAGGTGAAAGACTTGCTTGTTTAAGTGACAACAGAGGCAGGAGAGACTTGAATGGCTGCCAGTCTGAGAGACTATTCATGACCATCTGTTTTCTGTGTCATGGAAACACCTAAAACTCTGCTTTAGAAAAAAAAAAGAGAGCCCTTAAATATCGTCCCACTGGAGAGACACCAGCAAAGGTAATTAATTGATTTCAACCAATGAATGGGTCATCCAGCCCATGTAAAAATACCACTTGTTCCTACACCGAATGAAACTTCCTGGAATTAAAAAAAGGAAAAAAAAAGACAGAAATTCAGTGATGTGTATCAGTTAAACACATGACAACCACTGAAAGTCAAATCAACTAACATCCCATTTGGCAAGAATTTCTCATTCATGTAAGCAGGGAGCACATATGAGTTCTGGGACCAAGTCTTAAAAAGGTTGGCCAATGTACCATTTGTGCTGAATTTTCAACAAAGCTCTTTGTATCTGTAACCAAGAAACTGAATTGCCAAATAAAGCACATGGAGACATTAGAGATGAGAAAGAATGGCTTGTCTTCCATCTGCTGACTCATCAAGTCTGCAGTGGGACATCACAGAGCTGACACATTTCGGGAAGTATGAGGTTTTCCACTTCCTTATTTGGAGATTCCAAGCAAATGCAACCCAGCAGCATGCTCACCCCACCATCAGGGGCATATAATTGTTTCCTCTGGAGACAAGTCACTTATGACCAATTCTACTTGCTCTGAAAGTTCGTTCTTAAAAAAATGGAGTGAAAATATTACCAAGGAGGTAGAGCAAATACTCTTAATGGTTTGACCTCTAATCATAGTGTCAGTCCTATAAATCACAAAACAATGCTGTCAGCATTCTTTGAATAAAGGTTGAGAAGCTGCACAAAACGTCACCCTAAAGATGATTATGACAGCCTAAGAAGCATGTGAACGGTCCTTAGCATCCAAGTTTCCACTCATTCTAGATTATCTTTCACAGGCTCTAGTTTTCTGAACCCTGAAATACAGGAGTTGGAGGCCATCTCTTTGGCTTGTTCTTTTGTCAAGGAAAGAACAATGGAGGAATGCTTATGTCACCTAAGAAAAGTAAATTTCAGTTTTCCTGGGGAAATTTACTTCTAAACTGAGGTTTCATAAATCCTTAGGAGGTGCGCCTATGTAACTTAAGTCATCATTTCTTCTTTCTGCATGAAATTTGGAAGCTGAATTTTAAAATATATACTTGTTTTTTCTAAGTAGGCAAGTGGGACCACGTTTCATGAGTAAAGCCTTAGTGTCCACTGTGCGTTCCGTGATCCCTCTATAATGTTCAACTTCTCTTTGTAGAAACATCTTTCCCCTGCCACCAGATCTTTTACATTTCCCCTTTTCAATATTGAGTGTGCCATGTTGTTTACCCCTAGATTTTCAACTCCCTTGTGAGACATGCAATAGGGAAAAATTATGTCTGACTCAATTTTCAGTATAAACTTACATAATAAATCAACTATGGCATTGGCCTGAGAAGCAACAGAAGCAGGGCAATGCCATAGTCTGATCCATGGCTCATATTTGGGTATCAAAAGCCTCCCTTGTCAAAGTCTGTCCGATATGACCATCATGAGAATTACTTCAGAGTGGAACAACAGAGAGATACAGAATCCCAGCCCCACTGTAGACTTAATGGATCAGAGTCTTCATAGGCACGGGCCAGTGATCCTGGAACATAACTGTGTTTGAGGGAAGTTGCTCTGGATAATTACACTCCCTTAGAGGGCATGCTTTCTTAAAGTTCTGACTTCTAATTTCTGATTTGGGGAACCTCCACTACTTATATTTCTAAGACATCAGTCACCAGTTTCTTAAAAACAAAAAGCAAAAACTAATATCCCCTTAAGCCCTACCCCAAGAAGCCACCCTCATGCCCATCTGACAAGTTACCTTTTCAGTGTCTTCCGTTAGAATCCGTTATGAAGCCCCTCGTGTAAACAACATCTTGGGAGGGACGAAGATCTATTTTTGAAAGTGTGAAAGGGAGAAATGAGCCAAATGCGTTGAGCAGCTGTCAGCAGCACCATGACCAAGACCAAATGAGGGGAGGGACAGTGTACAAGAGTAATCAGCCTTTCTTTCCCTTGCTACTAGTTTCCAGTCCAGCCCTCCCTCTATAAATGGCACTCCAGACGAGCATGATAGAGCCGCGCCATTCACAAGCTACCTCTCAGAGGAAGAGAAGTGTCTGGGGAAGAATTTCTTCACTACTTCATCACCAAGAATAGTATGGGATTTGGTTGATTTTTGCTACCCAAGAGGCAAACACTGTAAAGCTAGTAAGGCTTGATAATTTTAGTGTTTGTGTGCATTTTCATTTTCATAATTTGCTTAAAGAAAAAGAAGTGGGTTTATGTCCCAAGCACAAACTTGCTTCAGTTAGCTACAGGTAAGTCAATAACAACCTCTACCAGGAAAGTAGTGTCCGTGTTAGGAAATCCTTTGCTCCCTCTGGTACCTCGGTTGCCTGTGTGACATCACCATCTAGTGTACTCTGGAGAATAAGTGAGGTCATACTGAGCTACAATTAGAGTGAACCAAATGTCCTTGTTTGCCAGGGATCATCCTAGTTTTTACCTTTTGTCCTAGTGTAATTATTAATATCATTCTAAAACCTTCTCAGTGCAGATGATATGTTATATTATCTTCACACTCAATAGTAAAGACATCCAGCAAAAATAGGAGGAAGGGGGTGGTTACTTCCAGCCTGTAGTTCTGACCATAGGCAAATAGCTGCTTTTATGATTTGGTTTCCTGTTCTTTTTCCAGAGATGAGCTATAGAAGTTGGAAAACCATTCTCCCTGACAAAATTGTCTACTCACTGTCCCTGGGTTTTATGATCTAACCACTGGGGTGCCCACACCACAGGATAGAGACCCCAGGTGTAGACATGCTTTGTTGAATCAAGAAAGAAAGCTTGAACCAAGAAGGAGCATTTAGATAGTTTCACAATCTTATACTTTTCAGTATTTCCAATATAGTGCAACATGTATCCCTGTGTGTTGGACAGAAACAGGGCCCAGAAATACTGTTCTAATTCTGCTTGCTGGAGACTTAAACCTGGGGAAGTGTTCAGTTTCCTCTCGTTTTGAGCCAGGGCAAGGACAGAGCTATCACACAGGAGTGCTCTAGAGGTTAACCAAGAGAAATGCCTTTTAATGAGACATAATAGTACCAACAGCAACAACAACTCTCATTCCCTTTGCTTTTCATCATTTGTTTTCCTTTTGTATTTCCTTAACAACAATTATGTTTTCTAGCAAGGTTCCAAATGCAAAATTGTAATATATTTGATTCTAAACATAGCCGAAAAAAATCCCCAAGTAACAGAATAGCCTTTGCCACTTTCAGAAATTAACCAAATTATAAACACTTGAGTCAACAATAAGTCAAAGAAACATATCATTCATTAAACTATTGCCTTAAACTTTTGTTTTTCTACTTATACTTGATATTAACTTATTCTTCATACAAAATATAAACAATCAGCTTATATATCACTTCCCTTAGTTTTTTTTTACAAATACTATATGTAAAAGAAATAAATGCATATCATGAAATGAGTAAAAGGAACTAGGTTATACAGTTTTATGTAAAAAAAGCACGATACAAAAAAATGTACACTAAGATTATCCCTATATAAAATATTGAACTCTAGTCATAAAATGAACTAGTTATATCAAGATGTTGAAATTATGAATGGATTTTGGAAATGTATCTAGAATCTTTCTATTTTTTTCAGTTAAAATAGAATATTTCCCAAAAGGCACACACAAATCATCATGTTACTAGTTTCTGTTGGATGCAGAAACTTGTCTATCTTTGGTTCAGTTGGCCTAACTCGATGCTAGTTCAGGATGGATCTCATCTCCATTTGTGTAATTTGCTGTGTTTGGCTCCATGGGTAGGACCCACATGGCAGCCATGTAGATTGTTGATAGCTAGGGGTGAAAAAAGTCCCAAGGAAGACATAGTCAGAAAAAGGAGCAATACTTCCTGGTTGCAAGCAAATTCAAACCAGAAATCTTAATGCAGCAGACCCTGAACTCCACCCATATCTTAATCTGCTGACTGAATCTGTAGATTATCAGATCAATAGTTGTAGGGAGAACAGGCCTTCCACTTATTTAAAATATTAAAGAATATGCTATTCCACAACAGTCTCCAAACTATGTTTTTAGTAAGTTCCATGGGAGAAGCATTTAAATTGTAAGTAGGAAACATAGACATGGCTGATATTTCAAAGTCAGCTTGAAGATCCAGAACAGGAATAGGTCCCTCTCATTCTCCTAGACAAGGGACATCTACCATTGAGATCGGAGCTACTTCAGGCTAATTACACAAGGAATGTCCCCAAACTCCCAAATGCATTCATGGCATTTCTCTGTAGAAATTATTTGAAGCAAAAGACCATTTAGATGAAACTTTGGGATTTACTGACACCTACCAACTGTGGGAAAGTACTTGTGCTTCCCAAATGTGCATTTCACATCTTTAGCTTGGCCCAAACTCCTGTAACCAGTTTTAAACCCCTCCTTGGGGCAAGAATTAGCTTTAATAATAAAATATAAACAAATGTTTTTAATAGAAAAAACAAATATGCGCATAGTTCTTCCATAAAAAGCAGCCAGACAGAATATATAGCCTTGACCTGGTGTCTCCTAGATTTAAAGAAGGGCACAGGAACCTGATCATGTACTAAGTACAGGAATTCTAGATGTGACTGCATCAACTTATGCTTTCTGAACAGCGCCCTGGATGGAGTGAAAAAGTCTTCAAATAGAGACTGAAATGGTCCTCTGTTGTTTTCTGCTTCAAGCAATTCCTTTTTAAAATAACAGTTCGTGTATTTTTATTCTTATTTAAAGGATACCACACAGAGTGAGAGAGAAAGAAGCACCTCACAGAGAGAGGAGGGGAAGAGAGAGAGGGATAAACATTGGAATATATAAGAATTACAAATAAAATAGGAAGGCATTTGGAGATCTTAAGAGATCCTTGCCCACTAACAAGGAACTAGGGTCATGAAAGTGATTGAACTTCTCTATTGCTGAGTTTTCATCTCCTCCCTCCCTCCCTCCCTCTCTCCCTCTCTCCATCCTTCTCTCTCTTCTTCCTGTCCTTTTAATTCAAAATCAGTTTTATTGTGAAAAGTGCTTTTAGTCCTATAATTGGAGCATTACACACTGATTCCCTACTTGACCATAACACAGCAAAGGTGTTTTAAACTGGAGTTTTGTTCCAGAATGGTTCCAAGAGGGGCACTGGACACGGTTTACAAAGGATCTGTTCTTTTATATTCTTTCCTGGTATTGCAACCTTGGCAAGAATTCCTGAGTCCAAGAGGAGATTGCTGATGGCCGCCCCCTCTCTCTTCTGCCCCAAACCCTGCTCCTGGGGCAACCAGCAATCTCTTGTAAAAATGTGGGGGTGCCAGCAAGTTGAATGTCTCTGAAGAGGTTAACCCAGTAAGGAATGTCAGCCAGCTGCAAAAGCAGCCTTGAGAGTGGTGGATGGCTGAGAAGCGTGTGGAAGTGGAGCAAGGGAGAGTGGGCCAGTCATTCACCTGTATGGAGAGGCTGTCCCCCAGGAGAGATAATCGGTGGGTCTAGGAGCAGGGCGAGGTACGATGGGCTGCTCCACAGCAGTCACGTCTCCTGAGTAGGACTTGAGGAGGGAAGCGTTTTTATTGGCCAGCATGGCTCTCTCATTCCGACGGAACTTGGCTCTTCGGTTCTGAAACCACACCTGGAATATTGTTGGGAAGGGAGAAAGATATAAAAAAGGAGAGGAAGAACAAAGAGAAATAAGTTACGTGAATGAAATCTTGGTTGATTTTACTACATAATGTCGTCCCAAGAAAGATAAGGATGGGTCTGGAACCCTTCCTAAAACAACAGGAATACTGCAATGTAATCCTTCCTCTGTGGGCTATGTGATTCCGAGTTAAAGCTCTGTCTGTGGAACATTTCAGAGGTAGAGCTTAGCATCGATAAAGCCCCATTTTAACCTCCCCCCTCGCTAAAGGACCATGAAATACTTCTAGTAATTAAAAATCCAGAGATGGGATCTATGAATAATTGACAAGATGACAAAATGTAGGTTACAAACCCTGCTGTAGTTATAATCAATAAAATGAGGTTTTCACTTGATGTTGGCAATGGATACAATGATTTTTGAAGGGCATTTAAAAAATTCTTCAAAGTGTGAACTTTTCCTCTGCTTTCATGGTGTTTATTATTTAAAGTAAGCCCACAGCTTATACAAGGATTAAGAAGAAAATGATTCATATAAGAGGTGTAGGAAAAGTCATCAGAGAAGGAGATTAAAACAGAAGGAAAAGAACTACTAAAGAGTACCCAATAAATTGGCAGCCCCTATGGAAGCAAAATCAAATAGTGACTCCAGAGATCAAGACTAATGGGGGACAGATGTTCCAGGGTATCCCTCTCCCTCAAAAGGGTGTATCCATACAATGACCCCTTGCAAGCTATCAGGGTCTAGCACTCCTAATATATTGATCCAGACAGGGAAACCTATCTATGTTCTATATATAAAAAAAAACACCTCTCAGTAGAAAAACAAACAAAAAAACAGGCACTAGCCTGAGAATTCAACTGGAGGACATTTATTTGTACATCTGACAGCATCTGCAATAGCTAATGATAAACTCATCACTTATTAAACTGCTCCCAGGACTAGTAATCTATATTGGGACTTACACACTGTTTCAGCCTAGTATAACAGTTCTGCATATTGGGTTTTATCATTTATACTTTGAAGTAGAGGAACATGCCCAGTGAGATTACAATACTGAAGTTTATACAAATAATAACTGGCCGATTTTTCTACTTTAGGATATCTAACCCATGACCATACAGATCTATACTGCAATGGAATTTTATTCATTCGCTTATATTCATTCAAGGACTCTTTGTGGAATGCCCACTGGAGTGCAGGCCTTGTACTAAAAACTGGGAAGAAAGGGATGAAGAGGACTGTTTTTTCAAGCAGCTCAAAATTTATTAAAGGTAGGTGTGTAAGTACATCTGAAGTAACACAAAGAAAATGTTTTAGTCAAATCATAGGAAGTATGACAGTGTATGGGAACAAATTGCACTAGGGGATGACATGTATCTAAAATACCATGTGGCTATTGCCCCCGCCCCACAGAATTGTGTAGCATGAAGGACCTGAATGGACATCAGCAAAGGTGAGATTAGACATCTCCTCCCTGTCTTCCCAGCCCTCTGATCTTTCGTTTGTAATATGATCAGAACATCACTGTTAGAGTTAGCACTTTAAATGTAAACATAATCTGTGTCTTGCTTGATACCATCTACTGCCTTCCTACTGAAGAATACACTGAAAATTTCTTACCACCAAGAAAATACTATTAAAAAATTAGCTCTTTGTTTATCATAAAACCACATTACTTTCTAGTGTGTCTTAGGCTCAGAGCAACCAAATGACTCCCAAACAGAAGTGACTATCCATCTATACACAGTTACACCAGACATTTCCTCTACTGGTAGTATGCTTTCTCCCTGTCCAGATATCAAATCCAAGATTTTATTGTAACATCACTTCCTCCATGAAGGGTCATAGTGAAAGGCATAGACTTCAAGGTCTAAAAGAATTGCATAAAAATACCAGCTATACTACACTAAGGATTTGTCATTGAACTGTTATCTAATGTGTCTGTTACTTTATCCCATAGTTGATTAGAAATGACTGACATGCTTACAAATAGTTATGAGTGGGTTCACAGTGTACACTCAATAAGGGCAAAGTCCCTTCCTTTCCCTTGGGCAGAGTGGATCATTCTTTCTTCTACTCTATCAATAATTCTTGCAGATTTCTTTACTGTGGGGATCATCTCATGATGGCATCATTTGAAGGTTTGGCCATCTTTTCTATCTGTTCCAAACTGTAGCATGGTTAAGAAGAGGGCCACTGTCTTATTTATTTCCAACAAATCAAATCAGGTCAAAAATTCCATAGTTGTTCAATAAGCATTTGAGGAAAAGGGAAGAAATGAATTTTGCATGGATGAATAAAATTTATCCCCACACAAGAGGGCTCCACCACCCAGTAAGGAGAATTGACCCACAGATTACTCCATATAGTACTTGTCATGTTATGGCGAATGTCCTGAATATGGAGTCCCAGAGTTAGGGATTGGTTTGACCTGGGGAAACCTAGGACTATACAGAGAAACAATTTTGTGCCACTCACCTAGGAAATGTTCACAGCAGTGGAAGGCATTGGTTTGTAGTGTGGTGGAAAAGGAAGGAAAAAAAGAGATAGACAATGGACACACAGGTGATACATAGATGGAATTTTCCTGTCTCTCCTACCATATACGTGTATGCACGTATGTGTACATATGCGTTATAGGTATATACATGCACAACATTCAACAATTGAATTGGAGACAAGATAATCTCCCAGCTCAAAATTTACATTTCTGAATTCTAAAAACAATATTCACCATTGCTCTATCTATGTTTCCTTTTTCAAATTCTGAACACTATCACAAAATGGTGCTCTAAGATACTAGGAGCTACTAGTTAATTTAATTTAATTTTTTACATACAACATTTTGACCATATTCTTTCCCTTCTCCCAATGCCTCCCAGATCCTCCCTACCTCCTTACCTACGCAACCTCGTGTTCTGTCTTTTTGTCTCTCTCTCTCTCAAAACAAAATGAAAACAATAGTCAAAACACAAAAAATAAGAAAATAAAATGCCAAAACAAGGAGAAGAACATGTTTTGTGTGTGTGTTGTCTATGTGTATGCATGAGTGTGTGTGTGTGTGTGTGTGTGTGTTGCTCATTTAAAGTTGTTCATTTCACTGAAGGCTGAGGTTGGAGAAATAGGAGATGCAGATGGTTAGGAAAGCAGGAAAAATTCATAGCACTGTATGCAAAGCAGCCTAGGGTGGTGTACAATGGTGAGTTAACAGTTAACATCAATTCTATGAGTTCTATGAGCATGATGGGATGGAGAGAGCAGGACTCTGTTGTTACTATGGAGCACTGATATGAACCCTGACTGCCAACACAGAGGTGTATCCTCAACATTCTGTCTCAGTTTCCTCAGGGTCACAGAAGGGGCCTAGATGTCTTTCCTTGCATCACGGTGCTGCAATTCTTTCTTGTCTCATGGTGACAACTCTGAGGCGGGGAGCCTGTCTCCCCATATGGAAAATCTCACACTCTTCTTCCAACTGAAGGAGTCACCATTACTCTACCTTCCCTTGACTTGTTTTATTTCATAGAGACATTGGAGACAAAAGAAGTTAAATACTTTGAGTGTACTCCTAACCTAATTTTTCATATTCATCTCTAGTCTTTATCACCATTCATAATCATGGGTACTTACAACAAGGTACTGGCAGGTTTATTTATTCTCCTAAGCTGGAGAAGAAAGCTCAGATGAGGGGGAGTTAATAGCCTAGGAATGGCCACTCTAGGGCTCAAAATGAAAGCTGGGGGTGCAGAGGTAAGTGATCAAGTAGATGGTGTAATAGAACACCAAAGTACAAGGTTCACAACAAGGGGAAAGAAATAGCCCTCCCTACAGCATATTCTATCCTTCCTAAAGGCATTCTGTTTGATTTTTTAAAATGCCATTCAACCTAAAGAAACACAGTAAAGATATGAAGCCTGTTGTCATACTTCATATGTACAACCCTTATCAGTACCAGCTTCAGCTCCGAACCTACAACTTGTATTCATAAACCATCTTCAGAGACCGGTCGCAGTGGAGGGGATACTTGGTGTCTGCCACCCAAAACATGAGTTACCTGTACTCTAGCCTCAGTGAGGTTCACCCGACGTGCAAGATCTTCTCGCACAAAAGCATCTGGGTAATGTGTCCGCTCGAAGACACGCTCCAAGGCCTGCAGCTGGCTGCTGTTGAAGGTTGTTCTGTTTCTCCGTTGCTTTCTCTTCTTCTTCTCCTCTGAGTTCAGCTGATCATCTGGAATGAAATGAATTGGTGATAAAGAGTGAATACCACTCCAGAGGTTCCAGGTGGACTAGAGTTACCACATCCCTAGCAAAGTACTAAAGTCAAATGTTACTTTGCTGATACAAATTCTGGCAAGGGCCAAGATCCTCCTCGGTTTCTGGTACCTCATTATTGAATCTATGTGTAAGATTAGATCTGAGATCATTGCCTGAAGAATATTACCTACATGCTCTTTGAAACCTGCTCTGTAAAAGAGGACTAAAGGAAAAGTCTCACACTGGTCCATACTCTCTGTATTTTATTAGAGATGAAGAAATAAAAGTAGATTGCACTTTACCTTATTCCCTTACACAATATGATGCTCACTCATACAGTTTCATCACTGATTATACCAGTCCCCCTAGATCCTCTCCAAAGCACAGACCCAGAGTCACCAGAAAAGGAACTGTTCAAACCCAGAGATTTCCATTTTAATGTGCTTTCTCTTTGAAGCAGTGATCCAAAACAATATTAAAAACTCCATGCTGTTGCTGAGAACACCAGCTTAGATCAAGGTTAGTGTAAAAAACAATACCAGCAACCATTAGCTTGGGGCTCACCCTAATAAAACACAAGAATGGGGAGCTGTCCCCTGAAACAGCTGAGTTCTACATTGAGTAGTAGGGTCCTGAAGACTGGGGAACCTTTAGATAATTACATACCTGAATTTTTACCTGCCAGGGTCTGTTTTGGGTTTTCTCTGAATTATCCCAAAGCCATCTTGGTTTGCTCATCATCCAGAGAGCAGGATGTCCCCATTAGATAGTAACATAGGCCTATCCTGAACCCCTTCACAGGCCGAGGACAAGAATGATTGATTGTGGAAACCAAGTGGTTGACCAACTGTGACCAGCAACCCAATGTCCAGACATTTGGAATTCCCAGACCTATATGACTCATAAGCATTTCCCTATGGCACGTGCTGTCCAGTAGCTTCTCACCAGAAAGGCTCAGCCCAAAGAAAATTACAAGGAGTAAAAATGAGGGGAAAGGAGAAGTTGTATATTTGCTCCATCCTCAACACAAAGGAGTTCTCAGCGCTTTGCTTCTAGCACATCTGATCTCGGTTTTCTGTGACTAAACACACGTACAGCATTCTTGACAAAGCTGCTAGCAAGAATCAAGATGCCCTATGGACATCCACCTAAGCCATAATATTATTGTTAGCACAAACCAACAAATTAGAGTCTGTTCTAGATTTATGTTTGGGTTCAAAGTGCAGATTAGGCTGAGGATTCCTGCAGTGCAGATCTCTGGGTGCCTGATGGTTGACACTGCTGCCTTTACACTATGAGACGCCTTCCCTCTCAAGCTCCTTCAGGACTTACAATATTGTAGTAATTAAAGACCCAGATACAATAAACACTGACTGAAACTTTTTCCCATGGGAAACATGAAACTTCTCTTGCCCTCAGAAGTGTCTCTATAAGAAAAAAATGTATAAGATCCTACTCAATTTCTCCAAGAAAGAGACTGCTGGCCACTATTCCCTGACTGATACATGAGTTCCGTTAATCCTCTTTGTTTTTGATACTGATGGCACCTTGATGGAGCTTCAATTACACTCCCCTGAAACTCTCAAATCAGTCATGTTCTAATGAATCATTATGTACATCATAATTTCTAAGGTCTCTCCAGGCCTAGAACATCCAGCTAGCATGACTGACAGTATTTTACCTATTAGGAAAATCAGCTGACAACACTGTAAACCAAACATGTAGGGTCTAATGTCTTTTAGCAGTTCTCGTGCATGTACAATCTCCTCCCTGTTCAACTGTTTGAAAACACTTGTATTATTCTTATTGTCGCCCCCAACCCAACAGATCTCTTGTCCACAGTTCCATATGCCTAGTTCTTTAGGTATCTCTGGGTTCGTTATCATGAAATTTCATGTTTCCATTAAACATCGATCTGCAAGAGTCCTTAGCCTCTCTACTCTTCTAAATTTAAGACCAATCAGACCACAAGTTAGTATTTTTTTAGTCATATAAAGAAAACCCCAGATTAAGCAAATACTCTGATTTGTCTTCACTCAAGAAAATTCCTTCTCCTGTATAGCCACAGGCTCCAAATCCTTTGTTCTGTTATGTAATCCTGTTTCTTCTTGTACTGGCAAACTCTGATCAAGATCAAGAATATTTTGTCTTGTTCTTAGTGCCACAACCTGCCACGTAATCACTCAGTAGTTCTTTCAAGTCTCCCACCATCCATTGAAATCTCACTGACTGTCCACTGTAAAACCACCAACTCCCCTGAAGTGGGAGGAAGGGAAATGGAGGATTACAGTTTATGACAGGGAATAAAGAGCTGCGATGATCCGAAGTGATTCCAGCAAGAGTTTCTCAGTGAATGTGCTTGTTGTTTCTAACCAATGAAAACATCAGTTCAGATCATGTTGAAGGTGAGAAAAGACATGCAAATAGCAAGGGTCCCAGTAGCCTGGCTCTGGCAAATGTCCTTCAAAGCCCAAGTCAAATAGAAAGAGACAAGGAATAGGCAGCAGAGACAGCATGAGCGGCAGCTCTTTGGCTCATCTGTCTTTGCTCACTACTCTTAGTTTGAGAGTTTTCCCTACCATGGAGGAACAGGCCTGGGTACAGTGTCTTCCACAGCAGGAGAGAATAAATAAACACTGCCGAAGTTTACAAACTCAGGGCACTTGAAAATGTGTGATAAATACATTCTTCTGACTTGGGGCTCTGGTTGAACACATGGAACAAAAGCAGTGAGTGTTTGTCAGAGCAGGAGAGTCATCTTTCTCTTAGGACAGCTACAGTGAAGGCGAATTTCAAAATACATGGTCATAGACACTAATACCCAACTGAATGATGGTATGGACATCACTTTTTGGCATCCTCATGAGACTGGGACCTTACCACATGAATTGTAAACTTGTTTTTATTGAAATAATAAGTAAATATAAGGAAGTTATGGATTTTGTAGATTTGGGGTTTGAATACACTGCAAATGTGTAGCTACTGTTATTGCTACTTTCATGATGAGATAACTAAACTGGTATTATGGACAGGTGTGGTCTCACTTGGAATCACGAATCAAATTTTTGCACCAGCTGGGGACTAGTGGGGCATGCTTTTATTCCCAGCTCTAGGGTGGCAGAAGCAGGTGGATCTCTGTGAGTTGAAGGCCAGCCCGGTCTACAGAGTGATTTCCAGGACAGCTAAGGCTGCCCAGATAAACCCTGCCTCAAAAAATCAGAAAAAAAGAAAGGAGAGAGAGAGAGAAAGAGAGAAAGAGAGAGAGAGAGAGAGAGAGAGAGAAAGAGAGAGAGAGAGAGAGGAAAGAAGGAAGAAATAGAGAAAGAAAGAAGAAAAAGTTTTTGTACCAAATAAAAAACAAGGAGTTATCTAATTCATTCCTCTCATGTTGCAGATGAGGTAAGGAACTAGAAGAACAAAATGATTTGCCTAAAATAACAATGAAAATTGGAGATTTCTAGACAGAGCTGGAAGCCAAGACTCCTAATCCACTTCATTCTTACATGCAAATGGCAATCTACATGCTGTGCAAGAGAAAAACCAGAAAGTAGCCACAAGGGGAATTATTCATGGGAAATGTTTTATCATGCCAGTTGTTATAAAGATATTATAAGTAGGGTCTGTGAACAAGAATCAGTGTGTCATATACCATCCCTGTCAGAATGCCCATGAAGCCATGTTCATCTTGAGTGGCTGTTTAGCTTGGGTATTCTGTATTTTCTTTTTCAGTTGCCTTGGTAAGTATCTCCAGTTATTTTCACACAAAAGAGCACCCCCATCTTCCATCTTTTCCCCAGAAACATATGGGTACATTTCTCTTTCATTTTACAGGACACATTAAAATCAATGTGTCCTAGGAAACATTTCACATTTTTCTTCCTGAGTTAAGACTTGGCCAGTAATTTCAGTCTGTGTTGACCTATCCCCTTTTAAATCCCCCTACACGTGTTAGTATTTTGTCTAATACTATGTAAAAATTATTCTTGAGTTCTTTCCAGGTGGATATTTTCCTGTCGTTGCGCATTCACTCATTACTATGGAAGGGAGAGGGAAGCACAGATGAGCTGACAGGAAAGGATGCAAGAGTTAGACCCACACTAACACGCAGAAGCGGAACCGAGAGTTAGAAGCCTGGAATCTAAAAGACTTGGTGGCTCCTGAATTCTCATGATTCTTTTTAATAGTCCAAAGCAGCTAATTAGACCAGAGATGTCTTTGTTTCTGGGTGATTTTAAAAACAAAAGGAAAAATAAATCTTTTATAGTGTATCTTCTCCAGATCTAGATAGAGAGTTTTGGGGTCTCGTTGCTTTGTAAATGAGGCTCAGTCCTTCATTTTCATCTCTTATGTGAAAAGCAGTTTTGAGAGGGATGAGTCATTTAAATAATCAGGAACACACATAAGACAGAAATGCTAACAAGTGGTGATTTCAATGGGTCACAGTGTTAGTACCGGAGATGAAACACCTCACAAGGAAAAGGAACCAGAAACCTTTGCAAGATAAATTGTGTATCCACACATGGCTTGAAAAAAAAATAGCATTCACCCTGGCTGTAGCATAAAATTTACTCAGCATTCTGCATGAGATATCTGGCATTGCACTGAAGGCAAGGTGAAGAAAGCCTAAAATGATCCGATCAAGCATCAGGACCAGGCAGCTGTAGTAACCACTTCTTACTAAGACCTTGCATCCCCCATGCAGTCTCTGACCTTCTGCTGTGCTGAGTCCAGTAGGAGGAACCCCTGAGGTCCAAGGTCAATGTTCAGCCCAATGTAATTTAAAGGTACAGTAAAAATCTATATTTTAGGAAGAAAAATCGCAGTGAAAATGTGTTCCCTATGCCTGAGTCACATCAATTTGGGAAGAAATCTGATGCAAGAAGATAAAATGCCAACTTCAGTAGCAGAAACCAGCCACCACATCAAAGCTTGTCATCTGTCTCTGGGCTGAAATCATGGCAGGCAAGCGGATCTGAAGTGCAGACCGCTGATCATTTTATGGGCATTGAAGAATGTTTTCAAAGCAATTTATATTGCACAACAGCTACTTACTTTAATGGGATTTGTGTGGTTCAGGCCCTGTAACCTTTAGAAAACTGAGAGGAAGTATAATTGCAAAAGCCACTAAAAACTGTTTTGCTTTGATTGCCAGGTCTATGAAAAGTAGTGAAATACAACATTTAAGCTTCCTTGGGCACACTTAGCTTTAAATGAAATTAGGACGGCATCCTTCTGACATGTGCCCTGATAAGTGGCTCGGGTATCACTTAACTGGAGACACTGTTGCAATGCAAATTGAGCTTCATGACTGCAATGACCAAAGCTAGGTTTAGCGGCTTGCCCACCCTTTCTCAACAGCGTGGTCCTTCACCACTGAATCTCATCCACTGTGCAGAGAGGTAAGGTCTCTGACAATACAAACACTATTCAGTCATTGGAGGTAAATGATCAGTCACCTTAGAGCTGCCAGGCCCACACTGTGTGGTGAAATTAGACATGTGTACTCTTTCCTTTACCATCGTGTTGGCATGTATTTAGTTAGGCACCAGCCTAAGTCCTAAAAGAATAATATGAAAACACACAAAACGTAATCATTCTCTTGAGAAGAGAATGTTCTAAAGACGTGAAAAAGTGGGCTGGAGAGATGGAGGGGAGGCGGTGGGACAGAGCAGGAAGCATGTCAGCTTAGAAACCAAGATCCCTGTTTTCCTGCCACCCTGCCCAGTATTATCTGTGATCTTGGACTGTGCACTTCACTTCTCGGAGCCTATTTGCAAAACAACCCTACAGAGAGGAAAACTAACCTCTCAAGGTTGCCTGGGGCCTCCAGGAATGCATCCTGGGCAGCCAGTGGGGCACAGGGAAAGTATTTGGAAGTGGTTGTGCAGGGCTGCCATTATAGGTGTGATTTCTCCTTGGAAACTAACTAGTCAGAGCCATGTGCTGATCCCTTTGCCTGTAGGGAGCCATCCTATCACAGAAAAGCTACAGGGGAAGTTACCAGACACTCCAGATATGGTGACCACAGCTTGATCAAGTTGGGCAAGAATGTAGAAGAGGCTGGAAGCTGAACAGTCTTTCTCATAAAAGCTTGAAAACTCAGAAGGGACGAAGACGCGGTGCTAGACCCAGCAAAGCCTGAGGAACTCAAAGCCTGAGGAACTCAAAGCCTGAGGAACTCAAAGCCTGAGGAACTCAAAGCCTGAGGAACTCAAAGCCTGAGGAACTCAAAGCCTGAGGAACTCAAAGCCTGAGGAACTCAAAGCCTGAGGAACTCAAAGCCTGAGGAACTCAAAGCCTGAGGAACTCAAAGCCTGAGGAACTCAAAGCCTGAGGAACTCCAGTTTGTAGCAGACCCTCACTGGGGACACTCTTCTGCTCTTAGTCGTTTCCTGGCTTTTTACTGAGCCGATTTTTCTTTCTAAAGCTGGCTTTGGGAAATAAATATGCAAACATCAAGCAGATGCCAGCACACAAATAGGTAAGGAATTCATAACTTTTGTAAGCAACCTCACCAGAAATTAGTATTTTTGAAAACACAGGACAAAGAGGAAGGCCAAAGGCAAAACCCAGGCTATGAAAATTCAATTATTCCCAGCTCATTTGCTTTGTGTTAACTAATTTAGTTGCCACATGTCTAAAAACTAAAAGTCACATTACTTAATATTTATTCAGTGAGTTTTCTTTTTCTCCTCTTTTTTTTTCTTTTTCTTTTTTCTGTCTGAGCATTTTGGGAAATTCCAAAAGACTTTTAAAAAGAAAAGAAAGGAACCACCAAGGGAGGCAAAATTCTAGGAAAAGAATAGATTCTCAATCAGATTTTCAGATTTTAAAAGCTTTCCAACTATTGATGTTCCAGGTGTGTGGTTTCCCCACCGGCTCACACCCTACCCCCACCCCCTCATTCATCCCCACTCCCTGCCCAGCCCAGGTGGAGGCTCCCTCCACAGGCAGCTCTGGGTGAGCTGAGGGCTGTTGGCTGCTTCTGGTGTCATGATTCCTTTACAAGGACTGTATCCACCTCACAAAAGGCTTATCATCAGTCATGGCATTGCCAGGAGGAACTCTCATGTGGATCCACTGAGTTCCAGGTCATTTTTTTAAACATGATTCTTTTATTTGTTATACTTTAAAACGTTACTTTAAAAGCTGGTAAAAGCAGGCTTAAGAAAAACACTCCCCCGAGGAGACTGATGAGTAAGACATCCGTAGTTAATGAATAAAGTTAACTCTTGGAAGGACCAGACTAACGAAACAGAGGGCTCCTCTCCTTGGATTAAAAAAAAAAGTCATAATTAAAAGGTATCTGAGTTCTTGGAATAGTGTGACTTATACGGCCTTGCATGCTTTTATTTTAGGTTGAAAGGGCAGGATGCTTCTAGCAGAGATTCCATAAGGAGCAGAGCACTAGTGCTCCATCACGATGGAATACAGAGGGAGGGCATTTTAATGTCTGCCAGGCAACGAAGAGGCAACGAAGTCATTCTGGTGGTTACTCTGTTCTTAGATACCAAAAATAATCAGAAGACAGGGGGATGCTAATATGCCCGTCATAAGAAGTCCGACATTTACAAGGATGACACCAACTGGCAAACTAAGCAGTAGTTTATATGTCCCTCCCTAATAATGATTTTGACAACTATCTTACATACCATCCTAAAACCTCCATTCAGTGACAGTCGGAAGCAGAGGCAGACACCCACAGCTAAACAGTGAACTGAACTCCTGGAACCCAGTGACAGAGAAGGAGGAGTGATGAGCAAAGGGGTTAAGACTGGAATGGTGAATCCCAGAGAAACAGCTGACTGGAACAAGGGGGAGATCTTGGACCACAACCTGATGGCTGAGAGGCCAGCATGGGACTGATCCAGACCCCCTGAATGTGGGTGTCAGTGAGGAGACTCAGGCAATCTATGGGGTTTGGGGGTAGTAGATCAATATTTATCCCTGGCACACAAATGGACTTTGGGGACTCGACCCACAATGAGGGATGCTTTCTCAATTTGGACACATTGGTGAGGGCCTAGGCCCTCCCAGGAATGAAATGACAGACTCTAGAGATTCCCCATGGAGGGCCTTACCCTCCCTGGGGAATGGAGTGGGGATGGGGGGGGGGCTGGAGGGGTGGGAGGGAGTGGGCATGGAGGGGAGGGAGAGGGAGCTGGGACTGACATGGGAAGCAACCTTGTTTCTAACTTAAATATGTAATAAAAAAGTGTAAAAAAAAAAACCTCCGACATTTAAAAATAGTGTATTGGTAAAAGAAATTAAAATTCACAAGAGAAGTGAGAGTGTAGTTTCTCACAGCTTAGGACTTTTTAGGGGTGGGGAGTGGATACTTCTCCATAACATCTCTGGGTTTCCATATTTTCTTATGTAAACTCTGTTGCTATCTCAGTCAGTTTAGGTTGCTGTCATCAAATACCACAGACTGTGAGTTAACAAACAGAAATGTATCTCTCATAGCCTGGAAACTGGGGAGCTTTAGAGCCTGAGGATGGGCCTATTCAGTTCCTTAAAAATAACAGGGGCGTGTTTTCTTGGGGTAACAAGGATCGAATTCTATCTTGAGGACTCCACCCTCATGGCCTCATCTGAACCAAATTACTTCCCCAAGACCTGACCTTCAAGCACATCGCACTAAACCCAACACCCAAACTGGGATGGAGGTGGGGGCGAGGTGAGGGGAAGCAGTTACTTCAGGAAAATTGCTTTGACACAAAGAATTGAGGTATTTTTAGAGGAGTTCAGTTGCAATGGCTAGTTACACACCATTGCCTTTTATATTAAAACATATTGTGTTTTAGTAATTATTATTAGTAATTCTGTAAATAAGTATGGGTTGGAAAACAGGAGGATTGGATTCTAATTCAAGGAGCTACGGGCCAAGTCTGTGATGTCAGTCTAAAGTACCACTAATGTCTCACAATGGGATCATGAGATTGTTTTTATATTTCAAGGATGGAGCCAGATAGAAAGCGTTAGGTAGTTGTTTGCTTTAGATGATTTATGCTCTTTCTATGGTAGTGTGTTCCTTTTTTTCTTTTAAAGAAATTCATTGACTGGATTATAAATTATGTGAGGGCTGTGACATAATTAGCATGCCTAGGGAAATCCTGGGTGATTGACAAATACCTAAATGCCAAAAGAATCTCATAGGAATAAATCTCCAGATTGAAAGCGATATGAATGTTATTTTGTAAGAAGTAACTCATGCCCAATTATTGTCTAGACAGTTACCCTGTCCTGTAGCTGAACTAAAAGGAAGCAGTAATAACTATATACCACTTTCATTTCTTCAGTCTTTGACCTCCTTTCCATGAGTTAGAGTATTCTCCATGCAGCAGTGTTTATATCAACTACTGAAGACCAAAATTATTAACTCTAATTATAGTCAAAACCAATCATGACCTTCACATCCTCTCACCATCACCAATTTCCTGTTGCCAACTGGTAAAGCAGGCTTTCTGCATACAGAGAAGTATAACATACAGTCTGTTCTCAGAAGATTTCATGCTGATTTGAGAAGCAGAACTGAAAGTACATCAATGGGAAAGTAACAGCAAAGAAAACATATCCATTTGACTTAATGGCCACCAGAGCCAGCAGTAGGCAAAGGAGGACTGAGATACCACGTAAATGCTAGGGTAGATGCACAGCCTGCAAGAACATCCTCAGCATCCTTCCTCAGTTTCAGCGTTGTTTGGCTCCATTCTCTCTACTCTAGTAATAGCACTAATGGTGACCAGTGCCTTTTGGTATATTTTATTCTATTGCGTCTCTTGTGACCTAATGAAACATCCTTGGCCGACCCTTATCCATGTACTTTACTCCTCTTGAAGTCTCAGCTTCCTACCTGCTCTTTCAAGGAACTTCCTCTAAGAAGTAATAGACCTCTCTTCATTGTTTCCCCAACTCCCAGCATTTTAGCCCTCTTAATAACCCTTATGAACCGGTATGGCAATCTGTAATGTCTTATGTTCACTGATGCCATAGTAGACCGCTGTGTCTTGAAGGCAAGCACTTTGTCTGACTTACTAAGTATGGCATTGTGGCATCCAGCAATAGTATCCAGCACAGTTTAGGAACTTTTCTTGAAATAACTCAAGGAATACATTAAACTGCTTGGTAAAAATGCCTTGTATGATCTGACCAATTCACACTTAACTGCTGACCCTGGCAACTCTTTAAGGTATCAGTTTCTATTTAAAAAAATCTTGGCACACAAACTTTTGAAGGACTAAGGTTTACTGTAGTCTTGATAAAGCACATAGGGTTAGCATTTATTCCGATCTTTGATGTACTCTCCCACCAGTGGCTTTGCTTCAGAAATTATCCAGGAGATCAGTTAATTCTCAGTTGACAACGAAATCCTTGAAGGCAGATGTAGTGTGACGCCACCGTCCTCATAGCTGTTAATAAATATTATACCCTGATAATGGCAGCACATATGGAATTATTGACCAATTTGGTCTTGTAAAGGGAAAGGAAGTCTTGAAAGATGTCTCAGTGAAACCATTTCTGTGTTCCAAATGAACTCGTACTTTGGATTGTTTTTCTTTTAGTCAGTCATCTCCAGACACTGTGTTTGCTGTTCCCTTTCCCAGGCAAGAAAGTTTGGGCAAAAGCATGGCTAATTCATTCTCTAACATACGGGAACATGACTGCCTGTCAACCACACCTAACCTTAATTATATGACAATTTCTCCCCCAGGGATTTGTGAGTGTTTTAACTAGCAAGGATGCTGATGTGTTAAGGTCAGATGAAGAAAAAAAAAAAAAAGAAAGTTAAATTTGGGCAAAGTTTCCCAAACTCCATGTGGGATAATCTTATCCCACTGAGTCATGTGCCCTGGTTTTAAGTATCCTAAAGAAGCCCTTGTTAGTAGATGATCCTGTCTGCCTGGAGTAGAGACTGTGAATGACCTGTGTGTCACTATGACTCACATCATGACCATAGGTCCACACCCCGGCATCTGAAAGCTGGTGGAAGAAGGCCATGCTGTCCCAGCTCACAGCAGGAAGAAGCCAGAGTGGAAGACAGCCATAATAAAAAGGTTGTGTTGGTTGGAAAGAGAATGATAAGTAGAAGAGGGTGACGGTATTTCAGTGACATGGGACGTTCCCTCCGCATATGTTTCCATGCCTCCCATTCCAGACATTCTCCTTTCCATATCCTTGGGTCATCTCTCAGCTTTTGTATCCCTTTAAAACTTTCTTAATTGCCAATAACTTTTAAGGAAGGATTTTTTTCTCCCATTTTGATTTTTGAAGCAGGGTCTCTGGCTGTCTTGGAACTCATTCTATAAACCAGGCTGGCTTCAACTCACAGAGATAGACCTGCCTTTTCTCCTGAGTTGTTGTGGCTAAAGATGTGTACCACCACTGCCCAGATAAAGAAGTATTTTTTAAAAAAGATTTGCGTTTTTTTTAATTAAGTGTTGTGCGTGAGTGGGTACATGTTCATGAGTACAGATGCCTGCAGATTCAGGAGTGTCAGAAAATATCCCTTGAAGCTGGATTTACAGACTCTGGTGAGCTCTCCAGTGTGAGTTTTGGGAATTGAACTTGGGTTCCCTGCAAGAACAGTATGAGCTCTTAACCACTGAGCCCTTCAATAGGTGATCAAAGCCCACAGAGTCACCACTAAACATGTAGACAGATGAGCAACACAAAGTGGACTCAACAGTGTATGTGTTGTGTGTGTGCATGTGTGTGTGTGTGTGTATGTGTATGTGTGTGTGCGCGCGTGTGTGTGGTGTGTGTAGTGGGGGTTCAGGAAATCCACAGCTGAACTAGTAACAACAGTGCTATAAACATAAGAACTCAAAGCAGACCCAATCGCCTGAGGTGGAAAGGCCCAGATTCTTGCACTGTGAAAGATTTACTTATCTGGGCTGTCTGCATAGTCCACTAAGCTGCTGAGGTCACTCAGCATTACCTGGTGGGGCACTAACTCTATCTGGTAACTCACTTTGACATATTAGTTGCTGATGGGAGTTCCCAGATAATGGCTATGTGTCACTGCCAGCTGGACATAGCTTCAAAACAAAAGAAAATTTAAGTAGATATTTCAGACATCTGAAATTTAAATAAAGCAAGGCAGAGTATGTAAGGTTCCAAGTGAAGCCAGTTGGCATGACCTAGCACCACATCACTGGGCTCTTAAACCTTGAACAGTTCAAGCATGGAAAAATACAGTTGGTAATGGAGACATTGAAGACAATCACAAAAAGAAAAAAAAAGCAAACTTCCATTAAAATCCGAATGTTTATACATTGACATTGAGACTGTCCCATTCCCACTAGAACCCAAATGATATATGCACCTTTAGAGACATTTGAGGTCTATATTTCAAAGTTCTGAGCTAAACCTCTATGTAAACTTTATGGGTCCCTCTAGAAAAAGAAGGGTTTTTGGTCAGAACTGGGAAAATAACGGCATAAAGCATCCAGTCACAACAGCGTAGATGCCTGTTAGATTCTCTTCCAAGAGAAGACTGAGAAAAACAGTTTATTCTCCAAGTTCAATTTGAAAGTCTAATACTTAATGTTCAAAAACTTTTGTTCATGGAACATGACACTTAGGGAGCCCTATTGAGGAAAACCTGTTTATCACTTGATTTCTTCCAGTTATAACTATCAGGAAAGTGAGCTTCTCCAAGATCATCACAAGTGGGAGTGAAGAACTTGAGTCACATGTGTGTCACTGGCTTTCTGGGGGACATCCTCAGAAGGTTTGCAGACAGCCCCAGACCATCACTTCAGTGACCCATAGCCAATACATCAGTTGCATCTTAGGCACCCAGCTACGCCTATGGATATAATGACTATTTGGAATGTGTTTTTTATGATCTCCAGCCAAAAGCTAACCATGGCTCAATATTTTTGAATCTCAGAGAAACAAGTAGGAATCTATACCCCCCCCCATTCTTAGCATGGTTAGAACAGAATTCCATCAGCAAAGCATAATGGAATTGTGTTCTCAACTTCTGAGCATTCAACAGCTCAGGTTTCTGTGGGTACTTTCGTCCAAAGACCGTAAAACACCTCACATATGTTATTTCATTTATATTCCAAATGTTTCTGGTATAACAAAGGAGCACTTAATACAATGTTAAGCAAAAAGGGCTAATTTAATAAATTAAAATACAGCTTAATAAAGTTGCATTTATCTAATTAACTGCAAGAAACGCACCTAGTAATATTTTGGAAAAAATAAGTCAATCAATAGGTTCATTATTTCTACCATTTAATTAAAATTTTTCTGGGAGCAGTGGTAGCACTGGAGAGATGGATGGTTCAGCGATTAAGAGCATTGACTGCTCTTCCAGAGGACCCAAGTTTGATTCCTAGCATACACATGGTGGTTCACAATTGCCTGTAACTCTAGTGCCAGGGGATCCTCTGTTAGCCTCTGTGGGCACTGCACACGTGTTCACAGACACAC
The DNA here is from genome assembly GCF_017639785.1 of Mesocricetus auratus. Lineage (NCBI taxonomy): Eukaryota > Metazoa > Chordata > Mammalia > Rodentia > Cricetidae > Mesocricetus > Mesocricetus auratus. The sequence continues at coordinate 28,620,709 of NW_024429266.1, read as the reverse complement.
ATGCAGGCAAAAACATTAATAATAATGATGATAATAAATTTTCCTTTCCTGTTTCCAACCTCTAGGACACACTAATTTTATTTTTCTTCCTTAACTCTGAGTTGGTATTTGATTCAAACAATTTATCACATTGTAGCATATTTCTTACTAGTTAGAAGACAGAGCCCTTAGAACCAGACTGAATCTGTTACTTCAGCAAATGTAGCCTTCTTGAGCCCAAGCTGACAAATGAAAAAAAAAACTGTAAATATTTTCAAAGGTAATTTTTGTGAGGTTCAAGTAAGTGTTCTAAAATCACGAGTACACATATTATAGATGCACATATATGAGATATAGTTATTGTGCAGTCTATGAGGGCAGTGACTATTTTTACCTTCTTATATGCTCTCAAGGACTTAATGTACTGTGGGTGGATATGATTTTTCAGGTTGACACTTAATAAATATATCTTAATACTAAACACTTTCTATCTGCTAACAGCCTCCATTAATGTGCTATGCATGCTCTTTTTTTCATTGTCCTTGTTCTAGATCGTGGTACTGCTTTATCTTATGTATATGAAAAGCCAAAGCTTAGAACATCCTGGATGAGGGCATGGAATTTACATCTAGTAGTTTGCCTAAAGAACCCACACTCTGAAAATCTTTGCTCTGTTTGACATTCAAAGACACGGTAATTGAAATAACTCAGGGGCTATAAAATGTCATTCCTAAGAACTAATAAGAAATGGAAGAAGTTGGGTGTGGCAGTATATGCCAGTATGTGTGTGTAGGGGGGGGTAGAAACAAGAGGATACAGATTCGAGTGCAGCAGAGGCTGCACAGTGAAACCCAGTCTCAAAACAGAGAAAGTAAAAGAAGAGAAGGAAAGAGAGTGACAGAGGGAAAGAAGGAATTTTTTAGTAGATAGGAATTTCCCCAAATATATTGGGGAAACTGAAACAGATACAGAGCCTTCCTCTTCATTGGATCAGGATGTGACCAGATAATTTTCATAAGACATATATTCCTCTAAGAAATGTTTGCGCGTACTTTGTTTACCTTTGAGAACCAAAGTTCTGACCTATATTTCTACTCCTCTCCTAATTCACGTTACAGGACTTTCTTGGAGTCATGGGAGCATAAATCTGATAATGCATGAAGACAATGGGAACAGGATAATTGCACAGATCTACTACCTATCTATCATATTTAACATCAATAATCATATGCTATAGCCACAGCTTTCTCAAATCCCCAAGTTATATGAAATACTCTCTTAGTGCCATGTACGGGAGAGACATATTGGACTGTCTTCATCTCAATTATAAAAGGTAATAATAATAATAATAATCATAATTGGAGTGGTCACATTCACAGGGATATTAGATGATAAACAATGAGAAACAAATAAAAGTGTGACATCTTACATCATCATAGATAATAACATTGATCTTGGGGCCAGTTAGCCCCATGCTCATGAAATTAGACTGGATAGTTCCATGTTTAGTTCTTTTGTATAAAAATTTACATTTATTTAGCAGAAGAGTAGGTCTACTTCCTCCTAACACACCAAAAAATACACAGTAGCAATTCCATACACAAAAGTCTAATAAATCTACTTCTTAGGTGGTTCTTAAAATTTCTGCTACTCCTTAGATCTTTAGGATGAAAATTTTGTACTCTCTGAAATGGTAATGCTTGAGAAATGCAAGCAGAGCTTCTGGCCTGAATAGAGATGAAACAATTGGATGCCCACAGATTATACTGAGTTTACCCCCAAACTTTACTGTAAGCTTGCAACTCATGGAATTCTAATTAACTAGTAATAAAAAATCACAATTCGTATTTCCTATTTTTTGTTTTCTTCCTGGTTGTTGTAACTTAGCATTTAATAAACAACATTTAATTGGTAATTATGAAAGTGAGTTCCTTTCAAAAAGGAGTTCATGGTTTAATGGAGTGGAAAAAAACCAACTCATGTCATCAAGAAACTTCAACAAATGAGTTAAGTAAAATAAACGAGGGTATATACTATAAAGTTGTGGTACAGAGGGATGGAAAAGAGTCATAGAATATGAGGAAATAATTGAATTGTATTTTCAAGGAATAAAAGGACATATTTTGACCAACTGTGGAGGAAAAAAAACCTATTTATAATAAGTAGAGCAAGACAGATAAAAAGCAGTGTGACTCATTGCTAAAAATGTATTTTTAGCTCATTTATTCCCTAAGAGGGTTCAGAGAAGTAAGTTTGTTAAGGTGCAGTGTCAGTAAGAGACAAGATGGCGGCTTTCCAGTGTTGCAGGCACTGAGAGTTTGGGAACTCTGAGAGGAGAAGAAAGATATAGCTGAGCTGGCGAAGGTGAATGGCAGTGGCCCTTTACAGCATTCTCTGGCTTTTAGGCTGTTAGTGCAGAGAAGTCAGTAATGGGCTTCTAGCCGAGAGGTAGGCGGCTAAGCACTTTTGCCTTCCCTGCTAGATCCAGATGACTGCAGACTTCAGGTTTGCCTGGGTATGAGACAAATGCCTCTGTTCTAACACTCAGAAGAGGTTCATTTCTAAGAATATGCTTTGTCTTGCTGCTTAAATAGTTAATATGCATGAGCCTCTCTGATTCCCAAATGTCTACCTGCCCATCTCTCCCACTTTCTCCTCTGTCTCCTCTTTCCAAAGCTTCAAAATCATCTTGTTTCCCACCCTATGAAGTGTATCTGTATCTAAGTCACTAAAAAAGCAAAGTATGGACTCAAGACTCAAAGCGCATATAATTTTCTTTTTAGATAAAAGAGATCTGAAAGATTTTCTAAATGGTCCAGATGCATGTCCTAAAGGTCCGTGTTCACTTCTATAAGCAACAAATGGTCACACAAGTCATCAGTGGCTCTAACCCAGGCTGAACATGCCTTGCCCTCTAAGATTTTACCTGAGATCTAACTGAACCTCCTGGGCTCCTGGAACACCTCACTGTAAGCAATCTGATTCATAAAAAAATAATTTTCAAAACCATAAAATCAGATATGGCAATTCACTTCCTTTTTAAAAAATGACCACAGAATGTTTTTAAGTTGCCAGCTCAGCCAACATTCAAATATCATCACAGACATGTGTGCAAAAGCCCTTAAAATCCATCTATTTGTATTGTGAGGCATGCTGGCATGTCTCAGAATATGGGGGAGTAGTACTATCAATTTAATTATAAACAAGCCCTTTCACTTTTGAGCCAAAGGGAGCCTGACTCTCCCATTTATTTACCATTCCTTGACACTTTCTAGTCTTTCTAGAGATGGAAAGATCCTTGGGGAAATCTTTGCCTAGTTCTTTACTCCAAGACACCCCATATCCCTGTGAAGTGACTACGGAGTTGTCTTCTCGGCATTTATGTGGAGGATCTTTGTGCAAACCAGAGTCTCTGAACACAAGAGGGAATGGAGAGAAGGGCATGTCGACTCTCAACGAATCCTCATCTCAGAGAATCATTGACTTCTAAAGGGGTTTTGTTAAAGGCTAAAGATATAAGTGGGAAGAAACTTTATTAATGTTTTCTAGAGAAACAAAGCTGTCTTTTCCTTCCACAAGAAAAGTCTTTTCTGTGCTGAAATTGGCAGCCGGTCAGCCTGGCATTTATCTCCTGCGTAGAAAGTGCTCTGTCAGGCGATCTGTGACTAACAATAAGCTGGAAAACACACCACAGACGTCCACTGTATTTTATTTGGCAGAGAGGAATTATTTCTCAGCACAAAGTATTTGCAACTGGCATTGGTTAAACAAGAAATTACAACCTTTAAAAGCCCTATTTATCATTAGCTGCAAAAGTGCAGACTTCGCTGTCAATTACCCTCACAAAGGATTATGGACCATCAACACAGCACAAGGAATCACACAGGCTTGGCAGCCTGGGCCTCTCTGAGGGGAGGATTGGAAAGGGTCCCCTCCTCTAGAGACCCTTGGGCCCTTCCATTGCAGTCTCCCCCTACAGCTGTGAGAGGCTCTCTGGTTTTCGCTCTCCCTTTACCTTGGGCTAGCTGATGCTAGGGGACCGGCAAAGAGGAGAACACTGCTCCAGCAACATCTTATAACCCACTGGCTGAATCCTGTCCCCAGCAACTTTCCTGTAGTTCTGCTCTGAATGGATTCTGGTGATGTAAATAAAAAGTACAAGATTGGTTTCTGGAAGTTAGTAGGATAATAGGATGCTAATTCTCTCAACTGCTCCAAGAGGCTAAATAGAGAAAACGCTGATTCGAATAAAGGCAAGGTCTCTACTGCGATTGATTCTCATTAACTTCTCAGCCCCTGAGTGGTGCATGAACACATGGTCTAATCTACCTTAAAATGATTTAATAATGACTTCAAAATAGAAAAGTAAAGAAATATTTGGCTTTCTAGTCTTTCAGCTTTTTAAACTATGTCTTTTTTTTCCTTAAGTGGTTATATAATGGTAATGGACTTTTCTCAAGGAGCACAGATAAACAACAGATAGACAAAGAGATGGATAACCCTACTTAGTTTCAGCTTCCCTAAGTAGCCCAGGATCATGAGCAGGGTTTCTGACACAGGGCTGCAGGTCCATTATTCTCTATGGCCCTGAAGTATCTCTCACAGGAATGCGGCTGACAGCTGAACTATACTTCTCTTCAATGTTTTTGCTCATTTTGATCACAGTTCTCTAAGCATAGCAACATCAGTAATGCCTGAGGATTAAGTGAAGGAGCATAATATATGTAAACCACTGCTATGCAGTTTGACAACAGTGTTCCAGGGACACTGGGGACATGATAATGCAGATGACAGAGGCAAAGGTAAAGGTGAGCATGCCACATAGGGGGGTATGCAGTGCTAAAAGTTACCTTCTGAAATGCTTTTAATACTATGAAGGGACATTGTGAGATCTACACATATATAATATACTCCAAGTTACATGTATGCATATCTTCGCTACATAAAACAACATCCAGCAGAAAACCTGTAAGGAAATAAATCAGTGTATTAAAAGTATTCACCTCTGAGTGAAACAAGAATGGATATTCTCTTTTGCTCTTTTCTCTATTCTCTGATTTTTCCATAGTAAGGTCAAAGTACACAGTTATTATAAGAAGGAAATAGAAACAGTCAATATTGGCAAGGAACACCAGCCAGACTAACATATTTAGCCTTGTCCAATGGGTTTTTAGAAAGCTTTAACACGTGCTAATGGACTCAGAATCAGTTACAAGCCTTCAGGGAAGACAGTTTGCACTGCAGCAAGGTGACTGAGGCTTAAGGAGGTGAAGTGGTTAGCCAGCTCAGGAAAAGCCAGCTCTGCTGCACGGGCAAAGCTAAGGCCCGGTGGTTCTGTGCTGGGGCCTCTGTCATTCCCTTTGCAGATCGCCCGGCTGCCTGTGTGCGTGCTCTCCAAGCTACTGGCTCCTTTGCATTCCTATCTTTTCCAGTTAACTTGTGTTTAAGATGTGGGTCTATTCCTGTGTATGGCACCTAATCTCTCCCTTTCATTTTTCTCTCCTGTGTACATACCAACTATCACAGGGATATCCTGTGTGGATGACCTTCTCCAAAAATCATGCCAGTTTGGATAGCTTTATTTAGCTCCATTAAGTTCAAAGAATGTGCCAGGCAGATTCGCAGTCCAAAAATAATCTCCTTTTATTGGCACTCTAAATTACCTCATGGAGCAGTGAGCTGAGCTAAATTAAAGCTTTCATAGAGCAAGGCCCAGGGATTTTTACTGAGTGGTAAACGTTCTCTCTCTGTGTGAGAACTTTACTGTTTCCTTCCTCTGAGAGAGACTGTGCTTAGAGGCAAAGTAGCTCCAAGCAGATCTGTGAGAACTCATTTTATTTGACAAAGACTCTTAGTGTAAGCCCCTGGTGTGGAATATTTAAAACTTTATAGGTTTTCTTAGCTTTTAGACTAATTTGCATATAAATGAAGGGACACAGACCTCTAGCATGAATGGCTGAATTAGTTCATCGCTTTTTCTTAACCAGAAAGTTGTGCTCCTAAGAGTCATTGAGGGATGGATTGAGCCATATAAGTGGCTTTAAAGAGCTTGACAAGTCTTAGCCATATTCCTTGTGGACCTCCAGGTGCACCTTATGTTATCTTTTCATAACTGCTGGAATACTGTGACATTCCTCTCTGAGATCAGAACATTAAAGAACAGCCAGGATGAAACAAAAAATAGGAAATTAAGAGTCACAGTTACCCATTTTCTCTAACTCAGAATGCCCGTACTGGTCTCAGGTAATAATGGGTTTATCACTGTGCTTTCAATTTATAGGTGATAACCACTGAGTTTCTGAACAGCTAAAACCAGCATACCTGGTTGACCTTACTACCTAACATATTACCCTGGGACTCTTGATGTCACCCTCTGTTGAATAAGTGGCCTGTGCAGGTGTGAAGCGTATATGTGTCCCCTGTGCCCCAGTGTCAGTACTGAGTTTTGGACACATCCACGGCTCTACACAAAAGAAACTAATGAATCATAGTCTTTATGTAGTTTGAAGAAAAGTCTCTTGTATTTTATTTCTCCCCACTGAGCATCTAGAATATCCATGAAAAGTCATCCACTGTTTCTCTGTACGAGTGCATTGACTTCAATGGAGATTCCAGCGAAGTTCCTAGAGAACCGAGCAAAAGAATTTGCTCAAGGGAAGGGAAAGTAGAGGGGCGCGGCATGTGGGGAAGGAATACAAAGTTATGTGTTTCTTAAAAAAGGGATTACATGAGCGAAAGTGTGCTGCATGTGGGTTCCCTATTGAGTGGGTGTTCTTATGCTCAGCATCAGGTCCCGATACTGGTGACATAAATGTTCTTAGTCCTGATTGAAAACCTGAAAACACTTCTCTCTTGACTATTGCTGAGATCTCATAAGCCCCCAACATAAAAGAATAAATGGTCCAACCTAGAACATTTACAGCTCTACATGAGCTCCATTGTGGTTTTGGTAGAAGGAGGAGAAAAAATCTATAATCATATTAAACATTTAGCTATGCAGTATTGAATATTTATCATCTAATGGGATCCAAAATACTGAATGGCTGTAACATAACACAGCTGTGCTAAAGCCACTGATGGGCTACAATGGTCAGTAAACAGGGACTCAGTTCCCAGTACCTGTTTTTCAAGCTAGCAAGCTGACTCTGTGCAAGTCACTTCCTTTTGCTCAGTTTGCAAGTAAGTGGTTTGGAGGGCCACCATCTCTGACTCCTTTTCCCTCTAGTAGTCCATGGCTATAGTTACCACTTTGGGTCATACTAACATCTGATATCTCCCATCTCAGGCCTCCAAAGACACAGCATGTTCAGTGGTAACAAATCAGGTAAGAGAACCCTGGCATTCTCTTCCTTAACAAATTTCATGGAGAAACTAAATGACAAATTAGAAGAATCGATGCTCCTAGCCCACTCCTAATTCCTGAGTCTGCTCTTATTCTAACAACAACAACAAATCCTAAGATGCTAACATACTTTTGATTTTTATCTGTAGGACCCTTTCAAGCACAGCTGTTACTCATTAGACTCCAGTGGCGGAAAGCATTTGGTGGCTACACGGAAAAAAAAGAAAAAGAAAGCCTGTAAAGTTTTATTTATAATCTACTCTCACTGTAAAATGGTAGACGTTCTGAATCAATAAAAAGATGTGCTTGGTACTAACAGCAGAAGTATGTCTCCTTAAAACGGCAGTAAAGGCTGTGGGCATGCTTCCAAGCTTTAAGCACTATCTCACTTCGAACTTATTTTCCCCAGATGTATGGCTGTGTTTCTCGGCCCCGGGACCAGCTTTTGAGTAAGAAAACACAGCTTTGTGGGAATATGATTTTTCCTAGCCGGGTATACAGATTATGCATGTGCATACCTAGGATTCTCAAATAATTTTCTAACAGGAGCTCACATCCTCTGAGGGAAGCAAGTGCTCTGTGAGCTAGTGCACTTCATGAAAATCTTCACAGGAGGCTGGATTATGTCTGCCAAGAATGTGAGAGAAGGAAGTCCAGCTTCCAGAACAGGTTTTGATTCGTTACTTACAAGTTTCAGTTTTGACACTAACAAGTCTGTAAGTCACAAGTGTTTCCTAATTTCATATTAAGAACCTATCCAGCCTTCCTCCCACCTTCTGTGTGGTGGCAGGTACCACAGCAAATGCAAGTGAGAAAATGAAAACTTATGGTGTTGAAATTTCTATACCCTTGCACCTGGGGTCTGATCCCACTTGCACCTGGAAACCAGAGTGTGTGGTAATAAAGTCCCTCCAGGCAGCAGCTTTCGGCCAGGAACTACAAAGGCTTCCAAAAATTAAAATTGTATTTGTTTCTTGGAATCCCCGTGTGGTGGAAAATAGTGTTCTCACTTCCTATGGACAGGGAGCCTGAAAAGTAGGACTCAGATGGGTATACATAAGATGAAAGCATTGTCCCCAACCATTGCTGGTTTGTGAGCACAAAACCCACCTGAGCATCAAGGCCGCAGAGCCTTGGTAGCATGCTACATCTCCCCCTCAGATCAGATTTCTCAGAAAATACATTCCTTTATCTTTCATCCCATCTTGTAAACCTAGGCTGATTCAAGGTCTAACTAAGCCTTTCATCTTTTTATTTAAATTTCTGAAGAAACCGTAAGTAATAAAGTGCCATACTAAATGAGTTACCCACTGCCCATACTACTCTCTACACTAGGAAATCTGTTACTGTGAAATGTTTTCTTTCAGGGGGTTGCCTGAGTGGGTTTTACTTAACACACATATTTTGACATTTTACATGATGATGAGAGTTGAATTTAGTGGCAGTTGGTTGCAGAAAAAGTAGGATCCCAGCCCAGCAAGAAAGCAAAGTGTTATTCTTCTCTCAGCCCTTCCAAAAGCAGGGCGGTACTGCCACGTCGAATAGCCTGCCTCCCGAAGTCTGCTTCTGAGATCGGTATGTTTAAGAATTACATCATAGTGGAATTGGGTCACCCTGACCCTAAGTGCACCATATTCCAGCACTCATCTTCTGACCCCATCTCCCTAATCACATTTGCACGCTGTCTCCACTTTTTATAGTAGACTTAGAACCTTTTTACAACATATTCTATTTTGCAAGTCATTTATCAATGTTTTTTCATCTCTTCTTGCCTTCATTACTTTGAGGTAGGGCCCCGTGATTGGTAATGATGACAAAACCATGTTATGTAGCTTTTCTGGAGCTTCTGTCCCCTGAGAACTCTACAAATATTACCAGCACACACAGAGGTCTCCTGGAATGGCTTAGGTCACAGACAGAGTAGGGGAAAATGCTATGACTAGCCTAAATGGAATAAATTGAAGGTTGTGTTGGAACTGGATCAAGACACTAGTGTTAACATGCCTGACTATTTAGGAAAAGTTCCAGGATCACTTAATGATGAAAAGCAATAAGCCTGTCAAAATTTGCCTGGAATATATGTAGGATTAGGCCAGCTCCTAAAATTTCCCAAGGTACCTCTGGGTCAAGGACTTTCTGCAGAAGGTAAGCATTCTTGATGTTATAAAAATTCCAAAAGTCTTGGTTGCAAAAACATATAGTGTGGTAGTGGGGGATGGGAGACAGAGAAAGAGAGGAGGGAGAAATGAAACAAAGGGTTTCTTTCTCTTGTTTCCATGAATGTTATTCAGTGAACCTGTATTAATTCCCAATGCTTGTCATAGATTATCACTTCTAGGGAAAAAAATAAGATCCTATATCTAGGACCAATCCAATTATTAAATAGTAAGATAATTCCACTGACCTGAAATAAAATACAGCTTCAACTGGTCTTCAAATATGCCTGGTGATTTAATAATAATGTAAGGTGATGCTTCCCAAGGGAAAGTTAGCTACATTCTAAAATAAAATACAATAATGAATCAAGGAAGGTTATCCCTGTTTATTGAGAAAGGAAGGGAGGAATGGAAAAGGAGGGTAGAAGACATTTTTCTTAATGATGTCAAGATTCATGTAAGGGGCAATTCTATAAAAGTTCATTTCCATCATTTATGCTTCCCTATCAGGGGTTCCTAAAAGTTGATACTTTATATTTGGCCCCTAGATTCCTCATAAATACTTTCATCCAATCCTTGTTTGCTGTTAGCAATCAATACATCTCCTATACTTCAAGCATTCACTTAACGCTAATAAATACTTTGTAAGCAACAGTTCCTAGTGCTGTGGACAGCACTAGAAGGACAGTAGTGAGGGAGTGGTAAGCTTTGCCCTGCTCTCTCTACTGTTCCTAAACTCAAGATGAACATATTATTATACACATCTGAATTTTACTAAGTAGTTTTTCTCTGGAACCAAATTGTTCTGAATGGACTACTGACAAACGATTCGTTGTTTCCTTGTTCTGATCCCTGGAACTGCCTGATTCAAGCTTTCTCCTGGTTTCCTCTTTAACCTCTCATTTTATGAAATGTACATCCCTTTGAATAGCTTCAAATTTTCATCCCACAGTCACACTTGCAACACCTTTCTATCACATTGTCCAAACTCCCATATTTAATCTCTCTGACCCAATAAGCTATTTGAATATTAAAGCCTAACTTATATCATAACTGGAGCTGTCATACAAACTCTCATATCTGAAAATAAATGAGAAAATTAAGCTTCATCAAGTCAGTTTTTGCTCATGTTTTCACATGCAAAGCCTACGCTGCTGCTAGACATGATGTAAGTCTGTAATTCTAGCATTTGAGAGGCTGAGAAGGGAGTTTGAGATCAGCCTGGGCTACATAGTAAATTCAAGACTAGCCTGAGATATTCATGAGACTTTGTTTCAAAAGAACAAAACAAAATAAAAACAAACAAAAGACATGTAAGCAAACAAACAAATAACTAGACTATTAATGTTAACTCCTGGTTGTTCTTACAAGATTGACTATATGCAAATGCTTAGACCCAGCCAGCTTTTCCTCTACATACAACACATACTTGAACAACTCAAGGGGACAAAGTCATATATTTAATAGTTTCCTTAATAAACATCTACTCATCTTCCAGTGGCCAGCTTCAGGTTTATATCTATCCAAAAAAATGATTCCAAAATTATATATGATTCCAAAAAATGCAGCCAATTTAAGGCTCATACATCTAATTCCTAGGCAGCAGGGACCAGAGAGCATCTACAGTGGCATTTCTGGAGCTTACCTCACTGTGTGGGTCATTGTAGGTGGGAGGGGAGCAGTTGAGACCATCTATACAACGAAATGCTAGTCCAAGTGGCTATCAGGATCTACAAGTCCAGTAGCTCCTATATTTTGCAAAAAATATATTGTATGGAATCTGCTAAAAAATATTTCATTCAGATTGGAGATGCTAACCTAGTGTGTCTTAGTCAAAATATAACCAAACCTTCACAAGGTTTTCCTTTTTGGTTTGTTCCTCAAACCCCCATGCATATGGAAACATATGCGCGCGCACGCACACACACACACACACACACACACACACACACACACACACACACACACACACACGTGTTTGTTCTCCAATCTCAAGGGGGCTTCCTTTTAATTTAGGCGATAATCTAAACTGCCAACCCCCATAGTCTCACAGCTCACCTCATGTCGCCCCCTGGTGCCCAAAAGCAAGAAAAATATCTAAGAGAATGAAACATAAAAGTAATTTTTATTTCTTTGTTTTTGAGATTATTACTCATTTAATCCATGCTGGCCTCAAACTTGCTATGTAACCAAGGATGACCTTGAACTCCTGAACTCCCTCTCTCTAACTCCCCCTCCCCACACACAAGCAGAGGGATTGCAGGCATGGACTACCATGTGTGACTGAAAATGAGTTTTCAAGGTGATAAATGTCCGGACCTTGAAACCATATGCAGAAAGTGTTTCCAAAAAGTCATGTTTACTGATATAGACATATGGTCACAAACAAGATTAAAATATAAATTTGCTTCAGAAGCCAATCTTGTTCCCCTTCACATCTTTAAATAATAACATGAATGTTCTCCAGTCCCCGATCTGCCTTCCCCAACGCACTCCAAATCTCAACGCCTTGCTTATCCCGAAAACTGTATCGGTGGTTTGTATCACCTAACCTAAGGCTGGGTAGCTGGTGACAGAAAAATTATTTATCATATTTTGAAAATAAATTTACTATTATTTGGTGCTCTAAAGTCATTTGTTTTATAAAATAGCTAATTGTAGATTTATTTAATTACTCTCACAAATCTACATAAGCAGTTCACAGGTTCAAAAAAGAAATATTTACTTGTACATAGATTTCTAAATTCTGGGTAAGCTTAAGCATGGATCTAAAATTAATTTTCAAGGAAAATTAGAAGTTGGGAAGCATTGGAAATATCTGACTTAAAGCAATCTTTGAAGAAAACATAAAGCATTCAATTGCCTTTTTCAAAGAGACTGGTGAAATAAAAGTATTTTTTAAAAAGAAAAATGGAAAGCAGAGAATCGGCAAGTTTAATTTTCAGCCCAGTGTGGTCCATTTCCAGAAAAGAATATTATTAACATTATATAAAGCACAGTTTTTAAACCCATGTTCTATTTTGAGTGTTTCCCTAAGTTACTCTTTTACATTACTTTGTGCATTCAAAGCCCACAGGGAGGTCTAGGATTTATTTTGCCTCCAAAGATCTCTACCCTGATTAATAATAGTAATACTAACAACAACAATAACAGCAATTGTTGGGAAATTTAACAATGAATGCAAAGATCACACCAGTGAATGGGTGTAGTGCCCACATGCCTGGACTTCTGTTTACAGGGGGACAGCAAGTTCTCATCAAACTGTTTGTGAGTCTTAGCTTTATTCAAAGCCAATTTCCAAAGTCCCTTCCTTTCTCTTTTCTTTTTGCCTCTTCTCTCACCACAAAGCTTTTTGGATTGAGCAGAAGTATTTGGTCACTTGCCCTTTGACCTCAGAGTCTTCTGAGACTATATATTCATTTTGAGAATGAGCCCCTTTAGTTACCTAACGTGTCCTCACACTAAATTGTTTCCAGATGTTTACAAATATTTCAAGGAAAAATCCACATAGGTTTTATGGCTGAGTGATAAAGGACTCCACAGTGTCTGTTCCGTTGTAAAATGAGCTCCAAGCAGTTATTATGAAAAAATCTTTGATTTGACAAGGATTCACTACATGACAGGCACTGTACACACCACATTAATACGTTATCTCTTTCAATGTCCACAAAACATTCTTCGGGTGGGGGTGGTGTAATACTCTTCGTTTTAGAGGAAAGGCAAGGAGGCTCAGAGAGAAGCTCAAAACAAACAAGACAGAGAAATGGGTGCTGTTACAGCTCCTCATTCTGCATCTGTGTGCTGCAACTCTCTCAGAGAATCCACTGTTGGTTTAAGAGAGAGAACACTGAGGAGTATTTCCAGAAATCCGGAGGCATCCCTAAGTATCTAAAGAGGCTGTCATAGAGAGTAGGGAAGACAAAAGTCCTACAGTTTCAACTAGTAGCATCAATAGATATGTTCATCAAATATGAATTCAAAGGCTATGAAGGCCTCAGGGCAATGTGTTTTTATTATTTGAAAACAGCTGTTACATGTGAGGTCCTGAAATTTTCCTGTTGAATGTTTATATTGTTCTTCACTTATAATATTCTGACTTATTCTGAAAAAAAAAAGAAATCAAATGGTCAAGATGATCTTTTACTTTATTAAGCTTTTTTCATAGGAGCTATGCTTTTTAGTTAATGTTTTGACACTGGAAAAAAGCAATTATTAGCAAGAAAACTCCATCGATTTGCTTTTGAGATGAGGTAGGACACTATTCAGTTAATATTTCTTTTTTCTACTCAAGCAAAGAAGCAAGGCATTATTTCCAAGGAGCTCAGTGGATGCTGGCTCCATTACCCAAAATAAACATTAGTCAAAAACGTTCTGTATTTGTACTTGGAAAACATTCTAGTTTCTTCACTTCAATTAATTGTATTTATCTGCAGTGTTTACGCTTCTGATTAGTCTTGCCTTGGTGTATTTCCACATGGTTTTGAATTATCAAAATGTAGGCTGATAATGAGATAAAGAAATTATGAAATGTGTACATGAGGGAGAAGTGTCTACTACTGCAGATTAGCCAAATAATTCATGAGGTGGGAAATCCATATGCAGGCAATTAAGAGGTGGCTCTGTACTGGAGTGTCTGTCAAAGAATCCAGCACGGCCTGCTGCAGCTTGCCTTGTCTACTCATGTGAAACGTCATCCATCCTTGCCACCTCTTCCCCTGACCTCATCAAATAGCTCCCCCAACCCCCACAAGGTTAGAATTCAAGTCAGTGTCAAAAATGGCTAAGCATCTTTGCTAGCCCACTACTCAAGGCACTCCAGGACTCTCAGACTCTTGACCTTGCTGAAACCACAGGGTTATCTAAAGGAGAAATCTTTTTCTGGGGGTCCGTTCTTCCTTCCTGTTTCTTTTTCTCTTCAAGCCACCATGACTCTTTCTAAAGAAAAGGTGAGTTACAAAGCAGAGCTTCCTGCTTTTGCTTTCTTAGGTTCTTGATCTCTCAGGCCAAAAGTTTTCCAAGCTGTCAGTCTCTACTCCCTGAATTATACTTTAAAATGCAAAATACCCAGAACGTTAAAAAAATAAGTTGTGATGCCAATATTTATTAATGAGTTCTTCCAATCTTTTAAAACAGTTTTTTAATTGTGTGTGTGTGTGTGTGTGTGTGTGTGTGTGTGTGTGCAGATGCTCATGGAGGCCAGAAACATCAGCTCTCCTTGAAGCTAGAGTCACGGATAGTTATAGGCTGCCCCTTGTAGGTTCTGGGAACTTAGTCATCTTAACTGCTTAGTTATCTCTCCAGACATAATTTATACTACTTTTAAGTGAGTTTAGCACTGGTGAAAAGAGCCAGACTTAAAGCCTAATAGGCAAAGGGTATACATTTTTGGTTTGACAAAATAGCACAATGTCAACTACTACCAAGCAGACCCATGAGAAAACAGTCATTCCTGGAAGAGCCCTTGTGGGACTGAACAGGTATCTCACCAACTAAATTTTCTTGCTTGGTGTTTTTATTACTCTTAACTCACAATCTTTGTACTTGTAAGAAGAAACAATATTGTACTATACTCAAGCCCATGTCTTCTGGTGTCAGGAGATGAACAGGGTTGGTTGGTCCAGTCACAGTAGGTGCAAACTAGCTTGTCCTGACCCAATTTCCCCTTTTATTTTTCATTAATGAAGCCATCTGTGAAGGCTCAGAGTTTGCAGATATGAACCTCAAATAAACAAGACCTGATGAAAAGCTGATCTTTCAGCCTTAGGCAAAATATAGATTAAATTTCCTGTGCTGAGCAGTGAACATATTTTGAAAGTTGTGGAATATGTTAGAAGATTCAGAATCTGAGACAGAGGGCATAGGGTGTCATTCTTCTCTATTGAGATGCTCTAAGAGGCAGAGTGCTAAAGAAAGTTGGGGTATAAAATATTCTTCAAAAGTTACACCATTTCTTCTGATGATTCCAAATTAATGGCTTCTTACAAATTTGGAATCAACATAGTTTGGAATTATATCAGGCTCATGGAAAGTACTATAGAAAAATGTGAGCAAGTCTTCCGTGAGCCATATGTCTGCCCTGGAAGAAGGAGGATACACAGGCATTCAGAATGAAGACAGCGCTAAGATGGAGGCAGTGTGGGGGCTCTGAGCTGTGTCTAGCTGAAGTCTTGAGAGACCATTGAGTGGTAGGGATAAGAAGAGCCGGGCAGAGCATCAGTGAACTCAGGTATTATACTAGGCTTGTCCCTTGGGCAAGAGAACACGTCAGACAGTTCTTCAATGTTGTTCCAAGTGCTTCGTGCGGTGCTTAACATTATAAATATTTGCTAATGGAATGACCACTGGTAGCCAAGTTTGCTGGTTTCAGTCCATCTGATGTATGATTTCAGTTTTATTTTGGGGAGAAAAATATCTGACTGAATTATGACCTTTGGTTTCACTAATGTATACCCCGTAAAGAGGAGGGACTCAGAACCATGAAATAAATAACTTCTTGGGAAATTTCAGTTACAAACATCTTCACGTAGCTGGATTATATAATTTGCCAATGCTATCTGCTAATGTTTTGATAGACTTCAAGGAAGTCACTTTTGCAGAATTTGAAGCAAGGTCTACTTATTCAGATAATGAACTCCAGAAAGAAACTGTCCCCATTTCACTCCCTGCTGTATACAGTCACCTTCTCCTATTTGAACTGCTCACTTGGAACCTGGAAGTTGAAGAGACCATCCAGGTACAAAAAACGGAGAAAAGGTGGGGCTACAAAAATGATCCTGCAGGCCAGGCTACACAGCCTCACTGATAAGGCCCCGCTACTTCTTTCATCTACTAATCTTAGTCCTCCCCACCACCCTGCATCCTCCTGAGCCACTGCAGTACACACACCTGGCTGCCCAGCCTGACTTTTCAAGACATAATTCTCATGGCTGCTTCAAGACACCATCATCTTTATCTTTGCCTTTGCAATAACTTTTTAACTGATTTTTGCTTCTTCTCTAATGTCTATTCTTATAAAATGGTCAAGTTTTTTCTTTTAAAGATCAAAATCTTCATTATAAAATTCCAAACTTCTATCTGTCCAGTGGCTTCCCATTGCCACCATCCTTAGAAAACAGATCTAACCCCTTTAGCATACTCGTCTCTGGTATCTTGCTCATAGACTTCTCACCTTGCCTAAAGTTCTTACCACTTATAGTCTTCTGGCTACACTGACCTTCCTGTCTTTTTTTTTATTATATATATAGCGCATGTCTGTATGCCCACAGGCCTGCAGAGGACACAAGATCTCATTACAGATGGTTGGGAACCACAATGTGGTTGCTGGGAATTGAACTCTGGACCTCTGGAGGAACAGGTAGTGCTCTTATCCTCTGAGCCATCTCTCCAGCCCCTGACCTTCTTTTTATGACCTGGATGTTCACGTTTGATCCAATTTCAGAGCTTTTATACCTGTCCCTTCCCTCTTCTCACAGTTACCTCCTTTTTTCATTCACATCCTTGCTCAAATAAGCCTGTTTCTTTTTCTTCTTCTTCTTCTTTTAGAACTCACCTATAGTTGTAACTAAATTGTTTACCTGTCAAGTTTATGATACTATTTTTCTGTTTGCTCTTGAGGTCCCAACACCTTGGATAATGACCAGGATGGCTGGTACTCGGTGTGTATGTGTCAACAGTGTGAAAACATGAGTGAAAGGAAGAAAGACTGGAGTAGGGGGTCTTCAGTTATTACTGAGTCGATTCCAGACCTCCTATTTGGTTGAATCAGCAAATCTTACAAACCTGGATACCCATGGTTTATTGAGTGTTTGTCTAAATGTTGATCATTCAATATATTATTTGTCACTTAGTTACTCTTCTGTGTGTTTATTTTCCTCACAGGAAACTCCAAAAGAATAAGTAGGAAAACTGAGGGACTAAAATGTACTGCATGCTACAGGAAACCATGCGTTGCAGCAGTTCTGTAAAGGCTGCTATGACAGCATAGGAGATTTGGAATTGAATAAGACAGTCCAGAGATTAAATTCACTACATTCTAAGTTCATCCTAGCATGGGCCCTACACCAAAGAGGAAGAGAAATTCACCCCTTTCTTCCTCACTATGGAGTCACAAAATCACTTCCTTCCAAGATGGCAGCACTCTGGCTGCCCCCACCAACACTACAGTTCAACTACATAATACATTTACTAACTGTTTTAGGTTTGCTGGGAAACTAATCACTACTTAGAACATCATATGTGAACAAATGAATTTCCAAATCTAAACAGTCAACTTAGAGGTCACTGTGAGAATCCTTCAAGGAAACTCTACAGTTTTAAAAATCTCATTGCTACCTTCAAAGAGGACACATCCAGAAATTTTAAATGTTTTAAATGCCTTTTTCCCTCTTATATTGTTCTACAGTTCAGCATTAGACCTGACACAAACGAAGAGCTTGGTTCCATACATCTACGATAGGTAGGTCCAAGAACATCTTGTTTAGCATCCAATAGACTTGTCAAGAAGATGTTCTGCCATTCCCCTTTCATAGACCTAGAGCCCAAAGGAGCTTGATGACATATGCAAAATCATGTTTTTCGTGGTCAAAGGTTAACAGTCAAAGTCAAGTCTCTCTGGCTCACCTCAGCTTCTCTAGACCTCACCTCCATCTCAGTAGTACCTTCATCTAAGTTACTGAGCCCGGTAATTAATCTTAGATTTTCTATTTAACTGACATAAAAGTCCCTATCATCATTTTCTTGGCAAAGGCATTAGTTTTCAAAGGATTCTTCAAATATTTAAATGTGTAATCCCAGGGCATAACCTGCTCTCACAGTGTCCAGCTCACTATTCTATTGAATAAATGTCACAAAGAAAGCGGGTCCTGTTCTACTACTTTTCTGGCTACTAGAAGATACAGGAAAGGGTACTGGAGGGTAATGGAGTATAACGTATCTGAAAGGTCAAGACTAGTTCTAATCTTTGTCAATAACTTAGCTTCAAGGCTCCAGGCAAGGGGCTCAGCCCCTTAGGAACAACAATATCTACCATTTAGCCTTGTTATGAAATTTTAATCAACTTAATTAGTAAAAGTCACCCAGCAAACCATCTGCTCCATGATAAGTGCTCAATAAATCTCATTTTCTTTCTTTAGTACTCTTATCCCAATGAGAAATCCAAAGGCACTAGTTAAGTGCAATCATTTCTGAACTTCAGAGACAAACATAAAGAAACACATGAGTAAATCCAGAGTCTCTTTGCTTACCCAGAAGCCTTTTTTCTATCTCACTGATATCAATTATGCATCTGTGGATTAACAGGAATAGAATCTTGTTTCTCAGTTGTGTTGTAGAAGTTAGGATCGCATTATTTGTCTATGGAAATATGCTTGCTACTCGACAAACTGTCTTTAAGTCAGGAGCTGTCTTTAATAACTACTCACCCCAAATGGGAAGATTCCTTGAGAAGGTGAGTCAGCCAAGATAACTTCAGGGCAGTCATAAATAAGATCAGTATCTACAAGGCCCGAGACATGGGATGTCATGACACTTGGTGGATGACTTCTGATGTACTCGATTATGTAACAAGGAGATTTGCAGAGGCATAACCACAAAGCTCCCCTGGGTAAGCAGCTAGTGTGCTCACAAATGATTAAATGCAAAATAAACAAGAGTGAGCTGTGAATTATGGGGTTGTAATTCCACCAACGGGGTTCCAGTGATGTCATAGACCACCAGAGCAAAGTTTGTGTCACCAAAGGATTCCAGATGGGCTTAGAGGCCTATAACTCTATAGCGTAGCCTGCTATAGACCTGATCCAGAAAGGTCTCTGCTCCTGGTTTTGGCTCATCTCATTTCCACAAGGGTCCACCTTTCTTGTTCCTTTACTTTGAGCTTGCTGAAGTCAAACTGGCTCTGTTTTTCTAAGAGTAGTGCCTTCTGATCAGTCCAACATTCTACCAGTTGATAAAGGCCAACAAATAGACCATTTGGAGACCAGTCTTCTCTGACATACACTTCATTAGAAAACATGACTTGGTATTAATAAAACATTCATGTGGGACAAGATCCTTGGAGTATACTTTAAAGGGGACATTGAAGATCTAGTCCTAAAACATGCCAAGTCCAAATATATCACTAATGCAAAAAAAATTCAGTTGCAATTGAACAAGCTACATTTGGGAAAGTTATGGTGAAATCTCATGTACAGCCTTCTCATAAACACACATCCAAGGGAGGATAATTTACCAAACCAAATTAAAGTAACCAGATTTCAAAGTGTTGCAAAATCTGTGCTTTGTCACTATCTGTAAGTAAGGAAATACTTTACTTTTAAAAAGGAGGAGTGGGAAGAGGGTGAGTGTCAGCTTCCCAAAGGCAGAACACTTTCATATGAATGACTTAGACTTGAAACTAAACTGAAAATGCAACTATCTGTGGTACAGGGTACCTCTTTTCAAATGTGTGCTTCTTCGAGGCTAAGAGTTGAGACAAAAGTCACCTAAGCTTATACTCAGGGGTTGTATATATCTCCATGGTGTATTTCTTGTCCTTCTAGAGCAGTGCTCGGTGACTACAAATGTTGCATGCATGCTTTTTATTTCTTGTTGGTGTGTACATATATCATTTATTCAATAGCTGCTTTAAAGCAAACTGTACTAGGAAAAGCACCATGGCAGGCGCTCTGAGCTGGCTATAAATCATCTGCCTCTCTTTCCTTGTCTTACAAACTGCATTTACCTGGATAAAGATATAAGATTGGCACTTACAGTTTAAGTGACAATGGCACACAAGATATTCAGCCTTTGTCACAAGGAAATACCTTATTCTGTGACTCGATACCAACTGCTATGGACCAAAGTGGCCTAAGTTAGGGCTTTCAAATGTGTGTTTTTTGGAGAACTTCATTCACTGCATATGGAGTCCTACATGTGTCCTTTGTATCATTTGTGTTCCAGTAAACCAGGTTTGTACAGAAAGGAGTGTGAGTGTGTTAGAGAAAGAAACAGATAATCTGGTATTTTTCTTTATTTCTTTTACTGCAAATCGGTAGAAATTAGCAGCATTGCAATCATATAAATAAAATATTGATTATGAAAACAAGGACCAAGAGAAGGGCTTTCTGCATAAGGAAGGACTTCATGACCTTTGAAAGACAGTGGCAACCCAGAATTATCTGTGTACCCCACTGGAGGACAGGTGGACCAGGGCCTGGAAGTCAAAAGGAGCACCCACCGACATTCTGGGCTTCCCATACTTCCTGGCTACCAGATGTGTGTAGCCAGTGAGTAGCACAGACTACACAGGTCATAAAATGAAGACTATTTTCCAACATGTGCAAATGCTTCTCAGCATAAGACTGCCATTTATTCTTAAAGATCTACCTAATCTTTGCCTCAAATTCACTAAGATGTTTGGGACATAATCTGCCTCACTCGCAAAAAAAAAAAAAAAAAAAAAAAAAAAAAAAGAGCAAATGGCAGCTGCTTCCTTGGACCACAGGAGGGAAGGCACACCAGCCTTGCAATAAACCGTTCTCAGAGTGCCTCACCCATAGATACTTGTTTTCTCCACATGTGCCACAGCTGTGAGCAATACAGATCCAGTGTTTGAAAATGCCAGGGAAATTTGACTGTTAATAGCTTGGCAAAAAAATTAAGTCTTAGATACTTCATGATATAGAAATGCAATCTGTACATATTCTAGGCTTATTAGATTTCAAAGGGGAATGTAAGAAAACAGGTCACATATCAGATGGAGGGTAGAATGTTTATATTATGCAACTCATTAGAAAATTGAACTTGGAGAACAGAAGGACAAACTTAAGTGTACTCACAGTTAACATGGCATTATGTCTGCACAAAAACTTACTAAGTCCCACAGAAATGTCAATGGAGTCGTCAGTTAGTGCTGCTGTAGAAACATGACAACAGGGGAAGAATGCTTCATTTTGGGTCCCTGGGAACTTGCTAAATCAAGTCTTGGTTTAACAGTCTTGATATTTGTGTCCTAGATATGTGCTATAATCTACATGATTTTCAGAAGCTCAATAGAAAAAGAAGTGGGTTTGTCTCCCAGTCTGTAAAGTCCATGGGGATGGCCGAAGCAGGTGGGAGTTAAGAATGCTCATGCCCCCTGAAGCACTTCAGGGTCAGTATGGCTATTTACCATGAAGAGGGGAGGAATCATGGCCTGAAAGGGAGGATCTTATGCAGAAAGTTCTAAGGCAGACATGGTGGCATTTGTGGTGGAGCCCTGTGAGCGTCACAAACAGACACGAGGCATCAGTTTCTAACTGTGGATTAAAAACGGATGTCTACTTAGTCACTCAGTAAATGACATGCTGGAAGAGTGTGAATTTCAGAGTATGGGAATATTCTAATTTCAGTAGTACTGAATGGTCTGCAGCATTGACTGGGAAACCACACTGAATATATAGCCAAGCTGGGGAGCAACGATGCTTGTCAGAGATGTTTGTGGAAGTACAGAACAGAAAAAGGCAAGAATTTCTTTATGCCTACAACAGGAAGTGCAGTGGAGGACTGATCACTTTGTGTTCATTACCTCCCTCTGAGCAGTGAGCCTCGGTTATCCATATTCATGAAGCACTTTTATAGACAAAGATACTGAGACCCAGAGAGTTGTACAAAATCAAGTTGTAAATGGGATCATAAATGAACAGAGAACTCTCTGAATCTACAATAAATACATAGAAATTCCTAATGCCCCTAAGCCCCTTGTAAAATATTTCTCAGTTTTGTGTGTATAAGCTCTACCTCCAGGGACTGAATTCAAGTTCTCACGTATATTAATAAGTACATGTTCTGCTAATCACCTACATTGCTAGTCCCAAAGATTCCTCACATTTTGAGAGCTTGGCATAAATCTAATGAATTACATGTTTTATTTTTTATCTTTTCTTGATAACTTAATTTTGAATTCTGTATTCCATGTCTTATAGTCCATTAATGTACATATGATTAACCCTTTATTTTATGTTTGTTTGTTAAAGCAAGGTCTCAGTATGTAGCTCTGACTGTCCTGGAACTCACTATGTAGATAAGGCTGGCCTTGAACTCACAGAGATCTTCTTGCCTCTGCCTCCTGCGTGCAGGGATTAAAAGTGTGAGCCACCACTGCCCAGTCTATTTTTCATTTATTTTTGGAAGCACAATAGCTTACTGCATTCCCACAAAAGAAGCAGGCAGAACAGCGGTTTTCTAGTAAGCAATGTGATTTACTTTTAGAATATTAATACAGCATGGGGACATAATGTAAAGTAGCTTGCTTGATTCCTCATTCCTAATTTACATTGTTTTCTAAGAGAGTAATACAAGTAAAATAGTTTGGTTGACATCAAAGGTGTATGGAATAGAATGTTAAGAAATTAAAATGGGATCAGGAGAGTGAGTCGCTTCACAGTAGTAATGCACTAAGATTATATACACAAGCAGAACTCCTATCCAAAAACTGAAAACAATTGCCCTAGCTCCATCTACTTCTCAGAATTAGCTGAAGAAAATTATTAGAACAGCAAGTGTGTGTTTTTTAATGTTTATGAAGTAAATTTATACTCCATATCACCTTATCTTCCACGTATTAATGTTTTCAATACCTTATGACAAAGCAAGTCATGCAAGTAATTAAGGACATGAATGAAATAAGCCAGCAGTGTAAGTAAATGTGGTCAGTTGAAACAACATAGGCTAAATTTCTTCTCTGCTCAAAGTAGAGTTGAACCTTCAAAACAAACAAACAAACCTCAAACAGGGCAGAAAACAAATATTTGCACCGTTTCAAGAAAGCAGAGTAAAGGAGGCAAAGGAAGGGGGAAGACGAAGATAAACATTTAAACAAAGGCCCTGGAAATTATCACACTCAGGAAAATTGCTCCTTCCCTGAGGGCGGCTGAGAAGAGATTGTAGGAGTCGAGCGTGCAGAGATATTATTTTCTGTTCCTCTTGTCAGAAGGGATTCAGTCTTTGAAATATGTCTAGCTGAACTGCAGAAATCAGTTCCATGATGAATGAACTAAATTACGTTTTATTTCTTAAATGTGTTGGGGATTCATCCTGTGGTCCTTCCCCGGGTTTTGAGGATTAGGGCGGTTGGAAGGCACATCTGGTCCCAGGCAGCCTGCTCTCTGGGTGTTCTTTCTTCCCTCCTTTAGAAGAAGGCAATGTGGGGAGATGCAGAATCTTTTATTGGGTAAGTGTGGTTTTATAATTCTCAAAAATGGTGCTAACTCTATTTCCTCTAATGAGGAAGAGAAAGAGTAAGTATTAATACATAAAAAATACATTTAATTCATAAGCTAAAAGTCTTTATTCAGCATGGTGTTATACCCCTTGTTAATTTTTTCCTTCAATAAAATGTTTGTGTTCAAAGGGCAAATACTTTAATGACAATCTGCCTTGAAATGATCTTTAAATAGATCTACTTCATAATAACAATTTCATATCTTTCTTATAATTATCACTTTAAACAAAAGCTTGTGTCTGGATAAAATTAATTACCTTTGTTTTGTTTTTAATACTTCCTCCTTGTCAAAATGTTTCACTAGGTCCTGAATCTGCCACTGTATCTATCATTCTACAGAGCAGAAAAGAATGTATGACTCTTCCAACATTTAATAAAAGGGAATGCAAGATGCAAGAACCTACAATAAAAGAAACCATGTTGGTCTCCTCTTTGTGCCACTTGGTGAGCACTCTTTACCAGTTATGTCGAGAATTAATCCTGTGGAAAACCCCTTTCTAAGTGTGGTCTAGGAGCATCCTTTAGATATGAGGCAGGCTTTTCCAACTTCAGGAAATGTGTGCTCATATCTAGGGAAAATTCCCAACTAGAACAGGCAGAAAAGAAAATGAAACAATTTATTCTGAAATACTTGGGGCTGAAGATGCCTCCAGAGGAAGCTGACAGGGTTGAGAAATGGACTGTGAAGGCCAAGGTTTGCATAATCATCAGGAGACATTTGTTTGCTGTTTGCATGTTTATTTCTTTAATTTTCCTGATGAGAACAAGTGGGATAAATGTTTATGTGTTTTCTTGTTTAATGGGAGCAGGCTATTTGAAAATGGGCTTAAAAACTCCTCTACTGATTGAAGAACAATCAGTCATCAAGGATGCTAATGCCATATAATCAAAAGTTGTATGAATAAAATTATACAGAAAATACTTCAAATGTATTTTCAAAATATTAACTGTATTTACCTCAGGGTAGTAAAATAATGGCAACTTGAAGTTTTCATTTGAAATTTTAAGGTAGATAAATATAGTTTTCTAAAATACATATGTGCAATTCTTGGTTTTTATCTTATAACAAGACAAACAAACAAACAAACAAAAACTTTGCAGGTAGAAAGCAAAGTTGAATGCCTCCAGGCAGATGTGTCTATACAGTATTTGAGAGAACATGCCCCACCCCACAGTGTCTAGTCTTAAGAAAATTCTCAAGGCACATTCACAACCCTAAAATATTTAGAAAATAAGTAAAAAAATCCATGTGGAAACATTGAGCATTTCTAGAACATGCACTGAAGAAAGGCGTTTACAGGAAGGGATTGGCAGGGACCAGAATTGAGCAGAGGTATCACAAAGTGTCGTGGAAATAGAAACTTGGAAGGTAGAATGTATGCTGCAAATTCTTCTACATAAGAAGCTCGGAGACAGAAGTGAGTCTAGCACACAGGAATACATTTGCCTAGCTAGCATCTGATGGCATAGCAGCAAGACAGCTTCTGTCAGGATTTAGGCTTATGAACAGTGCAAGTTGCTAGAGCAGGATAGAAATAAAGGCTACAGAGAATGAGTTTAAGAGGAAAAAATCTGGATAAGTCATCCATCCTTGATTTCAAAAAGGTTGAAAAGGAATCATGCATTCTAATGAAGGGTGGGAGCTAGGATTTTTAAACAATGTGTTTGCAGGAGAAGCCATCAGCAGAGCTCTCTGAATAGGCTTTAAGGATTTAGTCCACACTGCTCATTTCATCACCTGCACGTAGGGAAAGACAAGGTTGCATTGTGGGAAAACTGATAGGAAAGGAGGAGGAGATGCAGGCAGACATACTAAGCATTGTAAAGGGGACAGGTTTAAGTAGATTTTAAAGGTAAATTCAAGGGAGTTAGAGATGGAGCCGGCAAAGGCACAAGAACAGAACATAAGGGATGGATGTGACAACCTTCACCTGGGAGACATGAAAATCTGCCTGAGAATCAAAGGAAGGGAGTCCCATACTTGGTTACTTCTGAGGCCAAAGTACTTTTGTGACATTGGAAGAGCAACATCTACAAGGTGGCAGCACACACAGAGTCATAGAGCTGCGAAGAGGAAATAATAATCTACAAATGGCTCTTGCCGAGAAAGGCCTAGACAAAAGGCAGGAAGTGGGAAGGAGAAACTAGCATGCTGAGTACTTTCACTCCATAAGAAAGGCCTTTGTTTGAAAGTGCTTACTGAGAGATGGCTCAGGGATTAAGAGCACTGGCTGCTCTTCCATGGGTCCTGAATTCAATTCCCAGTAACCACATGGTGGCTCACAACCATCTATAATGGGATCTGTTTCCCTCTTCTGACATGAAGGCAGAATGTTATATACATAATAAAGAAAAAGAAAAAAAGTGCTTACTAAGCAAGAGAGCACAGACAACCCCTTAACAGCTGTTTACTACCTGCTAGGAGCTATGGTAGTATTTGTGGAAGAAGCACTGATAGGAAGTGGAAAGAGGGGTTGGCATGTGCCTAGTTATTTAGTGCCACGTCCTTGTCTGGATTCACTGTGATGAGTGAAAATGACAAGGTGGGAGGATTTAGAACCAGTACAGTTTCCATTAGAACCTTTAGTTCTGTGAACTAAGCAATGACCCCTAAAAAGAAACAGAATACAATAAACAGTCTCCCAAACTGCAATCACCAACAGATCCCTAACTGGGGAGAGCCCGGGTATGGTAGTACATGCCTTTGATTGTAACCTGCAGGAGTATTATTGTAAGTTCAAAACTAGTCTAGTCTTGTAAAGAGTTCCCAGATACCCAGGGTTAGTTACATGGTGAGACCCTGTCTCAAGAACCCCCAAATTAAAAATGAAATAATAAACTGAATTCGCAGAGAGGAAAAATATAGATAGCTGTCTGGCATAGTATACATACTTGAGCTCAACACCCCTCTCTTTCAGAAGATTCCAGAACACAATATTTAAGGAATGTTTTAAGTTCCAGCACCAGAATTGTTGTGTCAGAGGATATACAAAGAAGAAAAGGAAGATGTTCTCACCACCCACCAATCCTAAGCCAATCATACCAAGCTCTTGGCAAACTGGCACTGGATTTGTATAAAAAGATTGCAAGGAAACATGAGGAAGAAGGGGTACTTTGCATGTGTCTACTGCTGGCCAGGTCCTCCAATTTGCCCAGAGTCAAACAGATTGACCGTAGCACATTCTGGCACAGGGTTTTGATTGAGTTGGGCCCTTTGGCCTTGAAGTTGTATTTCTGAGTCCCCTTTGAAAAGATTTGGCCTCCTTGTGTGTACTCAGAATATAATTGAGAGAACACCCATCTGTTTTTATGCTTATTTATAACTGCACCTCCTTCCAGCACTGTGAGGTCCTTTAAAATATAATGACATGAGTAATGAGGAGAAAATAGCTGAATGAGATGAATGCTCTCCCTCTCTGATACAGGATTGTGGGAAAGTAATCTCCCGCACAGTTCTGCCTCCTGCTTCTACTCCTACTGAACATCTCAGGTCAGATTATCTGGAAAAGTTTGTATTTGATGCCATCTATGCTAAGACAACAATATCTTCATTTAGCCAGTGTGCTGCCCCCAGAGCCACCTCATCTGTCTCCAGTTACCCTTAGGTAAAGAAGATAATGCAAAATTTACAGAGGAGGTAAAGAACTTATCCATAAGTCCTTGAAGGGTCATATTAGGGACTGGAAGTGATTTCCAGCATTCAGATTTCAGTGTCACACAAGTTGTGGGACAGTTTTCACCTTCCTTTGATGGAAAAGGGTTGCCCTCACTCCAGGGGGCAGATTCCCTGCCCTATTTGAAGACTCTAGGTGCTCTAAGGGTTCCTATTGCAGTCTGAAACATCTTACTTATGCCAGCCAAAAGGCTCCACCTCTTCCTTTAAAACCTCCAGCGCATTTGGACACCCATGCATGTATGCTCACGTGCGAACAAGCACATACACTCACTCACAAAATTACACTCACATCTGCACCGTCAATCCCCACCCCTCCACAGAATCCAGGCACTCGTTCCAGAAGCTATAGCTCAAGGGCCAGTCTTCTGGCCCCACCTCCTTCTACCTTTTCCGTCTTACCCTGGAATCTTGATCAGAGTCATTTCAAAGGAACTGAGGAAAGTAGACCACTTCACCAGCAGCTATCTCCGTGTTTCTGTCAAAACACATCTGTGTGGAATATATTCACTGATTTCCTGGAGTATCTTCATGCTATGAGGATTTCCTGTGCATTTCCATTCATGCAGAATACTCTTACAGCTAGTGTCTCCTGACCTAGAGTTGGTTTTTTTAAAGGCAGAATCACCTCAGCCTTGAAAATTGCACCCCCTATTGGAAAGAAAAGGAAAGGAGCAGCCAGTCAAGCTAGGCTGGTGGTCCTTCCTACCTCTTTGGACTAGCAAGAAGGGTGGAAGGGTGTAGGCAGGTTTGCATCTTTGCTTGGACAGAGACAAAAGCAGTTAAAACGAAAGACACTAATGGCTGTGCTTTAAAATTAAAAATCTTTGTTTAATTAATTCCTCTTTACCTAACACACACACACACACACACACACACACACACACACACACCAGAATACTACAACTTATCACACACATTCCAAATTTATTCCTTAATTGAAGTCGAGCCTAATGGAACCAATAGTCCAAAAAAAAAAAAGAGTCTAGACTTCTCAGGAATTGAGACTCCCTGACTCTGCTGTGTAGCAAAGGGTTTCAGGCACTCGGGACCCAGTCTGCGGTCACAACTCAGCCCCTTGTCCCTTGTCCCTATATTTGAGCAGCCCAGATATGACAGAATTCTAAGATTTTGACTGTCCACAGACTCTTTTAAAAGGTCACTGTGAATTTCATTTGTTGAGATGATTGTTGTTTATCTCACCAAATGTCCTTAAGAGGCTATGCCATTCCTCCAACTACTAAGATTGTCGCCCTCTTCAGTCAGCATCTCAGTTTTTTTTTAATTAAGTGATTTTGGTACTAATGAAATACTGTAATTTTTTAAATCTTAGTGCAAAATTGATATGCCAAAGAGTTCTGTATGAACACTTCTTTAAGACTTCTATCTACTGATGCCAAGAATCTACAAATGTTCAGTCTCCGGTAGAGACATCTTTCTGTGAAAATAAACTAGCTAACTTACTTAGAAACACCCTTGGCTGTCCTTCTGTCCTTTCTCTGATGCTGTCATCTATACTGGCGCAACCAGAAGCCACATTTAGAAAAAAGGAAGGCATGGTGCTTTGTTGATATTTTCACCATCGTCTGAGAATATTGATTTTTCACTTGAGTGTTGCTAGCCTGTACACCAAGGTCTTTGATTTTTCCAAGAATCCAAATTCTTGTGACTCAATATCATTATCAAAGAGGGAGTTACAGTACAAGAAACTCATGGGAGGGGGTACCTTAGAGCATCGTAGCAAATCATCGGGGAAATAGACAAGAAATGGCCAGTCATATAGTAATGCTCTGGGAACAGGTAGTTCTCTAATTTGGGGGACACAAAATGGCCATAGAGAGCTGGGCACTTGACAGCAATCGAAATAATTTTTAATAAATATTTCTAGCTCTTAAGGCCCACGTGATTAAACGTACCAAGACATGGATAGAGTACGTCGAGACACATTTTGCTTTTACTTTGGGGAGGGGGAATAGTGTCTGACTAAAAATCTCTTCTTGCCCACCCCCAACACAATGCAAAACCCTATCTCCTTTTCTATGAATACTCCTTCTAGTTTCAAAGTGGTTCCTCGTGTGGCTCTTCTACAGGGTTAATACAATGAACATTCCTCAGCATACAAAGAGCATGGAGCCCTAAGCTGGCGGCTCCCTGTGGTCGCAGCGCAAGACCCACAGGCACAAAAGTTTGCCACAACTGGATAGCGGCCTCTCTAGTGCTTTCCCCACGAGGGAAAAGGTTTTGGGGTCTGCTTTGACAGAAGAGGCTCCCTCACCTCTGCAGTGAGCTGAGGAACACGCCGTAGGAAGAGAATTGTAAATTCTTGAAAATGAAACATCCACTTGGTCTAGGTACGCCCATAGTTGAAAATCTACAGCTGTCATTGAGTGCACCGGGTTCCAGGCACGGCCCTGGAGCAGAGGGCAAAACTCTTCAAAACTCGGTCCTGGCTACAAGTAATGCAAAAGTTGGGTTCTGGAATCTGTGCTATAGAAAAGTACCGCGGCTTTGGAATAGACTGATGGCATTTGTTGGTTTGAGGATGATTTATTCGCTCCTGCTGTAAAATCTAAAATGATTGTCTTGGGAAGACAAAGGAACTACTTACTGACCCTGGTGTGATCCACTGCGGGCCTGCCCTGCTGCCCAGCATTCTGCCTTGAGGGCCTCTTAAGAAAGGTCACCAGTGCAAAGGCTAAGACTAGGATGCTATAGGGTATTGGGAAGGGTTTCCTGGAGAATGAGATCGGAACAGTGATGCCTAGAGTTGCTTTTCTGGATCCTCAAAGAGTCTCTGCTCAGCCTGGATCCTTGGTTCCTATGGACTCAATTCCCTAACAATTTCAAACGCCAAGTTGTCCTGGGTCCCCAAACTTCGAAGTTACTAGATTGTCTTTTTCTCTGAAAATTTTAAGTGGAGGTCACTAGGCTCTCAGCCCCTTGTGTGTAAAATAAGCAATTCACCGCCAACCTTTTGCATTAGGCTTAATGCTTTGGAGACTCCCTCGGTCCTGAATTTCATTCCCTGCTCCCATGAAGAGAGAGTTTTCCAGGCTACCCTTAAAAAGACTTGTTTTATCATCTCCATCTTGAATTAAGATCACTGAGGCCTGGGTTCAAATTTAGAGTACCAGCGCGGGGTATAATCCCAGGGTGGTGCTGAGAGACACTTCTGGCGCCATAACTATTGCGAAATGAGACGCTGCAGGGAGAGAGGGAATTGATATTATTTTGATGCTGATTCCAACTGGGGAGCGTCCTAGAGAATGTCCCCGCTCTCCTGGGTGTTCCTCTGGCATAGAGGAATTGGGGAGCTGGGCCAGGGAGAGTGGAGTTGGTAGAGCAGGAGGGTGCCTGCCTTTACACCTCTCCCTTTGTGACAAATCGATTTCCCGCGCGCCGCTGTTCCACATTTGCATCCACCAGCTCAGCTCGGGATCCAGCTGTGCCCTGGTGATCACTTAGCGCTGGCTGGTGAATATGTGCGTGCGCGAGCGCGTGTCTAATTGACTTTCCGTCTACCTTTTTATGACTACATGTGTTTCCAACAAAAGGTCTTATTAGGACAATCTGGTTTCACTAATTTAGAGGTTGGGAATGTGGAAGGCAGGCGTGTTTTCTTTTTTTTTTTTTTAAGAGTTTGCAGAAGTTGAAATTAAGAAGTTGACAGCGGGATGAACTGTTCTCCCAAGAGTAGGTCTGCTTGTTTTTAAGATTCCTTCCTCTCCCTCCCTACTTATCCCTACCCTGCAGTCACAGGCATCCATACACCAAACGTTCCTCTACTACATTAGCCATAGAGTCGATTTTCAACAGTGCTAAAGGAACCGAAAAGATTGAGAAACATAGACTGGGCTGGAAGAATCGATAATCAAAACAGGCCTTCCATAAAAGGGAAAATGGAGCATCAGCCCTGACCCGGAGGAGGGGTGGGAGAACAGGAATGTTGACTTAGGGTAGGAGAGGTCAATGAGGACTCTACTTTTTACAATACTTGACCAGGATGAAACACATTTTTTTTGCACAATTAAGAATCTACTGTTGAGTGCATCTGTGGAACCTACATTCTAATTTCTCCATATAGGTAATTAGAGAGGCCAGGGTTCCATATACCTGGCAAGTCAAAGCATCTCCTTGTTGTTCCCATCTCTTTGAGGAGTATTTTTCTTTCTCACTCTGAGCACCTGATGCCCTGTGAACTTCTCCATCCCTTATGACCCCTAAAGTCATTAGGACCAGATTTCTGCAGTAGCTCCCATCTATCCCAGACTCCCCATTTCTCTGTCTATAATCTAAGCATTACCGTCTCCTACAAACTGAAGAACCAATGCCACCCCACAGATAATGATTTCCAAACAGATCACAACTTCCTCTGCATTCTACCCAATGCCCAAGAATAAGGATGGGGTTCCACAGGGCTGCTTGTCTTACCAGACTAGAGGGTCCTGTCATCATACCCCCCCACCCCATGGAGAAGAGGAAGGTTCAGAAAACTTTGCTTCTAAAAGCAACAGTTTCTTAGTACAGCCCTGTCTGCCGGTCACATTCCAGTGAAGGCAAAATCAGCCTGGGCCTGTATGTCTATGTGTTATGTTTCCCTGAATTATTTCTCAGTCCTAGGTGCTGGTCATCTTACCCTGCAATGTGTTGACAAGTGCATCCTTTCCCCCAGTTAGCCTGAAGAGGCTAGGTTTCCTCTCTGGGTCCTTCCTCCATCCACCTCTCTACTCACTACAAGTATGAGATGAGGTTGAGTTCCATGCAGGCAGATTTATGGGGTCCTACCCTTTTCTGGGGGGAGTCCCCCAGCTCAGGTAGAAACCTTAAGCTTGCCTAGGAGATTCATATGCATAATGTGATCTTGGTGGTTCTAGTCTCATAAGAACCACTCCCCAGTTTTCACCATCTTCAGTACAGCCCCTCCAAATCAGCTGCACAATGGCTTCCTTAGCCTGGCTTTTCTACATACCACTATAGGAGCATGGCAGTCCTTAAGCTGCCTTCTTCTATGGTTTCCTCAAAGAAGAAAACAAGACAAGAAAAAGCAGTGCTTTCTGTCCTCTTCCAGCCCCACAGTTTCTGATGCTGACTGCCACTTTGAGGCTCTTGCTTTCTGAGGCCAGCCTTGGTCCCGCTTTCCCTGTGCTCCAGCCTTCTCTTGGAGCAAAGCAATACTATCTCCTCTCTCCTGCCCACGGTGGTCTTCTTTAGAGCTTGTTTTCTGTTGGGGTGGTGTGTATGTGTGGTGGTGTGAGGTTCCAACATTTAGTTCTTCCAACAGTGATAACTGTGGGGTCAATATTAAATCGTATGGAAGCTTCCCCGACAGTCACAGAGCAGCTGCAGCTGGGACTCCAGGTACGGCCTTCCTGTCTTTGTTTTCATATTTTCCCTAGTGAAAGGTTTTTAGAATTTCATAGTCCTTTTTGCAAGAGCTTCATATACTCCATCCTTGAGATGCATGAGTATATACCAGAATCAGCTTCCCCAAAAGACTACACAGAATGACTAGGCTCCAAGCCTAGTCCATACCCAGGGTTTGGGGATACAGATTCTTCCTGGATGTGGTTTGAACTAATTTCTGTAATTCGAATGTCTACTTCAAACCTCTTTATCTAGCTCTTGTGGCAGTCAGTGGGCTCAATCCAGAGCTGGCTGTACCCCAGGTTACTGACATCTGAACTAGTTCAATCCTAGCAGACCGAAGAATTTAAGGCTGTAGCTAGGGGCCAGTGCCTTGACTAGATAGGGCTCTCCAGTGACCTGCCTGCTTCAGAGAGCCTGGCACCCTACCACTGTTCCCAGGTGTCATTTCCAGCTGTTTCTGACATAGGTTTGCTCTGAATGTCTTTTTAAAATTATTATTTGGAAGTCTAAGATAGGGGGGAGGGTCCTGTGAGAATCATAGAATGTCTGAGAGCCTCTGAACTACAAAGATCGACCAGCATACAAAGATAAGGAAGGAGGGCATTTTAGAACTTTCTGCCTGCTCCAAACTCCTGAACCTCCCAGAGCGAAGGGAGTATCTGTGTGCATCTGACTAGAGGCCACTTAGGATGAACCAGATGGCAAGCGTGTTACATGCTTAGGGACCATGGCATATGCTGGCAGTAAGGGCGAAGTTAATAACTCCGAAATGAACATTTCGTGGGAAGGAGGTCGACAGTGAGCGAGGGTGGGTACAGCAGCTTGTACTTAAATGTGTCTGCAGGTCTAGGGGCCAGCAAAGCCCCTGTGTGCTTCACGAGCACTTGGGCCTCAACCAGGATCCCAGGTGCACTTAAGGTGCTAGATCAAGCTGGGCAGAGTTTTGGATTTTGCACCTAAAGAACATTCTAGCTTCATCAAGGTTTGCCCTAACGGATGGGCTTTTAGCTCAATCTCAAAACCGATTCTCAGGTAGAAGTGACAGCAGAGGTCAGAGAGCAAGCCGGGGCATCTAGAGCTGCCCACAGTCTTCCCAGGCCTGGGTCACAGGCACACTGGGGTGTACAACCTGAGTGGCTTCTGCCAGATTCCCTTGAGCACAGAGCTTTCCCCTCAACCCCGCAGAAGAAGCACTCCCAGGCCCATCCGACTGACTTCTTTGTCCGCTGTTTTCTCTAACAGGGGTGGCTATGCAGTCTGCGCTCTGGCCAGACTGCTCCTACCCAAGCGCGGATGCTCCGCCTGCGGGATTTCTGGCCGCTGCTCTCACCCGAAACCGAGATGCAGCCGAGGCTGCTGGAGACAGTCCTGGCCGAAGATCCCTGCCTGGGATCGCCTGGCCTCCCAGCTTCCCTGGGCCTCCTGATCTGTCTCCAGCCTCAACTGGGCTTACACCCTTGGAGGATTCCTCTTTTTCTCACCCTGTCTTGTCTTTCTGCGACCTGCGACCAGCACTTTTCCCAGGACTTCCTCATCCCCACCTCTTCCAGAAACCTAAGCCTTAGATAGAACACGCTCGCAGCCACCATTCCCGGGTCTCCACCCGCTGTCCCCTTCCCGGAGCTCGCGCCCCTCACTCACTGTCCTGCTGAGGGGTGTCGCTGCCACTGGTCAGTCCTGGTGACTCCAGCAGGCTCCGGCCCGCCTCTCCCACACTTTCGTCCGCCTGTGCCGCCACCATGTCCCCGGCCTCCTCCAGGTCTAGCAGGTGACTGACGGAGAAGTTCTTTTTCGCCTGCAGGGTGTCGAGGTTGCCCGGGCTGTCCAAGCGGCCGCCCAGCGCCGGTTGCCGCTCCAGAACGTGCCCGTAGCTGGAGGTCATGGTCTCCCCTCCAATCCCACCCACCCCCCTCTTCCCGCTCGAATCAACACCAAACGCTGTGGGCACGAGGGGGGAGAGGAGCCGAGTGGGGAAGAAAGAGGGGGGAGTGGGGAGAGAGAGAGAGAGAGAGAGAGAGAGAGAGAGAGAGAGAGAGAGAGAGAGAGAGAGAGAGAGAGAGAGAGAGAGAGAGAGAGAGAGAGAGAGAGAGAGAGACCCCTTTCTGAAGGGCAGAACTTTTCGGCACCAGTAACTTTGCCACAGCCTCGGTTGCTTTCCTGAAGCCAAGTCTGGCTGGGTCCAAAGAGACAATCCACACCGAAAAGTTTTCTTTTTTTTTTTTAAGTTACCCTATGCTTAAATCAGGAAGAAAAAAAAAATCCTTTCGAACTCTCAAGAAGCGTCCACACGCAGACACTAAAAATAATAATAAGGGGGAGAGAGGAAAGGGGAGGCCAGCAGGGCGGGCGGGGGAGTTAGGCAAACAGAAGAGAGAAGAAGGGGTGGAGAGAAGAATCAAAGTGGGTTAAAGAAAAAGAAGAAGAAGAAGGTTTTTAAAAAAAAGTTATTCCCGGCAAGAGTTCAAGCACCAACAGAAGGAGGCTTGTTCCAGCTTTAAAATTTCTTCAAGAAAGCCGTTCCCCTCTCGGCACTCCTGTGGATTCTCGGGAGTGACTAGAATTTCAGGAGAGTGATGTCTTGCAGATGTATTAGAGGGCAGGATTCTCACTTTACTTTTCGTAAGGAGAAAAAAAAAGAAATAAAGAAGCAGGGCTTCAAGAGTCAGTAGAGGGCGGCGGGTCCCCCTTCCCTTCTCTCTCTCCCCTCTGCGTTGCTCCTCTCCCCTTCTCAGTCGGATCAAGAAACTCTCTGGCACTTCAAAAGGCACAGACTGGCATGGAGAGGAGGCTTTGTAGGGAATACAAGAAAATTGGAGACCCCTGGGAGGGCAGATCTCCACTTAATAGGAGCCTGTAATTACGTGGCAAAGCCTTTGTGCGGCGCCTGACGTTTTACAGACCCCCTTTCTCCATCACAAGCTCCTTCCTCCCTTCCCTCGGACCGAAAAAAACAGCCTGATTAAGAAAACCCCCTTTGCGAGAAAGAGAGAGGGAGGGAGCCAGAGAGGGAGGGAGGGAGGAGGGCAAGAGAGGGAGGGAAGCAGAGAGAGCCCCTTTGGATTTTTAAAATAAAGGTCTAATTATCATTCCCTTGCAGTAGTATCACGGAGAGAAAGGAGCGGAGACCCAGTCACTTTAAACGGGCTGATTATTTTGTTTGGGTATTAACTCCTCCGGATTTGTTTGAGATCCTGTTAGACAATCTCATTTGCAAGCTTTGATAACAGCTGAGGGCAAGCTTGTTGGGGGGGGAGAGGAAGAATGCACATCTATAACAATCAAATCTTCTTCTTCTGCCCCGCCCCCGGCAACTTTTCCTGCAGATTTGTTTTGGCGAAGACCGCAGGGAGAGACTGAGACAGAAAAGCAAAAGAGCAAGCCCATTAAAGCTCGTTTGGCTCTGTAGAGACAGCCTATTAAATAATGTAATAAAATAACAAGAGCGATAATAACTGGAGGCGCTCTACGTTCTAAAGGCAGCTTGGAGAGATCCAGAAGTCTTCAGCTTCGAATGGATTCGAAACTTTCGCTGCCACCAGAAATCTCCAGGCTTCGGACAGTAGAAAACTTACATACTTATTAAACAGGAGGGAAACCCATGCTGGCCGTTCCCCTACTCTTACAACGGGTGCAGTTTCTTAGGTGTGGCCGAGAGTCGCTTTCCCAAGCGAGGATGGTTAGCACAGAGGCCGTCCAAATTCGGAGCAGACAAGAGTACCCCTGCTGAGAGAGCTAGGGGGAACTGGGGGAGCAGGGGAAAGGCTCTGTGCTAATCTGTGTCCAGCCGCGTGCGGTCGGTCCTGGCAGACACTGAGTCCGAGGACGCCTGGGTCGAAGTCTATGGACCACGCTTGACAGAGGACAGAGAAGTGCTGGCGGTGTTTTCATGACCTGTTGGAATCTGGTAACAGCTTTAATAG
The DNA here is from genome assembly GCF_017639785.1 of Mesocricetus auratus. Lineage (NCBI taxonomy): Eukaryota > Metazoa > Chordata > Mammalia > Rodentia > Cricetidae > Mesocricetus > Mesocricetus auratus. The sequence continues at coordinate 28,584,036 of NW_024429266.1, read as the reverse complement.
TCTCATTAGAAATGAGTTGCTATATGACCAGTAAGTAAAATAGTAAGTGCTTATTGGTGGGATTTTATGTTCTTTAAATACATGCATACATACGTTTCCCCTCATTCCCTTGATTGCTAGATTTTCCCTTCCTGTAGCTATGAGGTTGAATTGAAAAGGAGGAAGGGTCCGAGTGTGTGTAAATGGTTTCTGAGCTCCAAAGGGCCATAGTTAGCCCAGAACTTCCAGCCCTGATCTGGGAAAAGAACATTTGATGCCATCAAAGGGTTGTAGATTGAAACCAGATGTGCGCGCCTCGGTTCTTTCCATGCATTTAATTAAGGAGCCAGGATGGAGGAGACTTTTTCATCATTAGTCCACCCGCTGCCCCTCCTTTTTCCACCCCCTCGCCTCCCTCCAGCCACTCGTGCCCCCTGTCCTGCAGCCCTCCAGCCCCAAGCGCACTATGGTCGCTCAAGCTCCGCAGCCCAGGCTCTGAGAAACGAATATTGTCTGCCAGCGCCTGAGCCGGGAAAGCTCGTTAGTTCTTGCGCTGGGAACTTGCGCGTGGGTGGGCTGAGCAGAGTGTGAGTATGTATCCCTGGGTGTCTTTGGAGATGCTAACAGTGAGGCCTCCAAAGCCCAAGCCGTTTGTGTCGTTCCCTGGAGTGGAAGCCACTTAATTAGGCAGGTTAAAGTGACAGGTTTCCACCACCATCTCCGGGGCTCTCTACTCTCTTAGGTGAAAGGAGCCACCCTTTCTTTCTTCCCTAAGGCCAGCACAGGTCCCCACAACACCAGTCTCCCCCAAAATCACCCCAGAACTGGAGCCTTGCACTCTTCAACTTATATAGTTGGATTTCTTTTTCTTTCAGACTGGAGAATTGCCATTTGTGACTAAACCCTGAGTAAAAAGTTCTAGTGTCCCAAGACAGTTCCTCCAGGTAGAAGGACATCGCCTCAGAGAAGTAGCCTTGTTTCTGTGTACAGCCAGTATGGTTGATGTCCTCGGGATGTTGACAAGGAAGAGAGATCACAGACCATCCCCAGAAGTACCATCACATGCTTTCCTCCTTCTCTCTCAAGGCAGGAGACAGGTTTTGAAAATCGCCCTGGTGTTACCCATGTACACATCAACCACTAGCAGCAGTATCAGCTAGGGTACTAATGGTTTCTACAGGAACTGTGGATACATACCTAAATATTTGTGTGCCAAATTTGTTAATAAAGTAACAAATATAGCACCTAGCATATAGCAAATTCAAATCTGTGATAGTATCCTAAAGTTCAAATGCAAATTCTGCTTGCTGCCCTCCCCCATTGCTTCCACTTCTACTGTAGAATCCATAAGCAAGGAAAGTCACACTAGAAGGGTGTCCTTTGAAATTTGTGTGCACAGAGTGTACTCAGCTCCTCTAAACTGGAACTCAGGAGCCTGAGTCCCAGAGAAAGTTGCATCCTGTAGTGCCTGGGGAGGGCAAGGCAGGCAGCTGGGCTACCTCCCAACTGAGTTTAGAGTCCTTAGAGGCTATGCTAGCTCAAAAGGCTCCTGGAACCCTGCACACTTTCTAGAAAGCCATCTAGACTTCAGCTGCATACTTTTAAGCCCCTTTATCTGGTCAGGGAGCTTAGAATGTGACCCCTGCATTCAGCGGGAAGGTTGGCTGCTCTGGGAGAATCCCCTCTGAGGCAAACCCTCTGGGAAACCTGCAGAACTGTCTCCCATTCCACTCCAGACGTTTTCAAGAGCTTGTGACTCTCTCTCTCTCTCTCTCTCTCTCTCTCTCTCTCTCTCTCTCTCTCTCTCTCTCTCTCTCTCATTAGCAATTACAATCGGATTGGATCTACATCCTGATTGTGTTTACATATGGCATTTGTGATTTGTTGAGATTCTGGATTGCAATTAAAAACTGTGGAATAGCCCTAGGGGGAAATTCAAGATGTAGCAAACAGCATTTACATCAGAGCCTGTGTTTGCACAGGAGAAGGTGTTCCCAGATCCCAAATGGAAACAGCACTGTTACTGCTCTACCAAGACACTCATCTCAGGTCTAGGGAGGTTTTTCCCTCCTATCTCCTCTATGTCCAGGCTCTAGGATGGCTTATTGGCTGCAGGGGTGGAGCAAGGAGAAAAATGTTGAACCAAGTTCTCTGGGCTCAGGTTGCAATTACCAGGAGAGCCAAGAACTTTTAGAATTCCAGAAAAGAATAACCATCTGGCAGAAATATGGCAGGAGGGGCTATTTAGGGAAGCTATGGCTACCAGCATGCAGTCATCTCCCAGGCAGGATACTAGACTGGCCTGAGCGTTTAGAAGGTCCTAGAGGAAAGTGGCCTGGTTTTGCCCTTGTCATTCTTTAATCACTATTTTGTTTTCCCAAGTGACTTTCTTGTGGGAAGGTTGGAGCATGTGTAGGCTTTCCCTTGCCTTTAGCTTTGACTCCTATCCATCAATCATTATTTATTAAAATCTGTAACTTTGTTTGATGTAACTTACAGAGCTCTCTTCCTCATAATCCACCCAGCACCTGACAATAGCTTTCTACCCATTCTTTCTGGTCCAGCCCCTTTAAAGAACTCCTGTTTGCAGATTCCTCCTCTCCAACCTCAGTGGGTACAAAGCAGGAGCTAGGGAAGAGAGTTGCCAAGAGACTAGACCAAGGTAAGAAGGACTTTTGGTTGACAGCCATGTAGTCTTGGGTGGTCCTGCGTAGGCTTGGTAGTGGTTATTGCCCAGCATTTCCCTGGCATTAGAAGCCAGCACAACATTGCTTCATCTGGCTAGCAGTATGTCTCCCACCCTAAGTAGCTCCCCATCTGAGCTAGAAGCCAGGAGTTGTGCTCTCTGGCATCTTAATTTGCTGACAAGATAATCACACATGACAAGTCACAGGTTCCATGACGCATAAAGAACACAGTATTATTCTCATGCAAACAACATGCCAGGGATGGAACTGCTTCTCTGATCATGACTGACAACCTGGTGCATATTCATTACTAGAGAAATAGGGGTGGGGGGAAGAGCTAGCTGGGTGCCTATATTTTAAGATTTCTATGGAACTTTTATGCCAGACTCTATTGTGCTCTCCCAATTCTAGTTCCTGTGACTCTAAGTGGCATATTAGGACAATTCCTCTTTCTAGTTCCTGTAACTCTAAGTGGCATATTAAGACAATTCCTTCTGTCTTCTTGAGCGCATGTTCCCTATTTACCCCCCAACTCTGTCCAATATTCCTATTGAAAGATTTTCAAACTTTGCAGTAATTAAAGGAAGTAAGACTAAAGACACACTTTGCTGGTGGTGAATTGATTGACCCATTCTACTATAGGATGTGAGGTCAGTATATTCAGGGACCTAGTTTTACTGTATCTGTTTCTCACACCATCAACTAGCTAAACATACTACAGGGGTAGTTTTAGTCAAAGGTATCTGCATTCTGGGAATACAAGTGAGCATTCCTCAGGTCTTAGGCTACTAGAAGCCTCTGCTGTAACTGACAATACAGAGTCACTGTATTTGGGACTTCTTCCTAGTTCTCTACCCATGTCTCTGGCTGCTTCTCTTGGTCTTCTAGAGAATTTCTCTCCTTCTTAAATGCTGATATGTTCCTGAGCTATGTCTATTGTTTTTACTGTCCTTCACAATAAACAGGTTGTTCTTAGATTTCACAGGTTTGTTTTTAAAGTAGAACTCCATGGGATAGCCCAGGCTGGCCTCACACTAGGACTCTTTTTCACTCAGCCTCCTGGGTTTTTTAATACAAAGGTGTGCCAGGATGGAACTCAAAAGTGGATAAATTAGGTTGACTAGGCTAATAAGCCTTCTACCACATTTCTTTAAACATTTAATGACCATGTGTGCAACCCATTAGGTGCAATGCTTGTCATATAGTAAGTAAGCATTGAAAATAAAAAGAAAGCCTTCTCCCGAATGATCACGCATGTTCATTGAGGAAAGTGAAATTGAGCATCCTCAAACTTTGGCTCACCATCTTCTCCCCATATGAACCATTTTCCCCCAGTAGAAAATGAGTTATTTCAGCTTCCTCTGTCCCAGATAGCACCCGCAGCTTCTCCGAGTAATCAGTAGTATCTACCAATTTTAGGTTTGGGGAGGTGATGGCTCAATGGTTACGAGTACTTGATGTTCCCTTGGACCAGACAATAAAGGGGATGAGAAAGAAATCAGAGAAGCATCACCCTTTACAACAGCCACAAACACCATAAAATATCTTGGGGTAACTCTAACCAAGCAAGTGAAAGACATGTATAACAAGAACTTTGAGTCCTTAAAAAAAGAACTTAAAGAAGATACCAGAAAATGGAAAGATCTCCCATGCTCTTGGATAAGTAGGATCAATGTAGTAAAAATGGCAATCTTACCAAAAGCAGTCTACAGATTCAATGCAATCCCTATCAAAATGAATTATTTTAATACCTAGAGCTACCAGGGAAACCATTAGTTTTCCAAACCCCACGTGTACACATTGTTGCACTGGGGATCAAGCTTTCCACATAAGATTGTTTTGTGACATTTCAGATCCTAACTGTGACACCAGGTATGATGGTGGATGCCTGGCATCTAAAAACTTGGAAGAACAAGGACAGAACATCCTGAATTTTAGGCCAATTTGGGCTATACAGAAATATTTTTGTCTCAAATAACAACAACAAAACAAAGTAAAACAAAAACCCAAACACAAATTTGAAGGTGAGATTCAGTAATGTCTCTAATATTCATTATTATTTAGTTGTATCTGTCTCTATTAAGTTATTGTCCAAGACTTTAGATGCTAAAACTTATATACATTTTATACCAAATGATGCAAGCTAACCATTAATTTTTTTTATTTTATTTTCCAGTTTAAATTTGATAAGAAACAAGGTTGCTTCACAAGTCAGTTCCAGGACCCTCTCCCTTTCCCTCCCCTCCTCCCGTGCCCTACCCCCAACCCCCCCCCCTTATCCCCTCATTCCCCCAGGGAGGGTGAGGCCCTCCATGGGGGTGTCCATAGTCTGTCATTTCATATAGGGCAGGGCCTAGACCCTTCCCCAAGAGTTCAGGGTGAGAGTGCACCTCACATTGTTCTATGGGAGTCCAGAGACCGTGTGTATACTTGGGATGGGTACTGATCTGCTGTCCAAGGCTCAATAGATTACCTAGGCCTCCTCACTGACACCCAGATTCAGGTCTTGATCTGTCCCATGCTGGATTCCCAGACTGATGCCTGGGATTCAAGAGTTAGCCTTTGTCTGGTCAGCTGTTTCTGGGGGTTAAACCAGCCCAGTCTTAATCCCTTTGATCATCAGTCCTCCCTCTCTGTTACTGGCTTTCTTGAGTTCAGCTCAGTACTTAACCAAGGCAGTCTGCCTCTTCTTTGATCAGCCAGTAAATGAAGTTTCTGTTTCCCAGACCCTCTGGCCATAGGATTGTAGGCTGGCACTCCCCAGATCTATGTCTAAAATCCATATATGAGAGAGTACATGCCATGTTTCTCTTTTTGTGACTGGGTTACCTCACTCAGGATGGTTTCTTCTAGTGTCATCCATTTGCCTGCGAATCTCATGATTCCATTGTTTTTTTCTGCTGAATAGTACTCCATTGTGTAAATGTACCACATTTTCTCTATCCACTCTTCGGTTGAGGGACATCTAGGTTGCTTCCAAGTTCTGGCTATTACAAATAAAGCTGCTATGAACATAGTGGAACAGACATCTTTGTTGTATGAATGGGCATCTTTTGGATATATGCCTAAGAGTAGAGTTGCTGGGTCTTGTGGTAGGTTTATTCCCATTTTTCTGAGGAATCTCCATACTGCTTTCCAAAGTGGCTGAACCAGTTGGCACTCCCACCAGCAATGGAGGAGTGTCCCCCTTTCACCACATCCTCTCCAGCATAAATTGTCATTGGTGTTTTTGATTTTAGCCATTCTGACAGGAGTGAGATGGTATCTCAGAGTTGTTTTGATTTGCATTTCCCGGATGGCTAAGGATGTTGAGCACTTTCTCAAGTGCCTCTCAGCCATTTTAGACTCCTCTATTGAAAACTCTCTATTTAGTTCTGCAGCCCACTTTTTAATTGGGTCCTTTGATGATTTGGAGACTTGCTTCTTGAGCTCTTTGTAAATTTTGGAGATCAACCCTCTGTCAGATGTGGGATTAGTGAATATTTTTTCCCATTCTGTGGGCTGCCTTTTTGTCTTGCTGACTGTGTCCTTTGCCTTACAGAAGCTTCTCAGTTTCAGTAGGTCCCATTTATTAATTGTTGATCTCACTGTCTGTGCTACTGGTGTTATGTTCAGGAAGCTGTCTCCTGTACCAATTCGTTCAAGGGTACCACCCACTTTCTCTTCTAAGAGGTTCAGTGTGGCTGGATTTATGTTGAGGTCCTTGATCCATTTGGACTTAAGTTTTGTGCATGGCGATAAACATGGATCGATCTGCATTCTTCTACATGCCAGTCTCCAGTTATGCCAGCACCATTTGTTGAAGATGCTTTCTTTATTTCATTGTATATTTTTAGCTTCTTTGTCAAAGATCAGATGTTCGTATGTGTGTGGGTTAATACCTGGGTTTTCAATTCGATTCCATTGGTCTACCTGTCTATTTTTGTGCCAATACCAAGCTGTTTTCAGGACTATAGCTCTATAATAGAGCTTGAGGTCAGGGATGGTGATGCCTCCGGACGTTGCCTTGTTGAACAGGGTTGTTTTGGCTATCCTGGGTCTTTTGTTTTTCCATACAAAATTGATTATTGTTCTTTCAAGGTCTGTGAAGAATTGTGCTGGGATTTTAATGGGGATTGCAATGAATCTGTAGATTGCTTTTGGCAGGATTGCCATTTTTACTACATTGATCCTACCTATCCAAGAGCATGGGAGATCTTTCCATTTTCTGAGGGCTTCTTTAATTTCTTTCTTTAAAGATTCAAAGTTCTTATGATACAGGTCTTTCACTTGTTTGGTTAGCATTACCCCAAGGTATTTTATGTTGTTTGTGGCAATTGTAAAGGGTGATGTTTCTCTGATTTCTCTTTCAGCCCTTTTATCATCTGTATATAGTAGGGCTACTGATTTTCTTGAGTTGATCTTGTAGCCTGCCACTTTGCTGAAGGTGTTAATCAGCTGTAAGAGTTCCCTGGTAGAGTTCTTTGGGTCATTGATATAAACTATCATATCGTCTGCAAACAGTGAAAGTTTGACCTCTTCCTTCCCAATTTGTATCCCCTTGATCCCCCTTTGTTGTCGTATGGCAATAGCTAGAACTTCAAGTACCATGTTGAAAAGGTATGGAGAGAGTGGACAGCCTTGTTTTGTTCCTGATTTTAGAGGAATTGCGTTGAGTTTCTGTCCATTTAGTTTGATGTTGGCTGTTGGTTTACTGTATATAGCTTTTATTATGTTTAAGTATGTCCCTGTTATCCCAGATCTCTCCAAGACCTTTATTATGAAGGGGTGTTGGATTTTGTCAAAGGCTTTTTCAGCATCTAGTGAGATGATCATGTGATTTTTGTTTTTCAGCTTGTTTATATGGTGGATTACGTTGATGGATTTTCGTATGTTGAACCATCCCTGCATCCCTGGGATGAAACCTACTTGATCGTGGTGAATGATTGTTTTGATGTGTTCTTGGATCCGATTTGCCAGTATTTTATTGAGTATTTTTGCATCAATGTTCATGAGGGATATTAGTCTGAAGTTCTCTTTCTTAGTTGTATCTTTGTGTGGCTTGGGGATCAAGGTTATTGAAGCCTCATAGAAAGAGTTTGGCAAAGACCCTTCTGCTTCTATTGTGTGGAACACTTTGAGTAGAATTGGTATAAGCTGTTCTTTGAATTTCTGGTAGAATTCTGCACTGAGGCCATCTGGATCTGGACTTTTTTTGGTTGGGAGACTTTTGATGACTGCTTCTATTTCCATAGGGGTTATAGGTCTATTTAAATTGCTTATCTGTTCTTGATTTAGTTTTGGCAAGTGATAGCTATCCAGGAAGTCATCTATTTCCTTTAAATTTTCGAATTTTGTGGAGTACAGGTTTTCAAAGTATGACCTAATGATTCTCTGGATTTCCTCAGAGTCTGTTGTTATGTCCCCCTTTTCATTTCTGATTTTGTTAATTTGCGTGTTCACTCTCTGCTGTTTGGTAAGTTTGGACAAAGGTTTGTCTATCTTGTTGATTTTCTCAAAGAACCAACTCTTCGTTGCATTGATTCTTTGTATTGTTTTCCTGGTTTCTACTTTATTGATTTCAGCCCTCAATTTGATTATTTCCTGGCGTCTACTCCTCCTGGGGGAGTTTGCTTCTTTGTGTTCTAGAGCTTTCAGCTGTGATGTTAATTCTCTGGTATAACTGTTCTCCTGTTTCTTCATGTGAGCACTTAGTGCTATGAACTTCCCCCGTAGCACTGCTTTCAAAGTGTCCCATAGGTTTGGGTATGTTGTGTCTTCATTCTCATTGAATTCAAGGAAGTCTTTAATTTCTTTTTTTATTTCCTCTTTGACCCAGGGATGGTGCAGTTGAGCATTATTCAATTTCCATGAGTTTGTAGGTTTTCTGCAATTTGTGTTGTTGTTGAATTCTAATTTTAAAGCTTGGTGGTCTGATAAGATGCATGAAGTTATTCCAATTTTTTTGTAGCTGCTGAGGTTTGATATGTTGCCAAGTATGTGGTCGATTTTTGAGAAGATTCCATGTGGTGGTGAGAAGAAGGTGTATTCTTTTTTATGTGGATGAAATATTCTATAGATATCTGCTAACCATTAATTTTTATAACCACTACTAGACATGCTCTGGCCATGTAGAGCCCAGTTTGGAGGAGAGAAAATGGCATTAGATATCTTTGGTTCTGCCTTCTTAAAGCAACTTTAAACAAATTACTAGTCCCTCTCAGTCTCCAACGCCAACATTCAGGCTACTTTGGAAAATGTAAAGTAGCAGGTGAAGCATCTAAAACAGTGCCTGGAACATGGTAAATAGTCAGTACAGGTTAGTTCATTCTCCACATTTGGCTATGATGTAGTTGTTTGGACCAGACCAGCAATGCTTTTTTCAAGAGTAAACAAAATAAATACCCAAAATATTTGTGTCCTTTTCATCTCCTCAGATATCAAGAGGAAGCCAAGTCTTGAGCAACAGTATTCCAGAAAAAGATACTCTGAAGTCAACTAAACTCCCTTCCTTCTCTTTTAATCCTTGGTTTATCCCCAGCACTTCAGTATATAACAAGAGACTGCAAAAGGAGTAAGTGCTCATCAAGACAAGGAAAATACAGTCCAGGTATATACAGTTGTATGGCCTTGGATAAAGACAAATTACAGATTATGATTATGAATTCAAAGAGAACAGAAGTTGAGGCAAAGACCAGTAGTTCTCCCACCTACTAAATACCTAAAGGTATTTCCCAATACAGAAGCACAGGTAAGGGGCTACAGATTGTTAAGTAGATAAAAATCAGAGCACATTTTGGCAACTTGATAGTTCCAAGAAGATCATTGTTGTTTATGATTTGCTGAGAAAGAAAATCCATAAAACACACTCAAGTATATGTCAGGATTTCTAGAAAGCTGAGGTTTTAATCAAGTCTCAAAATTATTGACAACATTTAAACAAGTCAATTAAATCTTCAAGCTAGATAGAGTTCAAATAAGATTAACCTGTTCACCAATAAAAAGATAACCAGAAGATCTCTGAATAATTAGCAATTAAGCTATTTAATCCCATAGACTGTTCATCAAGGAAGAAATTAAAATGCAAATTAAAAACAATTTGGATCATACAACACATATTATCCAACATATAGAAGGTATTTGAGGCTGGGGGTGGGAGAATACACCTTTAATTCTAATTCTGGACACAGGTGGATCTTTGTGAGTTTGAGGCCTGCCTTGCTTACATATTGAATTTCAGGATAACCAGAGCTAAGTAGAGAGACCTGTCTCAAAAAGAACCAAAACAAAACAAAATTAATAAAGTAGAAAAGTATAATAACATCCACAAAGATAAAAGCAGATACCTTAATAGACTAAGAAAAACCCATAAACTTATAGCAAGGATAAGAAAGAATTGTAAAGAAGGAGAAATTGCTGATGCTGGGAACGGTGCTATGAATCCCCTACAGTAAACATTTAAAGAATGTAATGATGTTGGAAGTCACAGCCATGGCTCATATATGCCAGGCAAGCATTGCACCATTGAAATGAATCCCTGCTCTGCCTGAATGCAACATTATAAATGTTTGATTACAATAAAATTGAAAATTCAGAGCATGTGAAAGTCCTATAAGTAAACATAATTCACCAAAATTGGCATAAAAATAATTATAAAGTATGAGTAAATCTGCACCCTGTAAAGAAAATGAGTGTGGAATTTTTTCCACAAAGAGATCTTCAGGCTCAACTGTCATTAAGTGAATTCTTCCAGTAATGTAAAAAACAAACAATCGTAACATCATTAGTGAAGAATAAAGAGGAAATACTTCTCTTTTTTACATTTTTCTTTTTTTTTAATTTAGAAACAATCATTTTACATATCAATCTCCCCAGTTCCCTCTCCCTACCATCCTCCCATGCCCCCTACCGGCTCCCCCAACAGCTCTCTACCTCCCACCCCCCACCCCTCCCACCTGCTCCCTAAGGACAGCTAGGCCTTCCATGGGGGATCATCAAAGTCTGTCACATCATTTGGGGGAAGGCCTAGTCCCTCCTCCATGTATCTGGTCTGAAATAGTATCCCTCCATAGGGAATGGGCTCCCAAAGTTCATTTGTGCACTAGGAATACATACTGGTTCCAATGTGAGAGGTACCATAGACTGCCCAGGCCTCCTAACTGGCACCCACATTCAAAGGGTTTGGTTTAGTCCAATGCTGGTTCCCCATGTGCTCTGTGACTGGGGTCCATGTGCTCTAACTAGGTCAGGTCAGCTAGTTCTGTAGGTTTCTCCAGTACAGTCTTGACTCCTTTGCTCATCCCTCCTCCCTCTCTACAAGTGGATTCCAGGAATATGGCTCAGTGCTTAGCTGTGGGTGCCTGCTTCTGCTTCTATCAGCTACTGGATGAAGAATCTAGGATGGCAATTAAGGTAGTCATTAATCTCATTACAGGGAAAAGGCATCAAAGGCGGCCTCTCCACTACTGCCTAGATTCTTAGTTGGGGTCATCTTTGTGGATCATTTCCATAGTGCCAGATTTCTCTTTAAACCTTTACTGGCTCCCTCTATTAAAGTCTCTTTTCTTGCTCTCCTCTATTTCTCCCCTGTCTCAGTCTTCCCTATCCCTCTCGTTCTCCTCCCCCCTCCTCTTCTCCCCTTCTCTTTTTCCTACCTTCCTCCACTCTCCCCCAGTGCTCCCAATTTTCTCAGGAGTTCTTGTCCTTTTCCCCTTCTTTGGGGGACCATATATTTTTCTCTTAGAGTTCTCCTTGTTTCCCAGTTTCTCTGGTGGTGTGGGTTGTAGGCTCATAATCCTTTTATCTATGTCTAATATCCATATATGAGTGAGTACATACCATGCTCGTCTTTCTGTGACTGGGCTACCTCACTCAGGATGGTTTCTTCTAGTTCCATCCATTTGCCTGCGAATCTCAAGGTTTCATTGTTTTTTTCTTCTGAGTAATAATTCCATTGTGTAAATGTACCACATTTTCTCCATCCATTCTCCAGTTGAGGTGCATCTAGGATGCTTCCAGGTTCTGGCTATTACAAATAATGCTGCTATGAACATAGTATGAATGTTCATCCTTTGGGTATATGCCCAAGAGTGGAATTGCTGGATCTTGAGGTAGACTGATTCCTGAGAAACTGCCATACTGATTTCCAAAGTGGACACACAAGTTGGCATGCCCACCAGCAATGGAGGAGTGTTCCCCTTTCTCCACATCCTCTCCAGCATAAACTGTCATGGGTATTTTTGATTTTAGCCATTCTGACAGGAGTAAGATGGTATCTCAGAGTTGTTTTGATTTGTATTTCCCTGATGGCTAAGGATATTGAACACTTTCTTAAGTGTCTTTCAGCCATTTCATATTTCTCTATTGAGAATTCTCTATTTAGTTCTGAACCCCACTTTTCAATAGAATTGTTTGGTGTTTTGGTGACTAGCTTCTTGAGTTCTTTGTATATTTTGGAAATATCTGTTAGATGTGGGATTAGTGGAGATGTTTTCCAACTTCTAGCCTACATGTGTTCATGCACACTTGCACGTGCATGCTCACACACACACTTTTTAAACAAACTTGTAATAGGAAACAATTTCTTTTGTCTGATCAATAGGAGTTATGAAAAGCCTATGGAAACATAGGCACATGCTTGCTTGGTAAAATGTCCAAGTATTTCTCATAAATTCTCTAATGAAGAACCTACAACTAATATTTCTATTTAACCTTGTCTGAAGGTAGAGGATGTGCAATAAGATGAAAAATACAATGGGCAGGAAAGCAGTTCTCTTTGTGTGAAAGACCAGAGTAATATACCTACTCTAAAGTAACATTAAGATACCATAATACATTCACCAAAATGGTTAGTTAAACTGGTATATTCAGAGATGCAGAACAATAATAACTCCATTCATGCCCTATAGCACTCATTCCCTGCTGGTAAATTAGTACACACAACTGTAACTCTCATATACTATTGTGGGGAATACACACAAGTACAACTTTGGGAAGTTGATACTATCTACAAGCACCAAATACATGCTATGACCCAAATATTCTATTCCTAAGTAGTTATACAACAGAAATTCATGGGCTTAAAAACAACAGTATATGCTTATAATCTAAAACATTAGGAAGATAATGAGTTCAAGGTTACCCTGGGCTACAGAATGAAAACCTATATTAAAACAAAACCCAACCAAGCAAATAAACAAATATCCCCAATACCTAAATACCCAAATCAATACTATAGATAGAAAATTTGTACACTAATTAAATTGAATACTAGCAATAATATGGACAATTTTCTCCAAGATAATATTTGAAAAACAGCAGACATGAACAGCATTGAGTTTACTTATCATTTATTTAGGATGAAAAAGCTGTTTCTTTGCATATTTCTTTTCCTCAACCAAAAAGATCTCATATCACATCTCATAGAAATGATAATTCAAGCAGGAAATTAAAGACCCAGTTTTGCTATCAAGATACCATTTATCTACCACAGAAGATTTCTATATGAGTGAGTTGAAACAGGAATAAAATATTTATAACATAATTCTAATTGGTCAAATGAGCAAATGTTTTTTGTTTGTATTTTGTAAGTTGCAGTCCAATACTGAATAGGATTTTAGCCATGCTTTTCTGTGTTTAGTGAAATAACACATTGTGCTGGTTGATACCTGTCAACTTGACACAAACCTAAATGTACCAGTAGAGAGAATACTGAGAAAATCTTCCAGAAGCCTGGCCTGCAAGAAAGTCTTTGACAGTATTACCATAATTAATGGTTGACATGGGAGGTCACAGATCACTGTGGGCAGCAGTGCTACCCCTAACTTGTTTTCCTGGGTGGTATAAGAAAGCAGACTGAGTAATCTACAGGGAGCAAGCCAGAAAGCAGCATGCTTCCATGGCTTTTGCTTCAGTTTCTGCCTTTAGGTTCCTGCCTTGAGTTTCTGTCCTGAGTTCCCTCCAAGAAGGGCTATGACCCAAAAGTTGTAAGATGAAATTAAGCCTTTTCCTCCCCCTGTTGCTTTTGTTCATGTAGTTTTATCACAGCAATAGAGACTCTAACTATGACACATACCAAGAAGAAAGCATTGTACACACATGTCTAAACTACAAGTGCTCATGTTAATTTTCTACCAGGTGTGCAGTTGTTCACACTGCTCTCAATTCCATAACTCATAACTGCACTTTGTCATCTTTAGATGAGTGTGAACAGTGTGTCAAGAACCACATTGGATGCTTTTTTGTCTACTCTTTTACATGATCTTCTCAATAGCCACATAATAGAAGCTTTATTCTCTTTTATGGATTTTTTAAAAAGTCAATCAGATTCCCCAGGGGAGTCATCAGTCCATGATTAAAATTTGTTCCTGATGGTCAGTACCATGATCTGAAACACCAGTTGAAGGGTTACACTGGAATGAATGCATTTAAAATGTAAAAAAGTACTCATCCAGGGACACGAAACTGTAAGATCTGAATACATTTATTCTTGAGAGTTGCTGTTTCCCTTCCTGAGCTCATGCCTCTTGAGTCCCACTGCTTTAGGAAAACACACACACACACACACACACACACACACACACACACACACACACACACACTGGAAAACAAAAACAGAACAAATGTCAAGAGCAAAACAACCCTGATCCCCGTGTTTACTTCAACAAAGCGTCCAGATTCTAGGATAACTTTAGAAAGAAATGCTTCAGAACTTGTCTGGTTCCTTCTCTTGCGGACAGAATAAAGGAAGAGAGGGCAACATTCAGATTTTCTGGGAATTTTGGGGTACAACATAGATTAAAAGGATTGCAAAACAAATATACACTGATCTATAAGTCAGAGGACACCTGACCATGCTCTCCCTCATCTTTTCCTTACCCTCTGTATGAAAGTTGTTGGTTCTCAAATTGTCACACAACCTGAGACACACCTGGGGGTGCACATCTTAGTCAGGAGCCTCAGCATCCACGAGGCAGCTGCTTGTTCTTGCACAGAGGAAAGACCTGTTATCATGACAGCCTCTGTGCTGGCCTGGTGAAATGTGCTCTTTTGGAGATAATAGCTACAATTGAGAAATAAATCTGTACTTCCACAAGATAGAGAAGAATTTGAGCTATTGCTCCCCGCTGCAGCATAGGAGCTAATAAAAACCTCGAACCCATTACTCATGCATCAGAACAAAGAGGGCTTTATTGAAGATCAAATAAAAAGTGTTTAACTACTGAGTCAGGCAGCACTTGAAGTGAGGATTCCAGAGTCCTTCATTGCCCATATTGCTTTTAATGATATTTGAGATTAAAGTTCAGAAAGAATCAGCTTACACAAAAATGATAGGCCTGATTTCCCTCTATTTGCTGATTCTGGGTATCCACAGCCTCTTTCTGAACAAGATACCTGTCCTGTCATCAGTGTACTTCTCATGTTGGTTTATCTGTAGCCCTTAACATGTGGACTTTAAAAACAACTCTCAGACATTTTGACATTTAGTATGCATGCCCTCTATCTCCAGCAAGTAAAGACATCTGACTTGTCCACAGTGTGCTCACTGCTGAGAGAGAAAAACAAACTGGTATTTGTAAACTAATTTGTGTTGCGGGATTGATAATTGAATATTCTACTTCTCGAGGTTTTTTAAAAAAGAGAAGCAATGTCTACCGTTTCTATAATTGACCCATTCTCCTAGCTTTTCTGTGTGCAGTACCAAAGGAAAGCTTGTATTAGTGTTTCATGGTACCTCAGACTCCTAGACACTGAAGTCTTTCAAAGGTAACTTAATGCCATATCTGTTGTCTCCTGGTAATTTCTTCTTTTCTTTCTTCCTTCTGACGTCCTCTAGGATGGCATTTTAGACTATTGTGGAGGGTGTCTCAAGTCTCACAGGGACTGGAAGAGTAAATCTAAGATTCATATATGAAAGTTCTGCATTGGCTTCTAGATCCTCTGTGACAAGATGCTTTGGGGAACTCAATTCCTGGACTCCTCTTTGACAATTTTATGAATGAAGATGTGTTTCTATTCTCTCTTAACGTTGAGGCTTGTTGGTAAATCTTATCCAGAACTGCTCAGTCTCAGCCAGATGGGTTCAGCTTCCCTGCAACCAGATCTTTGCAGGTCTTCTAACTCCTCCCACAAACATGCCATGCAGATCTAATAGCTCAGCCCAGCTGTCTTCCTTACACCCCTAACCTAATTCTGAACCACAGAGAATGCAAACTTCTGGGTCTTTCTCATATTCTGGAGGAGATGGGTAACTCAGGATTCATAAAGAAGCCAACTATTTCCACCACTTTATTTTGATTCATGATAGAGTTCTGGAAGTCCATCACTTTCCAAAGATCTGAACGGAAAGTGGGTTTTTGAAAAGGCCTTGCAATTGGCAGGGCACCCTGTAAAGAGAATGTCTGAGGCTAACCGTTCACTCCTCCTCTCTCTCCCTTTTTTCCAGTCCAGTTGGCTGATGAGACAGTCTCACACTCACCTATACTGACACAACTTATGCTTTGTGAAATTTCTCTGCTATTGGAAATCTGATATTGAAGTAGTATGTCCTAATTCTTAATTACTTATAGGGGTTCAAAAATTAGAAATGTGTTTTGCCTTTCCCAATGCTTGTCTTCTAGGAATGTAATCATAAAAAATGATTTAAAATCCATCCAATGTTTAGTCAATTGTTGAGTTATCAGCTGTTTTCTGGTTTTACCTTCCACCTTCATGCAGATGTCGATTTCTGAATAACTATTACATGTACATACGTTTTTTAAAAAGTGTGCATTATAAGATACTATATTTTGACCTATTTATCATATTTTGTACTTAAAATTGCACATGCAAATTTGTGTTTTATTTGATATTGTTTTTGCAGGTTTATGTATGTGTGTGTGCATGTTGTATGTATCAAGTGCAGGTATGTATGGAGTCCAGAGGACAACCTTAGCAGTCTCTCTTAGGAATGCCACTCACTTCTTTGACACAGGGTCTATTATTAGCTCAATGCTCACCAACTTAGCTAAACTGGCTGATTAGCTAGTCCCAGGAATTCTCTGGTCTCTGGTACCCCAGAGTATTATTATGCCCAATATCTTCACATGAGTTTTAATGATCAGATTCATGTTCTCATGCTTGCAAGACAGGCACTTTGCAGACTGAACCATTCTCCCCGCTTCTGTTACATTTTAAAAATACATTATCTCATTGTAAGTTTATAAACCACAATGGAAATAGCAAAAAATGAGCATATGACACAGTATGGACAACCAGAAATAGAGTTAATTGAATTGCTGGAATTGTTTTCTCTTTGATAAACTGGTGTAAAATATGCAAATAAATTCCTTCCTGTTAAGATTTCTTAGAGATTTCGGTGACAGAACACAGGTTTTTCATGCAAATGTCTGAGATGTGGACTCTATTTTAAGAAGTCATGGAGATTTAAGCCAGGCATAGTGACACAGCTACTCAGTGGCTGAGGGAGGAGGATCACAAATTCAAAGACTGTCTGGATTACAGAATGAATCATAGGCCAGACTGGGCAACTTAGTAAGACTCTGTCTCAAAATAAAAAGTTAGAGATAGCTGGGTCTACAGCATAGATTAATGATAGAATGTTTACCTAACATTCATGAGGCCCTGGGTTCAATCCCCAGCAACACACACACACACACACACACACACACACACACACACACACACACACACACTGAAGAAAAATAAGTCAATTGAGAAATGAGAAAATCTGTCAACTGATTACAGAAAAACAAACAAACAAACAACAACAAAACAAAACCTAAAGCAACAGTTGCTCTATCATCCTAAAATTAATAGCAATTAAATATCGTTACTCTCATTGAATATTTTAGAACAGATTTGGGAGAACAACAACTACAAAGAAACAGCCTAGGAACAATGGGCCATTCACTGATGTTCCAGGTAATGGATCTCAGTGATTCATTACTGATACTTACCTCTTACTATGTCCAGATAACACTATTCTGCCCATTCTCGTGGAAGCATCTATAAAGGTTACAACATTAAATTGCCTTTACTGCTAATGTCTGGGCATAGAAAAGAGAATCAATATTGCCAAATCTTAGAGAATATATACAGACAACATGCGCCATAGTGTTATTTATTTTGATCTTGGCTGTCTCCTTTTTTCAAGCAAGTGTGGACTGCTTCTTAGTGAGTGAGTACCACTGTATTTATGAGAGATAGATAATTCACATACTATCAAAGGTGTTCTATTTGCCTCCGTGATTGGTTGATTATAAGATGACCATCTTTCATCTCTCCTAAAGGTCCATTATATGCTCTATTTCTGTATCTTTTTGCCTTGACTGTTTGAATGATTTTCTCAGCTCTATTCTCTGACTAATTCACTATCTCTTTAGCAGGATCTGATCTTTTGTTTAATCCACTTAGTCAATTATTTTATTTCAATGACCATCTATATTGATTCTTGTAAATACTATTCTTACTTTTACTTAATGATTTAAAATGCACATTTTATCTTATGAATGTATTTATTTAATATCTTTAAGACTGGCATCACCATTTAAGGTAAATTTTTGCTATTTGTGTTGTGTATTCAGTCAATTTGTCTTAAGATTGTTTAATTGTGGCATTTATAATTTTAATTATTAACTGTAAATTATGAAAATTAAAAAATAAAATATAAAAATTTAGGGAAAATGATGCAGAAAATAGAGCATCAATTTAAATAATTTTAAGACCTTTATGTTAGTTTCTTTGGGAGGAAGACAGTAAAATGTTTAAGCTTTATCTTTTTCAATGAAGTTCATCTATTACAAATTTGAGGTTAACCACTAAAAAGTATCAATTGAATATACAATCTAAAAACCACTGAAGGAAAATAAAACATTATGAAAAATCAACAAAATTAATAGAGATATGGGAATAAAACCACAGAGAGATGTACAATAAATGTAAACACGAAACCAAGCATGTCAATTTACTGCACACACATTAAAATGATCATTAAAAGTAAAAGTTTGTTAGAAAGTATTTTAAAGAAAAGTACAGCATTGTAAAACCAAAAAATAATACATTTAAAGCAAAGCAACACCAACAGACTGGAGAATAAGAGAGCAGACTGTTAATAATGGAAGGGATGAAAGCCGGTTTAGTCAGCTACTGGATGTAGCTCAGATGGTAAACTGCTTGCCTTGTATGCACAGATCTCTGGGTTCAATCTCCAGCAACATGTATACTAAGCCTATTAGCACATACTTATAATTGCGGGACTAGGGAGGCAGAGGAATGAGGATAAGAGTTCAAAGTCATCTTTAATTACAAAGTGAGTTCAAGGACAGACACATGAGACTGTCTGGAAAAACAAACAAACAAACCAGCTTTAGTCTCACTATAGAATACAATATGGCAGCAAAGAGGCTAGGGACAAATGGCCTTTCCCTAACTTACGTCTACACACCTACACTAATTTATATACAGCTCCATCAGTCAACATATCTTTTGAAAATAATACTAAATATAAAAGATACAGAGGAATGTTTCAGCATGGTGGTATCTGCAGGGTGCTTAAAATACATGTAAGGTATTACTAAGTGTTGGTTGTGGGTATAGACTTCAGAAAATTTTAAACCACAAAGAATTGACAGATTCATAGAGAATTCAGTGTAATTATTTTTATATGACTTGTGCTTTTCTGCAAAAAAAAATGAGAGAGGGAAGAACACAGTAACAAATATAGTAGTTAATAATTAATAAAAATAGGCACATTTAAATAGCACACCCTGTGTACCATACATACATACATGCACATAGATGATAGATAACACGTAGATAGGTAATAGCCAACTATCTAGATTAATAGATAATGACAGGTAAGTAGATGATAGATAGATAGATAGGTAGATAGATAGATGATAGTTAGATCAATAGATACTTTCCTCTCTAGAAATGCAAGCCAAACTGTTATTTACAGCAAATTCATAGTCTTGTTGCTTTTACCACTAGGCAAGGAAGAACAGCAATCTACTGCTTCCAAATAGCTAGAAAACTTTAAACTAACAGGATCTAAAATACAAAAGAATTAGAGACCTACAAAAACAGAATTTGAGAATTTATAAGAAAGCATAAATAATCCAATTTAGTTTCATTGAATAACAATATATAAAACACTAACCTGCTATTTTTATGTTTTAAAGGTTTAATTATTTCAGTTTCTGCGTTTGAATATTTTGCCTGGTTATATGTCTGAGCATTGCACGGTGCCTGGTATCTGTGGAGGTCAGACGAGGGCATCAGATCCTCTGGAGCTGGAGTTGTGAGTGTGGTGTGGGTGCTGGGAGCTAAAACTTTGTCCTTTGCAAGCACAAGTGCTCTTACCCACGGATCTTTCTCTGCAGCCCCAACTTGCATCTAATACTATGAGTAACTGTAAGCATAAGAAGGAACAATCAAAAGGAAGACTCAGATCATTGACACCTCTAACCCAAGACAACCGCATGCATTTCAACCACATGACCAACTGGAATGCTTTAAATGGTGTGTGGTCTTTTCTTTGCGTTTCATAAAAACTAAGAAAAGCACTGATGGTCTCCGTCCACTACCTCTGAATTAGAAGCATTATTGGTTCTTACAGGACTCAATCTCGGGAAATTCTATCATGGTAGAAGTTCAGGGAGCAGTGTTCCTTCTTTGTCCCCAGTCACAGTGTTACTCCCTCACCTCCCTACTCTACCTTTATGCGAGGACAGTCTCCAGCATGCAGAGAAGCAGGGGACAGTTTGCTGCAGGTGCCCAGAAAGTGTCTCTGTTTACTCATCGCCTTCATGCTGAAAGTCCGGCGACTGCTGTTTGCCACAGCTCAGCTATTGGGGGATGCCTGAGAGCACGAAAGATTTCTGTTCCACAGTCGCCCTTCAAGGGGCAGAAAGCAAGTGCTATAACAGCTGTGTATATGTTTGTTTTCTTTGGGGAAGAAAGAAGAAAAAAAAGAACTACAAAAGGTCTAAATCACAGTTTTCTTTTTCACTTGTGTAAGGGTTACAAAGGCAGGCACACACTGTTTCCTTTTACATGCAAAATAAAGCGCTGCATTTTCATATCAGTAGTTCATGTTTAATCATTTATATTTCATTAAAAATCTCTATTGGCTTATTACTTTGCCAATTCCCAGTTTTATTTTATGTTTTTGAGACAAGGTTTTTCTGTATACCCTTTGCTGTCCTGAAACTTTCTCTGTAGACCAGGCTGGCCTAGAACTCACAGAGATCCACCTGTTTCTGTCTCCTGAGTGCTAGGATTAAAGGCGTGCATCACCACTGCCAGACTAATTTTCCGTTCTTTTAAAAGGCTTATATTTTCTTCTTTTATATCATTTGTGTATGACTCAATGAATTGCACTAGGGTTGGCTAAAAGGCCTGGGTGAGAGTTTATGTATACAAGCCTGGATACTTCGCCAGTGGCTATACCACTGAAGAAAATGTCTCTTCTTCCCTTAGCAACCACCAAAGCATTTGTGGATCCCCAGACAGAAGTGATCAGCTAGCCACCCTTGGACAGAAAGACAATGATATTCCCCACATGAAGACTATGTATCCAGTTTCAAAAGAAAGATGAATTAGAGGTAGACACAGGAGAGGCATCAGCTAATAGGAGATAGAATAACCCACTCACATCAAGGACACTGAGAACACAAGGCTGCGGATGATATTTAAAGTCTCATCAATAAGAGACACTATGGGAGACAGAAAGGAAATCTAACAATTGTTCTGTGAAGTGCTAAATAATAACATCACATATTTCCAAGAAGACAGCCATATATATGGAGAATTAATACTAATTTTAAAATGAATATATAAAGCTGGGCTAGTAATGTCACACTGGTTTTAGAGAATGACCTAAGGATGAGCAAAAAAATGCCCTTAATATTTGTTCATTTGCGTTGATTCTCCATTCATTTGTAGGTTAAGGGTCTTTGCTGGGTATTCTGGTGTCAACAGACAACAGGTCATATGATTATAATAATGTATTTTTTATACAGTGCTTTGGAGCTAATAAGTACCATTATGTTGGTCAACTTGATAAAGTGTTCTTTGTAATGAATTGTTAAAATCTGAAGTCTTAGAAACACACTTGTAGGGAGAGATCTTACTAGGCACCTGTGGCACTGACCACATCTATTTGGGCATGGCCATACACCTGGGGAGAAGCAGCTCTCTCTGTCTCTCTGTCTCTCTCTCTGTCTCTCTGTCTCTGTCTCTGTCTCTGTCTCTGTCTCTGTCTCTGTCTCTCTCTCTCTCTCTCTCTCTCTCTCTCTCTCTCTCTCTCTCTCTCTCTCTCTGGGTTCTGGTTGTGTCTCGGAGACTTTTGGAGCCCTATCCCTATGTTATTGGTTTCTCATGTAAGTGACTTTTCCCTAATATATAACATACAACATCCCTATCCCGTGTGTGATAATCCTTTTCTTATACGCACCCACTGAAGTCTTCTGTTTGTGAATTTTTCTTCTGTCTCTCTTGAGCTGTGTGAATAGCTGGGAAGGAAGGAAGTTCTGCTTATTTAGATACTCCAAACAATTGGTGTGAGTTGTAACCTGTGATAAATCCACCAAATTATCAACTTGGTAATAATCTTAAAGGTGTATTTATTTATCCAGTCTTTAAATTCCCATGCCCATTGTTCAGGTGTCTTATGACATTTAGCAGTACTGTCTCTTCTTTATTATGTGTGTGGTTCCAGATGGAGGGTCCCAGAGTGACTTAAAGAGCTGAAGGACACAATCATTTATAGACTTACTACATGTCTGGCAATTAACAAGGCATAGAGTGAAGGCTGGAAGCAGGACAGCTATCTGCTAGAACTACATGTGACTATGTGACCTACATGCAGCCATGGGACTTTCCCATATGACTTGCCTTAGAACTTGTTGGTCTCTGAGTAGTTGGGTCTTTAAATCTGATAATTTAGGACACCACAGATAAATGCTCTCAGGTATTAGTGGACTTTGCATTCTCTAGCTTCTGCAATAACTCAGCATCATAAATTACCTGTCTTAATTAGGGTTTCTAATGCTCTGATCGAAATCATGACCAAAAATAACTTGTGGAGGACAAGGTTTAGCTTACCTTACAGATGATAAGTCCATCACTTAAGGAAGTCAGGCAGAAGCTTTGTAGGAACCTGGAGGCAGGAACTGGAGCAGCCAGGGGAGAATGATGCTTACTGGCTTGCTTATCCTGCTTTCCCATGCCATCTAGACCACCTGCCCAGGGATAGCACCACCTGCAACGGATTGGGCTTTCCAATATCAATCCCTAACCTTGCCCACAGGGTAGCCTAGTGGGGCCATTTTCTCAATTGAGGTTGTTTCTTTGCAAATAACTCTGGCTAGTATTAAGTTCAAATAAAACTAGCCAGCATGTTACCCAAATCAAGGATCAGAGCAGAGATCTGACTTATTTAAGAAAGGATCATGTTTTAAAAGAACTACACTTATCACTGGTATGGTAAAAGTGAAATAACTAAAAGTTCACTATGATCGGCTAGTTGTACATTGCCATTTAAACGGGAATAGTAATGCACTGGAAACAAACTACGCTATAATCAAATTTCCAAAGACTGGAGGTTTTGCAAAGAACATAATCTGGACCCATTCATGCATTGAAAACTTAGTAACATGAAACAATTAGGTTTTTAAAAGTTGTTTATAAAGTTTGAATTCTAACAGGAGGATAGAGAATAGAAAAAAGTGATAGAGAAGGAATAAAAAACATGGATGAAATGATTAAGGATGGAAACAGACCCACAAAGAAAGCAGCCCAGGTTGATGAGATTTGCACTTGATAGGAACTGTCATAGAAGAACAAAAGATACAGCTCTTCAGAAGTATGAGAGCACAGGTAGCAAGTCATTTGCTGTTTAAAAGCACCATGAAGAAAAAAATAGAGAAGGTTACTAAATGTACCGGTAGACAACATTCTTTTAGGAGTCACAGAATATCAAAACTGTAATACCCAAATTCAAATATTATATAAATGATTGGACTTAAGAGAAGAAAGAAAGAAAAAGGAAGAGAGAGAGGGGGGGAATAAAAGAAAGAAAGAAAGAAGGGTAAATGTCACAAGCAATGTATACTTGGCATTAAACAAGATGGAGTTGCAGGGCTGGAGAGATGATTCAGTTGGTAGGACCACTAGTAGGTTTTTCCAGAGGTCCCTGGTTTGATTCCCAGCACCCACATGACTGCTCACAACTGCCTGTAACTCCCAGTTCCAGGAGATATAATACCCTCTTCCAGCCTCTACAAGCACCAGGCTCTCATGTGGTGCATAGACACAACTGAAGGCAAGATAATCATACATTTACAAATTAAAAATAAGAAAGAATGGAGTTGAGAAAAAAGTAAAGTGAAGGAGCTGAAATAAGTATTTCTTGTTGATGCTGTGTGGTGAGTAGGACTGACAAATACAGCATGTCATACGGCTTATTATTACCATTTTGTTTAATGGAGAAATGATGAGCTTGGGTAAGATCAGAGAAAATGGCTCAGTTGTTGTACGGAACACAGAAATTAGGAACTTTGTGATGTTTCATATCTAAAAGTATTTAATGTCTAATTCATACTGCTCAGAAGTATCCTAGAATATAAGTTATTAGTTCATCACATAGTCATGTGGAGGACACAAGGACACTGGGACGAAGCTCTCTGGAGACTCTAAGAAAAGAGTTGCCATATTTACCTGCGTTACTATAACACTTTGGCAAAGAACAGGCTGTCAGCTAAGAATAGATTGTGAGGCTCCTTAAATGCTGAGTCAATTCCCACAGTGTGAAAGAGCAATTCATTCTTTCTCTGTCGTATTCCTCATGCTTCATCATAAGACTAGTGATGATTGGGACATATCTTCTAAGAACATTTTATTCAAGATATTAGTACCAGAGTTTGTTTTCTTCTTGGCAACAGCATAGACCAAGCGTGACTCTGAATATGCTCTATACTTTGGCTTGGCACCCTGAGCTCTCTTTCTGCCATGCACACTGGAATCTACAACTGGCAATGGTTTCCAGATATATATAAGTTCCTTTCCTGTCTTGGACATTGCATTGCCACCTGACCTTTGCCAAGTTACTCCCTTCTGCTTCACTATAACATAAGGTTGTAATTACAATGATTTCCCTCTCAGAAATGCGATGAGAAACTATTCATAACAAAGATTGTCAAAATTGCAAACATCATGAGAAGTAGATATTAAATATATAAAAAAGTTTTAAATTGAATATTCATTTCCTCTTTGGCTCCACGAATTCTTAAAATTTATATGTAAAGACAAGAAAAGAAAGAATGCCTGATTAAGCCCTTCTGTTAAGGCCATTCATGAATTAAACATGTATTTGGCCCCAAATATGACCTTGATTTTCAGATAAATAAATTTTGCACAGGGGAACATTATCTTTTCATTGTTCTCTCACTGGGCACATGTCTTTTTTCTTCCCCAAGAAAACTGAGGTCACTTATTTGATTTTAAATTGGCAATGCAATCTTGCTCAGTGCCAGACACATGACATGTCCTAGTAGCTGTCTGGACATGGATCTGGGATCATATTCCCTTCAACCCCCAATCTTTGTTCCAAACACTTGAGTGCAGGAGGGCAGAATGCTTGAAGAGGTGAACTCAGGCCAGGCTGGCATCCACTCTGTAGGATTCAGGGAAAGAGTCATACTTCAAAGTGGTAGAAGGGGGTGATTGGCAGTCCACTAAGATTGCTCATGGTAGGTGGAAGGACAACAGGAGAGAAATAAATTGGTACATGTTTTTTCAAGTCTGTTTCTCTTCCATCTGTAGACTCTTTAAACTGCCTTCATTTTTGGATGTGGACATTGAAGTATTGCTGACCAATGCCAGAGTCACAGGAATACCCTGCTGTGCTTTTGATCTTCCCATATGACTAAATTTCCTGGATCATCATGTTACTCTCCGTGTGTGCACATATGCACACGTGAATCTTCTGGCACATCTCCCAGAAGCGATAGTTCTAGGACAAAGGGCCCATTGGTGCTTTCAGAATGTAATATTGATCACTTTGGCTTTCCTTGGCTCAGGGCCAGACACTTCGTCTTTCACTGCACAAGATGGCTGCCAAGTCTCTTGGTTTGTCTTATTGTGACAGCCTTCGACACTACTTCCTGAAAAGCATGGTAATTTTTTTAAGAACCTTGTTTAAAAATGAAACTCCGTGTTTTACCAACTAAGGGCAGGAATTTGGTTCTTTAACCCTTACAGGCTGTGGTACATTCCCTAGTCATTTACACAGTACTCTCCATTGTTCAGGGAGCAGGGAAGTCAATGATGGAGAATAATTCATGGAGTTCTCCCTTCCTTTTGTAAAATTATCTGTCTAGTACCGGTCTTAGTCATAGTCTTAATTTATACTTCAAACTTCATGCTAACTCAAAGGCTAAATATAAGAATAAAAAGAAACTCCCAAAGTGTATTTTTCATATATTGTATTATCAAACTGAAAGTATCTAATTCAGAATTGATCCTGATACCAAAGCTTGATCATTAAAATGATAATATAATAACCAGTGTACACTAGCATAGGGCAAAAATAACATGGTTATCTTCAGGCAGACAAGAACAGGTCTGTAAACTTCAGAACCATTACAAATATCTAGACTTCAGGGAGAAGGAGGTCACCAAAGTCTCCCTTTCTCCTTTTTCCCCAAACACTATGTGTAGCATGTGACCTAAGCAGAATGTGAAATAGAGGATTCTTTCTATTCTTTTCTTGCTGGAGTTCCTTTCTGTTTCTAAGCATCATCACCTGCTGCTCATGGCTGCCTTTCTTCTCAGAAGAAAGTATCTTCAAGTAGTCATAGAACAGCTGAGTGTGCATTTCTATCATATGCAAATGTCTCATCTTCCAGACAATAGTTTTTGTTAATGTTTTTAAAGAAATGTACAGCATAAGCATGCATAGTGAATGGGGGATCCTGTGACCCTAAAAGAAGGGGTGATGGAGGATAGTGTTTTCAATGCTGCCACAATGGGTACTCCAATAGTGAGGCCTGGTGTCTTGTTTTGTTGGTTGATAAATCAACTGTTTCCATTGTATTCTATTTTATTTGGCTTCTGAGATATGCCCAGAGAAAATCCTTAATGCAGGACTGAGTGAAAGTTAATCTGAATTCCCAGCATTCTAGATGTAACGGAAAGAAGGCATGCTTCTGAACCAGAGAGTCCTAGGTGAGCCCCCTTCAGCCCTTGCCAGTCAAGCAATCTTGGGGAAGATATCAAACCTCTCTAAGTCACATTTTTAATTTACAGAATAAAGGAAATATTGGTTGGGGGAGGTGGGAATATGATCAAAGTATATTGTATGAAAGACACTTTTAAAAAATATTTATTTATTTATTATGTACACAGTATTGTGTCTGCATGTATCCCTGCAGGTGAGAAGAGGGCACCAGATCTTGTTACCAATGGTTGTGAGCCACCATGTGGTTGCTGGGAATGACCTCAAGACCTCTGGAAGAGCAGTCAGTGCTCCCAACCTCTGAGCCATCCCTCCAGCCCAAGACACTTTAAAGAGAAAAAATATATTACTTCCGTCTTATGAGACTGACATAATGGACATGAAAGACTAAACACAGTATGTGATAGTGGACTGTTGCAGTCAGTGACCTCCTTTGTGTACCCTTATGTGTGAGCAGACCCTGTGGAAGGCCTTTCTTAAGGACACCTTACGCAATCTAAAAACTCAGCTGTGATATTTTTAAGATGTTGTATTCCATAGTTATGATATCACTAGCGTCGAGTTTAAACTTGTGATGACAGAACAGTTGTGAGCTCTTTGGGTTTCAGATCCTTGGGAAGCAGAATGCTGTGACAGTTCTAGAGAAAATTGCCATGTTTGGCATTCTGTGGGCATGCTTGGTAGAGCCTTGAGTTTTCAGACAAAAAGAGCTGATTGAATCTTGTTCACTCACACTGAGTGGTGCACTTCCAATTCTTTCTTTGAAAGCACATGGATTGCAAAGAAACGTGTAGTGTTACTATATTCTCATATGGCTATCATTGGTAAGTAGCCCTAATAATATTCATGATAGTTCATAATAATCTATTTTGGAATCTATCTTTCAAATTAAACATTTAGATTAATAAAATTTTAATTAGGGAGTAATATAGTTGGAGTTCAATAATAGGTACACAATGTCATAGAATAACAAACTTATTTTCAGAATAATAATAGCAGCCTTGAAAATCTAGACACTAATATTTTGACCCAGGAAATCATTTCTTCTACTTTTGAGGAAACACAGTGTTTGCCATAATTGTTACACAGTGTGCCTGGCACTGTCTGCATAATCCCACACATCTTGATGTCATCTAGGAAAACTAAAAGCAGGTTGTAATTAAAGCTCCTATTCAGACAGCAACAGGGAGAAGAATCCATCAGAGTCCAGTTAACCACTAAGTAGGTTTGCAATTCAAAACCTGATTTGGCCCTTGTTCTCTGACTTTGAAATCATATTTTAGTTCTCAATGTAGGCAATTATTTCTTTGGCATTATAATATTCAGACTGTGTTTGTAAAGAACAGGACAATGAATTTATTGTTTTCCCTTCTCTGCAAGACTCTCTTAGAAAGCATTGAAAATAAGGCAGAAGTGAAAAATCAATGTTTTTAATTCATCCTCAGACTTTAGTAGACAATGTTTTACATTTATGAAATCCTCACATTTACATCCTTTGGACAAAACTTCCTGCTTTCGCATTAAACAAGATCCACAATCTGCCTTACCATTTGTCATAGAAAAGTCACACAGCAGAGATCTCAGAAAGCAAACAAATGGGCATTTTATTACTCCTACTGAAATCAGTTTTAAGGGTCTATCTTTTAAAGACACCATGCCTTATCCCTCATACTCTTTAATACTGAAAATAGATTTTTTCAAATAGTATATCCTGATTCTGTTTTAACTCCCTCTACTCCTTCCAGTCCCTACTCCCTTCCCCTCCCAACCTGATTCATTCATTTCTAATAACTACATCATCTGCTTCCTTTACTGAAGTACTGTGTATATTCACAAAGGTTGTCTTTCTTCATTCCATAAAATATGCATTAAATGTCCTATGTATATTTGGAACTTTGGATGTCACAAAATTAGGTGGAGGACATGTTTTGCATTTTCATGGAGCTTGTCCAACAAGAAAGATGAGGGTTGCAAACCATGATATAGTATGTCCTTGTCAGAGATGGTCATTCATCATCCAAAGTACTACCCACTCAATAAATTGTAAACCTAGGACCCTTCTAGCTCCATTCCTTCCTCAGACTTATTTGATTTGGGTCATACAGTACTGTCAAACATAATTTGGAAAATCATCAGTATTCTGAAGTGGAAATATATTTCTTATAGGTGGATTTAAGATTTTATTTTTAAAAAATGGAGAAAAGTAGGCAACATTTAAATAGAGAGTCCTGATTCTTCACAAACATTACCACTTTTCTACTGTATTCTCCCGGTTACAAAAATTCTTCAAAATATACAGGGAGTTTTCCAAAAAATTGTTAAATATAACTTGTCTTCTCTCATTTTCTGCTTCACTAAAGCTCATGGACTCACACTTGTGTGTGAATGACATTCAGCTGCAGGGTACCCAGAAGAGAAGCCATGTGGAGCTGTATTCTGTGTGGTCTGTGAGAGCCTGAGATCAGAAGATTTCAAGACAAAGACTGAAAAACAGCATCCTTGAAGGAAAATTCCCTGTTCCCAAACAGCATGGATCCTTGGAAGAAATTCAGTATTAATACTGATGTAGACACACGCTGTCTTCATCACTTATAGAGGAGCAACATCGGCTGGGTTCTCACTGGCCCAGGAGGAAAGGGGCCTGGATTTCAGAGACTGAAAGGATTCTATTTACTTTCTCAGAAGTAAAGGCCTACTGTCATCTCTTCGCCTCCCCCCAAACCACAGACCTCAACTCCTAGCAATTCCAACACCTACGCTACTACCTCATGATAACAAGCAATATGCTCATGAGAAAAAACAGAACACTTTACAATGCTGCTGGAGATGGATGACAATTTACAAGGGACAAGAAGGCAGTCCAAAAGTACTTATAATGTCTAAAACTGTAATTTCCAGACTGAAGAGTTCAGTAAATGAATAGATGAATTATATGATTACCACTGAGATGCAAATCAAAGGTCTAGAATATCAAGTAAAGGCAATTATCTCCAATTACATCAAAGTATCTCACACATGGAAGCCACATACAGGGCATTACACAGCATACACACACTCTCCCACATTCTCATACACACATACAATTACATACACGCACATACATAAACTGATGCACATGTACAAATACATACCACATGGAACTTGAAAGATAAAGCAGGAGTCATTTAAGCAAATGATGGGACTTCTGGAAGGTACAAAGAAGGATGAAGAGACAAAAGAGAATCATAGATTTTCATGGCATTTGAATACAAGTCTAACCTTAAAGTTAAAGGGACTAGTGAGGAAGAAAATCTCCAAAGACATATTTTATTAAGGTAAAGATTCTTGCAAAAACTCCTATTGTCAAAGAAGTAGTGTGAACATTATAATGGTCAGGAGCCACCAGACATTAAAAAGCAATGCTGAAAGCAGGTTTATCTAAACACACGAAACAGACAGTTATAATTGTCATTTTACTGTTTTAAGCTATCGGGGAACATGAAGGCTTTGTGTATGAAAGGCTTGTTCTCCAGTGGTGACAATACTGAGAGGTGATTGAATCCCACAGACAGTAACCTTGCCACCTGATGAGTTCCTAGAATGGACTAGTAGAAGAAGGTGGGACCTTGTTAGGTTGTAGACCAGTGCTGGCCTGCCTTAGAAAAACATGTATTGCCCTAGCCTCTTTTTCCTTCTGCCTTCCCTTCACTATAGGTGAGATGCTTCCATTTTTCTTATTCTGCTGTTCCATTTTATAGAAGCTTCTAGTTTGATAGAATCCCATTTGTTTGGTTTGTGCTTTGCTGCCTATCATCGGTCATCTGGTATGGATTGGAGTGATGATGGGACAGTTGATATAGCACATGTGTTGTGCTTTTTTTCTTTTTTAAATGTGTTTATTTATGATGCACAGTGTTCTGCCTGCTTGTCTGCCTATGTGCCAGAAGAGCGCACCAGATCTCATTATAGATGGCTGTGAACCGCCATGTGGTTGCTGGGACTTGAACTCAGGACCTCTGGAAGAGCAGCCGGTGCTCTTAACATCTGAGTCATCTCTCCAGCCCCACACTGTGCTTCCTTACTTGACTCTGCTGTGAGTGTTCCAGAGTCTCTGTTTCATTCCTACTCTACTCAATGATGGTCTTCAAATTTTCCAGTGAAGTGACAGTGTTTACTTTTTTCTATTTCTCCTCTGTAGGAGAAAGCTCACACCAGGTACTTTCAGTCAGCTCTCTTGCAGAAAGTCACTCTTTGTTTTTTGTTTTGTTTTACCATTGGTAATGTGTAGTTGTTATTAGTTTGTCTATAGAGTTTTTATTAGCTCTGTTGATCTTGGTGAATCAGCCTCTAGTTTCACTAATTCTTTTTCTGTTTCATAGATTACCACTCTAGTTTTCATTATTTTCTTTCTTCTGACATTTTAGTTTTCTTTGGCTCTTCATGATCTAGCATCTTAAGGTAGGACAGGGTCATTGTGTTGATAACTTTCTCTCCCGCTTAGATATGGGGCTATAAACTTGTACATTCCCTCCTCAGTCGCTGTTTTAGTCACACTTCATGTATACTATAATATGCCAGCTGTTTTAGCCTCCAGAATGATTGCAGGGATTACAGCATGTGCCTCCATACCCAGCTAGAAATCAGTAGTCTTAAAAAATGAGAAAAAATAAATTCTTATGGAAAATATAAAATTTACATGCAATTTAAGTATTTTGTGACATTAACTATATTCATAGTCTTATAACCATCCCCACTATCCTCCATAATATGTCTACGTTGTTGCTGTTGTTGTTGAGGCAGTCTCTAGACCAGGCTAGTCTCAAATTCCCTAAGTAGCTGAGATGGACCTTCAAACTTCAGATCCCTTGCCTCTACCTCCCAGGTGCTAAGTGCTGGGATTTTAGGGTCATGCTACTGTGTTGGTGAATGTGTGCTAGGCAAGTGACCCTGCCGGCTCCTGAACTCTTCGTCATATAACTGTCTCTATCCATTAAGCTACAGTTCTTCATTCTTTTCCATGAGATTTTATCCACTACTAGTTCTGCCTCGTTGTTTTAATGATCATAAATACTTCATTAGGAGGAATCATACACCATTTGTATGACTGACTTATTTTACTTAGCAAAATGTTCTTGTCATCTATGTCAGAAATTTGTTCCTTTTTAAAGTCTGACACATGTCCATACAACATTTTTTTCTCATCTTTGAGTTTATTGATAATACTACTTGGACTATGTTCATGGTTTTGTCTATACTGAATGTTCCTATGAGATTCTGTTTTTGGGTTCTAATATTATTTGAGACATCTTTTCTTTGTAGACAAGTTCTCACTGTCTTGTCCAGGCTGGACCAGAACTTGAGAGACTCCTTCTCAACCTCCCAAATCTCGGATTACAGGCATGTGATACTTCACCTGGCAAGACTCTGCTCATAATTTTTTGATGACATGCTCAGTATTTACCTGTAGTCACGTTCTTGCTATGATGTTCAAGCTGAACTAGAACTCAGAAGCATCCTTGTTCATTGTCCCAAATGCTGCAATTACAGGCATGTGTTCCCACATTTGGGGAGATACTGTTTTGTTGTTGAGTTTTAGAAGTTCACTGTAGTTAATAATCTGCTGTCACACATATTATTTGTAAATATGTTCTTTTGTTTGATAAGTTGCCTCTTTGCTGTCAATAGTTTCTTTAGATGCATAAAATTTCATGAAGTCCAATTTGTCTACTTCAATTTATGTCTGTGTCTTGGTGTCATACATAAGAAACCATTACCAAATTCAACATTAGGGAAGTCCCCATCCTGTGGTTTCTTCTAAAAGTTTGTTTTACATTTCAGATTTAGGTTATAGTTTAAGTTAATTTTACCATATAGACTTAGGTAAGGGTCCAATTCTATTATTTTGTATGTGAATACCTAGTTATCTTAGCACTGTTTGCTGAGAAGTTTTCCTTTTGCTTATTGGATAATCCTGATAATCCGCTTGAAAAAAATCACATGTGTTAGGAGTTATTTCTGAACTCTATTTTATTTCAATATGCCTGTCTCATGATGATTTTGAAGTTTGGGACTTTGACTATGTATCTGACTTTTAATTTATTTCTGCAAATAGTAACATTTGATAAAGATTATATGAAAGCTACAGATCATTTGGATAGTATCATCACTCTTGATGGTACTGAATCTTCCAACTCAGGAACATGGGTGTCTCTACTGTCTCCTTTACTTCGTTAGTTCACCCCTAAGTGTTTTATCCTTTCTTGCCAAACTGCAGGTAGACTTACAGTTTAGACTTTCTACTTGGATTGCTCTTGTCACCGTGATGAGGGACATTTGATTTCTGATTATTTCATGTACTTTTTTCATGTCTTAACACTTGGCTGAACTCGTCAGTTCTATTAGTTTTATTTTTGTACCGTGTTTAAGATTCTCAGGCTTGCTTATTCCATTCTAACTGATTTTTTCATTACTGTGACTAGGGCTTCCAACAGTATGCTGAATAGAAGTAGAAAAAGTGAGTTTCCAGCTGACCTGAGCAAGGGGAAGCTCATGAACCCCAGACTGATAGCTGGGAAACCAACCTTTCTCAAGCAAAGTTGCTACAAACATGAGTTAGAGAAGTATGTAGTCTTCAATGAATGATGCAAAAGAGTGGACCCAGATCTATCTTAAATAGTCAGAGACCTAAAACTGTGAAACTACAAGCAGAAAGAACATGGGGATGCTTCAGAACTGTACATGGATTTATATTTTTAGATAAGACACTCAAAACACAAGAAATAAAACAAAAACTGAATATACAAGAAATTACAGCAAGCTAAAAGCATCTTTATAACTAGAGAAACTATTTCAAATGTACATCAGACAAAACTTAATATTCAGAGTACTTAGAGATTCCATAAATCCAATAACAAAAATATTAATACAATTTTAAGCAATGGGTAATGGACCTAAACAGATTCTTCTCTGAAGACACCCAGATGGCCACTAGGCAGTTGAAAAACATATTCAGCATCACTAGTCATCAGGGAAATGCAAGGCATCTTTGAAAGTCTGAATGGCTATTATAAAAAAAGACAAAAGATGGCAAGTGCTGTCTGAGAAGGGAAAAGAATTCTTGCATCCTGTTGTTGAGGATGTAAACTGTGTGTAGTTGTTACAGAAAACCATAATAGAGAGTCTTCAAAACTTAAAGCTCAAACTGCCATATGAGCCAGCAAACCCACTCCTGGGAATTTATCCAAAGGAAATAAAACCAGTATGTTACAGAGATATCTACACTTTGATGTTTATTATAGTACCACTCACAACAGCCAAGAATTAGAAACAACCAAAATATCCTTCAGCTGATGAGTGAATAAAAAACGCTATGTATTTATATGTAATGGAATGTTACTGGGTTATAAAAAGAATGAAAGATTTTCATTTGTGACATCATGGATTGAACTGAGATGATGTTGTTCAGTGAAATAATTCAGCCATTAAAAGACAAGTACTGCATGATCTTACTTGTATGAAGAGTATATTTCAAATATAATCTCATGGAAGCCTAGAGTGGGGTGTAGTTTTAGATGCTAGGAAGAGTAAGTGAATACAAAGATAGGAAAAGAAGATCGAGGAACATGAAGCTGAAACAGCAGACAGTTTTCTGCTCATTCATAACATAGTAACACAACTATAAAGGGTGGCAGAGTAGTGTTTCAAAAAGCTAGAAGAAAGGATTTCAAATTTTTTATCACATAGAAATATTCAATGTTTAAGGACATGCATATCTCTACCCTTATGTTAAATTACTGTATACATATATGTGCATCAAGCCAGTATGTGTATATTACTTCATGAAAATGTGTAAATATTTGTATACATTAAGAAATCAGTTCAAACTTACAAAATGTATCATTTCTTTTAAGACGTTATATTGCATGTTATCAAGTAAATGTATATGTATATATAATCTATAAAATTTCAAAATTAAAAGTACAGTAAATCAAAAAATGGAAGTAAATGCATTACATAGAAAATCAGCTAGTAGCATCTGTGTTTGGCTTGGATTTTGAATGGTCCTTGAGAGTCATTGTGTTGAAGGATTATTCCCTAGCCCAGGGTGCTATTGTAAGAAGGCGGAGCATCTGGGAACAGGTCCATGGAGAAGGTGTTGGAAGCAGTATTCCCCTGCTGTTTTATTTCTTCTTTCTGCAAGGTGAACAGAGCTTCTCTATTATATGCTCCTCACATG
This sequence comes from Mesocricetus auratus, assembly GCF_017639785.1. NCBI lineage: Eukaryota > Metazoa > Chordata > Mammalia > Rodentia > Cricetidae > Mesocricetus > Mesocricetus auratus. The sequence continues at coordinate 28,548,938 of NW_024429266.1, read as the reverse complement.
ATGGATTGTGTTGTCATAGATCCAAAGTAACATGGGCAAGTGACCATGGTCTGAAAACAAGAGCCTAAATAAATCTTTATTAAGTTTTGATGTTGTTTTGTTTTGATTTGTTGTTGTTATACTCATGGAAAGCTGGCTAGCTAACACATCCAGGAACTCTTCATATAAGGAATTACCTTGTGGGGTAGCTTAGGACTGCAACCAAGTGTGTACTTGTTTGTTTGATCAGGGATGTCCTTGTTTATGCTGTGAATATGTTTCTCTTACTGGTTGATGAATAAGGCTGTTTCAACCAGTGGACAGGCAGGATATAGCCAGGGAGGAAGTACAGGTGGGGCTACCAGACTAGAAGAATTTTAGAAAGAGGGCTGCAGAGAGTGAGGAGCTAGAGAGACACCATGTAGCTACAGAGAAGATAGGACGCCGGGGCATTCTCGAGTAAGCCAAGACCATATGGAAATACATAGATTAATAGAAATGGGTTAATAATTAAGAGTGGGCTAGCCAATAAGAAGACTGAGCCATCGGCCAAACAGTTTATAATTAAATAAGCCTCTGTGTGTTTATTTGGGACTAAACAACTGTGGGACTAGGCAGGACAGAAACTCTGTCTTCATTTGTTGCCTGTGATTTTTTTCTTCTGAGTGTTCACACTGGGATTTCACAAGAATGAGTAAGGTGTGTGGACTAAGGAGTATTTTCAGCTCAAAGTACTACATTGGATCCAATTTTCCAGGGTGAAACTCTCAATTTTATCACTTTAAAGTCATGTAAATGTGTGAGTACAGACTCAACTTCTCTAGTCTCCTTATCAATAAAAAGGGAATAGCTGCATACTGCACATGGTTAAAGTAGAAACGGCATGTTTACATCAGTAACTACCTAACTCAGCAGGTATCCCAACAACAGCAGCAAGCTGTCAAAGTCCCAATGTGAATGAGACATGTCTTCTTCAGGCTCCATGTACTTTATATCCTTTTCTGCATTTCCATCTAAAAAATATGCCCTGCTTATAGTCAATAGTTACAGATAAGATGTTTAAATAGTCATTGAATATCACTGGTTATCGAATTTCATCCACTATTGAAGAGTCCCTAAGTGAATTAAATTGCTAAGACTGAACAAATGAAACCTAGCTTGACAGTTCATTTTAAGAATGTACAAAGACAGCAACTTCTCCTAAGAGCATCTTTGAGCGAATACTTGACTTTATGTAGCAAAAAAAAAAAAAGGGAAAAAAGAGAAACACACAGAGGGCCCCTTTTCTAGACTAATTGTTCGATTCATGTATCATTTTTAAAGAGTTTAAAAACAAACTTAAAGGTAGTTATTCTAAGAGTAACTACCACAATTATTGTTGTTCTTTTAATCTAATGTCATTTTTCATTTGATGCACTTGAATTGCTTTATTCACAATTCCAGCATATAAGAATGATCAAGGCTATGGACTAAGGTAGTAAGGAAAACTTGCTGAATTCTCCGGGACTCTGTTACTGTGGAAATGAAAGGTGCCAACAGTTCTGGGAAGAGTATGAATTGCACTAACATTACAGCCATGGAAATATGGGTCTAACCAGAAGAAAGTGCTGAAGATAAATCTTTATCATGTTGATGAAGCTTAGCTGGGGCTGGCTAGATACTTCCAAGATGTGTTTTGGTGCCCAGGATCATTTTCTATGGCCTACGAGGCAATGGACCATACCTTGCCATCAACACCTAACAGTTGAGCATCACTCAACACATGTTCAACCTATATTATACTCTAGCTCAGGGATCAAAATTGACCCTGTTGAGTTATTTTCATACTGTGTGAATGAAAATTGAATTTCAAGCACCTTTTCTTCCAAATGTTAAGCTAGATTTAATACACATACATACACTCAGTCTCAGTCCCCAAGAAAGCACAGGATTGAATACTTTTGGTCACCAATTACATCTGTTTCCTTTCAAACAGTAACTCCTTTGGTCATTACCATCCTGTGAATATTACCATGTTTTATGCTACCTCAGAAAATCCATCCACAAAGTACTGTGAACATAGTGGATTTTGTCTCCTCCAGCAAATGGCAATCCAGGAAAATAAACAGCAAAACTGAGGCTAACTATATTGGTTTCATCTTCTGAGTCATGTAAATAAATTGATGTTTTCCAGGTTTGTGTGTGTATGTGTGTTTCTTGTAGCTTATTGCTCTGGAAGCCAAGTAAATGTTTTCCTGTGGTTAATCTTGGAAGCATGTTGTAGTAATATATTATTTATGATTTATGAAAGCTTGTCTGAGGATTCAGAAAAGCAAAGTTGGCCTCAAGCTATAAAGCTCACGCAGTGGTGACACACAGGTGATGGTACACACTTTTAATACTTAGGACTCAGGATTTAGAGGTAGATGGATCCCAGCACTATAGGGGTATAAAAGACAGAAGCAGGAACTTCAGTAGTCAGTAGAGGTATTTATTCTCCAGCCATGCTGAGGAGAGATTACAGTCTGAGACTTGGTGAAGAGCTCATGCATGGATCTGCCCTTTCAGCCTGAGTTAGAGATGAGAGCTAGTGGCCAGTTGCTTTGCTTTTCTGATCATCAGCTTTAAGTTTGAGCCCCAATATCAGTCACTGGGTCCCTTTATTTGTCATGTTATAGCATGTTGTCTTCAGAGATCTCTTGCACTAACTTGAACTGATTATCCCTTATGTTTACCTTGTGTTTTAATCTATTCAGCTGTTTTATCACTACAGCAAAACTCCGAGACGATCAAAATAAAAGGCTCACTGGTCTTAAAGTTTTGTAAATTACAGCCGTCATCAGTTGGTCCAATTGCTTTGGGCAAGTGGTTACACAAGACATCATGGCAGGAACACAAGACAGAGCAAAACAATTTACCTCATGATCAGGAAGTAAAAGACCCCATGGTAAAGATGCTTGCTATACTGTCTGGAGATACCAGTTCAATCCCTGGAACTCCTGGAAGGGTGGAAAGAGAGAACCAACTCCACAAAGTTGTCCTCTAACAGTATGGTATGCACACCCATACACATGTATCATGCATATACAGTAATAACTGATTTTTGATTTTTTAAAACAAATGATATTGAGTATGGGACTGGGAACTTAATCACCTTCAAAGGCAAATATTCATAACCTAAAGACCTCCCCCAAGAACCCACCTCCCAATAGCTCCACCCTGAGGATGCAGCCTTCATTTAGCATCAAGCCTTTGGGAGGTAGTCTAGATTCTAGATTCAAGTTACAATACCTTGTAACTTATCTCAATATCATCACTTCTTTTTTGGGAAACATGAAGCACAGCAAAGAGGACCAATTCTCTTACTTTTCCTGTTTCTCTTCTCACTTACAGTGTTTAAAAATGGACTGTCTCTTCAACACTTGCAAGTGTCTCCTTTGTTGTGCCTTGCCGTCCCTCCCATGTGTTCTGGGAAGCTCTCAGGTGTTGGCAAAGACGTTTGCCCACTTCTTGGCCCTTCTTTGGCTTGCCTGTTTGTATTCTTCCTGTCTGAGGTTAGACTGACGATGGGCTTTCCACAGGAGAGGCAGGAGTTTGGATAAGCCAGCAGTTTAAGCAGGGTTTTATGAGCAGCCATGTAATAAAATGCATTCAGGGGTCACACTAGGAACTTTAATCAGCACCAGGGGTCATTGGATAGCACTTCTAGCCAGGAGAGGAAGGAACAGGCAACAGAGGTTCAAAGGGAAGGAAAATTGGGGGAGGGGGCAGGCTTTTTTTTTTTAAGGTTCTCAAGTTATCAGAAATAACTTTTTAAAAAAGTGTTTTGCAATCAGAAATGGTAAAAAGAGCCTTAATTGCCCAGCGGAAACTGGTAGAGATCTGCTGTAAATTAGACGAGAATTTTACCCAGAGACTTAACTTTTTTCCCCTTTGCACAGTTTTGCTTGAAAGTATGGCCTTATGACTGGTCTCAGGATGGATATCAGATAACTCACCCTGAAGGGAGAAACATTCCCACCAAATCCTTCTCTGGAAAAAAAATCTCCATCCAAAAATCAGAGTCTGGGCAGACAAATTGGCACCAGTGTTTTTCTCTCTCCCTAGCCTTCCTTTTATATTCTGTGAGAGAGAAGACTTCAGACCTGAGTCACAATTCACAAATATTTAGTAATATTATGTTTTAAAAAAACTGGGAGGGAAAAACCAGAGGAAGGTAATTCTTAAAAGCTTCGCCTTCACTCATGCAAACAAATTTTATGCTTCTCAATAAATCTCCTGTTTTGTAAGTGGCCATTAAAATAACAGATGATTTGATTAAAATTCTGTTTTCTTTTCACAACAGTCATTTGGGGTTTTGGGGACCTCCAAATGTGGTCTTGGCCATGATGTCATTAGAATTTTATTAATGCATCCAAAAGGTTAAAAGCTCTTAGGTTTTATAGGGCTTTTAAAAGCAAATGTGATTGTCTCTTGCATAAACTGAGCCTGAACCCATTAAAATGTGACAACAACTTCAATACTGACCCTGTTTAAAGGTTAAAAAAAATTGATCAAGGATTGCCACATTTTTAATTGCTTCGAATTAAATAAAAACTGAACAGAGTCCAATATTTGGGAATGGAAAGAATTAAATGCAGTCTAACACCTTTCAATATAGTATTTTTTTAATTGGGTTTCACTCCCTCTTTTGCAGTTGATACTTAATGGCACAAAATAGTTTACAGTTTGAAAGGTTGATTTTTCCCTCTCTTGTCCAGTCACAATACAGTCAGAAGGAATATATATATATTCAGATGTCCGGGCTTTGAAAACAATTCCCAGAGCAACAACTGTCACTTCTTCTGTGTTGTTTATTTGGATGGAAAAGGAATCCAATTATAGCCCCAGGATGGTCCTGTCAAACTTTTAGGAACCAAATTATTTTCTGGGGATAGCCTGGAACTCACTATGTGACCCAGGCTGGTAGCAAACTTGGGCAATCCTCCTGTTTAAGCCTCCCAAGTGCTGGGATTACCAGTACATGCCACCATACTTGGTGGGCATTTTGGTGAGTTACAGAATAAATCCATAATGAAATAAGAAAACTGAGTGTCTGGAGCATACATAGCCATGCATTTGTTATTAATTTTTTTCTATTTTCTTTCCTCCTCACATACATTGTCAGAATGGACTATGTCACCCTGTTGAATGATCTTGTGTGATCTTGTAAACATAAACCAAGAAAAAAAACAAAAACAAAATAAAAAACAAAAACGAAAAAACCCTCTCCCCTCCCATTCTATGACGTTTTACACTAAAATGAAACTATTTGAGTTGGTTCAGACTTTCCCCTATTCTTAAATGACTGACCATGGAATGTTCTATTTACCCTTATTGTGTTATTAGTTAACTTTCATTTAACCTCATTTGTCATTCTAGTACATTCTGTGCCTTCAGGGCACATTAGCACTTTTATTCTATATTTTAGCCCTCCGAATGAACTACTGAAAAGCTCTCTTCTAGAGTCTGCTTGTTTAATTGCAGTCTGTGGTCTGAGGGAGCCTTAACTAGCAGAAGCCGATGGGCAGATAAGCCTTCCACAACATGTGCTTAATTATACCAACAAGTCTCTCTGGAGAAAGTCTTCAGACAATTACCTCCCGAAATAAATATACCCTAGCGACTGTCAATAGCAATAAAACCCACACAATCATTTCTTAAAGCTTTTATTGTTTGCCTGTAATTAGCATGTTGATGTGATTAAAGCTGCATTTGACTTCTGATAAACCCCAGACTCCTATAGATAACATTTCCAGTGGTTCAAAGCTGCTTTCATTAGAAGCGATATTTATCTGATTTGTAACCAATCAATTGGAAATAAAACTTTCCCGTGGCACGCAGTGAAAACAGCCAACAGCAGCCCCAGTTTCCCCCAAACCCCTGCAGAAGGCTAGGTCCTTGAGTGAGATGGATTCCATATGGGTAGGAGGAGGAACCAGCAGGGACTGAAAAGGTAGAGAGCACAGAGTTGCTCAGACCTGCGCCTTTTCTGCAATCCTGCAACGGAAGGCGCTACCGCTGCAACCAATTTTCTTGAAAAATATACTTCGTGTGGCAGCAAAGAAGCCTGCAGAACTGGGGTTCGCTGAGGCCATCATTTGTAATGTTTACTTTGCTTCCATATTTTAAGTTTATATTTGGTTGTTTTATCAGATTCTTTGAATTTGCGTTTTAACTTGTAAATATATGCTCTGCCTTTCTCCCAAGCTAGCCCTTTCTGGTTTCCCCTTTTCTTCTCTTTTCTCTCCTCTCCCCTCCCCCTCTCCTCTCCTTCGCTCTCCTCCCCTCCCCTCCCCTCCCCTCCCTTCTTCTCTCCTCTTCCCTCACCTACCCCCCCCACACCTCTTTCCTTTCCTTTCTGACTTTTGGCTGTATACGGTTGTTGTTTTTTCTATAAAAAAAATATTTCATTTGCAATCAGTTTGCCTCGTTCAAATTACAAAGCTCTAAATGTTGAGGTTTTGACAACTAGATTTTCAAACGTTTATTTGGTCCAGCAAATATGCTGAGAATGCCATAATGGAGGAAGGCTGAGCAGATAGCATCCTTGCAATGTAGAACCACTGCGACCTACATCTTGTTTTCTATGCAGTTTAAACCCTACACCAAAGTACTTATTTTTTGTTCCTAATGGGGATATGGAAAAAAGAGGAAAGAAAGCCTGATATCTTTATTATACAGTATTCAAATCACTTCTTTCTCACTTTCTACCCTCTTCAAATATTTCATTTTTTAAGAAATGAAGTGGAGGAATGAAAATATTTTTAATAATTGAATAGTGTTGACATGCAAACCTTTATGTATTTTTAGCCATGCCTCATTAGGATCTGTCTTTAAAAATGTGGTAAACATGTACATAAATACCATGTGTGTCATGCTTTTTAAATGGAGTTTTAAACTGTATATGAACAAAATAGTTTATTGCTATTGAAATTAAAATGTAAAACCTATGGCTGAGAAGCTTTATACTAATCTGGGTATGTTCAAAGGTTTTCCATTTTTTATTTGATTGCATGGTTCCTCAGTGCCCATTTCAAATGTTCTTTTTTAATGTGATTTATAACTTGATAGATAGTCCCATATCATCTCAATCTTAGTTACACATGTTTAGGTCTTTACACAGACAATTTCAGAGCAGTGTCTTGAAATGCTGATGGTTTGCAATCTAAATATGGCCACAATTTCAGAACTTAATATCTTGGAAATGAATGTCGTCTCCTGTATGAATAACCTGCGGGTATTTGTACACACACACACACACACACACACACACACACTCACACTCACACACACACACACACCAAGGGAACAAGAGCAATTGTGCTAGCAAAAGGAACTTCTGAAATGAGAACATTGGGTGTGACAAGTCTGTACCCATGGGTCTGGGGTTCATGAATATATCTCTTAGCAGCAGCATTTCTGAGGGTGTTAGGCTCAAGAGAAAGGTCTATATGAAGTATACCATGTACCTGTAAAAAAATCAACTTTCATCAAATACTTTAAACATTTTCTGTTCCACAATTTAGAAAACATTTCAGAAGTCATTAAAAACCTATTTTAAAACATCAGACATCAGCCATGCGTTGTTCTTCACTGTAAATACATTCCCTTATCCTTCTATTTCCTAATTACTATAAATTAGGATAACTCCTTTGCCAAATGAATTATACTATCAAAACACAAAATATTTATCTTCATCACCTTGATTTTAGATTCATTCATTTAAGATTATTAATAGCATGTTTTCTGAGTAAATTTTTCATTTCTGATGAAATGTTGAGTATAGCTCAGACAGTAAAGCTGAACTTCTTTTTGGTGACTCCATCCCCTACTCTGTAGGGGCCACATGATCACTAAGACAACAGAGCAAAGATTCTAGACCAGAACAATGCCATTTCTCTGCACATACCTAAAACCACAGTCACAATATCTCTGGTAACAGAAGGAAAATTATTTAGAGCCACAAAGAGAAATTGTGCAATTTTATAGTTTTACTTTCGAAGGAGCTGTTTGCTTTCCTGATAAAATGTTAAATAACTCAAGGCAGAAGGAGAAATCTGGCCTACTTGAGCTTTTGTTGATGATTTTTAAGTGTGTGGGCATACAGTGTACACTGAGGACACATTACTACAACACATTTTAACTGCTCATTTTGTGTAAATTTTTGTTTTAAACTTTATTATTTAAAAACTTGCAGGCAAATACAAATTAAAAAGAACAGGCACTGAGCTCAAAAGAAGGAAGGAAGGAAGACAGAAAGAAAGAAAGGAAGAAAGAAAGGAAGGAAGGAAGGAAGGAAGAAAGAAAGAAAGAAAGAAAGAAAGAAAGAAAGAAAGAAAAAAAAACCAATGCCCAACAATAGCTATTGTGCACCCAACTTTTTCTTTTTCTTGCTTAGGAGAACAGGAATTAGGAAGCCACCACAAAGTGAAAAATATTTGAATGAAAATGGATACATACACCAGCTCTCTGAACTGTTTCCTTTCACAGTCTTTAAATGTCTGAAAATTGAAACATTGCCTAATATTTTCATATTTTATTCAGGTGTTAGGTATCCCGTAGACACAGCCATCAGTTCTGTTCCTCTCTGCCTTTTAACTGTGTGATACAGGACATCCAAAAGTCCTCCGTGGGACAACTGTGAAGCGATTTACATGACACTCCCCAGACTTCAAATTTTAGAGACCGTTTGGACAATTTTTCCTGCAAGTGGTCAAGCTGGGTAATTCCAGTTCACAGTTCTCTTCTTAGACCCCAGAGAGGATTTTCTCTCCATCAATCTTTGCACTTGTGTGTGTTAATTCCTTTGCATTGCTGGAGAACTTCTGGGTGTTTTGGGGGGAACAGTGGGGAGGTAGCTGGTAATGGATCATAGGACATCAGTCAAGTTACCCAGTCACAGTACTACTAAGTCACATCTCAGAAACCCCATAGCAGTTTCAGAAAACTGTATACACTTTGAGGATGTTAGTTTTGTTTGTAAGTTCTATGAATACCACCAGCAAAAGGCTGTTTCACTGGCTCTGACAAACTCGAGCATAACCCACAGAATAGAAGGAAGTCTCTCTCACTTCAAGTGTTACCTGAAGACAGGGTGGGCTTCCTGTTTCATTAGCAATTCTTTCCGAAGAACACAATGTGTGTGTAAACTGGGCAAGAAGAAACAGGTCAGTTTCGACTGTACCATTAAACCGTGAGGCTGATTCAAGTTTAACTAACTGTCAATTTATTATGGGAGTGGAATGACTTTGCCACCCCTACAACCCACATAGTAATCTGAAGCATGCACATTCTGATGGTAAGTGGCCCTTCAGAAAGGTGATCACACATTGACAGAAATAATTGCAGCTAAAATCCATAGCAAAAGGCCAGACCAAAAAAGATGAAGACAAGGATATATGTGGTGCTCTAGAATGTATCCCATATATGTATAAAACTTGTTTGCTTAAATTCAGGAGGGAAAACATCTTTTCTTTTTAAGTCTATCTGTGGCCACATGACTAGGATGATGTTTCCACGACTTGAAAGTTCCAATAAAAGACAGCAGTTCTAAAAATAAGTGAATACAGTAACTTCAACTCCTAGGATTTCAAATGGCTGATTCTGAGAAGCAAGTGGAAGGCTTGTCCTCAAGGAAGACCTCTGCACAAAATGGCAGTGTAGGGCTGGGGTGAGGATGGGAGTCTGTTCATGGAAGAAGACTGGGGGAGGGCCTACGGATTCTTGCCGAGGAGTGGACCAGGAAGCTGTACATTTGCACTCCAGAACCATCCGGGGGCTGTTCCTGGGAGCCTGCCCTTTACATTTTGAGTGAATATCTGATGGAGATGGACAGTGTGGGTATGAGAGGCTGTTTAATCTTATTTTGCTCCCTTTTTAACTTCTTCAGAGTCATTATGGGACCCAGGAGAAAGAGCACCAAAAGAGACATTTTAAAAGGAAAGGAAAAGAGGAGGGAGGAGAAAGGCATGGGGGTGGGGGAGAGCAGACGCCCTCAGCTCTAACGGAAGCAATGCCAAGAAGCAACTAACCAAAACCAGACAGAAGTGAGGGAAGAATAAGATGACTTGGACTCAGGCTGACAAACGCACAAGAGAAAAATTCACGTGGCTTCAGAGAAGGGCTTGGCATCTGGCTCAGAAATTCATGTGGATATATGCGCGCAGTTTTTATTTCTGGAACCGTATTCTGCAACGTCTCCCTGAAAAGATGTGTTATTTTCTTTCGTTAAAATAGTAGAAAGACCACCCCTAAATTCTATCTCCCCTAACTTACTGCAGTTAAAAAAAAAAGTACTTTCTTCTAGATTACTTCCTAGGGGTTCTAGCCAAATAAAATATAAAAACTCCAAATGTCTGTGACTAACGACTTTTCACTAGCTTCCTAACACTCCGTTTTGAGGAGATAGGGGACCACTTTGGCTTTTAATTCAGTCTATTATAGCAAGACAACAACAAAAGTAGCTGGAAAGAAGTCAGGGTGTGACCAGGCCCAGGAACAGTTTTGGTTCTGAATTACTTTGCATAGTCTAAGCAGCCTGCGGCCTCGGTCAGCAAGCATTTGATTGTTAGATTTAATCCACCGATGGTTTGTATGGTAATGAATGTCTGAAATGCTTGTCTATAATTAGGGATTTTTAATGCTGTCCTCATGGGCTCTGCTGAACTTTTTTAGTTTGTAAATGAAGGCTTAACACACTCAAGCCGTCTGGTCTGTGGAACTGTGTAAGCTTTTAGTACCCGAAGAGAAAACTCAATCTCACCACTGAGATGTGATGTTCAGTCTCACCTCTGACCAGCAGGAGTAATTATACATGATTTATGGAAGGAGTCCTGGAATGAGAGGACCCAGGAGACACAGGAGACACAGGAGTATATATATACAGGGCAGTTTATCTGAATCCAGAACCCCACACAAGCTAGGCAAACGCTCAGACACACCTTCAGGCCCAGAGACTGTTTAAAGTAAACTGAATACCTTTCAGATAAGGGATATAAATGCAGTTTGGACTGGATCATTTCCCTGGGCCTTCTTATCAAAGCACTAGGAGATTTCAACTGCTCGGAAAGCCAGGGCATCAGAGCAGTGATTTGTATTTGGACCTCTCCCCACAAGGTGACAAAGGCCAGACCTGATGACACACAGATTCCCCAGCAGCCAAATTTTTGTTTTCTTCTACAACAGACATAGTCTCAAAGCACTTATAAAGGCTAGTCATCAGACTGACAGCCATGATTGCCCAAAGGTTGCATTCTACTCAATGCAGATCTCTCTTACCATTCTTTTCCCCTTCCTGTCCCCAGAAAACAACCTTAACTGAATTTTCCCTGATTGACACAAGAGGAAAGTCACAACTGAATCCAAGTATAGCTAGATGGTTCCCACCTCTAGGGAGCTGCAGTTCTTGATCCGAGAACATTGTGTAGCTCCTGTCAAATATATATTCCATTGAGCACATGTCCATTTCTAGAATGGGAGGGTGCTGGGGTTTTTGTGTGTTTGTTTTTATAATATAGAAATAAATCTCTGGGTAGGCTGCAATTTTCTGTGGCATTGTAAGAAGACAAAGTCCAAGAACACTGTAAGGTGGGCAAGGAGGCACAGTACTCATCCCTTTTGACTAGTGTCTAGAGGAAGCTAGAGGATACAGCTCTAGCCACAGTTGAGGAGCCATAATGTTTATGGTGTTTTCTGTTTGTTTATTTTTGTTTTTAATTAATTGAGCTACTCTATCAGTCCCTGCTATTGGTTGAAATTTCCAAAATAGTGATAAAGTCAAAATTGGCCATTCCCGTGGCATTTCTGAGTCACAACTTTCTTATGCCTAAATGAATGCCGTATCCAGAGATTTTCACTGATAAGATGTAAAAAGTTCCAGGTACACTGAAACAAAATAATGTTCAATATTCAGTAAAAGTACTTTTCTTGCCCTAATGATAAACAGTACTTTTTTTCCATTGGATCCTTTTGTTGCAGATTTTTTTAGAACCTAGCCAGCAATTTTTTAATAACTGATGACTTTGCTTTGCTATAACTGCATAACTCAGGTAATAATGCAGTTGTACAAGTTATAGGAGGCATGATGAACAGTCTCTAAATGTCAAAAAGATTTGCCCTTAACACCAACTGCCCAGAATCTTTGGGGGTTCTTTAACAACGATAATATATGTTTGCAGTATTTTGTTGCAGGCTATACTTAAATTTATTTATTTTTCCTAATGATTTTATGAAATATCTGTTTCAAAACAAGGCAATGGGGACTCAATAATAAAATTTTTAAAATGCTACTATATAAATACATATGAAAGTCAAGCCCAGGTCTATTTGACTCAACACTTAAGCACCAAGCATATTTTCTTGAACTGCTAATTACAAAGTACAGTATCTTCTGGGACCACAGAGTCACTAGCATGCTGGTTAGATACCCCAATGACAGAAAAGTCACGTTTCTATCTGGTTAATTCAGTTTACATGATGGCATATTGTTGTTCTTTTCCCCTACAATTCTTTGACTCAAATAATAATTATTATAAAGCTAAAAGAACATTTGAACCAAAATGTTGTAGTCATAAGGGGGGAGGCAAACAAACTTCTGGATTCTCTCCAAGGTCCCTAGCCACTGTCTAATGCCAGTGAGATTCTCCATGGTTTTTAAATGTTATTTTTGTCAGCATATTTTCAAGATGATATATTAGAACTCCACTTGCACTGAGGCGGGAAGATTGAGGGCAGCCAGAATTACACAGTGAGACCCTGTCTCCAAACGCCAAAAAAAAAAAAAAAAAAAAAAAACACCAACTACACTTGCTATACTTGGCTATCAGATGTTTCTTATGCTGAGGTGTGCAAAACATACTTTGAATTGCAACACAGAAGAATGCAAAATACCTCATTCATGCTTTACATAGTGAAATATCAATATTTTGTTAACATTTCTGAGATGAATAAATACACTATTAAAATTCTTCTGACCTATTTAGTTTTACTCACTTAAATGTGGCAATCATTTTTTTTTCATTACCTTTGTGGCTTCCACGTGCAGCTTTATGTTAAATTTCCATTAGGCAAAACTGATCTCAAACCTTGAAATCCGAAGGTAGCAAAGCCACTCCTAGCCTCATGTAAGAACAAAGGCACAGGCTGGTGGAGCTGGCATCCCAGCCTGTTCTGTGACTTTCTCTACAGGTTTCTTTGCATAAATGGATGGAGCTCCTCCTTCTTGCTGATAGTGAGTTCCAAACTGGGTGTCTCATAATCATTCTTGTTTAAGGTTGAAAAGAATCATTTATGTCTTTAAATCTGAAGAGTGCAGTTTGTACTGTAAGCAAAGGCATAACTTTATCTCATGAAAAGTACGGAGTCAGCATTAAAAAATTGAGGCATTTGCCCGCAGTGTTGCTGGTTTACATGTGGAATGTAGGTGTGCAACAGAGGACAGAGTGGTTCCAAATGGAGTCTGATTTAAGCTCACACCAGCAACATCCTGAGCACTCACCGTGAGCACAAACATCCTTCCAAATGCAACGTTCTCCTTCCGAACAGAACAGAGCACTGTCCAGAGTGAGCATATGCCCTGAAGATTTTGATTTCTGTTCCTTCAGGAATCAAATGGCATTGTCCACTACTCTGCCTAGACATGATTGGTTCTGGAGACTACAGCTGATTTCCATCTTGGAGGAAAGGGATTGTTTCCGTCAGTCTGCCTGCCTGAGATTGCAGTTGAGCCATATTTAGCTGCTCGTGCTAGATGTTTTAGTGCCTGGCTCTTTTTAACTGGCATATGTTAAGAGCTTTGAATTAACAGGTGCATAAAAACTGTCAAAAAACACTAAATCTCAAGACAGACTGTCAGTTGTATTAAAAAATATGGTGTTATATAACCACGCACTCTCAACACATCCAGCATGTTATAGCTTGGAATGTCCTTCCCCCCTCCACACAATGCAGCAATGCTAATCCATACCATGAAACAAAAGGCCATGGCTCTTTAGCTGGCAGTGGAGAATGGGTGGCTATGAATAGATAGAGGTGGATTGGGACAGTAGACCCCAAGTATCGAGAGTGAGGTTTTCTTTCCTTTCAGGTTTAGAGATCCAGTTGTAAGGCAAGCTAACAAAAGGAAGGAAGAACTTAAAAGGAACAACTTTTAGGAGGCTTTTAAGGAATATCACATCGCTGCATGGCAGTGACACTCATATTTACGTTGTAACAGTATGGTAGAGAAAATTCATTACCTTTCAAAACATTTTAGTTATATTTTATGTATGTGCATGTTTTGTCTGCATGTTTATCACATGCATACCTTGTGCTCTAGGGCCAGAAGAGGGCACTGGACCCACTGGATTTAGCTGAAGAAGTTGGAAGCTTCCTCATGGGTACTGGGAACTGGACCCAGGTCCTCTGAAAGAACAGCAAATGCTCATAACCACTGAACCATATCTTTATCCCCACAGAAAAAATGCATTGCTTAAAACTGTGTGATTTGTTGTCATTTAAAATGAACGGATAAAAGATACAACTTGCCTAAAATAAATAGAATCAAGTTAAAGCATAGAACAAATCATGTTTATAACTATATTAAGCATCCTTTTACCATATTTCAAAGGCAATAGTTGTGTTTCAGTGACTGTGAAATTGGGCTAGAAGCAAATATTTCTGATAACTACTCCTTTACATGCAACACACATCATAAAAACCCTTTGTGTGTGTGTGCAATCAAATTAAAGTTAAGCTTGACCTTGGCTATGCTTTAGATTATCTCATATTTGGCACTGATCACTCACCTACCAAATAACTGGTTGGCCAGCGACAAGTCACTGATTTTTGTAAGCCTTGTTTCTTTCCTTTAATATAATATAGAGGAGGATGGGTATGAGAAAAATGCTCAGCATTCATTTTAGTTCTGAAAATGGTAAATCCTATGATGCACAAGATTCTGTCACACTTCTAGGTGTTCTTCTGTGGAAGGCTAAACATTGTATTGCAATTATGTTTTATCTTGCTTCATTGCTTGTCCATATTCTGACATTACATTTCTAGATTATGATTCCTTTCTGCTGATATTTTAAATGAGCGCTCTAGACCTAAATAGCCCTCACACATCAGGTTTTCAAAGAGCTAGACTCTGAAATGGAGACATGCATACAAAAGTTTATTGGTGAGGCTGTCGAAGGAAAACAACAGAAGGCTGGCTCGGAAATGAGAGCTGGGTGGAGTGCAGGCAGGAGCTCCAACCACCAGCAAGGTCTCCTCCAGATGCTGTGGGGAGGTCTGGACTCCAGATTTTCCCAACTTGGGATAAAGAGATAATCATTTGTGCACCCATAACTGTGAGTCTGGCTTCTTGCTGCTCCACATCCCAAGATGGCACTTTGGCAAAGCTCCTCTCTTTAGTCTGGAATAATCTCTGGAAATAGAATTTCCAGTGAGCCATCAGCAGCCAGCACTTTCCAAAGGGTAACATGGTCCTGAGAGCTAAAGGGTCTAGCATATCACATACCACATATCCATCTCACAGAGGATTTAGGATCTGTTCTGACGGTTCTCATAGACAGTGACAAGACACCAAAGACTACTTTTGTAAGCCCATACTTTTCTGTTCGTAAATTGGAGACCCAGGTAAAATTATGTAGACAGGAATGGAATTGCAAACCATCTGTGTGGTTGCCCAGTGGGTTCTTTAGCTGTTAATACTCTTTCATCACGTTGAAAGATAACTGAAGAAAATAAAGAAGTAAGAAGTATTAAGCTATCCTTGAGTTTCATCTACAGATAGACATGGTGTCTCACTGGAAGCTGTCTTATCCCTCAGGGAGGGCTGACACTTCAGACTGTACTGAATCATCAGGAAAATGCTTATCAGTAGGCAACAATCTCTATCCTCTTCCTATTTTCAATGTGGTCTCAAGGTCTCCAATATCACTCGTTACTTAATGCCAGTGCACTAGGAACTGAGGCTGGAGGGATTCTCCAGCAAGGTTAGTTCTGCTCTCCTTATCTGTTAATGTGAAGGATAACATTATCCTGCCAGTTTTCTCTGAAGCTGGCTGAAGAAGAAGAGTCCTTGGACAGGACCAATGGGAAAAATGCAGAAGTAGTTAGTTATTTTGCCAAATCCCTTTTTAAATATAAACCCAAGCCAAAAATAGTTAGCACAAATACCAACAAGCTGCTTTCCCATTGGGAAGTTTTAAGTGTCACTATCATGTAAAGTCTATTGTACATTGAATTATGTTATTAAGTTATTGTAATTACTGGAGGAGTTATTTTTTTCTTATTTTGTCCTCATTGAATACAAACAAGAAGCCAGTTTCTATAAAGAGAACCAAGGAGAAAATATTTTTTCCCTAAAAAGTTACACTTTTTTTTTCCAAAACAGGTTTCTGTCCTGGAACTCTGTAGATCAGGCTGGCCTTGAACACAGAGATCTGCCTGCCTCTGCTTCCCAAGTTCTGGAATTAAAGGTGGAAGTCACCACCACCCAGCTAACAGTTACATTTTAAAACTCAAAGTGTCCAGGTTTCAAATGATACACATCCTCTCAGAATACTCAGTCTGGAGGTCAGGTCTGAAATCCCAGAGTGTACAGCAAATTGTCAGCACTGTCTCTATTCTTGCCTACTCCCTCTTTCCCTGCTTCCTTCTTCACAGCAGCATTTGGCTTTTCCCATTTCCAACACCTCCTCATCTAACCTAACCACCAGAGCCTACAGCAGGCCACAGAAGGAGATGCAATGTCATAGTCATAGATGCCACCACGGCAGGTCGCAGATGGAGATCCAACACTATAGATCCCACCAGGGGGCAGGCCACAGGAGATCCAATACTATAGACCCCACCACAGCAGGCCACAGAAGGAGATCCAGTGTCATCATAGACACCACCACAGCAGGCCACAGGAGATGCAAGGTTGTAAATCAGATACTACTGTTAACATTATGAATTTAAAAAAAAACCTAAATAAAACCAACTCAAACAAAACAAAATAACTCATTTCTAAAGTCAAAAGACAAAGTTGAGAGAGGAAAGAGAGCACTGGCAAAAGACACCTGGCCTCCTGATAATGGCAATTTGCTTCTCTTTATTCCTCAACCTCCTCTTTCCTTCCTTCCTCCTCTGGCTCTCTTCTCCCTGCCCTTCTCTCCTCCCCTCCCCCCTCCTTTTTATTTATTTATTTACTTTGGTTTTGATCTGCAGCTCATGCTGGCCTCATACATCTGCCTGTCATGTAGTTCCTCAGTAGTAGAGTAATGGACAAGTCTGTCACACCCAGCCTTGAAAATGTTTTTAGTTGGAAGATAATTTTGATTCTTAAATATAGAGCAGGAACATTTTTTTTCTCCAAGTATTAGACTGAAATCAAGCCTTTCTCAGCCCATCAACAAGTTGTAACAAAAACATCTTGAGCTGTAACCATGGAGAAGTAAAAAAATCGTAGCAGTAAAACAAACTAAAAAGGTCCAAACAAATAAAACCTACTAGTCCTTGGTAGGAGCTAAATAGCCACACTTCACAGGGTGAATCGGCTTCACTTCAGCTTATCTATATTTAGACATCGATCATCCTCTCTGATAGTCTAAGGAGTTTTTAAAATGGAAGGGAGTTTTCTGCTAGCAGTGTTCATTGTATTATTTTGTTGTTATAAAAGATGTCAGATGCTTACTTTTGAAGCACAAGCAGGTCTCTGAGAAAGACTATTGAGCTGTTTGGTTTATTGCTTTAGATCTCGAGAAAGGACACAAGTGTGTGGTTTCATAACTGATTAGTATGTGACAGAGTCTGTTCATATAGCATGTTTCAAAGTAAATTAAGTATCGCACTGAGTTACACAGCTGTGGATGATCACCAGACTGAAGGAGGAAAAAAGAGCTAGCAGTGTTCCTATCCATTTCTTGAGAGGTTCTGGAAGCCCTGGGATGTTTTGTCACCATCTGCCAAGTCAGCCTGGCCTGGTGGCTCAGGGATGGGCAGTCCCTTGCCCTGCCAATGGCAAGTTTTTCCTCTCAGCTGACTCTCACATGTCAGGGAGCATCTGTCTCCTCTCTTCATGCTGGGAGAAACAGCACATCACAGGCATGCTGTACATACCACAGTATCCAAGGCTTCAGAACACAGATGCAGTGCAATCCAGAAGGCTGTAGAATGAATGCTGTCTGAGATAAACTACCACCAATGACAATGAGTAAAGATGGGGTTTGTCAGACAAATTTTCTCTTCTTCCTTCCCCCTGTGGACCAATTGAGTTGAAGCAGTATCTCTCTACTTACAAATGTTCCTACCACAGACCCTCTCTGGCTATCCAGCTAAGTCTCTCCTGGAATTGCCAACCAGAGACCCATGCAAGTCAGCTAGCTATTTCTTCATTCTTCACTCTAGTTGGCCTCCTGAGGAAAACCACAGCAGGTACTTCCTTGCCTCAGTGTCAGTGTCCTGTAGACCTCAGTCAAATGGCAAGGCAGCAGGAAGTCTACTGAGAACCTGATCGTTTAACCAAGTGCATCAAACAGTGTTTGAATCTCAGCAGCTGCAATGAAGAATCTTCAAACATCTTCATGATAAAATGGCTGAAAAACTAGGAAGCAATAGAACAGGAAGAAATGCAGTGAGTGGCGCACATTGGTATAAGAACATGTTCAGAAAAACCCATGTGACACCTCTTAGAAGGTTTTAAACTTGTATATTTGAAGAGGACAGGTTTGAGAGAAGGGACTAGAGATTCTGTAAAACCAATTAGACCAAGACCAACTTTTAAAATATAGTTGTTGGGTAGGGAATGTGGCTCAATGAGTAAGGTGCTTGCCCAGAAATCATGAGTTTAATTTCTACAACCCATGTAAGGAAAACAACAACAGCAACAACAAAGCTATGTGTGCCACTATACACCTTTAATCCCAGCACCAGGGATATGGAGACAATCACATCACTAGAGTTCACCAACCGAACAACCGGTGTTTAAGCTGATAATAGAGAAATGTGGAACGCATATGCAATAGAACATTATTGAGCTTATAAAAGAAGGAAACTTGTCATAATATTGATTAACCCAGAGGACATTATATTAAGTGAAATAAACTAAGACATATCTACCATGGTCTCAGTTATGTTTGGAACTTTCAAGCACTGAACAAGTAGGAGCCAAAATGGTAGGTAGAATGATGTCAAAGGACACCAAATTTCAGTGACTGAGGAGAGATAGCTCAGAAAAATCTATTGTACAACAGAGCCACCACAGTTGTGGTGGAAGAAGAAAGCCAACCCCCACAAGCTGTCACTGACCTCCACATTTGCACCAGGGCATGGATGTGGCTATACACACAAGCACATGGTAAATACAACCTTACAAATAGTGACTTCTTAATTATGATTAGCGAAGAATGCTTTACATATTCTCAGTACAAGAATTAGAAGTCTCTGAAATGATCCAGAATACACTTGTCAGCCTCAGGAGATGGTAGTGTGTGTTAGTAACAAAGAGAAACAGAACAGACAGAAAACCCACTGAGCTAGCAATCTGGAGACTCCTTTCCTCAAAAACACAGTAGAGATACAAATCCTATCGATTATCCAATCTTACCCTGCACCTGAGCATGCTGGGATTCCATTGACTCTCAGGTGTTGCGCTCACTCACGCTAACTATCTTAGGCAGAAAGAAGGCATGATAGACAGAGAGGTGGGAGCTCTACACCAATTACTCTACACTAGAGCAGTGCCATCTCGGAGTGGTGACTTCCACTTTCTGAAACATGTTCTTCATTTTGAAATGTGCCTAATCCTATTTGGGACCTGATGTAACAGTAAAGAGCATCATGTTGCCAGACACAGCTTGGGAACACTTTGTTCATGTAAATCTGGTTTTTAAATGTGATCATTTAGGATGAGCAGACGCCCGTGGAAGGTTCAGCTCAAGTCTGACAAATGGGAAACTGCCAATTATTTAGCAAACCAAATGGGGCCTTTGATGCATTATGTTAAATATGTACTGCAAACTAAATCAATCCCTGACGATCAGGCCATCTTCTGTTTCCTGATTACTGATGAGAGTCAGGGGGTCCACAGTTTCCATCAAAGAGCAGGACCCACATCCTGATGCTTCCAAATAGGAGCAGCTCAGAATTCAGTAACCACCCAGGAATATTAGCACAGCACGTGGCAACTGAAAAAGTCAATGGTCAGTGCTGAATGATACACAGAACAAGGTAAGGAAACTTTCTCATCAAATGTTTACCAATGACAGAGGATGCTATTTAGATCAAGTTTCATAAACAGGTAAAGGAGGGGCAACAACCCCTAGACAGTTTCCCCTGAGCCCACTGGAGTTAGTGAACAAAAGAATTCACATTTCTCTGAGCAGTTTACAAAGTTGGCAAAAGGGAAAACTAATAGTGATGTCTTTGTCATATTGCTGCTCTATTTCTGATACTCTGTTTCTTTCCAGAAAGAGCAGGGATGCAAGGCTAATACAGAAATACAGAATAACAGAGTCAGGAAGACACCAATGTCTGCTTGATGTGGTGATTCACACCTATGGGTTCAAGGGCAGCTTGACCAATATACCAATATAGTGAATCCTAGGCTAGCTGGAGCTATATAAGGAGATCCTGTCTTAAAAACTGAGAAAGAAAACAAACAAACCATATATATATATGTATATATGTACGTGTATATATGTATGTACATATATTTATGTAAAATCTAAAACTTAATAAGAAATAACTATGATTGACAAGAGTCACCTTTTCCTATCTCAGGAGGCCCTGGGATGGATAAATCTATCTAATTAAGTGTTCATGTATGATATAGACAAGAGTCCCTCGGAAGGACGGGGGAGCAAAACACACTGAAACGAAGACAGTCACAGGCTGGAGTAAGAGATAGAAGCAGATAAGACATGTCCTGGCATGTAGCTCCTGTATCTACTTGGAAGTTGGCTGGAGCAGAGGGCCGGAGTCAGAAGCCAGGTGACAGCTATTTTGATTCTTGGACTTTATGCTGAAATATGGGACAACTGTTCCTTGCTATCTGTAGAAAGGTCTCCCATATTCACTATCCAGTTCTGTTTCTGATCCACTCCTGAATACTTGTGTGGTCGTCTGTATTCTCTGCTCTGCACCTGTGCTGTTCTAGACTCTTCCATTCTCTTTTGGGATGATTACAACGTCTAAAAGAAAATCCTCATTGCTTTCTGCTATTTTTTCTGGTTGGGGAAAAATGCAAATGGAAAAAAAAGAATGGGAGGGGAAAAAAAGAGGTCCATCCGGCCTGCCTGTAATCACAGGTACCTCATTACGGCTGATTTATGTTTGGCCAAGTTAGACGATGTTTTTACCAAAACAGCCCAGTCCTAATTCTTAGAGCCATGTAGCCTTTCACCCTCAATCTGACTTGAACTACTAATGTGATTTAAACTCGTCAATGCACACATTGCCCAAGGCAAGGGTTTAAAGTCAGAGTCAAGTTTGCAGTCTTTCACAAAATATACTTTCTCACCCCTTGTCACTTCTCCAGTTACCAAATCTTTTCCAACCTGTCTGGACCTTCTGAGGCCCACACATAAATCAGGAGAGATGTGGATGGAAATGGCTTCCTTTTCTTCAAAGCAATGTGTACCCACCTCAATGGAGTGCTAGCAGTCTGTAATGGTGCATGTGGTTTCCATTACGTCAAGGGAAAGCCTGTCCCCACTGCTCCAAATAGTCTGTGGTTTATAGTAACGAACCCTCTCCTCTGGATAAACCCGTTTTTAGAAACCTCAAACCCCTAGGTTAAAATCAAAGACATCAGAGACTGGGGAGATGGTTCAGTTGCTCAAGTACTTCCTATGAAAGCATGAAGGCTTTGAGTTCGGATCCCCCCACACCCTAGCAAAAGTCAAGCTGTGCACAGTGTCACTTCTGTTACCCAGTGTGAGGCAGATGGGCTTGTTAGCCAGCCTAGCTGAAATAGTGAGCTCCACGTTCAGTGGGAGACCCTGTGTCCCACAAACGAGCAGAATAATTAAAGAAGGACTCAGTGCTAAACTCAGGCCTCCAGATGGGCATGCATAGGCGGGGCACGCAAAGGCATGAAGCAAGCACACGCCTCCTGGTGCACACGCACTCGCAAGTGCATGTGCACACACACACATTGCACACGCACGCACACGCACGCACACACACACAGGGCAAAGAGAGAAAGGCTTATTTAGTTTCTCAGATCCAGTCTCTTTGAAAACCATTAAAACACACTGATGACATGGATGATTTGGCAGTTTGGCATGGTCTCTGAAGAGAGATTCTGCCCTGATATTTCTGACTTCAAATACCACTATCCTTGAGGGATTTCAGGCCCTGAGGCTGTTTGCAGCCTGAGCCAGAATGGCCATGGAAGGCCTGGGAACAAACATGATACATGAAACTCCGTGGCAACGGTGGTGCATCCACAGCTGTCATTGCTTTGTATTACGTTCCCCTTTCCCTCCTCCTTTCCTTTATTTCTTCTCTATCTTCCTTCCTTCGTCTCCCATCTTTCCCTTTCTCCCTTCCTTCCTTATTCAGTATCTTCCTTATTGCTGCTTTGACTTGGATTTTTTAATTTCATTGAGCACTCAGCCTCTAAGAAGGTGGAAAAGTTAAACCAATGACCCGGGTACACTCCGGTTTCTTGTTTTCCCTGAGGTTATTTCATTTTCGCTGTGCCCTTGTTTCTCTCAATGAGATCAGCACTGACATTTGTAGACAACTGGATGGACAAACAGATGTGTTTATGCCAAAGAGAGGCATGTAACAGGAAGACCGAGGGATAATAAGGAAACACGCACCAAAGTTTGTTGCGTAAGAGATGTGTGCATAAGGTCTGTCTTCCAAACTATTGCAGAGAGTAGAGTGGGGAGAGGGGGAAGGAGAGGGAGAGGGGGAGGGAGAGAACAATGTTTCCTATGCACTAAGTCATCAGTTCATTCAATGAACATTTACTGGGTAGCTGTTATTCTAGAACTCATGTGGGTGTTTCATCAAATAGTGAATACGAAGAAAAGTTCCACCCCGACTGGTTTTAAGGGACCAGGCGTTTTGGATATATAACTCTGATGCTCCCAAGGACTCTCAAACTAGATACTATTATTTCTAGTTTACACACAAGAAAAATAAAACCTCAACGATGTTGTGTATATAATGTTATGTAAAACAAAACCAATTACTGTGGTTTATTAGGAAGACAACACGGATTTTTAAGCCAAGTCAGTCTTATTCTAAAGCTTGCATGCTTCTTATTAGCTCACAAGGTGTTTAGAGACTAATGAAGTCCTAAGAGATACCATAGGAAGTGACATCTAGGTTAAGTGTCAATTGAAGGACCTGAAAAGGGGCTGGGGGAGAATTTCCATGAAATTCTGATGAAGGCATATGTCTCAAAGACATAACTTAACTAAGGCAAGAGAGAAGAGCCACTGAGCCACTAAGCATATACAGTGCAGGGACAGGTGGCCCCATTTAGGGACATTGTGTAGAAATGGCTTAAATGAAAAGAAAGATTCTCATAGGAGATAATTTAGAAGCAGATTCAGATAGGAAGGTCTGGTACATACTGTGGTATGCCTAGGTTATGTATAGCAGCTTGGACCATTAGAGTATGCAATGCTGACAGCAAATAATCAGTTACTAATCACGAAAACTTCTCCTTTGAAATAGAGTATAATTATGGAGTATAATTAGTCACCAGCTAATAAAAATGCTTGTAAATTTTTGGACAGAATGCCCAGCACGCGATTAGACTCCCATCCTGGTTATATGTTTCAATACTGGCTCAAAGTCTTCTTTGAGAGGCGTGGTATTCCTATAACTGGATACATAAGTATTGAGCCAATAAAACTGGTTGAAGAATGTGAGAAATTTATCTAGTACATGAAGTCATTGTTTCATATTTGTCTGAAACTCCCAGTGGACTCTGAATACCAGATCTTTGCTCCCCTCTGTTCTCCACATTGCTTTTTCCCATGAGGAGACTCTTTGATATCAGCATGGGGTATATGGAATTCTTTGGGGGTGAAAGGGGTACTTTCTGTTATAGTAGCTTTTTATTTAACTAGTTCATTCCCATGCAGAAACTCCTACTGATGCAATAAAATTTGAAGGAACATGGTGGATCTGTTTGACTCCTTGGCTGGGGGACAGTTACTGGGCAAATTTGTTGAGCAGCTGGAATCCTTAGGCCATACTAACATTGAAAAATGAAGGTCTTGACATCAACATACTTAAAGATCTGAATAATCTTGGGCTGCTTCCAATTTTGAAACCCATTCTTCTGGGCTTCTCATTTCTTTCTTTCTTTCTTCCTTTCTCTTTCTTTCTTTCTTCCTTTCTCTTTCTTTCTTTCTTCCTTTCTTCCTTTCTTTCTTTCTTCCTTTCTTCCTTTCTTTCTTTCTTTCTTTCTCCCACAGAGGTTTCTTTTCTGACTTTTCCCCCTTTGTTTAATGAGTCCAACTCTATGTGGATTTCTAAATTTTCCCTGTCATATGCTAGCAGTTCCTATGTTCAAACTTTTAGGTCAACTCTACCAAGCATTGTTTGCTTAATCTGCTGGGGCTAAGGGGGTACCTTTCTATTGCCCAGATCTTGGGTAATTGCAGGAATTCTCTGATTTAGCTTGCATTGCAAATCCATCCCAAGGTGCACTGGCTACAGAGATGGAGGGGTTCATTATGCATTCCCTGATGAAATACTGACCTGAAAATAATGGTGGGGAAATCAACCTTGATCGTGGTGCTTTCCTTGAGTCTAATTTCTTCTGAACTTCAGACTGTAACTTGTATTTTTGGATAGATAGCCCCAGGACATACTGGGGTCTAACCAGGAAGGTGCTGAGACCTGTATTTTCACACCATGAAACTAGTAACAATTTTGACTTCAGTGTCTTGAAAAGTAGTGATTTCAATTGCCCTGTTTCCTTTCAGGGGAAAATGCTTTCTTTGCACCTAAACAATCTTCTGGTGCTTTTGACTGACAAGCATATTGTTGTGATTATGACCGGACTTCTTGACTCCTGCAGGGATAGCATTTAAAACTGCCTGAGACTGGCACAAATCAAAATATTCATCAACTTAAACTATGTCAGCTATAATGGAAAAGCCCAAATCGCAGTGTTTTATATCATGTCAGAAGCCTGTGAGCAAAGTGAAAAACTACTTAACTCTTTCCCTGCCCAGAGAAAATTTAGTGTGTTCACATATATAATTGAAGGAACCTATGTTCCCCTCAAAGTCATAGCTACTATATACTTACTATACTTCTATTATTCTGTAACACTCTTTCTTTCTTTCTTCCTTCCTTCCTTCCTTCCTTCCTTCCTTCCTTCCTTCTTTCTTTCCTTTTGCTTTTATGAGACAGGGTCTCACTATGTAGCTCAGGCTAGCTTAGACAATCTTCCAGCCTCAGTTTCCTTAATCCTGGTACTATAGATGTATGCAAATCACAGCTCTCACTCAAAGAGAGTAAGAAATTTTTTATATATTTTATGTGGATTGGTGTTTTGCCATGAGTGTTGGGTCCCCTGGAACTGGAATTACAGATAGTTGTGAGCTGCCATGTGGGTCCTGGGAATTGATCCTGGGTCCTCTAGAATAGCATTCAGTGCTCGTTACCACTGTGCCATCTTACCAGCCTGTGAGAGATTATTTATTCTTAGCAAATATGAGTGACCATAACCTAGGAACAGGATTCAGGTTGCCCTCAATATGTTTCAATGTGGAAGCAGTTACATAAAATTTTATAGTCACAGAACAAAAGAAAGTCATAAAATACCTTTACTAAATATATTGGTGGGGACAGCAGGTTATAACAAAGCAAGGACAAAGGCACTCTGCTATCAGTTTTGGGTGCTATATGAAGGCATTCTTAGCTTTGGGTTTGGTGGAGGCTAATGATCTGCAAATTAGTTCATTAAAAATGTTTTACATAATAATTGAAAGAAAAGATCTTAGACCAAATACAGCGATGAGTGGTATATAGTTATGAAGGAGAATGAATGGCCCAGGATCATTTCTGTATTCATCAGTTGTGAAATCCTCAACAGATGTGTAGATTTTTCTAGGAATTTAAGTGACACCCAGTGTGTGGCTAATATTGTCAACCCAACAGGATCTAGAATCAACTAGGAGAAAAGCCTATGGGCATGCCCATGAAGGATTATCAAGGCTGGATTAAAGTAAAGTGCAGCTTCCTGTGGACTAAGGTCTTCGAACAAAAAGGAAAAATGAGCTGAACACTGGTAGTCTAGCCTCTGCTTTCCCCTTCCAGACTCTGGATGCAATTGCTAGCTAGCTGCCTTAAGCTCCTTCAACCACAACTTCCCAAACATGATGCACAGCATTGTATCCTCAAACTGTAAGCCAAAACAAACCTTCCTGAAATTGCTTTCACCAGGCATTTTGCCCCAGTGACGTGGAAAGTAACTAAAATGCTAGGTATCTCTCTTTTTTATAGAATCCATTGATTGCTTGAACTAATTCAATGAATTCTTCCCTTTGTTCCTTATCCATTGATTCATCTAATAATGCATTAAAAATTCAGTTCTGCAGGGCTGTTTGCCTGTGTGAGGAAGAGGAGCTAAATTTGTGCACACAAGTTGCTGACAGTCCGTTAGACCAGACATGTCCATTAAAAGCTGTAAGACGAGGAGCAGAATTACTGCAGGGTAGGTATGCATCAACTGCCATGCTTGTTTAGTAAGCTAGAAATACTTCCACTTAGGAAATAGTGAAATAGACAGTCAAGAGGTTGCCTACTCAGTCTTCACTTTCCCAAGTGTTGTCTTTTCTGTAGGTGGTGGTAGATATTCTGCAGACACTTTGGAAAGTGGGATCTTGTCTTTTTGAAGCTCAGCTGATGCCTATTGCGCACACTGGCCCATTCAGAAGTCGCTCCACTGAAATTTAGACACCACAGCCAGAGATTCTAGTGTCAGTCAAGTCCAGGGGACCCCAGTTTAGTCCCTTCCTAGAGAACAGTGAAAAGCAGTAGGCAGGGATGCATAGTCAACAACTGGGGAAGAATGGAGACCAGAGAAAGCACAGCTTTGAAGACATTTCCTATCTTCAGGGCTTTCCCTATGCAGAAATCTGTCTGCAACTCCAGTCTTTCCATTCCTTCTCCTAGTGCCTGCACTTCATTTTTCCCTGGAGAAGGGGCAAACAGAACTAAGCCGATTGCTAAGAAACCTATCTAACGCACAAGCTATGCTACGTAAGTAAAGAGGAGGGGTTTGTCTTCATTTAGCAGAGAATGGGAAAGAGAATAGAAATCTCAATGAAGCAGGCTAATATTTTGATGTATTAACCAATGTGTTTTCCCCCATGATTTCCTGTTACCCTTTACCCTCCCCACCCCCAAATCTGGGCAGTTAGACCCCAAGTCATTCCTGTGCCTCAAGGGAGAGTTGTCACAGCAGAGTCAGAGAACAAAAGAGACAAATTCTTGGCTTTGGAGTTTAAAAAGCTCAGCTTCAGGCTTCAGACAAAAAAGATTTGGAAGACTATTTGAGCCAATTTTTTTTCCTGCCCACATAAGATAAAAATTCCCCTGGCTGGGATACAAGAGGCGATTTTAAGGCAAAGCCTGAGGGTTGGAAGCCACACGGTCCCCAGGGCTCTGTTACTCCTTCCTCTGGCTAAGCTTTGGAGGGAGTGTGGGGTTTTTAACTACTCAGTCAGTGCTTCATTTCTTAGTTGGGACCCAGGAAGTGGCAAGCCTTAGAGATCCTTATGCCTGGTGTTATGTCTGGTATATACATACTGAAGGGGCTGAGGCAACCTTAGAGAATTCTCAGGATCACAGAGAGATGAGGGAGTGTACCTAAAATTCACAATGATCCCCAGATACAGAGGTGGCTCAAAGAAAGCAGAGCTGGGCAATCCCAGTTTGGCAGGTTTGCTAACAGTATTCCTAAGGGTTGGGCATTAGGGGCCAGTGGTCCCATATACTAGCCCGAACAGATAATAATCAGGCTGGAGCTGGGGATGATGACACATGTTCAGAAATGGGAGAGGTGGCATCAGGAGAATCCTAGATGGAAGGAAAGCTTGGGACACCCAGCAGTACCCTGACTCAAAAACAAGCAAGCAGTCTTAAGACTCAGAGCCTAGTAAATATTGAACATTGTGAAATTCTGGAAAAGTAGGTTTCATTCACTTTGAATAGTAATTTGAGCCTGTTGGACCTGCAAATCTATCTGTACTGAGTGCTTCTCCAGATACTCATGGTGAAGTGACCTACTGGTTTAAGTTTCTTCAAGACCAGGGCCTCAGAAAATTGATGCTTTGACATGCTCTATACCCCTGCAAGCTTCCTCATAGTCAAAGTTTTTTGTCTTTTTACCTCCACTCACAAGCACAAGGAGAGTTTTTCTCCTTTTTCTTATCTACCCAACCAAATTCTACCCAAAGAGGAACACAAATGTCTGTAGTGTCGTTTCTAGAATTTCACTGCCAACCTTATATTACAGGAAGAATAAAAGTTAACATCATGTAGAGTACAGAAGTGTCATGTTCTAAGCCACTGTCTGCTCTTGAGCCAATTTGTTTTACTAAAAAGGATCTACTCTTTTCTAAAATTGCCAACATACTACTTTCCTGTCTCCAGAAAAACCATGCCACCATCAACTACCTGTCCTTGTGGGTGTCATGTGACATATGTCTCCTGCTTTCCTACATGTTGATAAATTTTGTATTTCCTGTACTCCTGTCTACTCCTAGATTATTTCATAGATAAAAATTACCAAAATGTAGCCCAGCATACTGGTTCCTGCATGTAATCTCAGCTACCGGAAGTTTGAGGCAGGTAGATCAAGTTCAAGGCCAGACAGGTAGACATAGCAAGTTTTAGGCCAGCCAAAACTTCCCTCATCCACCACTCCCCTAATCCCCAAGGTCACTGAAGCCTTAGAAGGAAAGTTTGGGTTTCCCTACACTGTCTTCAGATCTTTTCCTGCAATGCATTTTTAAGAATGAAACCTGTCACCAGAAAAGAGTCTGAGCCCTGAGAAACCACTATTTGCTCTAACTTATGTTTAGGACATGGCTTTGCCCTGTGCTGTGGGAGACATCAAGGCACACCAAACAGTTTCATTCACACATTTACTGTCTTCTGAAGTGGGAAGACTCCAGAGGACCTTGGGGAAGAATCAAAGCAGGACTCCAGCTTCCATTTGCACGGTGTTCCAGAGCCCCTTCCTTTGGATATGCCTTACCCTACCTTATGGTTATTGAGTTTCTCCCTCTTGGTTAAAGACCTGTTCCCAACACAAGGTAGAATTTAACTGGCCTCTTGATCTAGGGCCTTCTTGTTTTCTTTGAGTAGCACAATGATACAGCAGGGAGAGCTTGGGCTAAAAGGCCTAAGATGTTTGTGGATCACAGTGTCACTGAGGGCATGTCTGAGTGAAGGAACTGCACATGAAGTGACTCAGGATAGTTCCTTCAGCACCCCACCCCCACCTAGCAATAAAGCCCAGGCATAAGCAACTAATCATAATTCTAGCAAATTGTAGCTCCATATATATGTCTGTAGGTTCTCAAGTTTGTGACTGAACCGCTTAGTTTTTAGTTGGCTAAGTAAATAGGTTGCCAATTTCTGTGGAGTTTTTAAGAGAAGCCCCTGGTGTAGCTACAGCAAGCGGACGGAACTAATGGCCACATGTATTGTACACATGGCATTATTACCTAATGTCTGAAGTAATAGCTCATGCAACGATAGAATTTTCTAACTCCTATTACTCATTTCCTTCTTCTCCCTGTAACAGCACTGCACTAGACCTGGAAGGTTATTTTCACCCCTTACATGAACCTTTGGCCTAGTGATTTAGTCCTCAAGGCATCCTACAATCACTGAGAAATGTCATCCCTGTCACATCTCATTGCTTAATTCTGTCTCTATTTTAGGCTCCTGGAGTCATTCGGCTCGGAAAGAACTCTCTGCTATGTGCTTTGAACAAGCCTCCGTGTTGAGTTACCCTTCGTTTCTCACTGCTCCATTTCCATCTTCTCCTGGCTTATGAAATAATTACTGCCCCTTAGTTTGAACACATTCAACAATTGGAGTGAGCTCTTAATACTCACGTTATTTCCATTATAGGGAGAAAAGATACCATCAATTTTGTCATAAAAATCTGTCCTTATTTCTTCCAGTAGTTGATGAGGATTTGCACTGGCCACCCCAGTGAGTTATCGAGTTGTCTAACTTTTAAGTCTATGACACTCCCCTCCCCCAGTCCCCACACTTCTTTGAAGTTTGCTTGTACTTTGTCGACTAGACTTAAAAAACCTCCAATATAATGCACTGTCTAACATGGAGATATTATTTTCGTGCTAAAAGTGAAGTAAAAATGTAGTAGTTCTTAGTCACACCCATAGAATGCCAAAACAACTAGAGATATTTAAAACACAAAGATGTTCAATATTCTAGCCACTTTTTTTTTTGATTTCCATTATTTAAAGATACTTTGCATCGACTTTTACAGATGTTAGTCATACTCCCTTAATCAGGCCACAAGCTTAGGGGAAAAGGGCACAGATCATACACCTCTTCAACAGCACATCTGTAGGAGTAGCTACATGCAACTGTTTGATCAACGGCAAGGATGACATTGCATTTTGAAGACAGCTGCTTGGGATTAGGAACTTGCACAAGTAGAAGTAGCCTCACATTAAGGTAAGGGCAGTCTGGAAGCAGCACTCTGCCTCACCTTTTCAGAGAACAGTTCAAGTCAGGCCTGGCCTAGATCTATGTTGGGAGGAGGTATAATTACCCTGGACCAGAGTGGCCTCAGGTCGTGTCTAGCAGACTAAGTTATACCTATCAAGGTCTTTTAAAATGCTGACTTGGCTCCTTAGAAATACAAAACCCCAAACATCATTTATAAAGGTCACTGGGAATGGCCTGGGTCAGAATAACTTGAGTTGGTTTGTGCCAATGCCACAAGAGGCTGAGTAGTTAGATAAGCTCTTGGAGAGTACTACATAGCTAACCCCAAACAAAGAATAAGAGGGCTTTCTAGCTGCATTTCTTCTCTGCAACTCAAATGCCAGTCCAGCAATGAGATCTGCTCTCGGAATTCCAATCAGAGATTTTTATCATGACTTGCAAACCAGCTGTGCTCTTCTGAGAATAGATTTGCCACCTGCAAGCACTGTAATTCAGCAGAATTATGTAGAGGTGAAAAGTTAAGAAAAAAAGTTACTTTCAATGCAATGAGAACCATTCTTAAAGAAAGTCTGCTTCTCCAAAATCCACAGAAAAGGCTCCAGTTTAAAACAAACAGTAGTCACCAGGAATGGAGTTTTTAGAAACCCTTTACATTTAAGTTTAAAACAGAATTATGCTCGCCAGTAAGTGCAGCTTACAACAATCTGATAAACACTGCTTCATAACTAGACAAACAGCATGATTAGTAATTTTGGGCTGACTTCCTTCACAGAAATGTACTCATAAATTTACAGATCAAAGCTGATGGAAGCATTATTTTAAGGATGTGTCCCAGGGCTATCCTGGGAAATCAGTACATATGGTCCTCACATCAGAATCACTCACTTGCTCTGGATCCTTGCACACATGTGCTACAGCTGCCTTTGCATAAAACTTATGCAATATAATTTTGTCACTTATATCATCACCTGAGTACGCAGATACCACCCTAGGAAGCTGGGTGAGACAATGCTTTGTCAAAGTAAGGGTTTCAGTGGAACTTTTATAGCACATATTTGAAAGCTACACACACACAATGAAGTTACCAAGCAAAACTGTTAGGAGGGGATGCAGTGGATGCAGCAGAAAACATCACAGAAGCATAGAGCTGCACCAGGTGTGGTAAGCAGCACATTTCTCCTTCCATGAGTCTGTGCCACACACATGGTAGTTAACACATATTAAAAAGGTTTGAAACTTTTTTTAAGGTAAATGAAACACCATACTGTAAACACATCAGACTTGTTTATTCCTTAGAAAAATAAGACTGTATTGGGCAATGAAGATTAAATTTGTATGTATGTCATTCATTAAAAAAAAACACAAAATAAATGTTTGTGTTTAGAAGTTATTAATGAAAACTATTCTTGCAACTTAGGTCATAGAAAAATATAAAGCATTCTTAATTCTTATTATCAGAAGATAATACTTTAAAAAACAATCTAAAAATAGGATGTCTCCAACTTTTCTATAATGTATTATGGATATAATTGTCTTTTCCTTTTTTATGACTGAAAACATTTTTTATTTTTTATAATTTCTGATAGATCATAATTTATGATAATACTAATATACTTCATGGCAAAACTAAAATATTTATGTATACATTCACATATAGCACAATGCAGTGGCCAAGTATTAGGGAACAGGTAATCAACAAACTATGAAAGTCCTAGACAATGAGTACTTTAACAATTTACATGCTTTATGATAATTAATATTCAACATATAAAATGCCCATGTTACAGACTTTTAGAGAGAGAATACATCATTGTTGGATAACCAAGTGGCAATAATATTCTCCATTTTCATACTCACTTTAGAAACACTTTGTCTAAATTTTAGTTGTCAATTCATTGATTGAGGAAAACAGAATACAACAAAAGTAAAATTACACATACACAGTTTGTTTATAAATGTATATTAACTAACCAAAATTTAGGTATAAACAAGAAACCATTTACAGACAAATTAAAGGGAAAAGTAATGTTGGCTTAAGATGTTTAGTTCCTAAAATAAGCTGTGATTTCCAAGTTGTGTTTAGTTTCTCCAGTAGTAACCAGAGAGGTAATTTAATCTGTTTTTCTCTTCTCCTCTCTCTAAGGTACTTTTTTGTCTTTTTAATGACTGCATAAACAGACCATGCAGTCAATATTTTCCCACATTTGGTCAAGGTTTGAGAACCCTCTGCTTTTCTGAATTTACCTGCTCAAACACTCTGGCCATGTAGTTTTTCTTCTACCACTTTGCTCTTTTTGTAGTGTTGGAACTTAAACGCAGGGTCCCAGGCTCTTCCATCCTTTCATTCACTTATTTTAACTCAGTAATAAGGACTGAAGGAACACTGAATAGTCAAAACTCCCTAGATATGAAACTGTCACAGTCTGTGACTTGGGAATGACCAGGTATGTAAACATACTAACACTAAGCATGGATT
Organism: Mesocricetus auratus; assembly: GCF_017639785.1. Lineage (NCBI taxonomy): Eukaryota > Metazoa > Chordata > Mammalia > Rodentia > Cricetidae > Mesocricetus > Mesocricetus auratus. Next base: position 28,515,793 of record NW_024429266.1, on the reverse strand, counting down.
CAAACACAAACAGGTTTAAAGAACTCTTATTATTGACAGGCTGTAATTTACAGCATAGATATGCTAACTGAACAAATACCAGCCCCTCATGTGGCTACAGCAGCTGAAAAGTTCTTGGCTCCTCCTGGGCAGTCTAGTCTAAGGGGAGGGCTACTGGAATGTCTGCCCGGCTTGTCTGCCTCTGCAGAAGCAGCTTGCACTTGAGGCTCTTTGTTGCAGTCAGCAGACCCTGAAGACATACTCTCCCCAGCAGGCTGACCCAGCCTCTCTATAGGAACCACTTGTTTGCCTGCCTCTGCTTCCTGTTCTCGAAGCAACTGTTCCACCTCCACCTCCAGCTCCAGCGCCTCCTCATCAGCCTGTACGTCCAGCTGCTGCATCAGCTCCTCCAGCTTCTTGGCCTTCCGGAGCTCGTTCTGCTGGATGATGGTACAGAGATGTTCCGTGAGCTGTTCTTTTGTCTCAGTTTTGCGCTGTAAATCCAGCTTCGCTGTAATGTACTCAGCTTCAGCCCTGTCAAACCGCTTCCTACAAGGACACATAACAAAGACCGGTTCATTCATTTTCAATTGGAAACTTTCTAAGAGTCAGAAACAAACTAAAGAATGGGAAATGAAATGTACAACAAAGTTATAAATACTAATGCTTTAACAATAGTTGGCAACATGTAAGATCTACTAGGCTAAGATGCTACTACAACTATCACAATATCCTTATTTGGATTTATTGCCTGTAATTTTTCAGTATGTTTTCTCAAAGCTGTGCCTGCATGACAGCAGGCCAAGAGAGTTCATTTAGTGGCAGGTTAGCTCTGTGGTGAAGGGGAGAATAGAGTTCAGATTTGTAGCAGTTGCCAGGCTACGAGGTATAAATACTGCCACTCTGGCTAATTTCATGCCTAGAACCTGCTCTTAGGAGCTAGCACACGTTAGCTCTAGTACAAGTAACTCGAAGTACACAGTTGGTTAAATTTATGGCAGGTAAAACAAGAGATGGAGAAAGTAGAAAACTCACATTTCCTAATTAATAGACTAGGCAAGAAATACTTTAATGAAGGAGTGAACACAATAAGGACAGAGCACAGCCAACTAAAAGATACTAAGTGAGGGCGAAAAGTAAACAGCAAGCATAGAAACCGCCAGGCCAAGGTCGGTTTAGGCAGGGCTTCTCAAAGCCCACACTGACAGTCTGGGCCATAGAATTCTTTCTTGTGAGGAGATGCCCAATAGGCTGTAGGATGTTAAACACCATCACTGGTTCATATATTAGTACCACTATACACTAAACTATGACACCAAAAGTATCTCTGGACATTGCCAGTATATCTCTGAGACACACAAGTGCTCCCAGTTGAAAATCTCTGGGCTAAGTCATTTCATTCCATATAACAAGACTATTGTTACATGTAAAAGAGGTTTTATAGTCTGAGAACATAGCTCAATTGGCAGAGTACCTGCCTAGCATGCATGAGGAGGAAAAGGAAATGGGAGGGAGGGAGATAGGGAGGCAGGAAGGGCAGATCACTGTACACATCTGCACAGGTATAAGCAGTATGGATGAGTAATACCAGTCTCTTGTGAAGTAAGGGAACTGCGGGGAGAAGCCACCCTGCAATCTCCCGTGCCCTTCGCATTAGATTGCTATACACAGTAAGATTGTCATATCTTCACTTTCTACATGTGTTACTTTTCTTTAAAAGTCAGCTTCTTCCTCTCCTGAAAGAAAACAAATTCCAATTTACCAACTAGTTCGATTTAACTACCACTAATATTTGTGAAGGCCCTGTTGGCTTACCAGTTATGATCTATTTAACTTCACTAACTCTAATATACAGCTTTAAGTAGAACTTACAGAAAAGAAGAAAAAAATATACCTCCTAATGTAAGATTATCTTGAAAGGTCACAGTGAAAATTATAAAAGGTTTTGACTGTAGAGAACTCAAGGTTCAAACCTATTCTCTGTTGCCCACTGTGTATACCTTTTTGGTTTTTGGATGCACAGGTATCTAGCCAAGATAGCTAAGGGAGAGAAAAGGACTTGTACTGCAGGGTACAAGGCAAGTCACCAGAATCACAGGCTGTTCTCCGTGTTCTGAAGCCACACCTCTTCTACTCTTCTTCACAGTCACAGGCCACATGAATTACTGTTTAGCCTGTGAAGGAAATGGCCTGGAGTAGATGTAAATCTTTGGTCTAACTATATGAACCACCAGGGGCAACATCTTGAGTGAAACACTTGGATTTCTGCAGAAGGGGTTGGAGAAGAGGCCATGCAAAGACCAAAACCCACCACAGTAACTCTGGCAGTTACTGCAACCCAGTCTTGGGTCTATCTGTAAAACAATGATATTAACCAAGTCACACAGACATGTAGCTTGAGAGTCAGCAGTGTAAACCATCCAAGAATCTTTCCCAGTGATCGGAAAACAACTTATTCGCAACACCCAAATAAAAACCATCACTGCCATTTGGTTACACACATCTAAAACTATAGCTACAGAATATTTAGGGTTCTGGTATTTATAATTTTTAAATTGTTATTTATATAGTGTTCATTTATTACACTTCTTTTATTTTACTATCACCTAATAATATAAGAATGAATATATTGTTTTTCAATAATTTCCTATGCTAAAAATTATGCTAAAAGAACTTTATTGGGTATCTGGTCCTTTGTTTCTACACTTGGTAACATAACCTGCTTATGAATGCTCTAACATTAAGTCAAGAACTCTGACCTTAGCCTTTCTCCAACATTCTCTTCTCTCCAAGTCTGTTCCTACCCCCACTCTTCACCTCTGCTCCCTCAGTCAGTAGAGATTTACGCTGGGATCATGAACACTGAATTCAAATTAACATTTGCAATCAGGTCCCTAGGTTTCCACTGATCTGAGTTCATCATGGATAAATCACTTAAGATTCTATTATCCTCCTACAGAGTGACTGGTGTTTAAAATATTGATTAGTTTCACAAGCTACATGATTAATCCTGGGATCTTGTCTCTCATGCTGAATCTGGGTAGGATGGGAACTCTGCAAAAGAATAAGATCATTATACATAAGCCACTAAGACACACTGAACTGGAAATGTAATTAGAGAATTGTTTTGTTATTTTAAGGGGACACTGAGTTTTAGAAACTGTCTCTTGGTATCACTGACAGTCTAAAAAAAAAAACAAACCAAAACATTCAATGTTTAACCCTTTCTACATCATTAGGTTTCACTGTTCCACTTCTAGCTTACAGGAATATATGCTGAAAAGTTAAACTACTGGTACAAATTAACATGATTTTTATCCTTTCTTAGAATTTCTGAAGAAAAGAAGAATCTTGGTTAATAAAATAGGATCTAAGAGATACTGTCCCTCTATTTTGAAACATTTTCTTATCCCATCATCATAGAAAGTTTTCATTCTTATCTAAAATAACAAGAAAATGGAGTGATGTAAAAAATCATGTGATAACTGAATAATTTATCATCTGTTAATTCCCTAGTGCTTTGTTTAACTATTATGACTCCTCAAGAATATGTAATACTGTCATATTAATTGTTCTTAGTTTTCACTGAGTACAACTGAGGAATTTTTAAAAATGCATCTATTGGAAATAGAGAAAATTGACAGAAAAAGGCATTTTGATGCTACTAGGCAAATTCAAATATGAGTGTAAGCTAAAGTTCAGCTTCCCAAAAGTATTAATTTTTAATCTGTGGAACTTTAGAAGTTAGTTTCTAGGATAACAGATGTGACTGAGGGCTTTAAGAGGAGGCATTGTGAATTCCAGTGGGTCCTAAATACAATCACACGGAACCTATGATAAGTAGGGGCAGAGGAAATGAAGAAACAGGAGGAAACATGTAATGGAAGACAGAGGATAGAGAACTGTGGCCACAAGTCCAGGAATAAGAATAGCCATCTGAGGTCGGAAAGGGTAAGAAATTGAACTATAGGGTCTCTTAGAAATCATGGCCTGCTAACACCTCTATTTTGGGTTTCTAGTCTCCAGAGAAGTAAAATGAGAACTTTCTGGTGTTTTAAAGCATACAGCTTGTGGTAGTTTGCTGATAGTGTCAGGAAACTGAAACAATACAGAGTCACAGTCTGGTGTCTAAGTAGTAAAACTGATTGTGCAAGTGAACTATCAGTGTTCAGAATAGTGCATTCAAATGAATGTTAAATCTCATGAGCCAATGAGTGAAAATATATTTCTAAGGATAAAAAGGAAATGCGACTTCCACATATAATAAATCATTTCAATATCCATAATTGCTCAATAACCATAAACATAAATTTAGAAAATTTTGTATTAATCTTATGAATTCCAGTTAGGACTATCTATGGCATCTCTGATTTAATTTCACAGCTTAGCCTTTGAAAGAGCCTCCCACATTAGCATGCATTCATACAGTTATGTCAGTAACAGCATCATGCAATACTATCTTCAGTTTATTCAGTTTATTAAACATGTGAAATAAAAATATGTGATGTGAAACACTGTGTAAGAACTCTCTGCGTAAGTTTCAGTAAAAACTAGAAATCTACCTTGTCCACAGTTTTCAAATGCTAATACTGACATTTCCTACCTAATATCCAATGTGAAAAGTACATCTTTCTGCAGCCTACTCAGGACAGAAGTAAAACATAGACTGAGCAGATTGTATTTATGAATAGACACATGCATGCACACAAGCGCCTGTGCATACACAACACACACACACACACGTAATAAATATTGAAAAGTAGAGGCCATGAATTTGAAAGGAGGGGTATATTGGAGGGTTTGAGAAAAATGAAGGAAAAATGATATAATTATAGTCTCATCAAATAAAAGAAATAATTAAATAAAAACCCACAATTAGACTTTGTCTGCTGTACCCAGGATTGTAAGATGTTATGAACTACCAAGATGAGAGACTGTAGAGGTGGCCATTTCAGTTATGGAGAATAAGATGTGCTGACAGTCAAGGCTGAGTTTATGTGTAATGAAATCCTAGTGACCTCCTTAACAGTAACAGAAATTGGAAACTTCTGGTTATCAGCTACTGATGGAATTAATTTAAGCTGTCCACTAAGCAACCCATTCATAGCATGTGAGCAAACAACAATTACCCAAATCATAAGGACAACCACAGGCCTCTTTTAAACACTAAACAGTGAATTAAAACTATCACCAAGCATTTCCGCTTTATTAAATTGTTATATAAACATTCTGATGTTGTGGTTTACCCGAGACTAATGAAGCATTCTGATTGATTTCTAGTGTTACAGAGAAAGATACAAGGCTGAGTCATTAGCAAGCACAGCATTCCCTTGTGAAAAAACACAAACTAGGATGATTAAAGCAATGTTGAAGTGACTGAGAACTCTGAAACTGGGCATATTTTTTTTTACCCTTTTATCTGCTTGCAAAGTCCATGTAATTCTTTACATGTGTTTATTCCCTTTAAAAATATTCCACAATGTTTTCTTCTTTTATAAAAATGCCAACAGTTGAAACCAAGGAAGCACATGGCAGCAGACCATTTTGTACAAAATATAACCAAACAAGGAAAAAACAAACTTCAAAATACTTAGAGGATATTCAAGAAAATATATCCACAAGTATTTCTTCTTTCTACTCAGACAGAATCTCTCCTTGTATCCCAGGTTGGTCTTGAACTTACAGTGATCCTCCTACTTCAGTCTCTTGAGTGCTGGGAATATAAGCACATACCAGCATTCCTAGCATATATTCAAAAGTTTTTACAAAATAACCTATTTTTTTTACTTTGATAACAAAGTGAACATTTGTCTCCAATTCCATAAAGGCAATATCAAAGAGTCAAAATTTTAATGGAAGGAACATAGAGTTGGTGTTAGAATCACACCGTTCTGTGGTGAGCTAATCAGGCATGAGTAATTCAGGAAATGCTGTAAGAGGAATTTCAACAAGATCAAGCCATAGGCCAGGCAGCCACCTGAATTAGCACGTAACGGCATTCTCTTGAGACTTTACTGGAGATACATAAAACCCACTGGCATAGTGAGTAACACACAGATTCCTCAGACCTTATTATCCTACCCACCGTGCATAGGAATACTCTAGGCTGGCCTGGTCAATTCTGTTCCTGAGGATCCCAATGTCAGCTGACACCATGTCGTCTAAGGCCTGTAACTCCTTCTGGATCCTCTTGAGTTTCATGGTCTCTGCTTGGGTCCTTTTAGATCTGGAAAACCAGGAGTGTGAGTTGGAGGAAAACACTTTAAGACCACATTTCCATACATGATAATGGAAAAGGACGGTGATTGTGTATATGATATAGTTCATGACATTCTTTTCAAAGCAGAAAAAAGTCAGAATTGATAAAAACCGCTCTTTTCTCCTTGTTTTTCTAAATTTTCTATTAGTACATATCACTTCTACAAACAAAGAAAAAAATTTAGATTTTTGTAACAGTTTCTGCTTCCATCCATTCTCTAAGAAACAGTTCTGAAGGAACATGTCACTATTCCCTTCACATGGAGGTATCCAACACAGGTTTCTGAACCCACGATTCCATTCTCCTCCCAAGCTCATTTTCTCCTCTCACCCTCACTTGACATGCAGACACAAGCTCACCGAATAACATTTCAACGTCTAAGAGTACCTATGATTTCAATTTCTTCTGTCTCATCTTGTTTCACAGGGAAACTGTATACAGGCGCTTAAAATTTTCCGTGGAATTCAGATTATCTTCTGTTGAAAAGCACACCCGACTTGATCATTTAACTACCTCTTACTGTACCCAAGTACACACACACACTCTAGAAGCAGGGTAGCAAACATAAAGCAAATCTTTAACCATGAATTCACCCATTCAGAATTTTACCCACATTCTCCAGGGAGCAGAACCTGTCCCCAGTGACACCACCACAGTACAGCTTGCACTCCTGACTTTTACTGTATTAGGCATTCATCTTCCCTTTCTGTCCATGTTCACCAAGCAGCAAAGTTTCATTTCAAGTATTTCATTATCATGTATTAACAAGAAAATCATGCTGCGTTTCCCTGCATATCTGTCTCCTGTTACCCTGTCTTAAATCAATAGCAGAGAAGTATGGCAACTACGTATTCTTTTCAAAACAGGGGACAACATGGCCCAGACTGGCTTTGCGCTCACAATTCTCCTGCCTCTACCTGGACTACAGGTCTGTAGCACTACAAGCTGACTACACCTAAGTTCTTTGGTAAAATCCCCAATAAACAGTCTCTACTCTTAGTAAAGACGAAGAAAATCCTTTTTTAAAGCTAATCAGTTACTCAGGGGAAAAAGATGGTACTATTTACAGTTTGTTCTTTTTCTTGAAAGAAGAGTCAACCTGTGAGTTATATCTTTATTACACTTCATGAGAAATTGTTCTAAAGGGAAACAATCTTTTTTCAAATGTTTCTCTCTCTGAATTATTCTTATATCTACCTATCCTCTCACCTCTTCTGCCCTTCCACCAATCCAAACCTCAAGCAGGAACAGTTTAACACAGGGTCTTGCGCTGGAGCTGTGCAGCCTAGGCCAACCTTGAATTTAGGCCAATCTTCCTGCCTCAGTCTTGGGAGTGCTAGGATTGCAGGCATGTCCCACCTCTCCTAATTGGAGGTCTTAAAAGCAACACATCATTGAATATTTGCTTGCATTCAGTCCAATCAGGATTTTATTGACACAGCTTAAGACCACAGGGGAACTGGAATTACAAACTCAAAGCATAGGAAAGCAGCAGGGACAGGAATGAATGGCTTACAAGGAGAATCCTGCAGTTTGGGCCCATATGATACAGTGTATGAGAAGAGATTACTGAAACTTAACTACCACTGAAGGTGTGGGGGGAGAAACAATCAAACCTCATGCAGACTATATGATGACTGCTGTAAGCTACCAATAAAACACAGCAACCTATTTAAGAAACATGCCAGTAGGCAACACAATCAAAGTTTATGACAGTGTTAGTCACTCCTGTACTACACTTACCCTCTACATGCTGGATGCCAACACTTTCCACATCAAAACTAAAGCCTGCACTTGCTTCTCACTTACAACACTGATACCCATTTCTGCTGCCATGTGACTGTGTGTTAACAGATGGTTGACAGTGATGTGGCGAGCTCTTCACTTGCAGCTGATACCACAAAAACATTGTGATTCATTACTTAAAAACAATTCTCCTTCAAAAGGTAAAACTAGAATTTCAGTATCATTACATTTAAAGCATAATTTGTCTTCTAAGAGTTTCAATGAAGTACTGGTTTATTGAATAAGGCATGGGAAAATAAACATAAGCTCTAAGAGATGACTGTGAGTCTAAAGCCCCTGACCCAGATACCTCACCTTTCTGCAATGGCTTGAGCCAAAAGGGCTTTCTTACGTTTATTTTTCTCTTCCATTAGTCGCTGTTCTTGTTGGAGGACTTCCCAACGAGATTTTTCTTGCCTGGAAAAAAAAAGGCGCAAAAATGAATTTTAAAAAGACTGTGACCCAACCCCACACCTTACCAGCCTGTCTCGTACATATAAAATTTAATCAGGCAGATTACATATATTTCTTTCAAAAATCCCTTTAAAGGAAACCCATCTGCAGCTCATTATTCTATTCTAATAAGAACAAAGAACACAAGCTGAAGTAAAGAGCCTTCCATAAATTGGACCTTTGAAATCTATATATGTGTATAATCTAGGAGCCCACAAACTGGAAGCCCAAGTACTGTGACATTCTTTTAGGGGTACAAAGAAATGTGTGTGTGGATAATAACATATGTAAAATGGAAGTCAGTATATATTGGTCTGAGGTTACTGTCATGCTTTACCTTTTAGAATTTTCTTTATGAATAAAGTCTGGACTTTCTTAACATCTTAAGGTAACAACCAGTGCTTATTTATTACATTTTCTTTTCATTTGCTCACTTTTCTTCAACTGTTTTTAAAATAGGTTTTTAATTGAAACAGAATTTCCTTCCTCCAATACCTCCCATATCCCCCCTCAAGTTGATAGCCTTTATCATTACACACACACACATATATGTACGTACAAATACATCTAAATACAATCTGCTGAGTCCTTTATCTCCAACTCTGACAGTTTTAAATGAGTAGTTGTCCTAGCTCAAGGCAAATGGAATATACTAACACAGACGTCAAAGACTGAAAACATGTTCTATAGCTTCTAACATGCCCAATTCTGAAAAGGGCACATGAATACTTCCATAGTTATGAAGCTACCAATACAAACAAGGTTGCAAAGCTCTTCCTTCCACTGGACCATCCAACACCTTTACCGGCTGACTTAGCAACCATTTCTAAACGTGCCCTTTTTTTCTGTTACTACAGTTTCCACCTTAGGATTGGCACCAGTCATTTCTCATATTGCCCACTCCACAGACACTTCAGGATTGCTTCACCTAGTTCCTTCACCCAAACTGTACACAAATACCTGTCATTTCTCTAATTACTACTTTGACTAGGACACTTTCCCCTGGGGCTCTGGTATTATGCTACACCAGGAAGCAGGCATTTCTGGTATCCTTGCTGTCTTTTATTTCTCTACTGTTCTTTAGCCTCATCCAGAAAACCAAGATGTTATCATAGAACACTATAGGATATAGCTCTTCTTTCCCAAGCTCATCATATCAGGATTCTTCCTTTAAAAAATCAATGGTTCCTCAAATTACTGTCTCCCATGAATGTCCCAGAGTATCTAAAAACCAATGTGATGGGAGAGTCCTGTGTATAAGTCAATAAAGCACTGTTGGCCAATAGGAAAACAAGATAGGTGGGACTAGGAGTCTAGGAGGATTCTGGGAAAAGTAGTGAAGAAGCTGGTCTCCCTGTGACTCCTGGAAGGAATGGACGCGGCAGGAGTGCGTCCTAGCAAAAATAAGTTCTTGTAAAATATATATGAGTAATTATGGGTTAATAATCAAGTCAGACCTAGCTGATAAGAAATCAAGCAAATGGCCAACAGCTTCATAATTAATATAGTGTCTTGTGTGTTATTTGGGACTGATGCAGCTCAGGGATCAGGCTGGCAGGAAGGCAACACGTTACACCAATGATATTCCTAATGACATCTCATCTAAGTTGTCCATCTCAATCATAAACTCAAAGCCTTCCTGAGCAATACAGTAAGGCTTTGTTGTAAAACAAACCAAAAACCAAGCAAGCAAACTTAATTCATGTGATTTTATATATCTCATCAAAATGAATTACATCACAAAACTCTGGTAGGTAGGACTCTCATGACACAAAATCAGCAGCGGTGATGAGGACTATAGCTGATACTGGGAAAAACAAAAACAAATCAAATCTTTTCTTCCCATTACTAAGAATTCAAAAGTTAGCAAATGGAAATCTCTATATGGGTGGAGCTAAACTATAGATTCTAATACAAATTTGTCTCAACTCTATTACTTACTGGCTATATATGTTAGCTTTAAGAAGACAGTCCCCTGCCTCTTTGTATTTGTGTATAAATTTGAGAAAGGGTCTTGCTATACTGCTCAGCTTAGCCTGGAAGTCACTATGTAGATCACTCTGGTGTCAAGACTTGAGAGCTCCTTCCTTTACACAAGTGCTATGCTTACAGGAATGTGCTACAGGCCTAACGGTTAAGAAAACAGTATTTTTCCTAAGTCCTAGATAGCTCCTTTATAAGGTGAAAACAATAAGCATGAATTATAATGACAAAACAAAATATTTAGCTCATAATATATTTTAGGTGGTTGAGTCTTTTCAATAGTTTACTGATTTCATTTCTAGGCAGAAAACAAAACAAAAAACAAACAAAACTACAACCCAACAAACTATATTTCTTCCCAGTCCCTGGAGAAAAGATGAAAAGTCTCACAGACTTACTAACAATTCCATTTTCTTTTTTTCCACTTTGCAAACTGGCTTTGGAGTTAGAATTTCGGCATTTCTGTGGCCCTCATGGGAATTCTGAAGCCATGCTTCCTGCGGCTGACTTTCAGTACCTTGTGTCTTCCCATTGCCAGTGGAAGAGGTGAGTGTGACAGGACTAGGGACCGCCGGGGAAGGACTTGGTTTTTGATTGTGAACCCTCTGTTTGGGTGTAGAGAGCTGCTGCTCTGGAGGTAAAGAGGCTGATCCATCTGGAAGACCAAGTTTTTGGCTCTGCTCTAGAAGGGCTTTTTCTCGCTGAAGCTGTTGTCGAGTTTTTTTCACAGGGAGACGGCGCTGAGTTTCAAACAGATCTATATAAAAGAGAGCAAATGAAGAGTCCTTGTGTGAACATCAAATAACGATCATTTCTCTAAAAACATAAAGCAGTGGCATTAAATTTTGTAATTATAGAGGTCCCATCCTCTATCTTGAAAGTCCAGGAAAACCAACCATTTTCCTGGGTTCAAATGTTCTTATATCCCACTACTAATATTTAACAAAAACCAGCCTCTTTCTCAATTCATCTTTATAGGAAATCTATGTCACTGACATAGATCTGAGGGCACAAGGCAAAGTTTTCATTTTAACTTAAGGACTATGAAAGAACTAATTTGATGCAACTAGGCAGTCAATTGGATTCTCTGAAATATTACTATTGTTGGTTTGATTCATGATTTTCCCTGTTGTGCAAATACAACTAATGGCTAGTTCTCAAATGAGAACCCTCTCCCTTAGATTTTCATCCTAGAATAATGCTACTTACTTCAATTGTTTTAGCTGACATATTCACCAAAGACCAGATAAGTTCTAATTAATGCATTTAAACTAATTTTAACAGCATCCTGAAACAAACAACAGAGAGAGATGAAATAATTACCGGGATTTTTTTTAAAAGCACAATGAAATAACAGTGCTTGTTTTGGGAGAAATATTTGTACCAAGATTATAAACTCTTAGGGCAGATAAGTGGGAAATTTCACTCTCATGATGCGTTTAATGACCTACAAAATCACACTGTGGAAATTTATTATTCCTTGCAAGTGAGCAACTGAAATAGGACTTTTAGGGCTGGGCATGCCACACAGTGGTACAGCATTTGCCTAGAATTTACAAGGCCCTATGTTCAATTCCCAGTACTGAAAGAAAACAAAAACCAAACAAACAAAATACTTGTCATATTTGATGTTTAAAATCTACACACTGACCTCTGAAGTACAAGTTTATGAATTTAAACTTTCCAAAGTAGAGCTGAAATCTTTGCAGTCATTAGTTTGGCTTCAGACTAGTTCAATGGACTCTACATCTGCCATACCAGTTGTAACTATTTGCTGTACTTTACCCATGGAGGCAATGCAAGAATGAGTTATGTATGGAAAATGTTTTATAAGAAGACAGAGGTAATACCCGAACTGTGGACTATGTTGGTTAATTTGAATCAACTTGATGCGATTTACAGTCACCTGGGAGATGGTCATATGGTATACGTGTGGTAGATTATCTTGAATAGATTAATTGTGGTGCAAAGACCCACCCACTGTAAGTGACACCATTCCCTGGACTCATTTCCTGTAGTGTATAAAAAGGAGAAAGTGAGTTGAGCACAGGCATTCATGTTCTCTGCTTTTAGAGGTGACACAACCAGTTACCTGAAAGTTCTGTCTCCAGGACTTCACCAAGATGGCCAGTACTCTCCAACTATGAGTCAACACAATCACTTTTCCTTTAAGTTGCTTTTTTGTTTGTTTATTTCTGGAGACAGGGTTTCTCTGTGTAGCTTTGGAGCCTGTCCTGGATCTCCCGCTATAGACCAGGCTGGTCTCAAACTCACAGAGATCTGCCTGCCTCTGCCTCCCGAGTGCTGGGATTAAAGGTATGCTCTACCACTGCCTGTGCTTGTCAGGGTGTTTTATCACAGTCACAAGAAAAATAACTAAGATGCACTTTTCTCAGAAGCACAAATTACCCTCCTCCATTTTGCCATAGGAGCTTATTGTTGGTTACTGTTCATATTTACACCATCAGAAAATATCACTGAGGCTATTTTGTAAAAAAATTAACTGAATAGTTAATAATCCCTTTGTAATTCAACTATATCTATTTTCCTTTATATTGTTACAAAGTAAAGATAAAATGATTCACTTTCCACTAGCAATAAATAAACAAATTAGGACATGTAAAAATAGAACACATTGTTTAAGTACTAGTACTGGAAACTATAAATATCAAAACCAGGGCCTGCCAAGGAGTATAAATCTAGTGCATAAGAGGACTAGCCACAGTCACTTCCAGTCAGCTGCTGTCACTGGAGCAATTTAGGTCAACAGAGCCAGACTCTATGGTTTTCACAATTAAAAACAGGTACTTGAAAACTGATTTCTATTTGTATTTTTTCTGCGGTCTGGATTGAACCCAGGACCTAGCACATGCCAGGTCAGTGCTCTACCACTTAGCTTTGGTCCCAGTTCTTAAACATCAGGGTTATACAAATTGCATGAGGTTTTAAATGTAGGGAACTCTATCAATCATAAGAACCTAGGTTATGCTATAGTGGAAAGAAACTTTTAATTTTCAGTGGCATGTTCCAGCTACAGGCCAGGCAAGGGGCTCTGGGTTCAATATTCAGAACTATAAAGCAACAACAACAACAAAAAGCAAACAAACAAAAAACAAAAACAAGGCCAACAAGCACATGTTACTTTTGTAAACAGTACTTATGATTATCATTACCATTAACATTTTAAAAATTGAATACTCAAAAGCAGGAAGGGAAAAGTCCTGAAAAGTCAAATAATATTTTTAAAGATTTTAATTTATGTATATGAGTGTTTTGCTTGCATGTAAGTAAGTACTGGGTGTACATGCAGTGACCTCAGAGGCCAGAAGGGGCCGTCAGATCCCACGGAACCTTAGTTACTTAAGGTTGTTGGCAGTCAAGTGGGTGATGGGAACTTAACCCAGGCCCTCTGGAAGATCAGAGAGAGCTCTTTAACTGATGAGTCTTCTCTTCAGCCCCCACATAACTTTCCGTGTGTGTGTAACTTAGCCAACAGGCTACATTTGTGAGATCTACTCTACATCTCCTACTTAAGCCCTACCCTCTATCCCTGCTCCAATATCTTTTGAATCATGTGTTGATCATTTCCTTATCAGTCTACAAATATTTCTAAAAAGTATTAATTTTACAAAGTGTATCGTACAAATATTTCCTTATTTAGCAACATATTGATAATATTTACTCACTCTATCAGCACTGTTACAATCATTCATTTCAAGGTCTGCACCATATCACAGAGTGACAAATCCAGAGTTTACTGATCTTACCAAGGGACACTTGGGTTAGTTTCAATTTTACTTCAGTGAACCTGGCTGTTACACTTCCTTACATGCAATCCCAACCAAACTGCTATTCCCTGAAATTTGGTAAAAGTGTTTAAAAAGCTTTTGTATAAAAATGTAAATGTTCAGACTTGCAGGGAAATTAGTAAATAAGAACAAAGGCACTAGAGTGAATACTGATATCAAGAATAAAGGCAAGTGGGTGAGATGGCTGAGCAGGTATAGACATTTGTCAAGAAGCCTGAAGATTGAGTTCTGAACTCTAAGACCCACTGATTCCTACAAGACATTCTCTGACTACCATGCCCATGCTCTGGCCAAGGCAAAAGGGCCCATACACATAATACATACAATAAATAAATCATAAAGAATAATAAAGGACACACAGAAATACATAGTTATCTTAAAACTGGCAGAACATGGTTGCACTGCATCCTTCCATTTTTTTACATATGAAAGCAACCACAAATCATATGTGTGTATATGTGTGTGTGTATACACATATATATGAGTGAATCTGTATGACTGAAAATAATTTAGTTTAAGATGTCAGCGACTGTAGTTGACATATGCCCCATTTCAGATACACACAAATGTTTCCAGGCCCTAAAATTATGACTTACTTTTATTAAAGTTATTTGCTAGAGAAAGCATTTAATTACTAATATTCAATTTCAAATCTTCTTTTCTCCCTGCCACAAATAACTCTCATGTAACAGCATCAAAAGTCAGAGTGGAATGAGTGTATTTCAGCTTCACCTGGCAACCCATGTTACACATGACACTAAGCTGAAAAATAAACCTTCATTATTTTAAACAATTGGCTATGTTAAAGTTTTTCCTTGCTTCAATTTAAACTGTTTTAGCCTGATTTCCTAATTACCAATACTGCTGTATTTGTCCCTCCCTAATCACATCCCCTTGCCTCTCTACCAATCAGAATTCTGTTTCATTCTTTTGATCCTTTCAGATATAATGTCTTAATATACACCTGTGTCACATAATTTTGTTCATATATAAACTCTATCAGACCAAATCTACTCAACTGCAACTTGCTCCTTTTGCATATATTTATGTAATTTATAAATTAATGAGTCTACTAGTACGTTATTTACCCTCTCACCTGTAAGTAGACAATTGGTCTGTTTTTAACTTTTGAACATTATAAACAAGATGGATAAGAACATTCCTGACTACATGAGCACTCAAGTGTTTCAAAAGCACTGTTCATATTTTTGCCAGCAACCAATCCCATCTTCCCAGATTATTCACGCTTTACAGCTGCATTGCAGATTCAATTTCTGAGGCTTTCAAAATGGGAAGCCCAAGGTAGAAGACTTGGTGTTTCTTTGCTGATCACTTTGTTCCACTTTGGCTACACAGAGATGCAAAGATGCTTCCTGTGTTCTCACAGCAGTCATAGATAAGTGAATTTATATCCATAGTCTAAATTTCACCACCAAATGACAGGCCTTGATGTTCAGGTCCTTATCACCTTCTAACCAAACCCAAACTACAGAAACACTTTAAGATATATTTTTACATAACAAACATATTAGAGTCCTACATTATAACCTTTGCCCTGGCTAACTAACCTGCTAACATTTAATCTCCATGAAATATCCCCATCGTCCATTAAATCCTCAGCAAGAAGCTGCTCTATGGTTACCGCTGTATAGTATCTATTACCGCATTATTTGACCACCTGTCTCATTAATCTACAAGCTCACTGAAGGCAAAGATGTCCTGCTTATCTTTACATCTCTAATACAGAGGTTGTGTTGCATGACAGGTTAGCATTCCCCTTGACAAGGATGAAAGGTCTTTGGGCCAGACAACATACCTAATTCAGAAGCTGACACCCAAAACTTGAAAGTCAGATCAGAAACATGGCACCTGCACTTTGTACACACAGGAATGGGGCTGGAGAACGAAATCACATAACAAAAGACTCTGAAGGCATCCAGCCGGCCAGAATCAGTTGGACACGCCTGACAGTATAAACTTACAATATTCCCCAATGTGTACAAAGTACACTGACCCCAAATTAGCAATTTACTTCCTTTTGCACAAGTCAGCCCTTGATAATTCTCACATCTAGGAGAAAAATTACCTGAGCCACACCCACCTTTCTCACTAACCACAGACACAGGACGATTTAAAGTTCGCACAGAAGTGATGGGCACTACCAAGATTACCACATATATCTTTGTGAAATTTCAATCTCAGGTCAAGGGCGTTTTATATCGTTTCCTACCAAGTATAGGAAAAGTTAATCAGAAGCAGCATAATACAGCAAGCCCATTCAATGATATAGAATTACTCCATAAAGCCCCCGGGGAAGGGCATGAGATTTTGGCTGGCCCTGAAGGCAGTAGGGACATGTGAGTGTACTGTGCACGTGCATACAAACACAGGTGCGCGCTTCCAAAATGATATCTCAAAAATCCTTTTGGTTTGCTGACTCCCAAGAACTGGAAAGAAGAGAAAAATCATCTGGCAACCAGAAGTAAACGCAATACAGATGTATCATAAAAAAATCACTTCTTTTGCGTTTATTCCCTTTCCCAATAACTGCTTTTATAAGCTCACCACAATTATGATGCCATGTATGCAATGCTCCTCTTCACTCACTCTGACCCCAAGTCTGCAACCATTTATTCGTGCTCTAATCCTCTCGGTAGGAGCCATTCGGGTAGTAGCCTCGCTTCCTCTCTCTCTCTCTCTCTCTCTCTCTCTCTCTCTCTCTCTCTCTCTCTCTCTCTCTCTCTCTAGCCTCATTCCTTTTCCACAGGAAAAAGTAAAACTCACCGAAAAACGGATCCTAAGAGGGAAACCCTCCGGGTCCGCCCCCGGCCTGGGCTGCTAGACACCCACCTGGGGAGCCCCCTCCCTGCCCGCCCACTTGCAGCCGCAGGCCCCACGCCCCCTCACCCACCCGCAAGGCCTCCTGTCCTCCACAGACTCAAGACTCCGCATCCGCGCGCACACGCTCGTTACCTTTATTCTGCTTCAGTCTCCTCAGCTCTTCCTCAGAGAAGCCCGCCCAATCCTGAGCCATCCGCCCGGCCCTGGAGACCCCAAGAGCGCCCAAACCTCAGCTCGCAGACTGCCAACACAGCTCCCCCGGCACATCCGGGTTCCTTCCGCGGCACGGCCAACAGCCAATCAGCGCGCCGAGCTGCGGCGCGAGGCCCCCTCGGGCTTCAGGTGAGGGCGCCGGTGGGGCTGCCCCAAGCGATGCCTGAAGAGCCGTCTCGGCGGACCGCGCCGCCCGGCCCTGCGCCTCCCTTCACAAGCCTCTGTTCCGGGCTGTTGTTCTTCTTGCCCCATCCCTCGGAGAGAAAGCGGGGCGATGGGGACGTGAGGAAGGCCGGAGGACATCCGGCGAGGAGGCAGTGGCAGGGGAGGCCGGAAGGTAGGCGGGGCCTGGGTGGCCTGGGTGGCCTGCTGTGCGGAGCCTGCAGGCTGGGTTGCCTGGGAGGTGGGCTGGGCGGGAGCGTCCTTCGTTTGTAGGTCCCGAGTCGTGGAGCGGCACCGACATGGCTGGAAGGAGTGTAACCAATGGCCAGTTCTCTGCCAGACAAGAGCAACTCGCAGATTTCGCTTGCTTCCCACCTGTTTTGTTTTCTTGTTTCTATGATGAATGAGTCTCAGTATCCCAAGAGATTTTGCTGGCCTCCAATTCACAAGCCTCACCACACCACACTCAAGTCCTAACTGATGAATTCTTCTTTTGCCTAAAGCTAACTTCTTGATCTTCCATTTCTCATTTTAAGTAGTGTTTAGAAGATTAAAAAATACGTAGGCCAGTATTTTTTAACAGACCAATTATTCCATTTTAAAACTTTTTCCCCACTATTTTTGCTAACAACCAAAACCACATTACCTTGGCTACATTTGAAATTTCAGAGTATTAATTTTTGGCGTAAGAGTCAATATTTTTTGGGGGGTGATTACGAGACAAGGTTTCTCTGTGTTGTTTTGGAGGCTGTCAGTCCACCCCAGCCTCGAACTCACAGAGATCCACCTGCCTCTGTCTCCAGAGTGCTGGGATTAAAGGCGTGTGCCACCACCACCCGGCAAGAGTCAATATTTTTAGTCAAGTTGAAATAGAGGAGTATACTGGAAAATAAAGCATGGCACCGAAGATTGGAATGAGCGGTTCCGTTTAGATAAGTATCAGAGAGATGTTAGACATCTTTCTTGTAATCTTTCAACTTGAAAACTTAACAGATTTTCCAAAATACAAGGATGTCACACATTTTTTTATCTTAAAGATGAGTTTATTTTCAATGCATTTAAAAGATAACATGCCATCTAAAAGGATTAGTTGCATTCAAGTTTACATGTATACATTAACTCACTCCAGAATAGTGTGTAATAAGCAGTCACAATCTG
The DNA here is from genome assembly GCF_017639785.1 of Mesocricetus auratus. Taxonomy (NCBI): domain Eukaryota; kingdom Metazoa; phylum Chordata; class Mammalia; order Rodentia; family Cricetidae; genus Mesocricetus; species Mesocricetus auratus. The sequence continues at coordinate 28,497,151 of NW_024429266.1, read as the reverse complement.
GTAATTTATTCAGTTTGTCCTCTGCATACAATAGCCATTTACTAGTAACCCAATAACAATGTTAAACCAATTTGTGTACTCCCTGTTACACATTCATTTCATATTTTATGTATTCATTTTCCTTCTATGAGTTTCAAGATTTGTCACTAAACTTAATGCATATGGTAATTATGGTATTTTAAAAGATCTGCCTTGTCCTTAAATGCAAATCAAGGCACCAGCAAGATATAATAAAAGCTAATAAAATCCATCTGTATAAAGTTATAGTTTCCCATTTGCAGAATTCTACATCCCCAGTTTACTGTTCTGTTGGCCCTTACTCAAGGAGCCTGCTTTTGTCAAGTAGTATAGGATATTTTAGTGGGAGACTAGCTCGAAAACTCTTTGATCTGTGGACGTTTGAGTTGAGAGATTATCTCTACAAATTGGTTTCGTTGGAAGTCTCAGTAATGTTAAACCAACTAGATTTAAGGTAATTTTTCGCCAGTTGTATTAAAAATCTGGGCCTTACTACTGTATATTTACCAAGGACATTATTGTTTTCCCACACACGGCAGGCTTCTTTATTTTTCAGAGGAGTGGGTTGTATTTTTAAAATCATCATATGGACTGTTCTTTTCAGTCTCTTAACTAGTTTATTTTCAACTATATTTCAGAAGCTCAATCTTGAGTGGCTTTATATTGTAGTGTTCTCTTTTTGTATTTCTTTCAAGACCTGCAATAAACGTTTTTGTGTTTAAATAAAAGTTTTATATATAATTCAGTATGTTCATGTGTTTATGTTTCATTTATTTTGTCTCCTGTTGATTCTCCATTACAGTAGTTGGTATTCTGTTAAAAATAAAAAATCAAGAATCAGATGTGGTGTTTTGTCCCTGTAATTCCAGCACTCAGAAAGATATGGCATGAGTTTGAAATGAAGGCAGTCTGGGTTACATAGTGAATGACAGATCAGCTGCAATATGAAACCCACTGCTAAAAATTAAGCAAATATATATTATATATATATATAATTGTGTTTCTAGCCTTTTTATAAAATGGGGCTTGTTGGTTGGCTCTGGGGGTCAAAGTACTTAATGTGGAAGACTGATAACTCTAGTTCAACTCCTGGTACTCCACTGTCCTGTTGAAGAAAGGGAGGAGGAATTGTACTAGCAAGGGGGCTCAAGATCATGGTGGGGAACCCATAGAGGCAGTTGACCTGAGCTAGTGGGCACTCATTGACTCCAGACCAACAGCTGGGGAGCCTGCATGGTATCAACCTAGGCCCTTTGCATGTGAGTGACAGTTGTGTAGCTTTTTTTGTTGTTTTATTTTTGTTTTTTGTTTTGCTTTTGTTTTTGTGGAACCCCTAGAAGTGGTCTCAGGATCTGTCCCTGGCCCATGAGCTTGTATTTTTGGAACCTATTCATTATACTGGGATGCCTATCCAAGACTTTATGCAGGCGCGGGGGGTGGGAGGGAGGCCTGGTTCTGCCTTAACTTAATATGCCTTGTTTTGTTGTTCCTTTCTGAATCTAGGAGGGGTGAATGTGGTGGTGGTGGGAGTAGACGGTAGGTGGGAGAGGGAATGGAAAGAGAAGTGGGAAAGGAAACTAGTCGGTATGTAAAATAAATGAAAAATAATAAAACAAAAAAAGTGAAAGTAGAGATCAACTATATAGATGCTCTGACTTCCATCCACATGCTGTTGTATTTGCAACCCACACACATCCTCCCCCACACACCCTCCCCGACACACCCTCCCATACACACTCTCCCATATACATTCCTATAGATACAATGGTGATTTTTTAAAATGTGTCAAATAGCTTCCTCCTTCACTTTGAATAAAATCGCAGTTCTTCCATGACCCTGTATAATCTGGTCTCTGCCTGCTTCGTTTATATTAAGCTTTCCCCTTTCTTCACTCTCCGTAAACTCTAGTCAAATTTGATCTTTTTGCTTTTGGGATAGAATTCCCTCCACTCTCCATTGGCCTACCTAGAGCTTCCCCAGTTGTTGCTCCTTAAGCTCTTTCTCTTGTTTGTTGGTTCTTCTTGCTTTGGTTATGGTTGCAAAACCCACACAGGCTTTTTATGACCACACTATCTAAATAGCAGCCTCCTATTTCCTGTATTTTTTAATTTATACAGCACTGAGTATAACTTCTGGGTTATTTGTATTTTATATTTTTGTTTTCTACCCACATGTTTGATAATAGTTCCATGATATGGACACTTCACCCCTTTACCCAGTATAAAACAGACTGACAGCTGTTAAGCACTTAATACCTATTGAAAGAAGAAATCTTTCCAAGTTAAACACTCATTTGAAACATTTTCACATTAAACACATTTGAGATTCTTTTCTAGAATACATTTCTGTGGTGCTGAAAAACAGGAACCACATTTTTCATTCAACATTTTAGCTAGTCGAGGAAAATCAGTAAGGCATTCTCTTGTGAAGCCTGATGTCAGGCACTTTCTTAACACTGTGGCCACCATTCCTGACAGAAGCAATGGGAGAGGGACAAGGTTGCATTTGACTCACAGTTTCTAATGATAGTCAGTGTTCCATGGTGAAGGGGTGGCATGGCAAAGCAGCTTAGTTCACGGTGGCTGGAGTGTGTGGCAGAGACTTTGTATATCTTGGAGGATGGGGGTACAGAAAGCAAGACAGTAATTGGGGAGTGAGTGTATCTTCAAAGGTCTGTGCCCTAATGACCTATTTGTACCAACTAGTTCCTACTTCCTGAAGATTCTGGAGCCTTTCAAATTGGCTCCAACATATATGGAACAAGTATTCAAAACATGACCCTCTCTGGGAAATTTCAGACTCAAACTTTAGCCAGCCTTAACACACTGCTTTACCAAGCTTCGCAGTTTCCTGTATATGGGTCTAACACTTCTGCTCACTCTATCTCTAGTCAAGAGCATGATGCTATTATAAGTAGTTTTATTTACTTTTAAAAATTTCAATTATCTATATACACTATGGTCTGAGTGATGGTATCTTCAAAAATCACATGTGACAGAATTAAGAAGTGAGAGTTCTTTAGTGGGTAGCTCAGCAAAAAGGGCTTTGGAATATAATGAATGACATTCATGTCTATATGGAATAGCATGAGAGAGCCTTCATGTCCCCCTCACTATGAGATAACACATTAAGGAAGTAGCTTGTAAGAAGTAGACAACAATCCATCACTATTTCAGATGGTGCCATGAGCTTGAAGTCCCAGGTTCCCAGATGATGAAAAATAAACCGATTTATTCATTATATGATACTTTATTATAGCAATCCTAAATATACTAATTATACTTGCAAATAATATTTTATTTCTCTGACAGTCTACTTGCCTTGTTTTCCTTTCTTGCATTACTAGTGAGTTAGTTAGACCCACCAGTACAATGTTGAATAAAAGTGGGATAAAATAGCCTATAGGATTCTGACTGTGATAACCAATCTTGATTGATCACTTGTTTGAATTGAGAGATGCCTTTCTCTGGGTGCCTATCACATCATTCCTAGAGAGGATTAGATCGTGGTGCTGACCTAACCATTGGTGTATTGGCTATCACAGTACTGAATGAAATGCTCTATTAATGCCAATTATTTCAACTTTGGTTGATTGTGATTTTGAGTCTGCTATGTCTTTATTAATTTATGCTCGTTTTATGGTGTCTCAAAAGAGAGAAAGTGAACCTCCCCATTATAATTGTAGATTTGTGCACTCATCCTTGAAATTTTCTCAGTTTGGCATGCTTCTTTAAACTGGTTTCAGCTACATAAACCTTTAGGATTGAATATCTGGATTCTTTCACACATTTATGGTAAAATGACCCTCTCCGTCCTTGAACTTTGATATCTACATTGTCATTAAAACAGTTACTCTAGCTTTATTTCGATGAACATCAGCTTTAGTACGCCCTTTCCTTTGCAAAATGACCCCTACTTTCTTAACTTATTTGCTATGCTCTTTGTTTTGTTACTTTCAATAAAGTTTGGTTTAAAATCGTAGCATGTATTTACTTCTCATAGTCTGTGATTAGTACTATGTTACATGTAGTATAAAAACCTTATCAATATATTTCTATTTATTTCCATTTAGCGTTTGTGCTATTGTTTCGTTATACATATGCCACAACACCCACACTGTGTTGTTAACTTTGCTTAAACTGTCAATATCATTTAAAGAAATTTAAACAAGAAAGTCCTATCTGTTAACCATTGTATAAATCACTTTTGCATGGTTGTGATCAAAAGTTTGAGTGAACTGGAAGGAGGAATGATTTATTTGTAGATGTGGTTTCAAAGCTCTCATCTCATGGCTACCTGGCTCCATTGCAGAATATCTTGGAGGTAAGATTGTGTGATAGAAGATGCTCATAGCAATTAAGTAGCAGAAAAGGAGACAGAAACAAGAGACAGGTATAACTTTCAACATGCACCCTTAGTTACCTACTTTCTGTAATTAGGCCCTGCCTTAGGGGTTCCCAGAACCTTCTCAAATGGTACCACTAGCAGGGGATGAAAACATGTGAGCATGTAGAGGACATGTCATATTCAAACCATAAGACCCATAGAATTCCTTATGCTCTTCAGTTCTTGGCACACATCCGCATTTCCAGCAGGTGTCATTTTCTTCTGCCTTAGGGCTTTCCTATAGTGTGAGTATGATGAATTCTTTAAGCTTTTGTCTGTATAAAAATTACGTTGGCTTTATTTTTTAAAGTTACCCCCATTGACTTTAAAATTCTAGAATGACTTCCTGGTGTTTCAGTAAATTATAGATGTTGCTCTATTCTCTTCTGATTTGTATAATTTCTGGTGCAAAAGCCAATCACATTTATCTTTGTTCTTTAATGCATGGCGTGCAGTTCTCTGACTTTAAGATTTCTGTTTTTTTCATCAGTTTTGATCATTTGAAGATGATGTTACTTGTCATTGTTTCCAGGTATTTTCATGGTTGTACTTCTTTTAGATGCTTGGTTGTGGGTTTATAGATATTATACAATTTGAAATTTTCTGGTCACTAGCTCTTCAAGGCTTTGGTGTTTCTTCCTTCTGTTCTTTTGTAATTTCTGTTACACAAATGTCATGCCCTTGGAGCTTTCCTGGAGATACTGAATGATGTTCTAATTTTTAACATTCTTTTTTCTTTGCTTCACTTTGTATAGCTTTTTTGCTACATCTGTGTTTAACATCACATTTTCTATTGTCTTTAATATGTCTTTGTCATCGATTTATATTATCCTGCTACTTTACATGCTTGCCAATATTACCTTAGTAGGTGCTAACTATTTTTATGTTCCTATAAACTTTTTGACCCTGTTTTAAGATCCAGTTCATTTACTTGGAAAGAGTTTTATCTTTCTTAGTAGTGTTTTTAGGCTATGTGTCATAATCAGAAAAATGGTTAGCAAAGATTAATTATTTCCCACCAGTGAGGCAAGAAATCTTCCCCCAAAGTCCTGTGAATTAACAAACCCTTCAGACTGGCAGATGGAGGCAGGGTACTACACTTGTCTTTTGCACAGTCCTTTCTTTGACCGCATGTGGTCTCACTTGCATGTGCCTAGCACTACTGTGAACTTTTAGAAGAGCCCCCTGGAGCTCCTTAGATCCATCTTTCTCTACTTTCTGATATTTTCTATACACATGCTAGCCCTCTCTTTCTTCCCTTCTTAACTCCATCTTCCCAAGCAGGCAGCTCTGTGTGACATTACTGGCTCCATTGTGAACAGAGGTCTTTCTTACAATGCAGAATATGTCAGTCATGGAGCTTGTTAGTCTTTTGATGTTATATAGCTTGTGTCATTAAAAATCACTCTTTGATGTATTCCTCAGTTTTGTTTGGTTGTCTTAGTGGGAGTATAAATTCATTTCCTGTTGTCTGTTATTTGAAAATACTGTTGTCAGCACTATTTTTAATTTGTTTATTTTTAGTTACTATACAAATAGTGTTATTATAGCATTTTCATACGTAATTTGTTTTTATTGACTCTCCTCTGTTTCTCCCTTATCCCCCTGCCACACTTGTATCCTTTTATCCCCAGTAGTGTTCTGTATACTTCCCTGTCACTTGTGTTCTAGTTCCCTCCTTTCTTCTATTTACCACCTCATGGTCCACTTTTAGTTTCATGTCTTACATGAAACACACACACACACACACACACACACACACACACACACGCACGCACGCACACACGCAGAGTGAGGTGAAAAGAAGAGTGTGAGAGAGAAAAAGAATTCTTATGCACATGTAAACATTTTTTTTGTTATCCAATCAACTATTAATGGACTTCTTGGTTGATCCCATTTCCTTAATTCTTTACCTGGATTAACGTGGACTTGGTGCACTTGTTTCACAGATGAAGACTCTGGATCTCAAAGAGATAAAATTTTTAAAACTTGCTCCTGCACACAATCAGGAGCTGCGGGCTGAGGATCTATGTATGAGCTTAATTGTCCTGCTATTCTGCTTACAAGATTTCTTTATTTCCAAAGAACTATGGAAAAAGTTTAAATTAATGTTTTTTGTTGTTGTTTTGTTTTTTTGTGAGATGAGGTCTGTCTCTGTGTGTATAATATATGTGCATATATGTACATATATACATACTTGTTTGTTATAATATAATATATATACATATATAAAATATTCAAATTATTTTTCGTTTTTTGGTTATTGAGACAGGGATTTTTGTGCAGCACTGGCTGTCCTGGAACTAGCTATGTTGACCAGGCTAGCCTTGAGCTCACAAAGATCCACCTGCCTCTACCTCCCAAATACTGGGATTAAAGGCATGTGCCACTACCACCCTCATATGTATATACACACACACATATGTATATATATGTATATATATTAGTGTATGTATTATAACCAAAAGAAATATAAAATAATTTTGAATTTAAGACACTTTTTATTCACTAACACTCCTCATCTCACTTTACCTTGGAATGTTCTGGCTTGATTTTTCTAAATTGTCCTTATGTTTATCAACATCTCTTAGTTCATTCCTTAGACTGTTACAGATGGCCTAACCATTTCCCCTTTTAATGACATTTGTGTCCATGCCACTGGCATTGTGAAATATGGTGATTATCTATAAAAGTTATTTAAATGTAAAATGCTGAGTCAGGGGAAATGGATAACTCAGTAAGATGCTTGCTGCCCAAGAATGAAGACCTGAGTTCCATGCCCAGAACCCATTTCAAAAGCCAGGCATGGTGGAACCTGTCTGTGACTCCAGTTCTGGGGATGTGCATGCTAAAAGGACCCATCAAGATTGCTGGCATCCAATATATCCAAATTTGTTAGCTGCAGATTCAGTGAGAGACTGGAACTCTCTCTGTAGACCAGACTGGCCTTGAACTCATAGAGTTTCTCCTGCCTCTGCCTCCTGAGTGATGGGATTAAAGGTATGCACCATCACAGCCCAGCAACCAAAAGCAAAAACACTTTTACATGTAGAAAGTGATACATGAACATTTACACACTTGTATACACAAATGACAAGCTATAAATAAGCTAATGGCATATCTCCCCTTCCCCTCTTTGGATAACTTCCAAGTTTAAATTTGTAGTCTTAGAACTTTTTTCCGTATAGAGTTTCTCTGTGTAACAGTCCTAGCTGTCCTGGAACTCACTCTGTAAACCAGGCTGGCCTCAAACACACAGAGATCCACCTGCCTCTGCCTCCTGAGTGCTGGGATGAAAGGCGTGCACCACCATATCCAATTATAATCTTAGAATTTTTATGTATCCCCATATGAATGATTATTAGGCAGGATTGAAAGGTACACAAGAAAATAAGTTTTATTTATCATTGCATTACAAGTAGCTAGAACAATGTTTGAGATGCTGTCTTAAGATGGGTGGATGGATGGATGGATGGATGGATGGATGGATGGATGGATAGAAAAGATAATCCTGGTGACCACTAGAAAAGCCAAAGAGAAAGTGATTAGGCACAGTTTGTGGCAGATAGAATATTTAGTATGAAGAAAGCACAGCATGTGGCCAATAGAATTTTGACAATGTAGTGTCAGCTTTGGGATATGTTTTATTGTATCATCTTTTGACTTCAGAATTAATTGTTCTCAGTATAAGGGAATCATGCTAACTCTAAGAAGATCCAAAGAAGATCCTAGGAAGCTGAATTTCTCTATTCTTTCCCATAACTCATCTTCACTGGAACATTTTAAATATGTTTTCCAAATGAAGTGGCAATTCCACTTAATGGCACTAGTATTTCAAGCATTATTTAAAAAAATGAAAACACATAAAAACACTAACTAGAGCTGCAAGGCAAAATAACTCCTCTGTTTAACAGTTTCCATCAGTTCTCAATTTAATTACCATGCAATTCTGCCAGCTTTCTCCAGAAATAATTGACGGAATTAAGTCATTTCATTGGATATTTACAAACACTAGACTTGTAAAGCAGATGTCTGTCAATTCCCCATTGACTTAGAAATGGCTTGGGCTGACCTGGCACTGCAATATCGCTATTTTGGGCTCAGCATATTTTCACAGTCACTAACTGAGTAAGATGAGAGGAAGGAAAGAAGTGAATTTTCTTATTGTAAAAAAGTCATAGTGCGTGTCTCTGATTTTATCTAAAACAGAAATTGGCTAGATGTGTGTTTGTGACTTCAAGAATATTTTGCCAAATTATAAATATGGTTAAAGAAATCCACAACATTTCATATCTATGGGAAAAGGTTATATACTGGCTTATCAATCATGATAAAAATGATTTATGATGGTTATTCTATTAATGTCACTTTTTACTCTATAAAACATTTTTGGTTTGGATTGAATGCTAAGATTTTATCTTTGAAGGTATGATATCAAATGGAAAGCAGGCGGGATGAAGATTAATCTGAGTTATTCTATCTCAGACAGCCTACAGGAAATTCCAAATGATGAGATAAACACAAAAGAGATTCTTAAAGAATTAAAATAGAATGCCAAATTATAGTATCATAGGTTCAACTTTTAAAGTAGCAATTCTGATTATTTAGAAAAAAGTCTATAAAACTTCAGATGAGCTTTTTAAGGAATTCTGAACGTGATAATGTTTACAAAGTGATGTGCTGCAGTGTAAACTATTGAGGTTCAGAGAAAACGATTTCAAGATGATTTGGAATAAGATATGCATTAGAAAAACAACAGCCTAGTGAAGGCGATAATATTATATAAGAAATAGTAAAGATATGATTGACACTAGCATCATTATGCAGAATACAAACATGAGCCTAGACGTGTTTTTGAGTCTGTTATAACTTTATAAGAGCTCTTCAAAAATTATTCCAGAAAAATCTGAAGTGTTAGTTGCCAATATCATCAACATTTCTAGTCCTCTTTACTTTTATAGCTGGTGTTAGGTATTCAAATATCTTTGACTAGTCAGGAAGGTTCAATCTTACCTTTATTCTTATGCATATGGTGAACTTCTTGGCAGCTATTAAATGGTAGTTGCAACTGAGCATAATGGTTAGACATGACACAAATAAATGCTTGCTGAGTAGAGGGCCTGCCTTTCCCATCTTAGTTATTTCTTCATGATCTTTGGGAAATCTTCCCAATACTCATCCGTCTGTTTTCTTAAGTGAGTCCCTTTGTGCTTCTTTGAGTACTTGCTACCCTTGTGTGTGAACCACCCAAATGCATGTGCAGTGTGGTTGGACAGCCAATGAGAGCAAGTTTCTACCCATCTTCAAAGTATTTCTGAGTGCAGAGTCCTGAAAGAGCTCCTCTTGCTAAGTATGGCTTGGATTTAAATTTTTAATGCCAGAGTCACCACACCTTTTGTAGGATAATTACCTCTTAACCAAACATTTCTGAGTTCCTAATAAATTGGCCCCCTTAGTCACTTAACTATTTTAGTAGTTCTTCTCTGAACTTGGTCCAGATTTTCCGTAATTCTGGTTAACAAGGTGTTCTGCAGGGAATGCAGTGTCCAGGTGTGGTCACATTGCCTGGGCATTTGGTGCAATTGAGGGAGTAAGAGAAAGATGACAGACATCTAATATCCCTTAGGCTCCCATAAATGTATGGCAGCTTTCCAATCTACAAAGTTGAGCTCATAGTAAATGAGTAGACAAGTGGATTGGACATGGTTCCTTAATTTGGGTGGAAAAGTCAGTGAATACTGGCTCTCAAGGATGTAGTGTGGATGTGTATGAATTTGAAGAAATTATTCACCTAAATAGTGTTGTTGCTCATTTAACAAGAAGTCATTGTAAAGGAGAGGCAAAAGACCCTCTGACATGTGTTTTAAGGCTCATCAATGAACTAACCTAATATCTTCACTGCTCTGTCTTTACCTATTATTACATTGTATTTGCGTGAATAATGTCATTGAATTGTTGTTCCTGGTGGGCCCAAGTGAAACCTGACAAAGCATAAAGGTTCTTTGAAATTAAGTGATTTTCTCAGGTTAAAGCTAGTAAGTAAGTAGAGTGAGATTTATGTACTAGGTACACAAAGCTCCAAATGACATGTCAGAGTCGAACATCAGCTCAGGAATAAGATTCAAGGACTTAGTGGTGAATCTTTTGGTTTTCATGATTGCACTCATACCTATTAAAAAATCTTTTAGTCCTCAGATTTCCTTTATTGACAACTTCTTAAATCAAAAAGTAAAATTTTAAGAACATCTGTACTAAGCAAAAGAATTGTGTAAGTTTATTGGGCTGTTGAGACACCCTAATGAGGAGTCTACTGAAATATTGGTAAGGTTTAAGTAATTCAGTAATACATATATAAAAAACATACTTAAGGTTAATATTTATATGTCCTGATATTTGAAAAGGTAAGATGTATGTTTGACTGTCTTATTACATGGCTAATTAAATATGTGTATACTTGGCTGTCCTAAAATGTATACTACTTATGCATGGCATTACATAACATTTTAGCCATTAATATTTTGGTCCTTACTTATTTCTTTATCATAAATTTTAATTGTATTTATTCAGTTATCATCGTCATCATTATTTGTGTGTGTGTGTGTGTGTGTGTGTGTGTGTGTGTGTGTGTGTGTGTTCAGAGGACAATCTGCAAGAGTTGATTTTCTCTTTCCACCTTATATCTGGCTTCCAGGCATTGAATGCTTGGCATCAAACTCTGTAGTAAGTACCTTTTCTTTGGAGCCATCTCACCAGCCCTTGTCATCTTCAAAGTGGATAATTATGCCTGTATGTGAATGTAGTCCAGGAGAACTGTAGCAGCATGGATGTAATAGCTTGCAACCCTACTCATTCCTGCTGCATGTTAAAGATGCCTTTGAAAATATAATCATGAAGCCTTCAGATTTTAAATAATATGCTTATTTCTCACCTCCTGGTATGATGCTTGCTACTAAGATCCTCAAATCATCATCCTTCAAAGGATCCCATGATGGGTGTTGGAACTGGCCTTTTGTTTCAAGCTCTTTACTTCCATCATTTCTTAAAAACTCTATTGATTTATTTACTTATTTATTTGTTTGTTTGTTTGCTTATTGTTTTTTTTGGAGACAGGGTTTCTCTGTGGCTTTGGAGGCTGTCCTGGAACTAACTGTTGTAGACCAGATTGGTCTCAAACTCACAGAGACCTGCCTGCCTCTGCCTCCGGAGTGCTAGGATTAAAGGTGTGGGCCACCATCGCCTGGCTGGCTGTTTGCTCAAGAAATCAACAATCAAGTGAAGATTCTTGGATGGGACAGTACTAATTTGGTCCACAGAATTATTCTTTTCTCTATCCCAACTGCTTTTTGTAGCAGGTCAGATGGAACTGGAGGCAGGCTCTGGAGCTCAGCATCTCCTTTGAACACAGCTGGACTCTCAGGTAGTTTTTGGTCTTTAGAGACCTGTATACCTAAAATAACTTTGAATAGTTAAATCTGACCACGTGTGAAATGGCAGTTGCCTTTTAATTTTAATGGAATATTTTAGAGCATTTTTATGGAAAAGCTCTTAAAATTCTTTTTTTTCATTCTTAATGAAAGGGGGAAATGTGTTACTGTAGCTATGATTTTTTTATTTTAAATTTAAAGCAATTCCTGCAAATCTTAACAAGTGAAATCAAATATTTAATGCTTTTGGAAAATTGCCTTTATAAAATTTACAGAACAAAATAAAAATTCTAGATTTTTTGAATAAAACAAACTGATTTTGTAAAAGCACTTACATCATGACTCAGGATTTCCAAGTTAATTTGTTGTGTAGAATCATAGAACCACTTCATGATCCTAGTAGATACCATTAGCACCCAGGTTGGCTTCAGATTATGTAGAAAGAATAGAGTTTGGTTCAGAAATATTAGCATTACACCTAGAAACACATATTTATTTTATACATGCAGATCAGGATAGCCTTAGGTACTTGGCCCTGAATGAAGTCACAATTATTAAAGGTTATCTGAGCACTCTAATTCTGGGACTTTACAAAGACCGAGACCAGAGGCAGCGATGTGCTAATAATTTTTGTCAGATGAACTGATGTTCTTAGGTCACCTTAAAAAGTGTATGCGTCTGTGTTCATCTTTGCAGATCCGGAGATCAAAAGCATGCTAGGCAAGTGCTGTGGAACTTGATTACATGGTCAGCCCCTGGTCTTCATAGCACTTGAAGAAATTTTGTGATTGCCTAGTCCTCAACTTAAGATACTTTTGAATGATTAACTTAACACAATGAATAAAAAGGGATTAAAGCAGTGTCGTTTTGTCAATGCTACTTGAAGTTTATGAAAGATTTTTTTAAACTAGTAATCTGCTCTGAATGAGCTTTCAGTGTCATCCTACAAAGTAACCCCATTCCTAGGGTTGTCCAAACACCATTCCTAGGGTTGTCCAAATACCTTTCCAGAGCTGTCCACACCCCATTCCTAGGGCTGTCCATACCCCATTCCTAGGGCTGTCCATACCCCATTCCTAGGGCTGTCCATACCCCATTCCTAGGGTTGTCCATACACCATTTTTAGGGCTGTCCTTACCCCATTCCTAGGGCTGTCCTTACCCCATTCCTAGGGCTGTCCTTACCCCAATCCTAGGGCTGTCCTTACCCCATTCCTAGGGCTGTCCATACCCCATTCCTAGGGCTGTCCTTACCCCATTCCTAGGGCTGTCCATACCCCATTTCTAGGGCTGTCCTTACCCCATTCCTAGGGCTGTCCATACCCCATTCCTAGGGCTGTCCTTACCCCATTCCTAGGGTTGTTCATAAGCATGGTTCTGAGGAACAAAGCACTTAAGTACTTGATCCAAGTTTCTATAATTAGTAACTTAGATTAATCTTATGACCTGAGTCAAGATTTGTGCTGTTAATATATTTTCAAGTCATTTTACAAAGAAGCCTATCTAAAGTGTACTTAGCCAATAATTTGGGATATTTTATAGTTTTTTATGGCAATTATGTGAATAAGGGACACTGTGAAACTGCCATTGATAAATTAGATGGTAGCATAGGGCATATATTTTAAGCTCAGAAAAATCCAAAATGATATAATTTTGATAAAATCTGGATTATTTTAATAAAATAGAGATTAAACAGAATTGTGGCTAAACTACACCCTTATCTTCAGTTAATAGAATTCATCTGTCAAGAAACTATAAATCTCTACTTCTTATATTGCTCCATAAGTCAGATTAAAATGCCTTGTACACAAACACTTACACGTGTTTGTGTGTACACATACATACATACATACATACACTCACACATGGTTAGTTATGTAAACACAAGCATATATAACTATATACATAAGAAGTAAAGAACTCTTACCTAAAGTAAAATAAGAATAAGAAACATAACACAGAAGGTGAGAATAATACACAGAAACTGTGTCCCAGAGCTCTAGTACAATTTTTAAAATATGCTTTCAATTTAAATAAAATGACATCATTTTCTCTCTCCTTTCCCTCCTCCAGACCTTTCCAGTTACATTTCCTTGAGCCCCTCACATGTTCCCCCTCTCAAATTAATAGCATCTTTTCTTTATTATCATTACATGTATATGTGTGCATGCATGTGTATGCACAAATATATATATATATATAAATACAACTTGATAGACCCATTTTTTTTGTTTGTGTGTAAATCAAAGCAATAGCAGAGGGAGGACATGATGTGCAATGTCAATACATTTTTAAGGAATAATTTTAAAAGCCACAGGAAAACTTTCAATCGAATGGTCATAAGGATTACATAATGAAATTCCTTACAGTCCTCAACATATTTTTAGAGTTTTGTTTTTGTGGGGTGTAGAAGCTAGAGAAGCACTTTACCACTGGAGCTGGAGGACTGGAAAAGTCTCTGTTGCTGAAGACACCATTTACTCCAGACACAGGATGCGGAGGACCTGAGTTGGATCTGATCTGAAAGCCTCCTCTCTGTGGACCAGCTTTCATAATATGGGAAGGTACTATGCAAACTTCCATAGGAGAGAAGCAATCAATAGCTCCACCCAGCTGTAAAGCCAATGAATGCCCTAAGGATGCAGTAGTGGCATACCTTGGGAGTAACCAACAGCTTTCTAATTCAACTTAAAGCCTGTTCAGCATGAGGGAAATCATACCTGGTATTGGGATGCTAGCCAACTACACAGGGCTAGTAAGGTCATGGATCTTAGAAAAGAACCTAGTACCACCATTTTACTAGACCAGCAAAATTTCTAGCTGCATTTTAAGTATTTATCTTATATCTGTAGATAAATGTAGTTCTCACCTGTCACCAAAGAAACCTCACCACAAATATTCAAAATGCAGAGAACAAGTGTTTATAGGCTGTTCAGCTCCAGTGGATACTACAGAACAACTCCTGTACTTAAGGCTCAGGGAACATCATGGAAGATAAGGAGGCAGGAAGGTTGTAAGAGCCAGAGACCAGAATCTGCTATGAGAGAGATTGTGTCTCCTAGACATGATAGGGAAGCTCCACTCATGAAACCTCAACCATATAAATGCCTAAACAAGACCTGTAGAAGTACAAGACCCATAGATATGCTAACATAGAAGGGAGAAAGAGTCTTCCCAGTGGATGAGCCCTGTAATAGGTTGTCTAATATACATAACAATAACAAAGAAAAAGAGGCTATGATTTAGAGAAGCAAAAAGATGAAGTAAATAAGAGGAATTGAAGGGAAGAAAGGGAAGTGATGTAATTGTATTTTAATTTTTAAAAATTAATTTAAATGCCAGGTGTTGGTGGCGCACACCTTTAATCCCAGCACTCGGGAAGCAGAGACAGGCAGATCTCTGTGAGTTAGAAGCCAGCCTGGTCTACAGAGTGAGTTCGAGGACAGCCTCTAAAACAATACAGAGAACCCCTGTCTTGAAAAACCAAAACCCCTCTAGTTTATTTCACTTAACATTATGATTTCCATTTATAGTTAGCAAATACCATAAGTTTATTTTTCTTTATGGCTAGAATAAACTCCATTGTAGTCTCATACCACATTTTCTTTATTGTTTTACTGATAGGCATCAAGACTATTGTGAGTAGTTTGTAATAAACATGAATGGTAAAGTATCTCTGTGGAATACTAACTTCAAGGAGATAACCTGGAGTGTTACAGCTGTGTCATGTGGCAGTTTTCATCTTTAGTTTTGGGAGAAACTTTCTGTACAATGTATTTAGTAAGGTAACATGTATGTATTATCTGGTTAGTTATACTCTCCCAGAAAATTCCCATTTGGAGCTTTATTAGTTTATGCCCAGAGTGAGTCAAATTGCAGGCACTGCCAAAAGTGTAATTCCCATTGTGTTAGCTTTCCAACATTCAAAAAGAACAAATGGTTTAACAATGACATAAAGATTTGGAAGTATTTTTGCTGTGGAATAAGCATTGTTCACTGTGAAAATGTTTTGCTCACATTGTTAATAAAGGGCTGATTGGCCTATAACTGGACGGGAAGAGATTGGGCAGGAGATCCAGACTAGGAGGATGCTGGGAAGATGAAGGGTGGAGTCTCAGCAGTGGCTAAGAGATGCAGAGGAAGCAGGAGATGAAAATGCCATACTGAGATAAGGTACCGAGCTCCGTGGTAGAATATAGATAAAAATATGGGCTAATTTAGGATGTAAGAGCTAGTTAGTAACAAGCCTCAAGTATTGGCTGAGCATTTGTAATTAATAATAAGTCTCTGTGTGGTTATTTGGGGATCTGGCAGACTGGACAGAGCTGATCTGTGGTCCTGACAAAAACTCCACCTATATATTTTATTTTTACAAAATTAAGTTATCATTCATTGAAATATTTATGCCATGGACCTTGATTATGTTTTCAATTTATGAATTTTCTCATTAAGTTTGTTTATATTTTATTTTAGAATTAACTCATGATAGAAATCTTTCTTAATTTCAATTTTATAATCATAGCAGAGCTTCCTAAGAATAATTTTCTTTGAGAGAGAAGAGAATTGAGGAATTGTTTCCCCACTCTGAGCATAAAGTTAAAAATCCAAGTTCTATCTCAGGGTATCTTTCAGCCAAAGTGTCAAGACCTGGCTCTGCAAATTTCCTCCCAATTTGTTGATAAGTTAGAGTTGAGTTTACTACTGTCAGTAACTAGTACAACACTACAAAGATTCGATTACCTTTGGGAGTGGAGAAAGGAATGTCAGGCAAGGTTTATTCCAGATTGGACTTGTGGAGTACGCCTGCCCTTTCATTGTGGGTACTTTTTAAAGAGTGTGCAGGAGTCAAATACAGCAGTGTAGGATGGATTCTTTTGGCTGTTGTTGTTTGTTTTAAAGAAGGGGATAATCTTTTGAGACAAGGAAGTGAAAGAATATCACGAATAATTGTTGGTACTTTCCATTGAAGAGTTGGTGGGCCTTTGGGGGAATTCCTGAAATGAATAATCAAATCATTTGATTATCCAGGAAGTGATGGGAGTGAAAAACTGTGGAATAGTAAGATGTAGTTTCCATTTCAGAGACTGTTGTATGCATGGATGGTTTTGATTCTCAGGTTATCTGGGTTGTGTGATCCTGCACTGGCTCTTCAGTCAAATTCCCCTAGGATCTTCTTGTCTCTCATTTCTCACCAGAAATTGCAGTAATAAAATGGTACCTGAAATGGGAGCTCTGATAGTGTAACTGGCACATTGGTGAGTCAGACAGTGATCATTTACAGCTTTTAGCTCCTTCATTCCTGTATGGACAATGCACATGGGCAGCAGACCTCAAGCATCATGATTTTATTAAGTGAAAAGGGGGAGTTTTGCTAAAGAGAAATTGTCACCAGGGTTGAGAAGTGACAACATCTGAGCAATTTCTTTCCAGAGTTGCTGTGAGGCTTTCAGAATAGGCCTAGGAAAAGGACTTTTTCAAAGGCTGTCTCTTAGTCTGTTGTCACAAAATCGCCTCGACGAGGTGGCTTAAGGAAAAAAATGTTTGTTTCTCACCACTCTGGAAATTAGAAGCTCAAGGCCAGTCTGGATTTTTGGTGAGGGTCCTCTTTCTGGTTTATGCATAACTGGGGGATAGGAGGGCAGGGGAGGGCAAGGAAGGGGAGGGCTTGGTAGATAAAGAGATTCTCTACTAGGTAAAAACATAGAAACTATTACTTTCCAAAGTATCCTTTCTAAATACTGTCACATTGAGGATTTGGGCTTTATCATATGAATTCTAGATGATGTACATATTTGACCCATAGTAAGTGGCTTTAAATTATTTTTCATCTGGTCCTCAGTCAGACATGAAAACAGGTGACACTATGCAAGTATAATGAGATTAGTACATTTCTCTTTGGAAAGCATAGACCAACCCTTCTCCTTTTCTCTTCAAATACATGCCACTTTCCCAACCTCAACAAAAACACCAAAACTTGAATTTTATGAAAATTTCTACCAAGGCTTTGAAGGGACTTGCTGAAGTCCCAGGACATAGGTCAAACTATTCTGTGTCTGTTGACTGAGCCAGAAAAGGGAATGAAAAGAAAAACAGGAGGAGAATGATGTATATAGGGAGAGAAACACCTCAAAGAGTTTTCATCAATGTTCCAAGCTCTCTCTTGAAACTTTAGAGTAAGATAGGGCCACACACTTCTTTGTATCACAAAGTAAGCTTCCTGTCAACCACCCATCTAACCTCTGTCACTAGAAGGCTCTGTGCTGGCAAACTGACCTTAACTGGTGAAGGTTGTCGAACCCCAGCCAGTGCCTCAGGGTGGGACAGAACCCAGGCGCCAACCCCGGCTGCTAATTTGCTGGACACACAGAGCCCTGTTCTGTAACCTCCTCCTAGGTTGTGGGTGAGTGGAACCCATTAACATTTTAAAATATTTGCAGAAATCAGAGGGGGAAAGGTATTTCTGGAGGGCCAGTACGCAGAGCACTCTTACGCTTGCCAAAGTTTGCTGGCACAGCTTGGGCTTTGATGGAGAACATCTGGGTGACTGCTGCTGTTGCATATAGATGGGGCAGAGGGCAGGAAACAAAGGGGGCTTGTGAGAGAATGCTGAGGGAATGCTCTCCAGAATGGAGAAGGCCTTACAGAGGAGGTTTTGCCCTCATGTTGCCTTGGCTGTGAGTGCTGGAGACTGCGTGATGACAGGGGACCGGCCAGTGGCTTCCCTTGTTAAATAGACAAGGGCAATACAGCCACAATAATGTGTGGCTCCTTCTCTTGGAGCTTCTTTGTAAGGGGCAAGGAAGCCCATATGCATAAAAGAGGGACGTTCTACTTTAGTGGGCATAGACTTGTCATTTGCTACCTCCATTGACGATTCTATTCATAGAACAAGACAAAATGAGTTTCCATCAAGACAAGGCTACATTTCAAACACAAAAGTGCATTTATTAACTGAAGATTGGGATCAGGTGTTGAAAATCTGTCATTCATGAATAGACTTTGTATTGGATTCTGCCTTATGTACACCTCATATTGCCCAGCTTGCATGCATATATGAGAAATCTGTGTTCAGACATTGAGGAGAGAATGGGTGTGAATAAACTATTATGCTCATTTCACAGATAACAATAGTGGATACAAACAACTCTATGCATTCACATGTAGAATTCATTCATAATTCCCTTCCTTTCCTCTTCCCTTTGATGTCTTTCTTGTTGTTCACCTTCTGTCATAATTAGTTTTTGTCAGTTTGTGTTGGGGAAGTCCTGTGTATATGTCAATAAATTACTGCTGGCCAATAGGAATCTAGATAGGTGGGGCTAGGAGTCCAGGAGGATTCTGGGAAGGAGAAACACAAGAGAGTTCGAGATGTAACGCCATGGGGTAGGAGCCCGGAACTATTCTCCGGTAAGAGACATACTTAGATTAACAATTATGGGGTAATTACTTAAGTCAGAGCTAGCCAGTAAGAAACAAGCAAGGCCAACAGCTTCATAATTAATATAGCGTCTTGTGTGTTTATTTGGGGACTACAATGCGGCAGAGCCCAGGCGACTGGCGGGTGATAAACCAAAGCAGCTAGCAAGGAAAAGCTTCGTTTAACAAGTTTGACACAAACCTAGCATACCTGGGAAGAAGGAATTTCAACTGAGGAATTGACTCCATCAAATTGACCCATGTAGTGTATTTGTGGGCATTGTTTTGATTGCTGACAGATAGAGGCATATCCAGTCCACTGGGACAGTGCCATCCCAGGGCATTTATGACCTGACTGTATAAGAATAGTAACTCAGCAAGCCAATATGCAGCTTTCCTCCAGGGTTCCTGTCCTGACTTCCCTTAATGATAGATGGTGATTGGGACTTAAATTCAAATAAATCCTCTTTCCTTTGTCTCCTTCCCTTAAACAATAAAACAGATACACCTGAATGCTCAGTTTACTGTCAGTTACTCTAAGAACTAGGAAGAAAAATAACCCCAGTAAAATCACCAGAGCTTTCTCAGGATTTTATCAGGCATTATCACCATAAAGTATGATGATAGTAAAATATCAACATTCTTATTTGTGAATTAATAGACATTTATTCATACAGAATTAAATCCAAGAATACAGACTCTAAAACATTTGTTTTAGCCAGTTCTTACCCTCATGAAAGCTATGATTCTCTTTTCCACACACACAAAAAATCATTATACCAAATCTTGATTTTGTTCTTGGAGTATGTGGGAGTGAGAAATTGTACCACAGGTTACTAGCTGTATTTCCCCTTAGGGTTGACATACTTGTGTGCAATTGCTTTCTCTTGGACATATCATGCCTAATGTATCTGTCAGTGTCTGTAGCATAGTAGGTACAACTTGTTAGTGCAAGTTAAATTCATGTGAAAAAGAATTAAGGGAGGGGAAAAGAAATAGATGTCTTAGTTATATTAGTAGGCACTGAGACCCACATCTGAATATTGAAAATACTCTCTAGTTCAGGCAGCCTGTATTGATTATGAACAAGCCAATGTCTTGTTTTGTTTTTCACATTTCAAATGTTTTGGGTCCTGTAGAATAAAATGTTTTAAAGAAAATATCTTTTAGGTTTCAAAAAATATAAAAATTACCATTAAATCTAAGAGCATGTCTCTGAAAAGATTATGTTGAAGCAAATCATCATGTCTAGACTGAAGACTTAGAAATTGGTGTTCCTACTACATTTTCTTCATTAATCCATCTTTTCAAATTACTTCTCTACCCAGGTGTAATACTGGTTGTTTAGACCTAATCCTAATCTGTATCCCATGACTGATGGATGTTAGAAACACAGGCAAGCCTATTTGGATCACAAGCTGATTAAAATGAATGAAAGCACCCAGGGGCCAATGTCACAGACACTGCAGTATATTCAAATAACCCAGAGGCATGCAAGTGGTTTCCAAAGAGGCGTCTCAGGAGCTAATGCCAGATATCAGTTATTACTTGGTCCTCGCTTGTTTGATGGAGTTTGGAGTGACCCTATTTGATACCAGAGGGAAAGATGGCCCCAGCTTCCATAGACAATGCAAAGGTTTTCTTTCCCTCCACTGGTTTCCTAGCTTCTTCTGAGATATCTCTGAAGTATCCTGGCTATCTCATCTTGTATCATATCTACAGAGTAACTCTTCTCTGTGACTTCTGTCTGCCTGGCTCAGTTTGGGTACATATACAGAGCATCTCTGTTTATGGCAGGAACATTGTCTTTTTTCCCCATCATTCCGGTGCTAAGGATTGATTCTGGGACTTTGCCATGCTGCATAAGTGGTTTGTGCCCAAGCTATACTCCATTCCACCATTGCCTATGCATCCTTTATTCATGGAAATTTAACATGCTTAGTGAGTCCCAAGGCATCCCTGTTATAGAATGCTACATACCATCTCCACTGTTATCTGATGTATGCTATCTACCACCCATTTGACCATCATAATTTGAATGGCATCATCAACCAAGTTCTACAGTTAGCAACATCCAGAGTCTTCAGCTATCACCACAGTCTTTGTGTGTTCTTCTTATACTACTGAAGCACAGTGGTTGTAGTGATATAAACTCAAGTACCCACAGATACTTTTTATTATTTGGGAACCATAACTGTGGCTTGTTATTAATGACAAACTGTCTTGAAATTGATCGGAAATCTGGTAGCAGCAAAGACTTCAAGTCTTGCCATTTATATAGTTTTTCAGAGCTGTGCAGATAATTTTAAATTAGCCTGTATTGCCTAGAGAAAAGTGTTATTTTTTCTTTTGTGTGAATTTTTTCAAACAATAAATATATCATAATGAGGAGCTACTTGAAGAAATGCGTACAAAAATATTGAGCAGATAGCCAAGGGATGCAAAGAAATAAAAACATAAGGAAGGTATATGTCTTCATAGTGGAAGAAACCAGACCCTTAGTGTAAGCAGAAAATGCTTTGTTTTTAGACAGTGTAAAAAGAGTACAATCTGTTAAGCTTACATAAAAGTGACAGAGATATGAACAGTGGGAGACCTATAATCCCAGCCCTCAGAAACTGACGTGAGAAGATCACATGTGCGTTTTAGGTAACCCTAGTCTCTACATAGTGAGTTCTGGATTACCCTGTGCTATAGCATAAGACCCTGTCTCAAAATAAAACAAAAACCAAAACACAAACCCACCTCCCTAACTTTTTTTCTTGTTTTATTTTGTCTGGTTTTGTTTGTTTATTGGTTTTGGTTTTTTTGAGGCAGGGCACTACTACATTACTACATAGCCCAGGTGCACTCCTTTTCATCCTGCTTCTCAGCCTCTGGACTGATGGATTTACAAAAGACAGTATCCCCAGTGTTCATTTTCCCTTTTGAAATGAACACAGGACCAATAGTTCTGTAGAGGAATAAATCTTCAATCAGGGATCTTGTTCGATCACATAAAGTAATTTTCTTTTTTAAATTTAAATTAGAAACATGCATGCTTCAAATGTCAATCCCAGCTCCCCCCCTTCTCCGTCCCAGACCCCACCACCCCCCACCCCTAGTCCAATCCCCACATCTTTCCCCAGGGAGGGTGAGGCCCTCCTTGAGGGAATCTCCAGAGTCTGTCATTTCATCCAGGGTAGGACCTAGGCCCTTCCCCATGTGTTCAGGCTGAGAGAGCATCCCTCCATGTGGAATGGGCTCCCAAAGTTCATTCGTATGCCATGGTGAACACTAGTCTACTACCCAAAGCCCCAGAGATTTCTGAGGACTCCTCACTGAAACTACATTCATGGAGTTTGGATCAGTCCCCTGTTGGCCTCTTAGCCATCAGTCTGGGGTTCAAGAGCTCCCCCCTTATCCAGTCAGCTGTCTTTGTGGTTTCACCACCAAGGTCTTGACCCCTTTGCTCATCACTCCTCCATCTGGGTCAGTTCAGTGTTTAGCTGTGAGTATCTGTCTCTGCTTCCATCAGTCACTGGATGAAGGTTCTAGGATGTCATATAAGGAAGTCATCAACCTTATCATTTGGTAGGGGCTATTAATGTAGTCTTTCTGCTATTACTTAGTTTTCCAATTGGTGTTATCCTTGTAGATCTCTGGAAATCTCACTTGTGTCAGCTCTCTCCTCAAAGATATAATGACTCCAACTATTATGGTATCTCTCATCCTGGTCTCCTCTATTGTTACCTCGACTCAACCTTCCTGTTCCTCTTATCCCCCTGTCTTTTCCTGGTTCCCTCTCCTCTCCCCCCATGTTCCCAAGCTGCTCAGGAGATCTTGCCTCTTTCCACTTCTCTGGGGTATAATGAGTATCTCTTGGGAACCTCCCTGTTTCTTTAAGGGAACTGATAGCAGAAAGGTGTAACACAGTGACTCCAATGAAATATCAGGTCGTCCTCCAGTGTTTATAATCAAACCTGAGGGCTTTACTTACCAGGGGGAGATTACAGGTTTCGATTCATCTTCATGAACCTGCCTCATGGGGAGAATGTGCTTCCCTGGTGCCGTTTAATTGATTATCAGGCTGGTGAATTTCCATAGGTATTTCTCAACCTGTTGTAACCTCTGCACTTTATTGATAAAGAAAAACCTCATATTTCTTTGGAAAATATTGTACACCATTCCTGGAGAAAGAGAAGACCCAAGATGAATGAAGCATAGAGAGACATTTTCACTCTATTTTTTTCTTCATCCTCCCTCCCCTTTCTTTCTAGATTCCCCCACCAGCCAAAAAGATTATATCAAAATAGTCTTTTCCATTGCATTTGGGACATTTTTTCTTGTTTACTTGTTCTAAATATAAGGCTATAATATTGGACATGTTTTATTCAAACAATGTACATTCTATTCTGAGGTTCTAGTGCCCTATATCCTGAAAAGTAGAAATATGATAGTTTCTCAGAAATTTAACAGAAACTAAAATGTTAGGATACCAGCCATACTTTTAGTCTCTTTGGGAATAAACTATGGATTAGGTTCATGAAAACTTAAATTTCTACATCTAGTTTCTAAATTATTGAGCAGCTAGTTTGAAGAAATAATGGGCAGCAACTAACTAAGGATGATGAGAATCTCCTCTGTCACTCTTGACTTGTCCAGCCAATAATACACTGAGGGTTCTTAGGTGTCTTTTTGTCTCCTAGTCTTTAGAGACAGGATCTCACTGTACCAGGTCCAGATGACTAAGAACTCAGGATCCCCCTGCTTTATCTCCAGGATGTGGCTAGTACAGATATGCTCCATGGTGCCTGTCTCTGTAGAAGGTATCTTGACGCCCTTTGTGATCTTTATTTATTGTTATTCTGAAGTCTAGTGTACTTCAGTTCTTCTTAGTTGATAAGTATCTTCATCATCTGATTATTTTCTTACTATTCTTATTATGGTTATTTTGTACACTGGGAATCAAACCCAGAGTACTTCAATCAGAAATTCCGATTTCATAAAATCACTCCCAGTTGTTACTAAACTGTTTGTTCCATTCTTTAATTGTTTATAATTAGAAAGAAAAAAGAAAAACATTTGGGCGGGTTTCTGACTTCTGGTGTGGTACTGTCTTGTACTTTGTGGTGCGATGTGTTTGTACCGATAGAATACCTTATTTAGTTCTAGGAACCTTTTAAAAAGCTTCCAGTTATGTCTCTGGTCCCAGGAGTACCTTTTATTCCATCCCCTGATGTATGGCATGTACCAGGTTAAGCATTTCCAGTCATGTGTTCTTTAATCTTCACAGCATCTCTCTGAAATAGTGTTCCAGGAACAATGAGTAACTTATCCAAGTCATCCACAAGTTATTTGTGGAATCAATTAATATTCAAACCCTGGTTTATCAAGCCCACAATTTGCTGTGCATCCATATTGCTTTTAGAAGTAGTAATTGACCTTTTATCTCACAAATTTCCATGGTTTCAGCCTGAACTGATTACTTTTGGGACTATTTGATTCTCTTGATCTACTTTGTCTAGATTTGTTTCTTTGAGACAGTGTCTTATATATGCCAGGCTGGCTTCAAAATCTAATGTATCACAGAATAACCTTGAACTTCAATTATCCTGGCTCTACCTCCTTAGTGCTGATATTAAAGGCATATATCAATTCTTGGCTTTCTGTGTTGCTGGGGATGGAATCCAGGGCTTTGCTTAGCAATTACTCTGCAAAGTGAGCTACATTCCCAGCCCTATGCCTGTACTCTTGGAAAAGAGGGGGTCAGGTGTTTATGCTCCCATTCTCTTCATCTCCTCTTGTGTCCCTGATGTAGAGCTGATTGCTAAGAAATTCTCCATTACAGTTTGTCTCAGCCACACTATGTCAATGTGTGTTTTCCAGAAGTACTTTTTTCTGTCTCAAGAAATTTCTCTTGTGAGTATTAAAAGACTAAAAGTTCCCACATAGATGTTAAAATACTATTCTTGTTCTGATTTAGGAAAGTCCACCCATAACTACAATTTATGGTGTCGAAATATTTGTGTGGGGGAATCAAGGGCCTGCATCTGTGGTAGAATGCTTGTCTGATGTGTGTGAGGCCTCGAGTTCTATCCTCTGCACTCCAGAAAAGGGTAAAAATGTGAGATAACTCAAAGCATTTCTCTCACAAGTGCCATATCTCTGAGAACATTTTCCTGTTTTTACAGCAGCAAGGTATTCATTGTCCAAAATTTAAGCCCATGATATTATCCTGATGACAGAAGTAAGGGGTCTGGGATTTAAAACACACCAACTGGGAATCTTTACTAAAGGGAAACAAATAGAAAATCAAGCTATTTTCTCTCAGGTGTCTTACTTCCTTACAGATGGTGCCATTTCACCTGTCTTGGAATGTTAAAAGTTGATATCTGTGCTGTGGAGCTCAGAGCTAGAGTCAGGTCGGCAATTTCCTCACAATACTCATGCCAGGATTGTTGAATTCCACCCCCACAAAACCCAGTAACTTAATTTTTGTCATCTCTGAACTCAGAGAATGTGTCATTTTTATGAACTGGATGACAAATACCCACAAAAATAAGAAAAAGAATGAACTTTCCTTGCATTTGGTATCCTGGCTAGCAACAAAGATATTAAAAGAAACATAACAACAATACTTTTAAAACCAAAATTTAATGAAATTTGGCATCTGGTATATGTTCTTCCACTTGAAGTTTGATAGCAATTGGCACAATGCTGGGATATATAGAGTATACTTTCTATTTTTAGAACATCAACATTCTTAGCTTAAACTGAATCATAGTTTCCCCAAAGAATTTAATTAATGAGTTAGTTCATAATTGCTGAGAGTGCTTTTATAAAGAAGTGGACATTTAATTGAATAATTAACTAGACTGACTGGGTGGTCTTATACATTTTCAGACTTTGGTTTGCTGATATAGAAAAGAACAGTTTCAGTAGATTGTATTTACCAAAATAGGAGAATAAGGAAAAGAGTTATATAATGTTTAGAAATTATTTGTTGGTTTCCATAGTAGAGAAAATATTTATTCTCATCAGTCTTGGATCACTAAATTCTGACTAGATGCAGTCTTTAGATTGCAATGCAGATGGGTATTGCTTTCCCAAAAGAATACAATTATTGTTTTGAGAACATAGCACAGACTTCTTGGAAGTAGCTGCGCTGGGTGGTTTCTCTGCTGTACACAATTGGGTTATTCTGAGTTTATGAAAACAAAGGCTATTTCATTTTATTTTATTGGTATTTATGTCTTGTCTATGCTAGAACCTGAAGACACAAAGTCCATACCCGTCTCCAAACTCCAAAGAGACAACATCTGGTAGGAACAATTTATTTATGGCTAGTACTGTTTGCCTTTTCCTGTGAACACACACACCAAACCTTCATTTTATTGGAATAATTCTGAAGTAGACCAGATGAGAAAAACTGGTCTTGGAGAGTTTATAGACTCAAGTACACAATAGCTGTTTGCTGTAGGATCCAGGATGAAAGTCGGTCTTCTAATTATAAGCCAGAGAATACTTTCTATATAACAGGCAGTCTCTCATTCTGATTGACAGTTACTGGCTTAGCCTTGAATCACTCAGTACTTTTGGTGCTTCAGTTTCCCCAAACTTATAATGATGGGACTGAAATAAATGATGTCTAATAGCCTTCCTAATTCTAAAGTTCCAAGATTCTGCTGAGAGGCAGTGTGCCAACATGGAAGAACAAACATTCTCTGAGGGTACAGGGCATAGTTTTCTCAACTTTGTCTTGGCTACACTAATTCCCTGCAGCCCTGCTTCTTTTTATAAATCCCAGTGGAAGTTTGTTTTTCGGAAGTCTGCGTATCTACTCTTCTTTAGTTACTTGCTTATAGATCAGTGCTTTTGCTATGGTCCTTAGTACTTCAGTTCTGTGGTTCACAGTTGCCAGATCCCCTTTTTGGATTTAAAGTCAGCTGCTTTGATCATTTGAAGCTCTTGGCTTTGGCAAACTCTCTGGAGTCTCTTCAGCTGTGACAGAAATTGCCCTCTCCAGACCCATTGTAAGAACTTAAAGCCTCTTCCACTGCATCTTCTGTGATCTCATTAATGTCACCTAGTTGTGCAGACCATGAAGTGATGGGAATTACAGGCCTATCAAGTTCAACTCTAAGGAAATATAGTCCACTCTCAAATTAAACATCTTTCCACACATTGTTCATATCACTCCCCGTCATCATTTTTCACATCCTGTAAGAAGAATTGTGCCCAAGTCCCTGACACATACCACCCTCATCTTCAGTATCATTGAAGAGCTAAATAAAAATGGGAGCCATATTCACTCTGTTGTGGACACACAGTCACTTCTATCTGGCTGCTGTGTGGATATGTGCTCGATAAAAGAACCTTAAACTTTAATATTTTCTTACAAAGACTTCCAAGTTTATTGAGTGACAAGAAACATTATTCAGGACTCACAATGCTGTCATTGAAAGGTCATTACTCTCACAATGCTAACAGCTGAGCAATAATCAAAAACCAACCACTTACTGAATACCTCAAATAACTCCTGTTTTGCAGCTACTCTGGTAGTCCTGGATGATTTCCTGTGTGATGAACAAGCCAGCGTTTTCATTTAAATTCTCTTTTGAATTTCCTTTATGTAAGAGATTGGGGTGGTCTGTGGCTGCCTTAAAGCCAGACAGTCTATTTTTTTTCTCACATGCAATAAATGTACAGGAAGGTATGTGTTTCCATTCACATTAAAGGCAAAATTGAAAGGATATCAGCCAATTTCTATTACAAACTTAAGAAGTCCAGGAAAACTTTCTGCTTTTGCTCACTCTGTAATTATACCCTATCCTAAAAATTTGATGTTAGGCAAGTGTCTGTGGCATTTTGAGTCAGTTAAATTAGCCATGTCTAGCACTTAAAATTCCTTCCATTGTACTTTTACAGTTACAAAAACCAAGTGCTTATTTATTAACACTCAGAACCACTGAGTGTAGTAGACAAGGTACTGCGGCCATCTGCCCTCACATAGTAATGGTATGAGTGTGTGTGTGTGTGTGTGTGTGTGTAGTGTGTATGTGTGTGTGATGTACATGTGGTAGTGTGTGTGTGTGTAGTGTGTGTATATGTGTGTGTGATGTACATGTGGTAGTGTGTGTGTGTGTGTGTGTGTGTGTATGTCCATGTGCAGATGCATATGAATGGAAACTCCTGGGTATGGAGAGGAGCCTGACAAAGCTACTGAAAACATTACCCATTGTACAGAGTGTCTCCAAAGCCTGACAGGACCTCTTATGCCCAAACAAGAAAACATTGTATCCCCACTGAGTCCTTGACTTCTGAGGGATTTCCTGATGGGTCTGTTTAATTCTATCTGACCTTTGACTTTAAGATTCAGGTCAGAAGGCATTTCTTTGATGAAGCCTTTTCTGACATTTCCAAACTCCAGATGTAACTATCAGCTTCCTCGTCTGTGCTTGCTGTGATCTACATACTATGGCAAGCATTACAGTAGACTAGGCTCAAGTTTTCGTTTGAGAGAGATAAGAATTTGAGAGCAGCAATTCTTCTCAGAAAAAAATTTTAATTAAATTTATTTATTTTACATCCCAACAGCAGTTTCACCTCCCTCATCTCCTCCCATTCTCTCCCCAACATGCCCTATGGTGTCCACTCCCCCCCCAATGCACTCCTCTTCTGTTTCAGAAATGTTTGAGGTTGATAGACACTCTTTGTTTTATATATTTTAGCTTAGTATGTAAAATATTAGATATCATTATTGCATTCTTGTTTGTTTTCAAGACAGTGCTTCTCTGTGTAGCCCTGACTGTCCTGGAATTCTGAGATCTGCCTGCTTCTACCTCCCAAGTGCTGGGATTAAAGGCATACACCACAACCATGCTGCCATTCTAGCATTTTAAACACTGTTCCAGTAGGTTCACAAGTGCTTTTTAAAGAGGCAGAAAAGCAAGCAGTCAAGAACCTGACTTTCAAAGCCAGACATGGTTTCAGATCATGTTCATTGAGGTAAGCTACCATCTTGAGCAAAATACTCATTCAGTTACCTTACATGTAAAGTGGAAATAGAGCTGTCTGGTTCTATAAGATATTTTGACAAGTACAAAAAGGCTAGCCCCCAGATAGTCATTACCCACCCCTTATATAAAATCTGATGCCTATCAGAAGCATTCAGTGTACTCATGTACTGTAGCCCAGGGCACCCTGGTAATCTAAAATCCCTACCTCTTCTTTCTAAACATGTTGGCTCTTTTGACCTAGGGTCTGAGGGATGCCATCAGTCAGACAGCATCCCTGAAGATGTTCACCTAGACCACAGTTAGACTCGACTGTCCAGGAGCTATTTAAAGTGTCTTTTTACGTATAGGGGTAATTCAGATGACCTCATTTGTCTAACAGATAGTTTTTGTGTATTTATTATAATATTTCAAGCCATGCTAGATGCTATGGAGGTTACATACTTCAAATACAAAAAATTTCCAGCTGGTGGTGGCAGCATATGCCTTTAATTCCAGCACTCGGGAGGCAGAGGCAGGTAGATTTCTGTGGGTTCAAGGCCAGCCTGTTCTATAGAGCTAGTTCTAGGACAGCCAGGGCTGTTACACAGAGAAACACTGTCTTGAAAAACAAACAAACAAACAACATCAATAACAAAACCAAAACTACAACCAGATAAGTATAAAGAAAAGAAGAGCTGAGATCGCAACTACCTTTCTTATTCTAATCTTTGTGATTCAACATCTAAACATCTAGAGGAGTGTAAAATTGATTCTCAAATTGCAAATGTCTAGGTGTTTCTTTTTATTTATTTATATTTTATTGTTTTATTATTTTGGTTTTGTGTATGTGCATGTGCATGCATGTGTGTGCATGTGTATGTGTTTTGTTTTTCTAAGTTCATTTATTAAACTCTGCTCTGTTTCTTCCTGGTGAGTTCACGGCTTTCTCTCCAGGTACAGTTTGTTCCCTTTGTCTATGTAATTATTATTTCATTAACCTATAACCTTATTCATCCCTATTCATCACCCTAAGCGTAGTTTCCACACGTTTAAAACGACCCTTTAAGATGAAGTGATATTTAAGAATTTTTTTAGGAATGTTTTGGTTTCTTTAATCTCACCAGTGAAGGAAGGTGGACTATGTTCCCTACAGTTTTTTTTAACTTCCAAATTTTATTTTCTATGCTTTGTCATCATATTTGCTGTTTTTAGCTTGCCCTGGTATGGGAGTTAGGAACAGAAGAAGCTGGGATCTCCCTAGATGCATTACATGAAAAGGGACTGTTTTGAAAAGGCTTTGAAGTGTTGAAGAGAAATATTGTATTAAGAAAATTCCAACCAAATGGAAGAATCCTGCTGCTGGACAAGCTGCGGATGTGGAATTACCAACTGTCAGTCAAGCAGAGAACATGGCCTATTGTACAGATCGATATGTCATGTGTCTCCACACACTGGCATGAACCAAGAAGTTGTCAGCAGCTGTTGTTATCTCTGTCTGTATTGCCTCCAAAGAGAACAAGTTACCCAGGTCATACAGCCTACATATTTCAGTTCAATCTACATGGATATAAACAAATCCATCTACAAGTCTCTATAGAAACAATGATTCTACAAACACAAATTGACTTGAAATAAGTGTGTTTGGGGCTGAACTGGCGAGAAGGCAGGAAGGAAGTTCCTCTAGCATTTTAGTTCTAATATGACAGTCTATAACCAATAGTAATCCAGTGTGTTGTGTATTACCCCATGCCTTATTATAATTAGACTGTGGGTGAATTGCTTCGTCTCAGAGAACACTAAGGCTAAAGAATAGCAGGGAGTCACTTAGGTGACTATGTGCACAAGCCAGTCCACCTTAGGAGTGTTACAGAGAGGTGTTATTTCTCAGAGATAAGGGAACAAAGAAGCCTTAATATCCGGCTCAGCCAGGGCAGGAAATTGCCTACTTCCTGAGCCAATGTGGTAGAGGCTGTGGGATGGGAGCCAGATACTGGAGGGAGGAGACAAGTCTGTGAGTGCTGGAAACCTCCTGGTTTTATTGTCAGGCACATGGCTTTGTATCACAATGCCAAAAACTCATTTGTCTTTAGCACAGGAAGATGCTTGGCAAAGCGTTAATGACGATAAAGTATGCTTATAAATGTCATGGATGGTCATTACTTTACATAAATGGTCATTCATTCTCAGATGGCTTTGCTTTCTGTTTTTGAGCCTCCCCTATCCATGGTATTCTAATTTCAAAGACCATCAATTATCTTGTTAATTCTAAATTCTATTTTAAAAGTGTAAAATAGCAGACTGACCTTACATCCTTTGCCCTAATTACATACATGTGTTTTTATAGACCTCATCCAACCCCACTGACATTAACAAACTAGTTTACAAAGCTGTTAACCTTTCCTATTTTCTTTTCCTGGTTTGTAAATCAGAAATGTCAAACTAGATGATTTCAGAAGCTTGAACTTTAATGAAAGTGGCAGAAGTTCCATCAAGTACAATGGTGTGTAGCTGGCAAAGAAATCTTTAGACTCTGAGATCTGAGTTTACCTCTTTATTTCTAGTTATATATGATGATTGTTATGGGGACATTCTCTGATATTCTCAGACCAGTTGCCACATTTGTTACTATAATAGGCTTGCATTGTAGGTTGGTATTAAACAGCATCGGACATTAAAGGGATTAGTGGACAAGTATTTAGCAGACTGTCCTTTACTTTCTGATAGAGCTATGTGGACTTGATGTATTTTGCTTCCCTCAATTAGAAAGAACCCAGGAAAAACAATGATTCCCAGGATGGTGTAATGATGGGTTGAATTCTGAGATGTGAATATAATCAAAGGTATGGCAGTCCTAACAGAGTCTGTGTGGGGCACTCTAATTCATGCTACTGAAATTTTGTCTGTCAATCTAGTGATTAGTTTTTTCTCAAATGAGTGTATGTTATAAACAATAATTTTAATATTTTTCCTTTTATTCAAAGTAGATTCTTTTCTTATAGAATATATCTTGATTATAGTTTCCCCTCTCTCTACTCCTCATATTTTCTCCCCATTTCCCCTTCTTTCTAGATCCACTCCCCTTCTGTCTCTCTTTAGAAAACAACAGGCTTTTAAGAGGTAACAACTAAACATGGCAAAATAAAATACAATAAGATGAAACAAAAACTATCATATCAAAGTTGGACAAAACAACCCAATAGGAGGAAAAGAATCCTAAATGCAGGCACAAGACTCAGAGACCCACTCATTCTTACACTCAGGAGTCCCATAAAAATACTAAGTTAGGAACAATAATATATATTCAGAGGACCTGGTGTAGACCCATGTACACCCATGCTTGCTGCTCCAGTCTCTCTGAGCTCATATGCACCTTTGACCTTTGCTGTGAAGCAATCTTTTTTGGTACAATATGAATATATATTACTTAATAAAAAGCTGATTGGCTAATGGCTGCTCAAGGACTTTCAGCTGGGGAGAAGAAGGAGGACTCAGATGTATTGCCAGCCAGATGGAAGCAGGACATGTAGGAGAGGTAAAAGCCATGAGCCTCAGGGCAGCACATAGATCAATAAAAATGGATTATTTAAAGTTATAAGATCTAATTAGTAATAATCCTGAGCAATCGTTGAGAATTTATAATTAATAATAAGTCTCTGAGTGGTTGTTTGGGAAGGCTGCTGGGACACAGAGAAACTCCGCTTACATGCCTTGCCTGGTTGATTCAGAGGGTCTTGTTCCTGTGCTGTCCTCTATCTCATCTGGCTCTTACAATCCCTCTGCCTCCCCTTCCATAGGATTCCCTGAGCTCTGGGGGAAGGAATTTGATGGAGTCCTCTAGTTTAGACCCCCCCCCACCTTCCTCTCTGCATAATGTCTCTATGGGTCTTTGCATTGGTTCCCATATACTGCTGGGGAAAGCCTCAATGATGACTGCCTAAGGTACTAATCTGAATATAGCAGAATATCATTAGAAATCATTTTATTGTTTGTTTTTGTTTTAACCAGTAGCATTTGATTTTATGGTTTTTTGGTTCTTGGTTACCTAAGCAGTGTTGGGTATGGGTTCCTTCTCATGCACTAGGCCTTAGATCAAATCAGATATTGGTTGGCTACTCCCACAAGTTGTGAGCCATCATTGCAGGCAGGATGGATTAGAGGTCAAAGATTTTGCACCTAAATTGGTGTCAATGTTTCTCTTTTGGTAGCCTGCAGAGTATCACGGTGAAGGCTCCATGCAGGTACCATTTTAACTTCTCCATGTTCGGTGAATTGTGTGACTGTTGTCCTCAGCAATGGGGCCACATTGTCAGTTTGCAGAGGGCAACCCTTTGTCTTAGCGTCAACATGGGTTGCTTGGGGATTTCCATCAGGGCTCCCTTGGCCAAAAACTCAATTGATGTCTTAGGGACTGTATTTGTTATTTTTACTATTGCTGTGATAAAAATACTCCAACAAAAGCTATTTAAGGAGAGGGTGTTTGTCTGGGCTTACAGTTTGAGGAAACAGTCAGTCTATCATGGCAGGAAAGCCAGTAGAGGCTCTAGTGACTGTTAGATTGTATTCACCTTCGATGCTTGCCCATGCTTAGCTTGCTTTCTCTCTATTATTCACTCTGGAATACTAGCCTATGAAATGGTGCTTCATGTATTTAGAGTAAGTCTTCCCACTTCTGTTAGCCTAGTCTTAAAAATCCCTTACAGACATGCCCAGATATTTGTCCCCAAATTATTATAGACTATCAAACTGATAATACTTACTGTCACAAGACTAGCTCTTGTCAACTTGACACCAAGGTATCACTTTATGGCCACAATTATCCTCCTCTTGTGTCCATAGGATTATAACTGTCTCACAATGCAAAATGTATCCAGTTTCTCTTCAAAAGACCCTGTAGTTTTTAATAGTCCTGGTACTGCTCTAAGTTTATGAACAGAGTCTCTTCTGAGATTCAGGAAATCTCTTAACTATATCATAAAAAATGCTACCTGCGTCCAGCACATAATAACACAAATTAAACATTCTCATTCCAAAAAGGAAAATAGGGGTACAGCAAAAAGTGATCAGACCAAAGAAAAACCAAAGACACACAGAAGACATCAAATACTGCAGTTCCATGTCAGGCATCTGAGGCAGGTTATGAACTAATAATCCTAGTTCCAGAGAGCTTAGGTAGCACAGCCCTTCAGTTCTGTCACTTGCAACAAATACTCTCTTCATCCAGCTCCACTCCATGCCTGCAGCTTTCCTTGACAGACATTTCCTGGTCCTGGCATTTCTGACATTCTGAGGTCTCCATTGCAATTTAGGCTTCACCTTAACAGCTGTATGCAATGGCTTTTCACGTCCCCTTCAGGGTCTCTAACTCTGCCACACATTTCCTGCCATAATAGCTCTCTGGAATGATAAAATAATCATCCATGGCCACCTCAATCTTGTGTCTTTCATACCTGAGAAACCAGTACCACATGGATGACACTGCCAAGTTCTGTATGTTTAGGATAGACCCTAGCCCCTTTAGATCACAGTTGAAGCTGCCTGTGTGTCCTGATCCTGGGAAACACTTTCCAAGGTAGCTGATTTTAAGCAAGGAGCCCCTTCAGTCTCTTGATTTAAGCTTTCTCCTTTCAAA
Source organism: Mesocricetus auratus (assembly GCF_017639785.1). Classification (NCBI taxonomy): domain Eukaryota; kingdom Metazoa; phylum Chordata; class Mammalia; order Rodentia; family Cricetidae; genus Mesocricetus; species Mesocricetus auratus. The sequence continues at coordinate 28,462,299 of NW_024429266.1, read as the reverse complement.
TGAATTGACATTTTCACAAGATGGAGCCTCCAGTGGATGAGCGCTCGTCTCCAGACACCTTTCCTATTGCTGGGGGCAAATTGCTAGGTTTCTCTTTAGACATTGTCTTAGGGTTTCTATTTCTGTGACAAAGTTCAGGGTGAGAGTGCATCTCTCATTATTGGATGGGAGTCCAAAGTCCATTTGTATACCCAGGATAAATACTGATCTACTACCAAAGGCTCAATAGATTCCCTAGGCCTCCTCACTGACACCCACATTCAGGGGGTCTCGATCAGTCCCATGCTGGATTCCCAGGCATCAGTCTGTTTTCTTATAGAGCGCAGGACCAACAATCCAGGGTTGCCACTACCCACCATGGACTGGGCCCTCCCCCACTGATCACTAAATGAGAAAATGCCTTACAGCTGGAGCTGAAAGAGGCATGTCCTCAGCTGAGGCTCCTTCCTCTGATGACTCTATAGCCTGTGTCAAGTTGACACACAAAACCACCCAGTACAATGCTCTAGTCTCCCTAATAATTACAGCTGCTTTATCTTCTGCCTTCTTGTCTGACACTTTGAACTTGCTCATACATCTTCAACTCACCAAACCACATTTGTTTTGTCATTCTGTTCTACTTTTCAATTTATTTCCCAGGAGACCTTTAAATTCAATTCACTCAATTGGGAAGAAATGAGAGCAGATTCTCTGTCAGAATAGACAATTGGCCTGTAGTCCAGTTCCTGTTAGAGGCCTCCTTTACTCTGAAACTTCCATGACCTGGGCATCCACTATCTAAATTTCTCTTGGTTTCCTGGTGTTCCAAACTCTTAATATAACAACTCATTATCTCTGTTTACAGTATTCAAAGACTTTAAGCCAAAACCTTTAACATCCCTCCCATAAACCAGCTCCTTACAAACCACACAATGGTCAGGTTTATCATAGCTACGGCCCCCACTTTTCAGTATCAATATTCTACATTAGTTACTTGTCCTGCTGCTTTGATAAAACACACTGATAAAGCAACTAAAGGGAGAAAGAATCTATTTTGGTTCACTGCTCCAGTGTACACTCCATCATGGCCAGGAGGTCGTGATGGCAGGAGCCGGTCACACCATATCCACAATCAGAAAGCAGAGAGTGATGAACGTCTACACTCAGCTCTCCCTTTTATTTTTGTACAGTCCAGGACTCCACACCATAGAGTGGTGCTGATAAAGAGCAGGACTTTTCCCCTCAGTTAACCCAAATGTAGACAATCCCTTACAGATATAGCCAGAGATTTGCCTTCAACTTGGTCTTAGATCTTGTCAAGTTGGCAATCAATATTATCACAGAGATCATCTCCTATCTCTCTACAAAATCTTTTTTATTCTTTGTTTCCCGTTTATAATAAACCATAATATGTATATATTATAATTTATACAAACAGTACTATATTAACAATTATTTAGGTGATTAACATTTTATCTTTATAAGCATGTTTTAGGAAATAACCACAAATAATAATATATACATATGTACTCATATACATGTAAATGTAAAAATATCTACACATATGTGCGAGTATATCCATATACTAAATTTCTAAGTGGAATTACTTGTTTAAAAGAATATGTATTTATGAGCCGGGCGGTGGTGGCACATGCCTTTAATCCTAGCACTCGGGAGGCAGAGGCAGGCGGATCTCTGAGTTCGAGGCTGGGCTGGACCGATAGCCTCCAAAACAATACAGAGAAACCCTGTCTTGTAAAAATAAAAAAAAAAGAATATGTATTTATGATTAAAAATTTAAAATATTGTGAAGTGGCACATGCACTTTTATATATATGTGTGTAGGATACAGTATAAATATAATAATTTACTTCACCCCATTTTTGTTTTACTACTTATAAATATGATCATATCATTTCAGAAGGTTTCAGTTTAGACTGGTGGGTACAGGCAACATGAAGAGTTAGTCTGTACACAAAGCAGAATCTGTTCATGAGATGGAGAAAAAGACTAGGAAATAAAGAACTGGACTTAGACCATGGACCAGGTATAGTCTTCAAAATTCAAATACCTGTTCCCAATACCATACTCTGCTAGCTATACTTCACCTCCTAAGACTCCATAGCATCTCAAACATCATTCTTAATACCTGTGGGGGACATTTCCTATTTACAGCATAGCAGTACCACTGAAAAAATATGTATGTGCTATTTCTAAGTTCTCTGTTCTGATTTAAAAGTATATCACAAGCAGCCAGAACAAACCTTAGCTGAAAGAATAAAATTGAAGGCATAAAAATAGCTGACTTGGAAACATACTACAAAGTCAGTAGTCGTGTCAGGATGGCTGAATGGTCTAAGACAAAGTCAGTAGTTACAAAAATTTTAAAAAGGTCAGTTCATCCTCATAATACAAAGTCCTGAAAGACCACTAACTGGTAAAATTTAAAGTATAAATGCATACATACCTATTCACAGACACACAGATATACACACACTCACACAAGCTAAATAAAAATAAAAAACAAATGTTTTGAAAAATGAAAGTAGGATGATTGTTTCAACAGAGTGAATGGGATATGTAAGTAGATAAACAAGTATGCATGTATACTAAAATCACTAATTTTGGCTATGAATATATCTCAGTCAGTACAGTGCATGCCTTGCATGCACAAAGCCTGAGGTTTGATCCCAAGCACCGCACAAATGCAGATGTAGTAACATGTGCCTTTAACTCAGCACTTGCGAAGTGGAGGCTGGAGGATCAAGGTCATCCTCAACTACATAGTAATTTTAAAGCCTGCCTGGCTTACACAAAGTTCTGTTTACCATACAAGAAAGAAAGAAGAAAGGAATTAAGGAAAGGAAGGAGGAAAGGGAAAGCAAGAAAAAATGGGTAAAGAGAGAAAGAGGAAAAGAGCAGAGAGAGGAATTAAGAGATGGAAAGGAAAGGAAGGAAGGGGAAGGGAAGGGAAGGGAAGAAAAGGAAAGGAAAGGAAAAGAAAGGAAAGGAAAGGACCACTAAGGGAGCCAATATTTCATCTAATGGAAAAGGACTCTAGTAGTGGTGTGCGTGTGTGGTATTATGTTGAATATGTGTGAATGTTCCCTTTGTATGTATTTATGTGCCTGTTGATGTGTGTATGAATGTTTTCTCTCTCTTTGAATGTTCTTCCACTCTGTGAATAGTCTCTCTCTGCATGTGTGTGTGTGGATTTCTCTCTCTGTCTCTCTGTCTCTGTCTCTGTCTCTGTCTCTGCCTGAGTGTGTGTGCATGTGTGTGTGCACGTGCACACAGTTTGGAGGGGGCACAGTTGCAATGGTGGGCGTGTTTGGCATTAAGCGAACAAGCTACAGGAGCCATTTTTCTTCTATCCTGTGGATTCTGGGTATTTAACTAAGGTTTGGTAGCAAGAACCTTTACCTGCTGGGCCATCTCACTAGCCCAAAAGACATCCTTATGTCTATTAAATGTATGGTTCAAGGCCTCTAGCTTTTGGTACACCATGAATACTGGACACACATCTAAATTTCTCTCAGATATTCTGCTGTTGTCCTTAGTTATGGAAATCATGAGGCTATGGTTCTGCAAGACCAGTCCCTTCACACACTCTGGCAGGTCATAGATGGGGTAGATGTTGGGGTGGGCCAACTCAACGGCTTGGATGTGGGTCTGGGTGGTAGCTGATTTGATCAGTCCCAGACACTAGCATTGCCCCTCTCAAGCCAGGGGCCAATCCAGCTCTTGCCATTGGAGCCAGCTCTCCCAGATTTACAGCTCATTGCAATGAACACCTGCAAGTAAGACTGAGTGGACAAAAGGGTATACTGTATGGGACACTGAAGCTTCCAGTGTCACTAAGATGAATGCAGAGGTGTTGGAGAAGTGGGAAATATGGAGGAGCAAAGTGGTTTGTTTGTTTTTAATTAATATTTTTATAATTTTCTTTTGGCAGAAGACACTATGGGAGTGAGGAGTGGATATGGAGAGACTGGGAAATGAGTGGAATTGGGGTGCATGACATGAAATTCCCAAAGAATCAATAAAAACATGTTAAAAATAAATATAAATATGTTTTGTTGTTTTTTCTTTTCATTTTATTTATTTACTTATTGATGGGGAAGTTCTTCTGTGTATGTACTTGTCTTATTGGTTGTTGAATAAAGCACTGTTGGCCAATAGGGAAGCAAAATAGGTGGGACTAGGAGTTAAGGAGGATTCTGGGAAATGTAGTCAAGAGGAGAGGGTCACCATGTGATCCCAGGAGGAAAGGGCACAAGTCTGGTGTCCTCAGAAAGAAAAGTCCTTATAAAAATATATATTAGTAATTATGGGTTAGTAATTAAGTCAAAAATAGCCAATAAGAAATCAAGCAAACAGCCAACAGCTTCATAATTAATATAGTGTTTCCTGTGTTATTTGGGTGCTGAGACAACTGTGGAACCCAGGCAGGAAGATTACACGTTACAACTTATTTATTTTTGTTTTTATATCCCAATCAATGTTTCCCCCCCCCTCCCCTGTTTCCAGTCCCCCCCTTCCCCATTCACTCCTCCTCCACTGTTTCTCTTTAGATACAAGCAGGCCTCCCATGAACATCAGCCAGTGGTGGTATATCAAGTTGCAGTGAGACTAGGTACCTCCTCTTCTGCTAAGGTTGGGTGTGGCAATCCACTAGGAGGAATGGATTCCAAAAGCAGGCAGCAAAGTCACAGACGGCCTCTGCTCTCACTGTTAGGATTCTCACAAATCTAAGTGATAGATCCCAACTCAACATTTTTAGACCCCTAGTGACTAGCCCATCACAGAGTGACTTGCCCTTCTGCCCTCTCCTGAGAAACCGAAGACCTCAAGATAAACTTAAAAGATAACCCTCCCTTATCCAGGAACTAGATCACCACATTCCTGCTCAATGTTTAACTGTACAATGTCCAAAGAATGTTTGCTTGAGATAACCTTCCTATTAAGACATAAGCTATCATTTAGCTTCCTCATCCTTTATGTTTGCCTAACTCCCCGATTCGGTTTTTCCCTTTTAAAAACCCCCGACTGCAGCTACTAGGGGTCGAACTCCTCTGTCCCTGAGAGGGTTATGAGCTCGGCCCCAGTGCACTGGTTCCCCAAATAAACCTTGTGTGCTTGCAGCAAGAATGGTCTCTCTTGAATTATTGGGGCATCAGCTTATCCTGAGACTTGAGTGAGGGTCTCCCCACTCTGGGGGTCTTTCATAAGTACTTTTAAATAAAAAAGACTATTAAATGTTTTCAGCAGTTACTATGTTTTGTTTTGTTCGTGTTTTTCCTTTCTGTTCTTTTGTTTGGTGGGTTGACAAAGCCTAACTGACCTGGAATTTGCCTTGTGAGGTTCTGGTCTTAACCTCAAGGCATTCTTCCTGACTCAGCCTCTAGTACTAGGGTTATAGGCATGAGCCACTGTGTTCAGTTAATCATTACCCTTTCTCTCAGAGATTCTCATGGGGCAGGATCAGTTAGCTAAAGGCATAAGCCCAAAACCAAGAGACACCGTTTAAAACTTTGTGACAAGCACTATGATGAAGACATATACACTTACTCTAAGAGGAATCTTAAGCCAAATGTCAAGGAGTTCGTGGGTGGACAGGACAACTGAGTCAAGACATAGATAGGAATGGACAGACAAAAATTCTTAAACACAAATTTTTGAATCAATTTTTCAAAACCAAGATATTTGCTATAGCTTAAAACTTAACTATAACAGGAATAAAAGACATTGGAAAAGGAATGTAATTCCTCAAAATCTGGGCTTGAACAAATAAACAAACAAAAACCCATCTCATTGGTTGTCTTTTGACCTTTGTGAAGATCTAACCTCAGCTATTGGCGACTTCTACCTACACAAACCAGTGCTAGGATTTAAGATCAACTCTCTTTAATTTAACCCCACTTTAGTCTCCCACTGATGATGCCACACCATGTCATATATTTACAGATTAGTGTTGTTATTTGCCCTTTCCCATGCTGCTACCTATGTGCCCCCTTTCCTCATCTTGTTGGATAGTCGAAACTCTGGCGGTCAACCTGGCTCTTTAGTTGCTCTGTGTTTTAAGATGGTGGCCAATTTAAAGAGTTGTCAAGCTCCAACAATTGGAATGTAGACTCATTGGGTTGTGAAGTTTCTTTGGGAAATTTAAAATACCCCCACACTTACCACAGTGCCAGGGCTGATTAATGCAGTTTATTGCTAAGCCTCAGGGGACACCTGCAGCCTTTTACCTTCGGTCTAGAACCTCTGGCCCGAGGGAAGGTGTAATGCCATGTTAGTTCCGCACTCTTTCTATTAGAGCTTCTCAAAGCTGCCGACACCAGATGTGTTACAAACGAACGTTAATTCTTCCCCGGCATCTGGATCACATGTACGACGAGGGGCAAGATTTATGCCCTGCTGAAGCATTTCCCGGTTTTTAGCACAGAAGTGATTGAACTCCAGATGTTAACAAGATGCAGAGACCTTTTAGCGTGATTAAAAACATGATTTCTTGTTTTGCTCATGACAAAAACCATTGGATTAACTTATTAGAAGTGGAGCTGCCGTCCTGCTCATTGGAAGCCGTGTCTACTTTAGCTATTGAAGCTTGTCGAAAGAATGACTCACCAACTCCTAAAACCAACAGTTTTCAAGGTCCCTCTCCTAAAGCAGGCATAACGATGATAGATTCTTCAAGGACTGTGGGGGTTAGCAGAGCCTAGGAAGCAGAATCTTTCTCTTGTCTTAATGACACGGAACTCCACTACTGGGATAGTTAGCCCAGCAAAGATCACCTAATATGCCCTATCCATTTTAGTCAGGGAGTAAGAAAACAGTCTCCTTGTAGAATCGGGGAATCAGGGAGAATCAGGGAACCGAGATCAAAATTTTGATCCCAAACCGGGAAATACAACTAAACACAAACTTCAGTTTTATACAGATTTCCTAAGCAGTGAGATGTATTTTGAACTGGGCACAATGGCCAAGGTTGTAATGCCAGCACTTGGGAGCTAAGACAGGAAAGTGATGAGCCTACAGGGTGAGACCCTGTCTAAGAAAAGACAAAACATGAAAGATTGTCTCCAGCAATAATTATTCTCTAAATAGTTGGAATGCATCTTATGTTCAGCACAAACGTTGAACAGTTTTTTGTATCAAGATTATTATTGAAATAAAAATTAGGTAGTTATTGGATGTGATTGGCATTCAAGGAGAAGAATTTGGCAAAGTTATAGTACAGAAATGGGAAGGTAACAAACAAATGGAACTTCAGTTTTTACCTGGAACACCATGTTCAAAGTTTCTTCAAAATAAAAGCTTCTAAATGAGTCTTTTTAAAGAGGAATGTCAATTTATAAATTATCATTTATTGTTTATTACCTTAATGATATTTAATAAAGTACATACAAGTAGTAGATGCTTCACTGAAAAGTTTATTTTGCAGAATTTAAAAAATGAGTTTAATTTTACTTTAAAAACATTTGTATTAATAGTTCTTATGCCAATTAATCATCTTAGAAAAAAAGTAACTATGTTAAGTTTCTATTGGCCAAAAATTATTAAGCAGTGTCCCATTTTCTTTCCAATTGCTGTAATAAAATACTCTAACAAAGGAACTTGAAGAGAGAAAGGGTTTATTTGGGTTTCAGTTCCAGGTTTTCATCTACCTTTGGGGAAGTCAGGGTGACTGGGAATTTCAAGTAGTTAGCTACACCCACAGTAAAGAATGAATGAATGCATGCTAGGAACCACCACATTGTGTTAGAGAGTAGATAAGAAATACAGGTAATTTATGTTGTAAGAGCTAGTTAGAAAAAAGCCTAAGCTATCGACCCAGCATTTATAATTAAAAACAAGCCTCTATGTTGATTATTGGGGAGCCAGTGGTCCCACAAAACACCCCACCTACAACACTAGGTTTCTCTGACCACTCTTGAATGGCCTAGGATCCAAACTCAGGGAACAGTGGCTGCTTCTTCCCACATCAAGACAATCTCCCAAAGACATGCCCATGGGCCAACCTGATCTTCAAAGACCTGACTGACACCCCCTTCTCAGGGGAATCAATGTTATGTCAGGTTAACAATTAAACTAACTGTCACGAGCAATTCCTTGCAGATTTTATGACTATCATAATCTGAATCTGTGAAGAGTGTTACACTGATAAGCCTTGGAGAAACTCATGCTATGGTGCTCTCATTTTTATTCAATCAGGATAAAGGAAAAATTACAGTGATTGTTTGTTCGTTTGATTGTTTTGCATGTAACTTTAAAATAGAAACACAATCATATTGAATAATCTTCAGAAACTTGACCTCCTATTTCCAATATGCCTTCTTAGAAGTTGTGTATTTAATATGTGAATGGTTTATGAATTGTAAGGCCCCCAAATCCACTTTATCCACCTTCAGTGCCTTTGTTCTGCTCTAGTGTTGTGATAAAAACATAAAATCTTTCTATGCCTTTGGAGTGGCTCTGAGAAGAATATTGAAAACATTTCTAATGTGCATACGTAGCTCACTCAAAGTTGTGATAGATGATTCTTTACAATGTCATCTATGTTTGAGAACTGAAGAATCAGGAAGCCATTTCCTTAGAATTTATTTACCTAGTGCTTCGGTGTGTGACTCTGACTTTCTTTTGTTAAGCTTACTGTAGAATTCAGTATGCTTCGTAATTCCTCTGAAGAAATTACACATGGTAGGGGAATGGATAAGTGTTGAGCTTTCATAAAACACACACACACACTTTGAACACAACTCTAGCTAATAACTTGAACATAGCCAGTAGACATTTCAATTCTCCTCTCAAGAGTTGTTTTCTGTAATTCCTTCTTGAACACAATACCTGGACTTCCTTTGGTTTTTCTTTATTCTCTTGTGATGCCTTTAAGTTTCTGATTTTTTTTCTTCTGTAAAATCTAGTCTTCTGTTATTCCCATCCTGTGAAATACCAAACATCCAGCCACATCTGTGGCTTCAATTTGATTCTTTACAATTTCTACTTCTTAGTCATAAGTTTAGGTTTTTCTTCAAACTTGCAGAAAAATTTGTGATAAGTGTTTAATCATTTCTACATGGTTCTGTACATTCACTTTTCCCTTGGTCAGATGGTCTGGCTTCCACAAAATTGAATTTTTTTTAGCTGCTCAGCATTGCAAAGATTATGTTCTTGAGTCTATGCATTTTGTTTTCCTCATTTATAGAGTATTGAATTTTTTGGAATGCCAAATAGATTAATTGAAGTTTAGACTATTTCAGGCTCATTTTAATGCATAGTGGAGGTCTAAAGTTGGGGCTCTTCTGTCTAGTCCAGTCCTGTGGGTGAACTGCTATACTTTTGGATTTCTGTTGCATACTCTAGACATTCAAAGTATTTTCACATTCCAAGCATTTGAAATTTCAAGTGTTATTTCAAAAATGTTTTCTGGGGATGGGCATGGTAGTGCATGTTCAGGTATGAGGACCAGGATCATGATCATGGCTACATGGTGAGGCTTTGTCTCAGAAAAATATAAAAGGAGAGAGGTGGATTATAGATGTCACCTTTCTTTCTTAGAGTAGTCCTGTTTCTGAAAAAAAGTTGTTTTTTTTCATTTTTCCCCTCCCCAATTTTCTAGATTTTTATTTTGTTTTGTTTAACAACTAGAAGTAAAGCCAGAGATTCATCTGTGATTGTCAGAAAAAAACACAATGTGATTCTTACAGTATTAAACAACTTTGTATACCTTTTAATTTTTATAACAAACATTAATTACTCAGAAAATATACCCACAATTATTATATACCCAAGATTATTGTTAATGCTACTATTGCTTCTATAATAAGTTACTGTTGATGTAGAGCTTTGGAAACACAAATTTATTACCTCATATTTCTGCAGGCCAGAAATCCAGCAAGTATCTCACTGACCTAATATTGAGGTGTTAGTTGGGCTGGGTATAGAGTCTTTAGGTGGCAAAGCTTTCTTAGCACCCCCTCCACCCCTCTGGCATTTAGAGATCACTTACAGTCCTTGACTTATGGACACTGTTTTATTACTTTGTCAAGCTCAAAGTCATAGAATCTTTAAGTCTCTTTTTAACCTACTTATCTCTCATGTTCCTAAGAGGACTCCCTGATGACAATGGGCCCAACATAATAATCTGGGACAGTATCGAAATTTCAGGATCTTTAATTTTAATCACACCTATAAAGAAGTTTTGCAATACAATTTATTATTTTCTCAGACTCTGGTGGTCAGGAAACATATTTGGGTAACCATTGTGTACCTACAATATTTATCAAACTACCATGTTATGAGGATGATCATCATTCTACTATGAACCACAACCCCCAAAATAATCTGCTGATTTATTCTATACGTATACTCCAAAGAGCATTAAGACACATGGGCTTTGATAAGTTCTGAGCAAATTTGGCTGTTCAGTTTTCTAAGGCTATACAAAGTGGGTCAGTCTCTTTTGTTTCATAGCACCTGGTCTACAAGGTAGACAGAGACAGAGGTGATTTACTGAAGAAGGATCCAATGTTTTATTCCACCTCTCCGGTTTTCTCTAATACATCTTCAGTTTCTCATATCATCTAAATAGATTTGCCAGTACTCATTTTTAAAGCTATTCCAACCCCCTAAGCACTGTGGTAGAAATGTTTTCCTCAAAGGTTACCAAAACATTCTGTCTTCTTCTTCTTCTTCTTCTTCTTCTTCTTCTTCTTCTTCTTCTTCTTCTTCTTCTTCTTCTTCTTCTTCTTCTTCTTCTTCTTCTTTTCCTTTTCCTTCTTCTTCTTTTTGGATGTCTTGTGTTTGCAAGTACTATCATGTAGTCACAAGATTTAAAAGCGGTTGCTTTTGTCTGATTCTCATCCTAGTCTTTATTTTCTCCATGAAATGAATTGTCATATTTTGTAGATATTTCCCCTCTAACAAGTATCTCAAAGACATCTCTCATACTTGTTTCACTATAATTCCCACAGGCACTCCAGCCTTAGCAAACTCTCCTAGTGAGTCTTCTTGCTTTTATTCCTTTCTCAAACCATGGGGTCAGATGGATCTTCCAAAGTTCATTCTCAGAAGATATGTTTCTATGCCTCTGTATCCATAGAATAAAACTGCAAGTTTATAGTATGATTAAAAACCTTCACATTCCCATTAAAAATTAAATCTTTCTTGTCTGATCTCAACTCGAACTTCCTTTTATTTTCCTTTTCTAGGTCATCCCAGCCTTCATCAAGATGAATGAATTTCTACAGCTATCTTATGTAGAAACCCTTTGCAATTTATCAAACTATGTCTTTGTTGGGTCCTAGTCCCCACGGGGTCTCTGTGAGTCGCTGGTCAGCCAACAAGTGCATCCTGTTTTCTATTCCTTTCTTTTCCAAGTCTCTCCTTTCTTTTCAAATCTCCTTTCTTTCCCGATCTTTCCCAATATTTCCAAGTCTCTCCAAATCTCGGTGGAACCTCCACTTGTGGCGCCCACACCACAAGCAAGTCCAAGGTTTCAGGAAATGAAACACAAGACTTCCGGCTGTTTGTGCTAGGAGAATGTGTGTACATGCCTTTATTACAAGAGAACGTGTGTGTGTGTGTGTGTGTGTGTGTGTGTGTGTGTGTGTTCATTGCAAGTGCTAAGATGACTCTCTCTAGTAGAGAGGGAGCAGTCTTATACATAAGCTTACAGCATAGTGGAAAAACCCCAGGTAGAAGAGATCCTGTTTTCCTCCTGCTGGATGTTGATGTCAATGGGGCAAGACCAGGGCAGTAAGCCAGGACTAGAAAACAGGATGCACTTGTTGACTGATCAGCGACACACAGAGGCCCTGTGGGGGCTGGGACCCAATAGTCTTGATTTGTCTTTCTGTCACCACATGCCTTTTATGTTTGCCACCAACTAAAATTTCCAAGGGAAGAATTGATGTTTCATAGATTGTCGAATGCTTCATAGTATCTATGTAATAGGTACATTTGTGGGTGAAGGAAAATAGTGCTTAAGGCTATGTTTTTTTAGATTTTTTTCTACCAGTAATGTTGACATGCAAAGATCAGTTTCAGAATACATTTCAATAGCACCTAGTATACATTACTTATTTTCAAATTATGAAACTCTAGTATTATTTTTTCATAATTATTCTACAGCCATGCATATATGGGGCCCCAACGACAACTTTGAGCCATTCTTTCTCAGGAGCTACACACCTTGTTTGTTTTGGGACAGGGCCTCTCGCTATTCTGTGGATGGTGGATTAGATGAGATTGATTGTCTAGTACCAGTGAGCCACCCTTCTCTCCCTCCCCAGCACTGGGATTAGAAGTATACACCACCATGCCCAAACTTTTTTACTTGGGTTCTGGGCATTGAGCTCAGGTCCTCTTACTTGTGAGGCAAATCAATGGAGATATTTCAATTTTCTTCTTCTTTGCTTTTTATTCTAAGTCTTCCAAGTTTTTTCTGCTTGAGACAGGAACTCATCAAGTTAACCAAGGTGTCCTGTGCTCACAGCTGTCCTGACTCAGCCTCCTAATTTCTGGGATTGCTGGCATGTGCAACCATTCCTGGCTTCCTCACTCCTTATTAGCATTCTTTCTATTCTACTCTCAGATTTTCTTATTTTCACTCAATATTTTTAGGTCCTTTACAACTGCATTGTAATACACAGACTGTGCCAATTGTTTCCTCTAGAATTGACCTCTTTTTCTAGGTTCTCTGTTCACAGAAAATCTTAATATTAAGTTCAAGAATAAAATTGGTTTTGTGTTTTGTGTTTTTGGATTTTTTTATTTAAATGGAAGCAAGTCTGCTTTATATGTCAATCCCAGCTCCCTCTCCCTCCCCTCCCTCACTAGCCCCCATCCCATCTTCCCACTGCTCCCCAGGGAGGGTGAGGCACTCCATGGGGGGATCCCTAAAATCTGTCATATCATCCGGGGTAGGGCCCAGGCCTTCTCCCATGTGTCCAGGCCAAAAGCACATCCCTCTTCATGGAATGGGCTCCCAAATTCCATTCGTACTTCATGGATAAATACTGAGCCCCTACCAGAGGTCTCATAGATTGCCGAGACCTCCTCACTGACATCCATATTCCAGGGGTCTGAATCAGTCCTATGTTGGCCTCTCAGCCATCAGTCTGGGGTCCATGAACTCCCCCTTGTTCAGGTCATCTGCTTCTGTGAGCTTTACCAGCCCAGTTTTGATTCCCTTGCCCATTACTCCTCCCTCTCTGCAACTGTGTTCCAGGAGCTCAGTTCAGTGTTTAGCTGTGGGTGTCTGCCTCTGCTTCCATCAGCCACTGGATGAAGGCTCTAGGATGGCATATAAGGTAGTTATCAATCTCATTATAGGGGAAGGGCAGTTAAGTAGCTTCTCCACTATTGCTTGTAGATCTCTGGATATCTACCTTGTGCCAGCTCTCTCCTCAAACCTATAATGGCTCCTTCTATTATGGTATCTCTCATCCTGCTCTCCTCTATTCTTCCCCCAACTCAAACTTTCTGCTCCCGCATTTCCTCCTCTTCCCTCCTCTTCTCCCATCTCCCTCTCCCCTCCCCACATGCTCCTGATCTGCTTAGGAGATCCTGTCTTCTTTTGCTTCTCCGGGGTACCATGTTTGTCTCTCTTAGGGTTCTCACTGTTTCCCAGCCTTTCTGGTGGTGTGGATGATAGGTTGGCAATCCCCTGCTCTGTTGGGCCTAAGAAAAGCTCGGATGCGAGGCCCAGTGTAACCTCTTGAGCCTGGCTAGAGTTTGGCGACCTGTCTCTAACCTGTAACCTCCACATGGGGAGTGTCTCAGCCAGACCTGATGCAAGATTGCCCCCTGCCTAGCTACCTGCCTGCTTGGTGGAATACTATTGACCCTTAACTCCTCAGGTCACCTTACCCTGTCCTAAGATTCCCATCCCCTACCGCAGTCCTATATACGTTCCTGCCTGTTGGAATAAATTGAGATCCTGCTTCAACAGACTCCCAACTCAGTGTGTGTTTTTTCTCCCCGGTAATTAATGGGGGGGAGGGCCTGAGTTGTCAACACTCACCATCCTGCTCAGTCCCCGGGGAAGAGACAGGCTGGACTCCCCCCCCCCCCCCCCACTCTACCTGCAGGGAGGACCCTGCATTGCTCCATGTCTAAATCCCGTATATGAGTGAGTACATAAGCAGCACTTCCTGTTCCATTTACTTCACTGCCTTTCATTTTCCAATCACCCATTTCAGTTCGTTCTTTTGTGCAAAACAAAAATGTAATGTATACTCTGGGTTGTTTAAAACAAGTTCCAAATATCTTTAGTGTTGACTCATTGCTAAACCCATGGTAACCATAGTTTGTTTGGCTAAACTCAAGACTAGGCTTTGGGGAATTATGATAATTATGGCTCATCTTAGGGTCCCAGGCCAGCTATTTTATTTTCCTTTGGATTCATTTGTTCCATCAGCAAAAGGTAAAAATCTATTGTCCCAGAGTGAGTGGAAAGGGACAAATGGCTGTATGCAGTTTGTACAAGGCTGTATGAGAAAGCCAAGCATAGGTGTCTCAGCTAGCACAGGGGCAGATGAGATATTCCTCCAGAAGCTACAGCAGTGACCATATTTCCTTGCTGCTTTTACCACACCACATCACATTGTCAACAGTGAGGAGATAGAGACACCCCACCCCTTCACCTTCAGCAGCCCAGAGAGTCCCCTGAGACTCTAGGGACCTCAACTAGACCAACCTTGGGTTTGTGACTTTGACGCAGAAAAGAATTTCAGGATGAGCCAGTTTATGAATTAAAGTTGGTGTTTGAAAGAAAATGGTCTTCAAAGGGAGTGACACTTTTAGGAGGTGTAGTTTTGTTGGTATGGTACATTTGTAGGTATGTTCTTGTTGGAGGAAGTGTGTCACTGTGAAGGAAGGATTTGAGTGTTCATGTATGTTCAGGCTATGCCCAGTGGGACAGTCCACTTCCTTTTGCCTTCTGGTCAAGATGTAGCCAGCACCCTGACTGCCTGCACACTGCTGTTTCCCACCGTGATGATAATGGACAGAACCTCTGAACTGGAAACCACCTCAATTAAATGTTTTCCTTTATAAGAGTTGCCACGGTTATGGTTTTTCTTTACAGTAATAGAAACCCCAACTAAGGCAAATGGGAACTTCTCTAAAAGAGAGGCACAGAAAGGCATATCTAAGTATAGTTCCTTTCTTTCTTTCTTTCTTTCTTTCTTTCTTTCTTTCTTTCTTCCTTCCTTCCTTCCTTTCTTCCTTCCTCCCTCCCTCCCTCCCTCCTTCCCTCCCTCCCTCCCTCCCTCCCTCCCTCCCTCCCTGCCTGCCTTCCTCCTTCAGAGATCTGTCTACCTCTGCCTCCCAAGAGCTGGGATTAAAGGTGATTGCCACCACTACCCAGCAGGAATGCATTTCTTAAGAGAGAGTTGCAGAAATTCAGGTATCTAAAGTTGGTCTGGGCCCTTCCAAGGAGAATTACAATTAATTGTTTTTAGAATGAGCCACGTATGCCACTTTTAAAGAGAAAAATATGGATTAACGTTCCTTTTTATGGTGTTTCTTCTTTCCTTTCTTTCAAGACATTTTTATCCTATGAAACTATAGTATACTTACACAATTTACACCTTCCCTTTCTGCCCTCCCAAGCATCCTCCCTTGCTCTCTCTCAAAATCAGAGCCTCTTTTTTTTGATATTCCATTTTGATGGCTCTGAGGTTGCATCTCAAGATATAGCTTTGTTTTGATAGGTGAGATTATAGAATGTCTCTGAGAATGCATTGGACCAAGTTATAATAACAATGCAATGTAAATACAGAAGCCAATGGGTTTAGGACACGCCATTCCCCTGCAAATAGGGTTTCTGGTGAGATTCCTAAAGAATTGTGGATTTATACTTGTGAAGGGAGAAAGGCCTGAAGCAGTTGTTAATTGCACTGGAATTCATGTTTATCTGATGGCAAGACTTCAGGTGGATTTCTGAGTTAGGGGACCCTTTCTTCTATACCCCAAATTTTCCAACTTTCTGTCCTGCCTCAGGGTAACACACATTTAAAGTGATGAATTGGGGCCTTTTTGTACCTTAATAATAATAATGGTACTGATAAAATGGTAGTTATCAAAAGTGTGCCAATTCTGGGATTTATTGCCTAATTCAAACATTTAAAAGTCCTTAGTAGTATATATTCCTATTTGCTTATTTCTCTTATATAGAAGAGTAAAAGTAGCTGAGGACCAACCAGGAACTCAAAAAAGGCAAACCCACCTTCATCTCTGTGAGCCCAAGCTGAGCTCATGGCTAGCATGCATTATTACATCCACCTAACAAGGTGCTAGACACATGTCAGTGAGTTATAACACAGGAGCTGCTGTTGACTTTTTCTCAATTTCATTGATTTGATTTGATTTGATTTGATTTATTAAGCAATGAAGAGGATATAAATTGGGAAGTAACTGCATGTCTTAGTCAGATTTATATTGCTATGATAAATACTTTGACCAAAAATGACTTGGGAAAGACAAGGTTTATTTCAGTTTACAGTTGTAATCCATCATAAGGGGAAGTTAGAGCAAGAATCCAGGCCAAGAACTTGAGGCAGTAA
Source organism: Mesocricetus auratus (assembly GCF_017639785.1). Taxonomy (NCBI): domain Eukaryota; kingdom Metazoa; phylum Chordata; class Mammalia; order Rodentia; family Cricetidae; genus Mesocricetus; species Mesocricetus auratus. The sequence goes on along the minus strand of NW_024429266.1, from coordinate 28,445,746 downwards.
CCTCAAAGGCTATGGAGGAACACTGCTTACTGGCTTGATTGCCATGGTTTGCTTAGCCTGCTTTCTTTTCAATCCAAGACCACCTGCCCAGGGAAGTACCACCCACAGGGATCTGGGCCCTCCCATATTAGTCATTAGTTTAGAAAATTATCCACAGACTCGCATACATGCCAATCTGAAGAAAGTTACTCAATTGAGGTTCCCTCTTCCCAAATGACTCTAGCTCGTATCAACTTGATATTAACCAGGATACTGCAGGGTTGAGCTCTCCTATGTTTTGGCTCTACCACTTTCCTTTTCTTCCTTTTCCCTTCTTCACCTGCCTCCTTACCTTCCTACCTCTTCACGTGCTTCCTTCTTCTTTTCCTAGCCCAACGTGAAAAGGGTTTATTAAACTGTGCTACTTTACCTGCCCAACAAGTGTCTATTGTATTATAGAAATGTTTTAGAAGTTTCTCCTCTAATATCTAAATTTTAGTTTTTAGTGTGTGTGGCATGGTGATCAAGCTACCCCCTAGTCCTGTGTCATCCAACTTGAGGTAATAGCTGTTATATCATGATATAATTAGCTATGCTATACTAGACAGTCACCACCCATCATCATTACCTTGGAGACTATGAAGGTTGGGTCTAGGGCATTGGATATGCTAGGCATACACTTTACCACTGATAATAGCTGTCATACCTTTTATTTACTGGAAAATTGGGTTCTGATACTAGAAAACCCCAACCAGTTGCTTCTTAGTTCCATTGATATCAATTTGAAGTTTAAGAAATCTCAGCCCTACAATAGTATCTACTTTTTGTCTTATAGGCAAATATCACCTTCATCTTTTGGCTGGCATGATCAATAGAATTTGAAGAGTTGCACACAGGATCAACCATCATCCAGAAGGCACAATTTCTTTGATGTACATTATATTTTCATTGGTGTCCCCCCTTATTGAGGTACCAAGATGTTGTATCTTAATAGTTCCCACCAACACAGTCACTCATTCCATAACTATACTAGGCATGAAAGTGAACAAAATATATAAAATTCATTAAGCATGTGGGACTTGCTATATATATATGTATTCTAATTATGTTCAATAATCTTTATATAGTTCTCTTGTTTGGTAGGAATTTTTTTCCTGTGTGCTCAAGACTTGCATTTGGTGTGCAAAGTCAGGTTGACGTTTTAAGGTCAATTCTCATGTGACTAAGTTTAGGGTGTTACTTTTTGTTGCTGTTGTTTCTATCAGTCTCAATATGTTTGCCCTTCTATAGCTTTAGTTACCTGCATTCCCCCTTTGAGTTCTCTCTTCTTTCACAATCCCAGAACCTCCTCAATTCTTCCTCCACTCTTCCATGCTTTACTATTCCTAAGAGCCCATAAGCTTTCATTTTATGGATGAGGAAATTAAGATCCAAAGAAGGAAAATAACTTTCTCAAGGCCACACAGCAAGTAAGTATATCTGGGATTTACTTCCAACACAGTTGATGCCAAAAATTGTGTTACCACGATTTTATTCTCATACTCTTTTAAACATTTATTTGATGAATATACTATTAATTACTTAATAACATAATATTATGATGACCCTTAGCCAGTCTAAGACTTTTGGTATAGTATTCACTCTATATTATAAACATGGACATGATGGCCTGGTATCAATTTCAGCTTACGATTATTCTGATCAATTTAGACTTTAGTATTTCTGATACAATTAAATTGCTAAAGCTCAAGGAGCCAGCTTTGGTGGGAAGTATTTGAATCTTCTCTTAGCCCTCCCTACACTTTGCCACTCTGCACATCCCCCCTGCAGGGGCCTTTTTTATCAATAATTCTTAAGGTTTTGTAATGGCTCCACATTTACCACTCACTGAGGTGTGTGAGAAATTCCTTTTGTGCATTTGTAAGTGATCAAGCCTACCAGTGTCTCTAGCCACATTGTTTAATGTAAACTAGGCCCTCCTTGGGGGATCTCCAGAGTCTGTCATTTCATCTAGGGCAGGACCTAGGCCTTTCCCCATATCTCCAGGCTGAGAGAGCATCCCTCTATGTGGAATGGGCTCCCAAAGTTCATTCATATGCCATGGTAAACACTGATTTTCTACCTAAGGCCCCAGAGATTTCTGAGGCCTCCTCACTGACACTACATTCATGGAGTCTGGATCAGTCCCCTCTTAGCCATCAGTCTGGGGTTCAAGAGCTCTCCCTTGTCTGTTCACCAGCACGGTCTTGACCCCTTTGCTCATCCTGGGTTCCAGGAGTTCAGTTCAGTGTTTAGCTGTGGGTATCTGTCTCTGCTTCCGTCAGTCACTAGATGAAGGTTCTAGGATGGCATATAAGGTAGTCATCAACCTTATCATCAAGGAGAGGCTATTAATGTAGTCTCTCCACTATTGCTTAGTTTGCCAGTTGGTGTTATCCTTGTAGATCTCTGGAAATCTCACTAGTGTCAGCTCTCTCCTCAAACCTATCTATTATGGTATCTCTCATCCTACTCTCCATTCTTACCTTGACTCAACCTTCCTGCTCCCCCATGCCCTCTTCTTACCCCCCCTCTCTTTTTCCTGGTTCCCTCTTCCCTTCCCTGATGTTCCCAGTCTTCTCAGGAGATCTTGGCTCATTCGACTTCTCTGGGGTATCATGTATCTCTCTTGGGAACTTCCCTGTTTCCCAGACTCACTGGCACTGGGATTGACTCCCCTGATCCACATGTAAAATCCATATATGAGCAAGTATATACCATGTTTGCTTTTTTGGCTGCCACTGATTCTAACACTCTGTAATTCCCTGGTTGTCTTAATTGATTTCCTACTACATACTGCGAAGAGACACAAAAAACTAGACAACTTACAGAAGAAGGTATGGTGCCAGAAAAGTAGCCAAAAGGTTATATCTATTCCAGAAGCAGGAGAGAGAGAGAGAGAGAGAGAGAGAGAGAGAGAGAGAGAGAGAGAGAGAGAGAGAGAGAGGCACTCCCTGGGGCATCGTGAGCTTTTGAAACCTCCAAGTCCACTCCCAGTGACATACCTCTTCCAACAAGGTCACACCTCCCAACTACCCCACCCAAAGTTGCACCAACTGAGGATCAAGCATTCAAACATATGACCATAAGGGAACCATTCTCACCTAAATCACCACAGTGAACTTTGACTGTGATAACTCCCCTCCCTCATCTTGAGACAGGCTCTCACTTTATAGATCTGACTTACCTGAAATTCTCTATGTAGACCAGGTTAGTCTTGAAATCATATACATCCATATGACTTTGCCTCCTGTTGTGGAACATTATTTTAAATGGGCAAAGATATGTTACATTTATTTATGCCGTGGAATATTACTTTGTGTAAAGGTGTGTTACATTTGCTTATGCTACATTTGTTTAATGATGTAAGGGTATGTGTTTAATTATGTAAAGGTGTGTTTCATTTGTTTCACCTTGCCTGCCTAAGGCACCTCATTGGTTTAATAGAAAGCTGAATTTCCAATAGCTAGGCCGGAGGATAGGCAGGAAGTAGGAGGAGAGATACAAGAAAAGAAGAGAGGAGAGAATGAGGAGAAAGAGGGGGACACGCCCAGAGCAAGAGACCAGGCAGCTGCCAGCCAGACGTGAGAAGCAATGAAAGCAAGATATTCAGAAGGATGGAAAAGTAAAAAGTTCTGAGGCAAAAGGTAGACAAAAAGAAACACGTTAATTTAAGTTGAAAGAGTTAGCCAGAAATGAACCCAAGCTAGGCTGGGCATTCATAACTAATGAGAAGTCTTCGTGTTATGATTTGGAAGCTGGTTGATGGCCCAAAAGAAAAAGCCTGTTACAGCCCACCAAGGGTTGGAATTGAGGAAATGCATCACTGCACTCAGCCACTGTCACTTCTGAAAGCCATGCTTTCATTAGATGGACTCTGAGCAAGAGCCAGCCCTTGCCACAGTATTAAGCCAGATCTCATACTAGATAAATGGGCAGTGTGGTGGAGTTACATAGAACTGTGAGAAGTGGCGTAGTTACAACCAGTAGAAGGATGGGAGACCATAGTATCAAGCCTCTTCATCCATGCATGGGAGGTTCCCTATGAGGCCCTGAGAGGTTAGGTTAGATTTTCATGAGAACTATCTGCAAATTCCCCCAAATAAATAACTTGTTTAAAAAAAAGGAGGGACTAGCATCCCAGCTGCAAACCTTCCCATGCAAGGTTTACGCTACAGTCAGCGATGTGGTGGGAGTCTAGTTTAAATGTGAAGGGAGGAGAACCATGGATCTGGGAGCTATAATGGAAAGACTGGCCTGCAAGAAGGGAAGTATTTCACCCAGAATACACTGGTGTGCCACCAGAAAAATCACAAGACTGGTGAAACCTTTCAAAGTCTGGTCCCCATGAACACAGGAGGCACAGGAAATGACTTTGTTGTAAACCTTCTGCCCTGGCTAAAACCTGGAGCTTCTGTGCCTCTCTGACTCAGTTCCCTGAGTGGATGCCATGACCACAAAGCCAACACCAAACCTTTTCTTGTCCTGCTTCAGATAGCTCGCTCTGGTGAATGCAATACCGTTTGTTTGTCTGCTTTGTTTTGTTTTTCTCTTTCTCTGTCTTCCCTGTTTCCACAAGAATTGCCATCTGATTGTTCATTCTCACTTTTTAGAACCCATAGATTTCTGAATATTATTCCCCTTGTCTACTGGCTGATATTGGTTATCAGTGCTTACAGGCAAATAGAAAATTCTCAAGTTTTTGCCAATGAGCTCGCTTGGCAGGCATGGCTATTAGTAGCCTGCATCTCAATATTGAAATCTTCATTGATTTCCTGCATTCTAATCATTATCTCTCTCCTAGGTTAGTCTCCTTTTCATAATAATATACTAAAACAGAGGTTATATTCATATCTCTGTCACAAATAAAGACTGTGTCTTAACACAAGGAAAAATAGTTTGCTCTTGTGAGCATTCTTTCTTTGATTAGAGTAGCTGAGAGGAGTCATGCAATAAATCACATTATCAAATGACAGATGTAGAGCTTCACTGAGAACAAAAGGGAACTCTACCATGTCCTGAGAACTAAGTGATGGAGAAATTGAACTGACTGTGAATAACTTCAAATTGACTGCCTAGAACTGGATATTTTTCTGCCCCTAGAAAGACAACAGAAAAATTCTAAACTGCTGATTCTGTCATGGGTACAGAAATATAGAACAAGTATAATATTTTTTTCATTTGTCTTTCTACCTTGTATTTTATGTCTCTTTTTTTTTCTGAAAACTCTGGCTTGATGACTTATCAGTATTGCCCATGTGGAATAAAACCCACAACCTTAATCTACTTCCTACTAAATCTACACCAGCATGAATATTATGGTTAGGATAAAAATATCCCACAGAGGCCTTGTGCTAAAATGTTATTTACTAGATAATGAGCTTTGGGAAAATTACTAGATCATGAGGGGTATGACTTGATCAACAGAGTATTCCTCTAGTAGGATAATACTTTGATGGATTAAGAGAAATATTAACAGGTAGTAACCAGTTGCAGTGATCAGAAACTTTAATGTGTGCTCTTGAGGGATTACATCATGTTAGCAGATCCTCTCTCTTACTCTCATTTTCCCTTTTCCTCCTGTTTACCTGTCAAGGATGCTCTCTACTGTGACAATTGATCATGGTATGAAACTTTGAAGCAAAATAAAAATATCCTTCTCTACATTGATTTTTCTCAGACATTTAGTCATAAGGCCGAAAACCGACTATGGTGGTTTGTGGGAGAATGTGGCCCACACTTGGTCCCCAGTTGGTGGCACTGTGTGTGGTGGTTATGGAATTTGTAGGAGATGGAACATTGCTGGAGGAGACAAATCCTTTAAGGAGTCTGCTTTGAGAGTTTATAGCCTCACTCCACTTCTTGTTTTCTCTGATTTCTGTGTACCAGTGAGTTCCATGCTTCCTGATCTTGTCACTTATTGATTTGTAGGCTCTCCCTCTGCAACCATCATCCCAAATATACTGTGATGGGGAAGTCCTTCTGTGTATATGTTGTCCTATTGATTGATAAATAAAGCACTGTTTGCTAATAGGGAAGAAATATAGGTGGGTCTAGGAGTTGAAGAGGATTCTGGGAAGTGTAGTCAAGAATAGAGAGTTGCCATGTGTTCCGGGGAAGAGAGGACGCATGAGACTGTGTCCTCAGTAAGATAAGACCTTATAAAAGTATATATTAATAATTATGTTTTAATAATTAAGTCAGAGCTAGCCATTAAGAAATCATAGCAGACAGCCAACAGCTTCCTAATTAATATAGTGTCTCTTGTGTTATTTGGGAGCTAAGACAGTGGAGGGACCCAGGCAGCTGGCAGGAAGAATACACATTACAATAGTGTTCATTTCCTTTTATCATTACCTCTAAATGCAGTGTTTATCAGAGTAACAGAAGAGTAAGAATACATTAATGGCTTTTTTGAGAACATCTCCTGAGTCTTGACTTGGATTCTAATCATTTCAGCAATCATGTAAAGATTCAACAGGGAGGCCGTGCATCCTCTGAAAAGGCCAGGATTTGTGAGACTATACACATCAAACATACTGAGCAGTGACAAAATGGGTGTTTCAGATTCTTTCTCCTTTACAACTTTTATGTGAAATAGAGACCTTGCAAATACATTATCCTCCAATGCATTTAGTGATTTGCCATTTTTAAGGAGTGCTATCTTTATACTCTGCTGACATCAACATTTGGAAATAAAACCTTTTCCCTGCTCCCTCTCTCTCTTCCACTTCTGGCTTGGCTTTTCCTACCAAAACACACTTCAAAGAATTCATAGAAAGAATGTTTCAAAAATACAACATTTCCATCTGTTATTTTAATAATACATGCTTTGGGACTCTCTTTATGAACCATTTTCTTTTCTTTTCTACCATTTAGATGTATAAATATTTGACTCTAAAGCCCGGAGGGGTAGTCAGCCAATCGGTTCACTGAATTGTGAACATTCTTAACCCTATAATTTTGTCTGTAGCAGGCACCTCCTGCTGTGGAGCTAACTGCAGAGGGATTAAAATAATATAATCCTTAGACTGTTCATCTCAAGGTTACGCTGAAGTGGAGAGAAGGAAGTAGCTTTAATTTTGATAAAATAAACTTTATTTTGTAGCTTTGTTATTTGTTTTTCTTTCTCCTTTCAACACTTCAGAATAGATGTGTCTGATAATTTGAAGTCACCCTGCTTGGCTTAGGCACCAATAAGCCACACTATGTTCTTAAAGTTACTATTTTTTTTAAGATAACCTACATAATTTGGTCCTGTCAATCCAAAATGAAAATGTGAGCTTTTTCTACTTTTATAGAGTAGAACCAAGCCATATACTGACCCTTGTGTAAAAAATAATCAAATGATTCTTTCCTAATGGCAGGCACAGAAAATGGACAGCCATTGACATGCCACCTAAATGCATTGAATGCCAATGTTATTTGCAAAATTCTGTAATTACGTGTTACTCTTCTCCCTGCTGGTGTCCTAAACATAACTTTATTTCAGTGGTTATGAAAATGATCACATTTAAGTTTATAACATCAATTTCATGGGAACTCATTTTTTAAATATAAAATAAAGCATGTTTCCTAGGAACAAATAGATTTTTGTGGATGTAATCTAATATATTTTGAATCAATCCCAAAGAGGTCTTTTGCTACGCATGAAGAGTAAAGTAAAAATTCCACTAATAAAATTTTATGTCTGGATGGGTGGGTAAAAAGCTTTACAAGAAGAAAAATATTTTCCTGTTTCTTCTTATACTAAAGTTATAGGTATTCACTTAAAACTAAGCCTCATTATTAGACTATAAATAAGAAAGTCTTTTTTGAGATACAATAGGGTAGAATGTTTGCAAAGCCTTAAAATGTATACAGTTTTGCCCAAGAAAGTATGTTTTAAGAAGTCTACTCAGAAAGCACAACTTGAAAAGCCAGCTACATTTATAAAAATCATTTTGATCCCATTTTAGGACTGTAAGCCAACCTATACATTGAGAGGTCAAGGTCCTCAGAAAAAAATGAGCCTGGCTTTTAATGCTGCATCTCTAATTAAGACATTTTTATCTAAGTCAGCCAAGAAATTGAGAAACAGCCCTGTGGGGGCACTGTAGTCAAAAGTTTATAATGGTGCCTTTGCATGTATAAAGAAGTTGGGGACTCCACCAGGCTTCTATTCAAGACCCCTCAGGACTATAGTGAGCATAATTAGTCTTTGCAAAGGTTTAAACAAATTATCAGGTCAAGTTAGTCCATGGTTATTTTTAAACAACCTCCATGTGCTTATAATCCACCACAAGCAAAATAAACATTCGGTGAAAGGAGTTAACATCACCCAAAATTTCAAGCTGTCTCTCAAATATTCCAAATACCTCATTAACATTTAATAAAATATGGTCAGACTTTCCAGGATAAAATGACTAGAGAAGAGAGACAAGACCTGGGATGGGGGCAGATCATGGAAGTCATATTAAGTAGGGTTATTAGACATGGATTGCTGAATAAGTATAATTAATGTTATAAAGAAAACAAAGATGGAAGTCAAGAATTTGGAGTGAGAACTAGAATTTATAACTAAGTATAATTATAAAATAAGACCTTAATAACTGAATTTTAAGAATTAGATGTGGGTGTAACAACCAATTAGACATAACTGAAGATAGAATTGGAAGATAAATCATTAAAAGAACCCAATACCCAAAATGGGAAAAGCAAAGTAACCAACAAAAAGACTGAAAGCAAGCAGTACAGTAATTAAACATAAATTAAAGCATATAAGTAACTACATTAAATAAGACAGACTATGTACTCTAAAATGATCAGAGTTGTAGTAAAAATACACATGCAGGGAGAAGGGACAGTAGCACACATAGGTAAAATGAGGGTGGAAAGGGGAAATTACCAAAGGTGGAAAAGTTCAAACTGAGGGTGTGCAAATGCGGGTGAGACAAGGGGATTGAAGTAGAGAGAGTTCATCAATATAAAAGGGTTATAAAAACCTACACAGAAAGCTACTATTTGGTTACCCAATTCAAGAACATAAAGAGAATGTGAAGGAAGATATACCATAAGCCTAGATAATGCCTGTCTTAAAGGTAATGAATAGCTAAACATAAACCCCTAATGACAGATGTATGATCCTGCCACAGAAGATTTTTGTCAAAAGAGGTCCCAGAATTCCCTCCAAACTATAGACTCTTGGCATTCCTCTTAGTTGCTCACAAGAGGTAGTTGATAAGACTCTATTGCTAAAGATACAACACATCTGCAGTTAAAGATATAGAGAAACCAAACTGGGAATGAGTCAGAAAATTCCTGTTGCTTGCTAACTTTCATAGTACTAAAAGGCTGATGTGGGAGTATAGGCATCAGAGGTTTTGTACAGATGTGTTCTATGAACTAAAACACTAACCTGCAGACAATATATGCCTATTGGTACAAGACTGTTATGAGGGTTACCAATCATTTTACTGGTTGAATTTGAGGTCCATTTCATAAGAGAAAATCCATATCTGGTACTATAAACCTGATTTAAACCCCATTACTGAGGAAGTCTTAGACCTCCTGGGGGATTGAAGAACTATTATCTATTGCTGCTTAGCTAAACTGGCATAAGATCAAACTGTCTTCTAAATATCTGTGCTTATACCACAGACAAAAGCTACTCTCAGCCTTGATCAGATAAGCTTCATTTTCAGTGAATAGAAGTGATCGCAGAAATCTGTGGCTATAGAAGATATGAAAATGAAGGGAATTTTGCTGAAGACAGGACTAAAACAGGATAAAGATTGGAAGGAAGGGAAGTCTGAGAAATACAATCTTCTAAATACGACACAGTCATGTCAATAATATATTCACAGCAGCTGTACCTATTGGCACTGAGCCTGTGCAAATTGAGCTCATTCAACAGTCAGCTATGGATGAGCAAGGGGCTCATGGGATCCTTCCACTTACCTCTGAACTATCAGCAAATAACAGATTCTAACAGTAGGGATATGCAGTATCTAGTTGTGTATAAGCACAAGATTCCTCCAGACTACTGCTTAGTTAGTTTTAAGCACATGGTTACATAGATAAACATACTTAAACTCTGTGGGACACAAAACCAAACATGAAGTCATGAATGTGGGAAAGATTTTAGAAAGAAGATGAGTTACAGAGGTGGGATAGAGAAAAAGATGTGATAGGCAGAGTAGCCAGAATGAATTGTAGTGAGATATACATCCCGCCCACATCTGTAGTGCTGACCACGCCCATTTGGGCGTGGTCACAGGTGTGGACATGACTGAGTATGAGTTTAGGTCTGGGGTCCAGGCAGGTGACTCTCTATTGTGTCTGGGTCCGTCACAGAGAGCAGACTGAGAGGATCCTTAGAGCGGGAACCTGTGGTGGACATCCTCTTCTTGTGTAAGTGATTTCTCCCTGAAATAAATTATATTTAATATTTGAATGTAGTCCTGTAAGTCATTATCCATGCCTCCACAATGAATTATTTACATGCATGTAAAAACTGTCAAAAAGATATATTAACAAAGATGAGTAAATAATGAATGAATAAGTATAAAACACACATACAACTAACTATGTCACTTATAAAATGCACTTTAAGTGTATAAAATATTGATAGTAAAGAGATGCAGTGATACCTACTATTCGGCAACAAGCTAAACAAAGCTGAATTATTAATACAACGCCAAGGGGATTGTATGGTGGGAAAAGTTAAAGTAGTTTCAGTAGATATACTGTATGTAGTGATCATAAACACAGAGCTCACACCTTTTGTTTTTAGCCAGGGTAAAACAACATTCTCTGAATGTCAAACAGAGTATTTGTGAAGATATTATTCCTCAGATAGAATTTATCTAGAAAAATATCATGCTGATTCTTCTAAATATAGAATGAACACCTCAAAGCTACCCTAACAGAATTCCCATGTTTTCTGCAAAATCCACCTACTGATGCCCAATGCCTTACCAAAGCCAGTAGTTAATAAAGTAGTCTCCAGTGTGCCTGCATACCCCACATCCCACAGATTGAATTACATTGATTTTGTTCTTTAAAACAGGTTTACACCCATTAGCTATCTATTCCTTTACATGGTTTAGGTAAGTAACACGTGTGTTAGCAGTCTATTCTTACAACAAACACTGGACATAGCTAACTAATATTAATTTTAGCTCTAAATATTGGAAATTTCAACCAGTAATGGGATGAACACATGACCTTTTGAGCCTTCGGTAAGATAGCACACCATCTCAGAAGCACGTGCTAAAGCAAAATCGCCACCATTTGGTCTGGGGATGAAGAAGACAAACAACCCCTTTTTAGACCCCACTTCAGTGACTTAGAGACTTCCCAACAGGTCTTGTCTTGTACAGATCGCATAACCTTCCAATAATGGCTATCCAGGGACCAAGACTTCAGCACATGAATACTTGGAGTCATTTTAGGTCCAAACCAAGTGGTAAAGGATGTACTATAGAAATAACTACTTCCTGTACAATTTCACATATTTGATGACTATGACTTTGTTATGAAATTCTAAAAAAGTTATAATCAAAAGATTTGAATTCAGCCCTATGACTGTAAGATTCTGCATGTGAGATGATTCACAATATACTTGTATTTTCTCTCCATCTGAAAGAAATAAAAAGTGAAAAGCCATAGGTAACATTCAATGTGGTTTGTGACTGTGGGGAATAAGAGAGGAAATATGATATTTTGTCCATGACTATGAGTCAAATTCAAAAGCTAGGCCATGTTTTCTATAAAAAGGCCAATGAAGAAAATATAAAGTATCTCTGCCCATCATCATTGCTGCAGTGGAACCTGACAATAAAGCAGTTCAGTGGTAGATTTGCATGCTTACAAATACAGGGTCATGGTTTCCATCTCCAGCACACAGAAGAAATTGCTGATGCTCTAGAACTGGAGCTCTCATACATAGTTGATAGAGAATTGGGACAGTGGGAGAGTAACTTGATCCACAATGTCAAAATTAGTGGAGGAAAAGGTATGCCTCAAGGTAGTTCTTGTCTTTTAGTGTAATGAGACAATAAATCATAATGGCATTCATTTAGTGTGGAAATATTTGTGATATAATGGATTATGAAAAAAGTTGATTATAATTTTTATTTATGTTTTAATCTTTGTATGTATGGTGAGTGAGTGAGTGTGCATGTGTGTGTTCATACATGTGCATGAGTCCCAGTGCATGTATGGAGGTCAGAGGACATTGTCAACTTTTGTCCCTTGCCTTCCACCTTATTTGAGATGGGATCTCTTTGTAGTTTGCTGTACTGTACACCAGGATAGCTGTCCCACAAGATTCTGGAATCTCTTCACTCTCCACCTCTCATCTCCCTGTAAGGACATTGAGATTACAGGTACACACACTGCTTCTTCCAGAATTTACATGGATTCTGAGGATTGAAAGTCAGGTTGTCATTTTTACACCAACAAGCACTTTACTCAATGATCTATCTCCCCAGCTCTGATTACATTTTTAAAGTCATTATACATATTACTAACCATAGAAAAATGAAATGAGAAATGACAATTTGCATTGGTGTAGGCTCTGTTATAATTTAAATTAAAATCATTTTAAACTGGCATACACATACCTTCATGACAAAATTCCATGAATATATGAAGAATAGACATAACATAAAGGCAATATACAACAAAACTCCTCTGACCAACCTTTGTGGGCAACTGTATTTGGTGAGAAAAACTGAGAGCATTTTTCTCTAAAATCTCGAAAAAGACAGTGGTGCCCACTCTTTTTATAAATTTTTTCATTTTTTGGTTTTTTGAGACAGTATCTCTCGGTGTATCTTTGGAGCCTGTCCTGGAACTCTTTCTGTAGACAAGGCTGGCCTCCAACTCACAGAGATCTGCCTGCTTCTGCCTCCTGAGTGCTGGGGGGGGGAGAAGACATAAAAATATTCCTATTTGCAGATGGCACAGCTTTATACTTTAACAACCCCCCAATTGCTTTGATAAACACCTTCAGGTGCTGTAGGCTATAACATCAAAATACAAAAATTAGAAACTTTTACATAAAATAATGCAGGACCCACAGGAATGTGACTGCTGAACTTGATGGGACAGTCCTAAAGGGTTCCTGCTTCATGGAAGAGTCTGACAGACATTCTACAAGACACAAAAATAATGACTGACAAACTGCCAATGCAGACAGACAGTTTAAAATTTTCTGCTTCACAGAGAAGTCTGCCAGACTGTGACCTATGGGCTGAAGATGGATGCCCTAACATTTCAAAGGAACTTTGACTGCCAGCTTCCAAGTCCCAGTCTCCACCCACAGGACAGGGGAGGTGAGGCAAGCCTAACTTCTGGTGGCCTGAGCAGAACTACGGGAGACCTAAGGACTGCACACAGCAGATTGGGATTCCACACCGAAAGGATTCAGCCTGCCTAGAGACTGCCAGCTTCCAAGTCCATTCTCCATCCACAGGACAAGTGAGGTAAAAGTGGCTCTGTCTCCAGCCTGCTTTCCTTGGCCTGAGCAGAACCACTGGAGACCTGAGGACTGCACACAGTAGACCAGGATCCCAGCCGGAGGGGATTCAGCCCGCCCAAAGACTGCCAGCTTCCAAGTTCTAGTCTCCACCCACGGGACAGGCAAGGTGAGGGTCCAGCCTACCCAAAGTTTGCTAAGGTCCTGATACTAGGATGGCCTCCATCCATCCAAGAGGAAAGCCACCAGGGTAAGGGGCCTGCTCCCACCCACTGTAAAGGGGTCACATACCCACCAGGGGAGGAAGAGACTCCTTCTGCACCCACAGGAAGAAATGATGGGAAGGAGACAATACAAAAACACACCCAACAACAGAAAAACCAATATGACACCACCAGAAACTAGAAAATCTACACCCGCAAGACCTGAACAGTCCATTGCAGAAGAAGCTGATGAAAAAGACCTTAAAAGCAACTTCACAAAAATGATAGAGGCCCTCAAAGAAGATATGACAAAATCCCTTAAAGACATGGAAGAAAAAACAAATCAAAAATACAATAACTGCAAGAAATAGAGGAAAAAATGCAAAAATGCAAGAAATGGAAGACAAGACAAAACAAAAACTTCAACAAATGCAAGAAAGAGAGGAAAAGACAAAACAAAAATTACAAGAAACAATTCAAAAAGTACAAGGGTTGAAAGCTGAAATAGAGACAATTTAAAAAAAACACAGTCTGAAGGAATGCTGGAAATAGAAAAGCTGGGTAAATAGTCAGGTACTACAGAAATGAGCATAACCAACAGAATACAAGAGATGGAAGACGGAATCCCAGGTGTTGAAGATACACAAGGGGAAATAGATTCATTGACCAAAGAAAATCTTTAGTCCAACAAATCTCTAACACAAAATATCCAGGAAATATGGGACACCATGAAAAGACCAAACCTAAGAATAATAGGTATAGAAGAAGGTGAAGAAATCCACATCAAAGGGGCAGAAAACATATTTGTCAAAATCATAGACTAAAACTTTCCCAACTTAAAGAAAGACAGGCCAATGAAAGTACAAGAAGCCTACAGAACACCAAATAGAGTAGACCACAAAAGGAAATCCCCTTGCCACATAATAGTAAAACCCCGAACATACAGAATAAAGAAAGAATATTAAGAGCAGCAAAGGAAAAAGGCCAAGTAACATACAAAGGCAAACCTATCAGAATCACACCTGACTTCTCCATGGAAACTCTGAAAGCCAGAAGGTCCTGGATAAATATTCTACCAACACTAAGAGACCATGGATGCCAGCCCAGACTGCTATACCCAGCAAAGCTTTCAATTACTATAGATGGAGAAAACAACATATTCAATGACAAAACCAGATTTAAACAATACATATCCACTAACCCAGCCCTACAGAAAGTAATTGAAGGAAAACCCCAACCCAAGGGTGTTAACTACACCAGAAAAATATAGGCAATAGATAATCCCACCTTACCAACAGCCAAAAGAAAAGAGGTAGAAATCCACATATAATTCCACCACCATCAACTATTCCAAAACAAACAAGAATGAGCAATCAATGGTCATTAATATCCCTCAATATTAATGGTCTTAACTCGCCCATACAGAGACATAGGCTAACAGACTGGATTCAAAGACAGAACCCATCCTTCTGCTGCATACAAGAAACACACCTCAGCCTCAAAGACAGACATTACCTCAGAGTTAAGGATTGGAAAAAGATTTTCCAATCAAATGGACCCAAGAAAAAAGCGGGGATAGCAATCCTAATATCTAACAAATTAGATTTCAAAATAAAATCAATCAAAAGAGATAAAGGAGGACACTTCATACTCATCACAGGAGAAATACACCAAGATGAAGTCTCAATTTTGAACATTTATGCCCCAAATACAAAGGCACCCACATTCATAAAAGAAACATTACTAATACTCAAATCACATATAAAGCCCCACACACTTATACTGGGAGACTTCAACACCCAACTCTCACCTCTAGATAGGACTACCAGACAGAAACTTAACAAAGAAGCAAAGGAACTAATAGAAGTTATGACCCTATTGGGATTAAGAGACATCTATAGAAAATTCCACCCAAATGAAAAAGAATATACTTTCTTCTCAACACCACATGGAACCTTCTCAAAAATCGACCATTTACTTGGCAACATAACAAATCTCAACAGGTACAAAAAATTGAAAGAACAACATGCACCTTAACAGACCACCATTCGTTAAAATTAGAATTCAACAACAACACAAATTGCAGAAACCCTACAAAATCATGGAAGTTGAATAATGCACAATTGCACCATTCCTGGGTCAATGAATAAGTAAAAAAAGAAATTAAAGACTTCCTAGAATTCAATGAGAATGACAACAGAACATACCCAAACTTATGGGACCCTTTGAAAGTAGTGCTACGAGGGAAGTTTATAGCACTAAGTGCCCACATGAAGAAACTGGAGGATAGTTACACTAGAGAATTAACAGCACAACTGAAAGCTCTAGAACACAAAGAAGCAAACTCACCCAGGAGGAGTATCCATAAGGAAATAATCAAATTGAGGGCTGAAATCAATAAAGCAGAGACTAGGAAAACAATACAAAAAAATCAATGTAGCAAAGAATTGGTTCTTTGAGAAAATCAACAAGATAGATAAATCTTTATCCAAACTTACCAAATGACAGAGTGTGAACATGCAAATTTAAAAAAAATCAGAAATGAAAAAGGAGACATAACAACCAACAATTAGGAAATCTAGAGAATCATCAAGTCATACTTTGAAAACCTGTACTCCACAAATTTGAAAATCTAAAGGAAATGGACAATTTTCTGGATAGATATCATTTGCCAAAATTAAATCAAGAACAGATAAGCAATTTAAATAGACCTATAACCTCTAAGGAAATAGAAGCAGTCATCAAAAGACTCACAACTCAAAAATGCCCAGGGCCAGATGGCCTCAGTGCAGAATTCTACCAGAAATTCAAAGAACAGCTTACACCAATTCTTCTCAAATTATTCTACGCAATAGAAGCCGAAGGGTCTTTTCCAAACTCTTTCTACAAAGCTTCAATAACCTTGATACCCAAGCCACACAAACACATGACTAAGAAAGAGAAATTCAGACCAATATCTCTCATGAACATTGATGCAAAGGTACTCAATAAAATACTGGCAAATCGGATCCAAGAACACATCAGAAAACTCATCCACAATTATCAAGTAAGCTTTATCCCAGGCATTCAGGGTTGGTTCAACATACAAAAATCCATCAATGTAATCCACCATATAAACAAGCTGAGAAACAAAAATCACATGATCATCTCACTAGATGCTGAAAAAGCCTTTGACAAAATCCAACACCACTTCATGATAAGGTCTTGGAGAGATCTTGGATAACAGGAACTTACCTCAACATAATTAAAGCTATATACAGCAAACCTACAGCCAACATCAAACTACATGGACAGAAACTCAATGCAATTCCTCTAAGATCAGGAACAAGACAAAGCTGTCCACTCTCTCCATACCTCTTCAATATTGTACTTGAAGTTCTAGTTAGAGAAATACGACAATAAAAGGAGATCAAGGGGATACAAATTGGAAAGGAAGAGGTCAAACTTTCACTATTTGTAGATGATATGATAATTTACATAAATGACCCCCCCCAAAAAAAAACTCCACCAGGGAACTCCTGCAGCTGATAAATACTTTCAGCAAAGTGGCAGGATACAAGATCAATTCAAGAAAATCAGTAGCCCTACTATATACAGACAATAAAAGGTCTGAGAAAGAAATCACAGAAACATCGCCCTTTACAATAGCCACAAACAATATAAAATACCTGGGGGTAGCGCTAACCAAATAAGTGAAAGACATGTATAGCAAAAACTTTTGAGTCTTTAAAGAAAGAAATTAAAGAAGATACCAGAAGGTGGAAAGACCTCCCATGCTCTTGGATAGGTACGATCAACATAGTAAAAATGGCAATCTTACTGAAAGCAATATACAGATTTAACGCAGTCCCCATTAAAATCCCAGCACAATTCTTCACAGACCTTGAAAGAACAATAATCAAGTTTGTATGGAAAAGACCCAGGATAGCCAAAACAACCTTACTCAAGAAAGCAACATATGGAGGCATCACCATCCCTGACTTCAAGCTCTATTATAGAGCTGTAGTCCTGAAAACAGTTTGGTATTGGCACAAAATAGATAGGTAGATAAATGGAATCGAATTGAACACCCTGATATTAACCCATACATGTATGAACATCTGATTTTTGACAAAGAAGCTAAAAATATACAATGGAAAAAAGAAAGCATCTTCAACAAATGGTGCTGGCATAACTGGATGCTGGCATGTAGAAGAATGTGCAAAAATCCATGTCTATCGCCATGCACAAAACTTAAGTCCAAATGGACCAAAGACCTCAACATAAATCCAGCCACACTGAACCTGTTAGAAGAGAAAGTGGGAGGCACCCTTGAACGAATTCATACAGGAGACAGCTGCCTGTACATAACTCCAGTAGCACAGACACAGAGATCAACAATTAATAAATGGGTCCTCCTGAAACTGAGAAGCTTCTGTAAGGTAAAGGACACAGCCAGCAAGACAAAAAGGCACCTGACAGATTGGGAAAAGATGGTCACTAACCCCATATCTGACAGAGGGCTGATCTCCAAAATTAACGAAGAACTCAAGAAGCAAGTCTCCAAAACACCAAAGGATCCAATCAAAAAATGGGGTACAGAACTAATTAGAGAATTCTCAATAGAGGAGACTAAAATGGCTGAAAGACACTTGAGAAAGTGCTCATATCCCTAGCCATCCGGGAAATGCAAATCAAAACAACCCTGAGATACCATCTCACTCCTGTCAGAGTGGCTAAAATAAAAAACACCAATGACAATTTATGCTGGAGAGGATGTGGTGAAAGGGGAACACTCCTACACTGCTGGTGGGAGTGCCAACTTATACAGCCACTATGGAAATCAGTACGGAGATTCCTCAGGAAAATGGGAATCAGTCTACCACAAGACCCAGCAATTCAACTCTTAGGCATATACCCAAAAGATGCACATTCATACAACAAGGATGTCTGTTCCACTATGTTTATGGCAGCATAATTTGTAATAGCTAGAACCTAGAAGCAACCTAGTTGCCCCTCAACTGAAGAGGGGATAGAGAAAATGTGGTACATTTACACAATGGAAAAAAACAATGGAATCTTAAAATTTGCAGGCAAATGGATGGCACTAGAAGAAACCATACTGAGTGAGTTAACCCAGTCACAAAAAGAGAAACATGGTATGTACTCACTCATTTATGGATTTTAGACATGAATCAGGGGAGTGCCAGCATACAATCCCACTGCCAGAGAGTCTAGGAAACAGAACCTTCATTCAGCGACTGATGAAAGCAGAGGCAGATACCCACAAACACTGAACAGAACTAGAATCCAGTGTCAGAAAGGGAGAACTGATGCAAAGGAGTTAAGACTGGGCTGGTCATACCCACAGAAACAGTTGACCTGAACAAGGGGGAGCTCTTGGACTCCAGATTGATGGCTGTGTGGAAAGCATGGGACCTACCCAGACCCCTTGGATGTGGGTGTCCGTGAGGAGGCCTAGATAATATATGGGGCCTTGGGTAGTATTTACCCCTAGTGTACAAATAGACTTTGAGTGCCCATGCCACAATATAGGAGGCTTTCTCAGCTGGGACTCTTGGGGGAGGGCCTAGGCCCTGCCCTGGATAAAATGACAGTTACTGGAGACCCACCATGGAGGGCCCTACCCTCCTTGGTGATCAGAGTGGAGATTGAGTGGGGGACTGGGGACCCTGGTGGGGAGGGCCGGGGAGGAGGGGAGGGAGAGGGAGCTGGGATTGACATGTGGAACAAGATTGCTTCTAACCTAAATAAAAAATTAAAAAAAAACAAACTAACAAACAGAACACTCAAAAGAACTTTGGGTGACTGTCCAGCTAGTGAAATGTCTCTGTTAATTCTAGTGTTTATATATTATCCTACTGTGGCCTTTGATGGAGTTAAAGACAGATAGTTATGGTTATAGTTTTCCTTAGTTAGGATTAAAGATAAGTTACATATAAGACTTTAGACTCACAAAGATAGGATAGATGATAGAATATATTCTATAAATTTTGCCAAATGTTAATTAACTAAATATTGTAACTATAGTTCTTATTTGATAACTGTTTTGTTATATATTTTACTATGTTAAAGTTAAAACCCTTCTTTTGTTTAGACAGAGAAGTGGAGATGATCGGAATGTTATTCTGTGTATATGTTTGTCTTATTGGTTGATGAATGGAACACTGTTGGCCAATATGGAAGCAAGATAGGTGGAACTAGGAGTTCAGGAGTAATCTAGGAAATGTAGTAAAGAGAAGTCACCATGTGGCCTAGGCAGGAAGTGATGTAGCAGGGCAGAATCAGTATATAAGCAGGGACAAGCAGGAAATCACTCTCTTCTCTTCCCTGGGGGATGCAGAACAGACATGATATAGACCTCAAGGGAGTAAGAGGTTCGGGCCTTTTCTCTGGTAAGATAAGGCCACAAGGAAATACATAGATTAGTAGTCATGGGTTAATAATTAAGACTGAGCTAGCAAATTAAGAAACCTTAGCCAAAAGGCCAACAGTTTAATACTAATAAAGCATCCGTGTATTTAATTGGGGCAGAGAAGGGTGGCGGGACCTAGCTGGGTCAGAAACATTTATGTTACAAACCAATGTTGAACTTACTCAGAAAAAATATTAGGAAAATATCCTATTCAGGTTATGTTTTTAAATGCCTATAAATAAACCTGACCAAGGAGGATGAAAAACTTCTACTAGGAAATCTTTAAGTCACAAAAAGAAGAAATGAAGGAGATACTAGATTATGGGAAGAGTGTCTATGTTCCTGGGCTGGGCAGAAAGATGTTGTAAAAATGACCATACCACCCAAAGTAATCTACATATTCAATAGAATTCTCATCAAATACCAATGACATTCTCATTATTATTGTTATTATTATTTTATTATTATTATCATCCTTTCATTGTACAATGACATGCCAGGGATTTTTGCTTATGTGTAATTGGGACATTTAAGCTTAAAAATAAAATATCCTTATTGAAAGAAAATAAAAAAGAAATCTGGAGAGGTTTCTCAGGAATAAGAGCACACTGTTCTCACAAAAGACATGAGTTCGTTTTTGAGCACCCACATTGGGCAGCTCACAACCATCTGTATCTCTAGCTCCAGAGGAATCATAACCCTCCTCTGGCCTCTGTGGGCAACTTCATTCATATGTCCATGCCACAATCTGGATGCATATGCATATACATATTTAAAAATAAAATCTTTAAAAAATAACATTCTTGGCAAACATAGCATATAGGAAGGTTCTTGCAGGAGATGCTGGTATATGGCTACATAAATAATTTCCTTAGCAATTGGAAATGTTGCTGGCTGAAAGTCTTTACCTACCGGTCAAATGTTTCTTGAAATTACCTCACCTGGTATCACATATTGCTACCATTCAGCTGTATAATGACCTTTAGGGTAAAAAACATGGTAGACAAGGAGAAACTCTTGAAGTTCCGGTCTTTTGCAACTTCCGTATTCCTTGGCATTTGACAGCAGTAAGCTATAGCAGCAAGAGGCAGGAACAGCAGCAGGCAGTGTGCCCTAATGTTACAGCTCTGGTGTAGGCCTCATGTAGCAGAGTCACACTTCTTGCATAGACATGGAAAGCTAGGATTCCTTAGCTCTTGACAGTAGCTTGTTTTGCAACTTCCACCAGAGCACAGATGTTGGATGTCCATAGCGCTTGAAAGGGCTAGAGTTACAATTCTTATGCTGTGGATAAAAGACAACTTGCAAGTCTACTTTCCCCTTCCTAACACGTAGGTCTTGGGAAGTGAACTTAAGTCATACTGAGCTATCTCTTTTGTCTTCTACCATTGCTCAGTCTTGACTATCTACCTTCACTGTTTCAGCCTTGGCCACTATCTCAAATTCTTTAGCTTACAAGCAGACAATTGCCTTTCTACTTACTTCTCTATTTTCTCACTTCAGACTATGTCACTAAAAGCAGGGAAGGAAAGACTATGAGAGAAAGTCTTTTATTAAGTCCAATGTTATGACACCAAAGGAGTTATTAAGGAAGGTATCCCTTTGCCAGTTCACTAAGCTAGCCAAACAGTCCATTTATTCTGCCAAAGAAAGTGTTTGCACCAATCACAATAAGCCTTTCTTAAAATTAAGGAACTGTTTTCCACCAGTAGCAGTAGACCTTTCATACAAATAAAGGGTTGTTTTTGTACCAATCACAGCATTTTCTCTTTTCCACCAGCTTCACCCTCTCTCTGATAGACTACCAGAAAATGACTCCTGTTGATAGGTGGAAATAGTTGCAAGGTCATCTAGAGTTCATTGAGGTTTGTGATAACAAAAAGCCTGATGCAAACTTTTCAAAACAACCCTGGCTCAGGCTGCTCTTTCAGGAGCCAGAGTAAGCAGCTGCAATCATTGTGTTGTTTCCTCAAGGCCTCCCTGGAGCAATCCTTGGAGCATTCCCAATAACCAGTGTTAACCTAGTAGTCCAGCTGAGTGTTTTACAGTCGTTTGCTCAAGGCAGCCACTAGCAAGAGTCCTATAGATGCCAATTAGGAGTTCATCATTGCTTATTTTCAGGAAACTGAGTATAGAAAGTAGTGCTTATTATAAGAAAGTTGTTATTATTGACCTTGCTTTAACAGTGTTTTATAATATTAACACCTTGTGAGTGTACCCAGTAAAGGTGGCTCCCCTCATCAATCTCAACAATGCTCTACCAGGGCAGGCTTTCCCAGAGACTGGAGACTATAAAGGTCCTGTGCCTGTCTCCATCATGAAAAACTCTGATAGGAAAATTCAATTTGAGAAGTACCACTTAGTTCTTCATATTTGTCTCATTTGGTGACAGCACATAAGTCTTACCAAAAAACTGAGTTAATGTTTATTAGAATGAATACATACATTGCTTTTTGTGTATAATGGAACATTAAATAGCAATGGCAAATAGTGAAACTACAGTTACATGCAACATCATGGATGAATCTCAATATGATGCAGAATGAAAGTAGCAAGAGATGAAATGATATACATCTAATAGGGATGAGAATTTTAAGACAGGAAAAATTATACTTTGCTCTGTGTGGAAATGAGATGTTTGGCACTCAGATTGGTAACACTTTTGTCATTTTAATGAAACCCTTGGATTGAAAGCTCAGGTGGAGTTTTAAACAGACACTCACAGGGCTGGAGAGATGGCTCCTCAGTTAAGAGTGTGTACTGTTCTTCAGGAGGACCTGAGTTTAAGTCCCAGCATCCATTTCAGGCAACTCAAAACTGCCTGTAACTCTGGATCTAGGGAATTTAGCATCTCCTGCATTCACATATATGTGCACAACACACACACACACACACACACACACCCCTAAAATAATAAAAAAGTTAAAAACATATATATGCATGTTGAGAATGTATTGTAAGTTTAACCATCACTCATTGAAAGTAGTTCTTATAACAATGTAAAGACACAAACCAAAGAAGGAAAAGAGAGTCCACAAAACAAACAAATATCTTTGCAATACATTTTTTTGTTTTTTGAGATAGGGTTTCTCTGTGTATCTTTGGAGCCTGTCCTGGAACTTGCCCTGTAGATCAGGCTGGCCTCAAACTCGCAGAGATCACCTGCCTCCCAAGTGCTGGAATTAAAGGCTTGCACCACCAATGCCCATCCATACATATTCTTTCTAGTGGCTCATATTTAGAGTTAATAAAAAGCACACCCAAACTAGTAAGACAAAGTATACAACTTAATTATAATTTACAGAAGATTTGAGGAAGAATATCAAAGAGAAGATTCAAATGGCTAAGAAAGATATCAGAAGTTGCTAAGTGTTGCTCAGTTATTCCTTCAAAGGAACAAAAGCAAACTTTCAGTTGATCATACTATCTGGCTGTAAGAATAAGCTAAAAGGTTGTTTAAGGAATATAATTTTACCCAGAGTTAACAAGAGTAAATAATAACAATAAATTTAGAAAATTGCTTGATACCATACATTAACAATGAATATATGTGTTTCCTGTGACCTAGCAATTCAGTACATACCATAAAGTCCCACAAAGATATGTATTTGATGGCCACAACGCATGTATAAGAATGCCTATAGTAGAATTAATTACCATAACAGAATTGAAAATAATCAGAAAATCCATCATAGTAGGTAAACTAAATGTGTTCTATGCCTATAGAACTCTAAATGTATACCACACTAAATATTAGTGAAAAATAATCACACTATAGTGACATACTGTGGTGGTTTGAAAAAAAAAGACTCCCCAAACAGAGTGGCACTATTAGGAGGTGTGGTCTTGAGTGTCACTGTTCTGGTGAGCTTTGTGGTCTCTTTTGCTCAAGCTTCTCTCAGTGTGACTGTTAGTTGACTTCCTGTTGCCACTGAGTCACGATGTAGGATCAAGCACCACATCTGCCTGCACACTGCCATACTCCCCTCCATGGTGATAACGGACTGAACCTCTGAAATGATAAGCCAACTCCCTCAATTGATGCCTCCTTATACGTGTTTCCTTGATTATGGTGTCTCTTCACAGCAATAAAAACCAGAACTAAGACATGTACACCGAAAAGTATGGGTATCACCTAATAAAATAATGAATTCCAGCACCTTCAAGGTAACAAAGAGTATTTCTTTTTTTTAACCATCATGACAACTACTGTTAACAAACTTAACACATCTTCCGCAGTAGACCTGACTTCTAGGAGTATCCTGGAGACTCACTTGGCTTTCATCATCTTAGGAAACCTTTTGGCTTTCAAATGAAGATGGTATCCAGGAAGTAAGGAGTCCAGCATTCCCAGCAGGACTCATTTAGACAGAGGATGGTGTGAGTGAGCATGCCTTTTCCTTGAATGTTTTCACTCTCCCTCTTCATTCTGCAATTTGAGCACTGTCAACAGCACATGCCACACTGTTAGTGAACTATGAGGGTTATTGTTTTCCTTGGAATATCAACCTTTCTATTCTTCGTCCCATGTCAAAATGATTTTTCCCTAGCTGCAAGATTAAAAGGTGGGTATTTCAAATCTGTACAACCAGAATATCCCATCTCATTAGTTACAGTGATTGAATCAAAGATTGACCCACATCCTAAGAAATGCCTGTCATAATTCTACCTCAAAGCTAATATATTCCCTTAGGTTCCCAAGACTGAAGG
Organism: Mesocricetus auratus; assembly: GCF_017639785.1. NCBI lineage: Eukaryota > Metazoa > Chordata > Mammalia > Rodentia > Cricetidae > Mesocricetus > Mesocricetus auratus. Next base: position 28,420,935 of record NW_024429266.1, on the reverse strand, counting down.
ATATGAACCTGAGTCTGGTAGCAGACATGGAGAGAGAATGTACTTTCAGAATGAAGTCAGGTGGGGACATTTGTCAGATGCACACAGAAGAAATCTTGTGAGATTGTATCTTATGATAAAGACTCTGTGACTCTGATGTTTGTGTCCTTTCAACTTGAACAATGTTATTCAAGCATTTGTGAATGAAAATTTATAGGAACTCTCCCTTTGCACAATCCCGTTCTAGTTTATTTCTGTACCTAGCAGCAGAAGAAATATAGGTGGATAAATAACATAATCAAGAAAAACAGGAAGGACAATAAAGTCAATTCTAAGATGGTGAGATTTACTTCAGCATCTCATTTAGTAACTTTTGTGTGGGCTCTTGGCAATTGGACATTAAGTATCTGCTAAATATTGTATTTTATAAATAATCCAGGCATCCAATATAGAAATAGTCTAGGAAATATACCCCTCAAAATTCAATATGCTCAGTGATATAAGGAAGATAATCATGATGTGTGTTATATATATCCAAGTAAAATACCAGGCAGGAGAAATTTAATTGGTCTAAAAGTTGTCTCAAAACTCAAACTACTTAGAGGGATAAAGTTATCTAGAAAACATTATCATTATTGTTAAATAAAATTGATAATGAAGACATCATTTTTTCACTGGATTGTGTAAATGAAAGACATTTGCAACTGTGTGGTATCATGAAGCACCAATGGGCTTCAACTGTGTGGAAAGAGAAGGCACAGGCTTTCAGAGAATAGAAATGGTGAACAGTGTCTGGAAAGAGCATAGATGTGTGTAGCTTGAAAAGAAGCCTGTGACATCTCTCATATCCCATTGTCCTCTGGAACCTGTTTGTCTCTTTACAAACCATCAATCTCAATGGAACTTTCTTGATGGATTTTGATCTGAAGGAGAGAATAGAGAGTTAGCCAACCCATCTGGAGATCTCCTTAACACATGGTTCCCTAAAAGCATTTGCAGTTCCTATTTCTATGGCATCCATGGACTTCCCTCTGATCCTTCATCAAAGTAAGAGGCCATCTGCTCTGTGCTGTTTGCTCCACGAATGAAATCAAGGCATATGCTCCATGGCTGCACTCCAGCTTCCCCATCTTCACAGTTGCTTTGCCCTTTGAACAGCCCATGGGGCATAACTGATGTCTCACCTTATCGCAAGGTGCTTGACCTCTTTCCTCCCAGTCCTTCTTCACTTTGGAAAAAATACCTGCACCTCACGCTGTTCAGGTGTAATTTTAGAAACACTCACACCAAACCACTTGTCATTCAGCTGCCTTTGGCAGCAACCCATTTGCCAATGAATGATTTTTAATGGAAATCTAACATTTCAACCAACTATATTATAGGAAGTAAAACAAATTTCAATTTATGTAACCAAAATCCTTTGAAATGTATCACAACCCTTTGCTAACCAACTTATACTATATCCTGAAGAAATGTGATATTACTTCATATCACAGGAGAGGGCTTGAAGCTAGAATGAACCTTGAAACTACAGTATAAAATGAATGACAGTAGGTCTAAAAATAGGAATGGGCTAACTGAACAAAAGTTGTAGTATCCTTAAAAAATACCTCTGTGTGTATGTGTGTGTGTGTGTGTGTGTGTGTGTGTGTGTGTGTATGTACAAGATGTAGCTCAAAAATTCTTTTCATGCCTAAACAAGAGAATCAGAAAGACCTGTAGCATGAGGAAATTTTATTTTATTTTTTCATTTGATACATGTAAAAAAACATATACCAAGATTTCATGTGTTGTAGGTAGTTCAAAACTGGGCAACTGTTGAATCTCCCCAATTTTACTTGAATAATTTATAATTAGTGATAGTATATAACTACACAAATAGTTTTTACTAGGTATAAATACTGAACATGATGTATACCTAGTTGGTATAGTGCCTGTGCATACTAGGCACTTAATAAATAGATATCCCTTGTTTGTATGATGAGTGAATAAAATACTTGACTCCTTACACTAATAGTTGATATACTATGATAACTTTTATGCTGTGAGGAAAAGATGTATTCACCATAATTTCTGGTGATTGCTGCATAGCTCCTTGTTTAATATAGGATGAAAAGTTTATGAAAATAAAATCTGGGTATAGAAATACTCTTACACACAGCTAGCTAGCACCAGTGCTGTTCCTAAGTGCTAGAGTCATTGACTTTTAGAGTTTTAAACAAAATGTAAGTTCCTGAAAGAAATTAGAAATGAAATAAAAAGTTTAATCAAGCATAAATTTTAGGAAGGGAAAAGGTAATAAAATTGAAAGAGGTAAATTATTTTTAAGAAGATTTACTGAGTTATGATTCACATCCACTATGCACATATATCTCAGTGTGTAATCTGACAGGTTTTGAAGTTTGTGTGCATGTGCACAGGCCTCTCTCTCTCTCTCTCTCTCTCTCTGTGTGTGTGTGATCGTTAATATAATCAAGGATCTGAGTACATCATTTACAAGCATCCTCTTACCGTCTCTAGTCTCTACCCATTTTCCTTTCTTTGCAGTCATTAATCTTTTCCCATTAGTATAGAGTAGTTTATATATATTTTTGAATTCCATATCAATAGAATCATGAAGCATGTGCTCCCCTTATTTGTCATTTCTCACTTAGTGAGAGATGATACATGTTTATTATTTTGAGACATATTTGTATCATCATACTTGTATTCTGAATGTGAGTCTCTTGTGTGGCTAAAGCAGGCTATCTGTCCACCTCTTGATGGGCTTAATTAATTAGTTGGTGGGTTTTGAGTTGTTTTCTTATATGGGCTCAACTGAACAAAGTTGCTGAGGAGGCTTGTATACATCTCTTCATGGATCTATGCTTTCATTTTGTCGGAGGAATAGAATGAATGCCCAGCCAAAGTGCTAGGTGGATATTTAGTTATTTCAGAACCAGCTGATCACCTTCTAAGATTCTTGTCCTAGTGTGCATCCTACCATCAGCATCACTTACCTCACATCCTCACCAGTCCATGTTCCAGTTAGACTAAAATTAATAGTCTTGATGGTGGACATAATGTGGTTGTTTTTGCTTGCACTTCTTTAATGATCAATTAATTGTTTGTATTTTTGTAGCATATTTATCAAAAGGGAGTGTTTTGTGAAGTGTTACTCTCTTTTCATTTTTTAATGATAGAATTTGTTTTCTTATACTGAGTTTTATTCTGTATAGATTCTGAATGTAAGTTACACATGGGATTTGTGACTTTAAGATACTTTTCCCAGGCTATGGCCTGTCTTTTCATGATCTTAGAGGCACATTTCAAAGAACAGAAATATTTCATTCTAATGGAATACAACTTCTCATCTTTTTGAGTTCTGTATTATAAATCATGCCTTTAATGTTCTAGTAAATCTTTGCTTCAACCAAGGTCACAAAGATCTGTCTATTTTTTCCTACAAAAAATTCAATGGTTTTAGAATTTCTTTTGGGACTATGATTCTCTTTGAATTTAAGCATATGGTACAACTTGTGGATCTGAGCCAGTCTTTGTGTTGGGACACCCCAGGGTGACAGCATGAGTGTTTCAACATTGTAATTTCTCAGTTAGAAAATCAGTTACTTATCTGTGTGAACCTCAATTTTTTGTACTAGATTCTAGAATCATAAGTTGAGAGGGATTCTCTGTCCTTCAATTTTCTAGGAGACTGTATATAATTGATACTCCTTTTCAAAGGCTTTTTAGAATTCACCAAATCAGCAAATGACACAAGTTTCCAAGCTTATCCAACTGTAAATAAGAAGAACAGCCCTAGAATTCAGTAGATACAAAGACATCAAATTTATAGTTTAAAAATCTTCACTAAGATTTCTTGGTAGAAATATACCCATTTCTCTTCTTTGGAGTTAATAAGTTTTTTTTTGAGCTATAGGTTTACATTTTCATCAGGTTTTCAAATGACCATCATTTAATCAAGTACCTTGTATTTTTAGGGGGATCTATATTTTGTTGACTGAAGTAGGCCCATGTTCACTGATACTGTTAAATTTATTCTTTTGCTTGTTTTCCCTTGTGTGCTTTGTCTTGAATAGTTTCTATTTTTCTGTTATCAAGTTTACTTATCTCCCTTCCCACAAGGTCCTATTTTCTGTTAATGTCATTCAACTTTTTTTAAATCTTAGGCATTTTTGTTTTCATCATTAGAAATTTGATTTGCTCTTAAAGATTCTCTTTTATGTTCTACATAGTTTTTTTGAACATATGGAGTACAGTTACAGTAACTGTTTTTATATCCTTGTCTGCTAATTCAAACATCTGTGTCAGTTATGTGTTGATTTTAGTAGATTGCCTTTCTCTCCTTATTATGGACTTCATTTTCCTGCTTGCTTGCATGCACTGTAATTTTTGATTGGATGCCAGGAATTGTGAATTTGACTTTTTTGGGCACTGGATATTTTTATATTCCTATAAATATTCTAAAACTTTCTACTAGGATGCAGTTAAGTTACCCAGAAACAGTTTGATCTTTTTGAATATCACTTTTAAAAAATGCTTTACAGGGGAGAAGAATATTATTTGACAGATTATTAATTATTTCACTTGTCCACAATACTGAGGATAGACCCTGATGAGGAGTCTTCATTGGCAAGTGCAACATTTTCCAGTAGTGGTAAGAGCCCATTTGACCTGGTGTGAGCTCCAGGTACAAACACCACCACTAAATATCTCAGGTAGCTCCTTTCCAAGCTTTGACAATTTATTTACATGTATGCACTCATCTCAGTACTCTACTGAATTCTCACAGGGACTCTTTGGAAGTCCTTCAATTTATCTCTCTCTATATATAGCTGTGTATTCTTTAGTTCTTTGTCTTGTGAATCTAACTTGACGTTCAGTACTATTTCTGTAACAGACTTTCCTGGATTTTATTTGTGTTTCTTCTCTGTTTGTTATGAGCTAGTATCTTACCAGAATCAGACATTTGTGACTGAAGAGATGGCCTAATGGTTAAGGGTTTATACTGCTTTTGCAAAGGATCCTCGTTTGATTCCAAGTGCCTACAGCCACCTATAATGCCAGCTCCAGGAACTCTACATTGATGCCCTCTGCTGGCACTAGCAGTCATGTGCACACACACCTCCAGAGTATCTATCTGTCCAGAACCTGGAAGTTATCTTCATTGATGTGTTAATAAAGCTACATAAGGGGGGCCAGATGATAGATATATCTCTTGCCTCCTTTATTTGAGGACCTTATTTCTTCCTTCTCAATCTTTTGTCTGCATCAAGAGAAATACCTATTTAGAAATGCCCGGTATGGTACAGCTTTTGTCTTGATCCATACATGCCTCCAACTCTTCCTGAACATCATGACCATTTTTAAGGCTATGGCCCTAGGAATAAGATCTTCAGTGGATAGACTATAGTCTATGGGTTCTCTTCTGTGAGTGTTTGACTATCATTTCTTTCTTTTTCTCCAATGAAACAGATACAATCAAGTTTTGGTAAGTTTTTTTATTGCCTTCTGTCTTGGCACATCCTTTTGGATATTTAGACGGTTGATTGACAGGTTGGCAAAACCTCACTTCTATACACCTTTTAATTGTACTTAGGTTTGCTTAATTAGTTACGCAACTTATCACTATGGATTAAGCCCAAGACCTTATTCATTTTAGGCAAATATTTTGTCATTATGTAACTTCTCCTACCTTCCCCAACTCTCTGAAAACAAAACTGAGTTTCACTATGTAGCCCAGCGGGCCCTTGAATCTGAATGAATCCTCATGTCTCTGCCTCCTGATTGCTAGTAATACAAGCATGCACCACTACACCAGATTCACAGACATAATTCTTAAAATGCCTGCCCTTGACATGTCAACAGTTTTATTATGGAAGACGACAATGCCAATGCATAAGGAATAAAGAGAAATAGTTGTCAATCCCAAGTATACTGTGAAAGAGAATTATTGAATCCAGTTAGATGACCGCAGGAAAAATCAAGGCATCTGCCATTGGGGCTTTCCCGACAGTTGTATCATTTACTGCATCATGTTTGCTAATCTAAAATATGAATAATTATTTTGATTCTACTTCTTCAGTTCTTATCCCTTGACACTGTTCTTAGCCAAATCACTTCATCACTGAAGCAACTGTTAATAAGAACACATTGGCAATAAAGTCACATGTTTATTTTTATTTTAGTTGAATTTTATTCATTATTTTTAAGATGCTACTTTGAAAATATGACACATAAGTTTCTTGTTTTCATTGTAACAAAGATTACAAATATACCCTAATCTCTCTCTTCCCCCCCCCTCTCTCTCTTCCTTCTTCTCCCTATAGTACCGTGGGCCAGACTTTTAAAGTCTTTTTTGATTGAATTAAAGTCAAGGTGACAATGGCGATTCTTAGAGTTGAGGAGGGTGAATGTTTTTGTATTTCCTTCTTTTATAGGTTTTGAGTTCAGAGATACTATCTGTGTCCTCAAAGTCAGCAGTACAATAGCCTCGAACCGTTCTCTGTGCTCATTTTCATCTTTTTGTGATATCACCTGTTTCTAGCTCTCCTGATTCTACTCTTACAACAATCATCTTAATTATACTGGGTGGTTCACTTGAGCAATTCAAAATAATTTCCCATCCCAATTTATTTAAACTGTCATACCCCCCAAAGTTTGCTTTAACATAAAAGATAACATTCCCTGGTCCCAGGGTTAGGATGTAGGTGTCATGGGGCTTTAGGTTTATGCTACCAGATGTGGTATTTGGAGAAATGGCAGATATGGCCGAGGTTGTACTGGCTCATATATGTTTTTGTAACACCGTAGACTTTTCACCACATGTCTCATTCTCTGGTCTCTTCCTGAGTGCCTCACAGAATCAAGCTAAACCCCTCCCCCAAAGAGCAGAATAGAATCTATATTCTATTATATAGGGTGAAGAATTCCATGTTTCAATAGATTTATAAACAACTACTCCATTTACTCAAATTCCTTGGAGAATATTTCTGGATTAGGGAATAGTTGCTTACTACATATTGATTTACTACTTTTTTCACTGTCTCCTCTCTTCCTCTCATTTTCCTTCCTCTAACTTGCTTTAATTTCCTGGGCAAATATTTACAATTCCCTTAGCAATCATATTTAACTCCTCTTTCCATCCATTATTTTGCCATACTTAACATTGATTTTAGTTAGAAAGTTAAACCCAATTACTTACTTCTACCTTCCCCCTTATGATGGAATAAAGGTATAGAGAAACACACAGCCATGATAGGTAATTGCCCTCATTTTATATTTTCTGATTGTTCATTGGCTGGTTTCATTTTTTACTGTGAAAAAAATAAAGATGCCACCTGGAGTGAGTGCTGTGCCTTTATAAAGCTGTAAAAATACTAGAGATTTAACTGCCTCTCAAATTGCTTTCGATGTACAGGTTTTGCTGACTGCTCTCCTCTCTTTTGGTTGGTTCTCCTATCACTATAACTTTAAGTATTGGTGGTCCCTAAGGACTTAGTTAATTGCATCTTCCTTTTCTTTCCAATTCTTCTCTGACTGTATGCAATACATTTGGTTTTGCATAATACAACTGTATTTAAATTCTGTGTATGCTAATAACTCACAAATCAATATATCTAACTATAGTTATTCTTGATACTCAAATCAATATTCTCAATTATTTGTGTCTTTACTTGGATCTCAAACTAAAGCTGTTGAAAACAAGACTAGCTTTCATAGTCCTGGAATATGCTACATAGCCTGCTGGAGGAGAAAAGGTATTATTTGTCTCAACCAGTTGATCATCTTTGGACCTAGGAGGTAGCTGGTGCAACAGTGTAGCTTTTATGGGGGGTCACTAAATGCTCTCTCCTTGGATCCTACATTACAGGAGTGTATTCATGCTTGGTACTGTAAACACAGACAAAAACCCATGACATGGAGGTCATAGGTCCTAGGGTAGAACTAACTACTGTGTGTAATTAAATTGACATGGCCCCAATTTGCCTTCTAAATATTTATGTTTATGCCTATTGATAATTGATACTCTTAACCTTCATCAGAAAGGCTTCTCTTTGTAGGAAACAAAGGTGAATGCAGCGAATTATGGCTTCTCAAGAGTCTGAGAACAAGAGAAAGTTGAAAGCTCAACCCTAACCAGGACATTTATACAACCTCCCCTAAGACTCAGAGAACATTACAGAATAGAGGGGAAAGAATATATAAGATGGAAAATATGGAGACAGAATATAAAATGCTACCTTCTAAGCATGTCACAACTGCCATACTCATAATCTTATAGCAGCCATGGCTCCTTCACTAGACCTGTACAAGACTGAGTCTGTCATCAGTCAATCAAGAACTGGGGACCCTACCCGCTGGACTATTGGTTGCTGCTGATACCGGGAGAGGTACAGTTATTGTCTTCAGTTATATATCCATAAGGGAAGCCACCAGTTTCCTATGGACAGTTCCAAATCCCTGGTCTCACAGACAGCCTTGGTTAAATTCAATGGGTCACAAAACTAAACAAAAAGATGTGAGTGTGGAAAGGGGCCTGTAAGAAAGGGGACATTGACAGAGAGAGGAGGGGGAAAAAGTCACTAAGCCCTCATAAAAAGTGATTAAGACAGAAGTGATTAAGGAGAGGCTGGAGAAATGGAAGGCTCAGGGCAAAGAGTTTCTTTCATTTTAATAGTCACCAATATTGGTACTAACTTCCAAGACCTAAATGGTTAACAGTGTTTGTGGGCTCAAAATTAAAGACTGATTTTAGAGAGAGAAACAGAGCCTGAAAATAATATGTTTGCCACATAAGGACATGTGCATACAGAGGCAGAGGCACATATTTATATGTTGTGAATATATAGATATATGTATTCATAAACATAATTATATGAACTAGAGGCTTATTTTCATTTTTCAGTTGACTCAGTCGATAAATGGAAGCTTTGAGTGAGACTGCATCTCTGGTGGTAAACAAAATAGACACATCATAAGCAGACTGACACATTCCAAATAGCTTTATTTTTATAAGGGATTTCTTTCAACCCTAAAATAGATTCATGCTTTGCCTACATTACAGCTATGTTTGGACACAGACCTAATCCCTATGCTTTATGACAAGTAAACAGTCTCTCCCATCATAACCATGCTATGTGTAAGAATGAGTCGTGCACATTATTGGCAGATAAGATATGTTGAACACAGTAATTCCCCCAACTAGCCTCCTTGCTTCTTTCATGTCACACTTTCTACTCGGTCTTGGTATCTAGGCAATAGAAGATTTCTACATTTCACTCTTATTAGCAGCGGCTTCTTTTTTTTTTTTTTTTCCACTACCACAAGAGCCTTTTTTTCTTTTTTTTTTATTTTCCAGTTTAAATTTAGATAAGAAACAAGGTTGCTTCACAAGTCAGTTCCAGGTCCCTCTCCCTTTCCCTCCCCTCCTCCCGTGCCCTACCCCCAACTCCCCCCCCATTATCCCCTCATTTCCCCAGGGAGGGTGAGGCCCTCCATGGGGGTGTCCATAGTCTGTCATTTCATATAGGGCGGGGCCTAGACCCTTCCCCAAGAGTTCAGGGTGAGAGTGCACCTCACATTGTTCTATGGGAGTCCAAAGTCCGTGTGTATACTTGGGATGGGTACTGATCTGCTGCCCAAGGCTCAATAGATTACCTAGGCCTCCTCACTGACACCCAGATTCAGGTCTTGATCTGTCCCATGCTGGATTCCCAGGCTGATGCCTGGGATTCAAGAGTTAGCCTTTGTCTGGTCAGCTTTTTCTGGGGGTTAAACCAGCCCAGTCTTAATCCCTTTGATCATCAGTCCTCCCTCTCTGTTACTGGCTTTCTTGAGTTCAGCTCAGTACTTAACCGAGGGGGTCTGCCTCTTCTTCGATCAGCCACTAAATGAAGTTTCTGTTTCCCAGACCCTCTGGCCATAGGATTGTAGGCTGGCACTCCCCAGATCTATGTCTAAAATCCATATATGAGAGAGTACATGCCATGTTTCTCTTTTTGTGACTGGGTTACCTCACTCAGGATGGTTTCTTCTAGTGTCATCCATTTGCCTGCAAATTTCATGATTCCATTGTTTTTTTTCTGCTGAATAGTACTCCATTGTGTAAATGTACCACACTTTTTCTTTCTTCTTCTTTTCTTTTTTTTAGTATTCCAAATATAAATTTTAAGATTTTAATTTTTTTCTTGTGTATGTGTGTCTGTGTATGTGTGTGATATGTATATGTATATGTGTGTTCATTACCAACAAAGGACAGAAGAGGGAGCAGATCCTTTGGTTCTGGAGTTACTGGTAGTTGTGAGCAGACTGAGCAAGGGCTGGGAATCCAACTCAGGTCCTCTGGAAGAATAGGAAGTACTCTTAATGCTGAACCATCTCTCCAGCTCCTCAGAGATGCATTCTAGAAGGCAAAATAGAATAGAGTAAAGCACTTTCTTAAAGTTGAGATCAGGATTTTTTCCTTCTTATAATATTTAAACAGTGCTGCTTGGCATTTATATGCACATAACTTACCTATGCTATTCTGGAAAAATAAATTTTTCAAAGGATTATAAGTTCATCCCTAAGGAGGTCACCCACTGTCTCTCCCACCTCTGCTTTAAGGATGGACTTGGAGGATTTTTCTTTAACTATATAAATTTTCAAAGGCTTTCCCCTGAAAATAATTTTTTTTAGTTAGGACCAGTTAATTTTTTTTCAGCCAAAGAACTCTTGCTCATATGTGGACACATGCACCTCATTTCTCCCTGAACAACTAGTGTGGATCCCCAAGAAGTCAGAGAATTTGGGTTGGTCTTATGAGGACCCCCATAGTCCTTTATTGCCACCATGCTTTGGCCACCACTTTTATTGGAAGAGTTGCTGTTTTGATGAAAGTTATCTAACTGTACATCACATGGTTTTCCTACACTGTCCCTCATCCTGGAGCCATTTGGGTCCCAACAAACTACCACTGAGTCCTCATATTTATCTTCCTATAGAATACAAATTTTGCTTCCCCTTGATGTCAAAGATGGGTATCTTCATACATGTCTTTACCACTGTGGTAATTTGAATATAATTAGCTGCCATGAGCTCATAGGGAGTCAAAATATTAGGAGCTTTGTTGTAGTAGGTGTGACCTTGTTGGAGGAAGAGTGTAACTGTGGAGGAGGACTTTGAGGTTTCCTATGCTCAGGTTACTGCATAGTGAATCAGTTGACTTCCTGTTGCGTGAAAGATGCAGGGCTCTCAGCTCCAGCACCACGTCTGCCTGCACGCTACCATGCTTTCTCATCATGATAATAATGGACTGAACCTCTGAAACTGTAAGCAAGCCACCCCCAAGTAAATGTTTTATTTATAATAGTTGCCAAGATCATGGTGTTTCTTCACAACAATAACAACCCAAACTAAGAAAACCACCAAAGCATAATTCATCAAAGTACATCCTTACTCATTTTAGTATTTCTAGTGCCTCATATAGCCCTTCACACTCAAAACCATGTTCTGTGAACCAAAGTAGATATTTGAAGATCATAAAATGGGTTAAATATATATTACATCATTTATTTGAGTTTTATTCAGGAGATAGCCTATGTTAGAACCATTTTTAATAGAACTTCTACTCCAAAAGTTGCCTTTAAAATAGCTAGAATGCAATTATTACTCTCTAATGGCTATGAAGACTGCCTTAGTAAGCTTCTCAGGCTGGGGGGAGGGTATCAAGATATCCTTGTTTGAACAGTTGTGAACAGGCAATAACATCAATATGTCCTTTTTAGACATTTTAATGTGTGTGTGTGTGTGTGTGTGTGTGTGTGTGTGTGTACATGGGAGCATGTCTTGGACCATGTGTGGAGGTCAGAGGAGAACTCATGGGAATCACTTCTTTTACATTATAGGAATCAAAACTGCATGTTACACAGTAGAGACTTAATGAGATTATTGTATTTAATGTATTCAGAAGTTAGGTATAGGTAAATAATAATCATTTGGAGGCACAATGCCAGACGAAATTAATAATTTGCCAAGAATCAGGCAGAGTTAGTTTATTATCCAGTATAGCTTTGTTTTGTTTCACTTCTCTCCCAGAATTCAAAAATACCCCTGATCAGTCATATTTTTTCTTTTTCTTTTTTACCCAGCTTCCACTGGCCACCCTATTTAATATCACAACCCTCATCCTATTCAGTACTCTCTTCTACTTCTTCCTTGCTTATTAATTCAAAACACCTATGACCTTCTGAAAGACAAACAACAACCAAAAAACCCCCTGTTCTTTTCCCTTCTAACAGGGACATTAGTCAGTTTTATTAATGAGATGGCTCGTGAATAGACAGCATTTCTAGGCATATTGTAGGTGCTCAATAAATATTTGTCATTGGCTAAATGAAGAGTGCCATCTTAATTTTCATTTTCAACCAGTTTACCTGAGTACAAGAACAAAAAATTAGAATTTTAGTTCTAAAAGAAAGTTTTTCCGCAGAGGAGGATAAGAATGAAAATCGATGTGAACACTGCATGAAGTTTTAGTATGCATGCTGCCCCTGCTTGCCTGGCATGTTGGTATTTGGGGGCTCTTGAGCATTAGGGCTCCCACTGGATTGAGTGAATCCTTCAGGAGTTATGTGGGTTCTGGACTTCAACCTCATTTTTTTTTTGGTTTTTATGAGACAGGGTTTCTCTGTATTATTTTGGAGGCTATGGGTCCAGCCCAGCCTCGAACTCACAGAGATCCACCTGCCTCTGCCTCCCGAGTGCTGGGATTAAAGGCGTGCGCCTGCTGGGATTAAAGGCGCGTGCCACCACCGCCTGGCTCAACCTCATTTTTGTCTCATCTGGAATTGAGGTTTTCTCACTCTTAGAGTTGCTTGATGAAGTGGTTCATAGTCGAGGCTCAGTCTCTCATGCATGGTGCATTTCCTTTCTTCCATGGTCTTTCCCCTCTGTACCAGTGTGAAAGCCCTCCCAAGGATCCAGATCTGCCTTTGTGAGAATGGAGTCTACAGTTCACTCTTGTTTATGATGTGTAACAATGGGAAGTGGGAGGCATAAAGTTTGCAGCTATTATGTAATCAAAACCATTTGTGTACTCCTAAAGCAGGAGGAAGCAAGATGGGAGGGAGGAGAAGAAAAGAAAAGAACATCCCAGAATTGGAAGTGCAGGACATGTGCGGTGAGCAGCAAGTTGAGGCTCATCCAGCTGTCACATAAAAAAAACAAAGAAAAATACTTTATGAATTCAATCATTATTAAATGTTCTGCATGTCCATTTCCCATGTTATTTGCCAATATATATTGGTTTTCAAATGCTAGCATTCTTAAGAGCAGTAGAAATATTTGCTTTTAAGATAAAGATTGTTTCATTTTTGAAGGCCATAAAACCAAAAATCCATGTGGTAAAAAGAAAAAAAAAAGTTATCCTCACCCTCACCTTCAAGCATTTTTTACTGAAACCAAAGAGGCTTTTACAGCCATTTACTCGGAATAAAAGGCCCTCTCTAGGTGAAGGGTCTTTCCTGCCAGTTCTGAGTCCCGCCCATGGATCTATTTTAGGAATAAAGTATCCAGTGTACAACGCTGCTCAAGAGGTGTACAGGACTTCAAACCCTCAAGCTGGCAGCCTTCTGGGTTGCCTGTGCATGCCTTCTGGAGAAAGCATGTCCCTTTTGGCAAACTGGGTGATGGAAAAAAGGGGAAGTGAAAGTCACTATGGATGTTTTCCTCCTGTAGCGTCTCTGTCTGAACAGGAAAATGACAATTAAAATGGATTCCCTGCATTCAGGAATCAGCACTGTAGGATGCTGGGACTGAAACTTACCAATGAAAGCAAAAACCCAATTCTACTTTACAGATTGTTAAATTAGTGTGCCTTCAAGGATCTGTGTGTGTGTGTGTGTGTGTGTGTGTGTGTGTGTGTGTGCTGTGACTTTCTCAGAACACATGTCTCTTAAGCTCTAAGCCAACCTTCACACATACTTACTTGGATGGTTTTTAAACAAGAGCCACACATGTAGATACTCTGATCACAATTTAGTCACTTTTTTCTCTTTGGTTATCTAGCAAACATCCTCTAGTGTCCTTTAAGATATCCCAGGATAGTTCTACTGGATCTGGAGGGGAAATGTATACATGACTCTTTAATCTATTTTTCTTCATTTCTTGTGAACATGATTCATATGCTATATGTTCACATAAACATAAAATGAGATCCCCTGTGAATACAGAGTGGTGGATTCTTACAGGGTAGCAAAATTCTGATGTAGTTTTCTCACAGGGAAGAGCACCCAGTTTCCTGATGATGATGTCTGTGTTCCGGGAATTAGGTGTTGTTTGTTTGTTTTACTCATTCATCCCACCCAGTCACTCTTTAGCTATTTCTGCCTTAGCGCCCTAGCCAATGATTTTTTTCCTTCAATCACAATTGCTTTCCAAAAAATCTAGTTTTGACACTCCTGTCACCTGTTGCTGTCCTCCTTCTCCACTTCTCATATTTTTTGTTTGTTTGCTTATCCAGGTCCCCATAAATTATACCTAACCAAATTCCTCCAGGCTTTACACCATTTTCCTTCTAAACACCCCAAATTCTTGGTATTTTGGTTCTTTTGCTATTTATAATATTTGAGATAAATACAAATTTATGTTGGTCAGCTTTATTCCTTTAGCATTTACATATGCATTTTTAAAGGAGAGTAATATGAACGTTTCTGTGTATGCTATGAAACTTATGAAATATCATATTACAGGGAATGGAGGGATGGCTCCATGATTATAGTGCATGCTTGTAGAGGTCAGGAATGGGGTTCCCAGTACCAAAGTAGAGCAACTTACAATAGCCTGTAACTCCAGCTCCTGGAAATCTGACACCCCCTTCTGAGGACCAAGGGAACTGTACTCATGGGTACAAAATTCATATACAGACACACACACACAGACAGACAGACACACACACACACACACACACACATATATTAAGTTTTTAGAAATAGGAATACAAAAATTGTTTATCTTATTAAAGCTATTCTGGCTTCCTCCTGGTTATATCTGATTGTTAATACTCCATTGGTTTCATCATCATTTTATCAGTCATGCATACCTATCCCCTATGGGAAAAAAAGTCTACTGAAAGTTCAGGTTTGGTTCCCAGACTGGTGCTATTGAAAGTCTTTGGAACATTTAGAAAGTGGAGCCCAGTAAGAGGTCCTTAGGTCACTGTGTATAGCACACCCTGGATATTGTGGGTTCTTCTTTCTTACTTCATTCCCTAACTCATGATGTGATCAGTTTAGTTCACCATGTCCTCTTGTCCCTTAGAATGCCTACCCAAAGTCCAAAGTAGTGTACCTACTCAGTCTTTGACTGAGAACTCTATAAGTGTGAACTAAGTAAACCTTTTCCCATACAAGTTAATTTCTAGGGTATTTTGTTCTGACAATAGATAAAGTGATTTGAGTAGATATTTAGGCTTATCATTGTTGAAGCTTTTATGTATGAGTCATATGTATGCATGTATATGAAACTGTTTTATGCTTGGTGTCTGTAGTTATTTCCAACCCTTAAGCTCTCTGTGTATGAATGTCATTCTTGTCTTCTCTGCTGTATGGAAATGTCTGTTTACACAAGTGTCTGTCTTTTAAATAGATAGTTGCAGCAAGCAGATGAAGTCTTTACTCACTAAATTATTTGCAGAATAACCATAACCAAGTTATAATTCTTTCACAATAAAAGGTTGTTTGGGATCTATATTTATTATGTCTCCTTTGTTGTTATTTTTTCTAATAATCTACACACCTTACCCAAACTTTCATATTAACTGACATTTATTTAAATGGCGTACCTACCATCCTTTTATTTGATATAGTTCTCTAGATAACATTTTCTTTTCATGTTCTTTCTTTTAAAGATTTGTTTTTAATCTTATTTGTATGTGTGTTTTTCTTGCATGTATGTACACCACACGGATAAATGATGCCCATGTGGGCCAAATGAAGTCACTGGATACCCTGGAACTGGAATCACAGATAAGTGTGAGCAGCCATGTGGGTGCTAGGAACTGAACCTGGGTCTTGCAAGAGCAGCTGAACCATCTCTCCACCCTCACATTTGCATTTTAAATTATTATTTATTTATGCCTTCTTGTTTTTGTTCTCTTCAGATTATCTTCTCAAAAGTGGGTAAATTTTACTAAAATTTAGGAAGACACAGTTTGGGTTTTGTTGGTCTTCTCTGTTTGTGTCTGTGCTTTCCCTCTTGTCATCCTATCCCTGTTATTCAATACCATATTGCCTCTTACATTGCCATGATACTTCAACAAAGAACCTTATACACGAGTAGAAAGATTGCTGTTTTGGCTTGAGTGTTGAAGGGTCAGGGTAACAGAATGAGAGGATTTGTTTCATTCCTGTCTTGAGTTAGCAGAGTGACCATTGGACAGTTAGGCAAAAGGGAGCTTTAGATTTAAGAGGGTAGTATACAAGTTAAAACATTCATAGTATTAGGATAGTCTTAAGACAATACATGTATATTCTTGACAGTTCTAGTCACAGTTGTTTGCACTTCCTTATTAGGGTTTTCCTACTTGCTCCTTCAACTTCTATGTTAGTTACCATTCTATTGCTGTGAAGAGACACTGTGACTAAGGCAACTCATAAAAGAAAGCATTTAATTGGGACTTGCTTACCGTTTCAGAGGTTTAGTCCATTATCATGATGTCAGGAGGTAGGTGTGTCACTGGAGCAGTAGCTGAGAGCAACATTCTGATCCATGGGCGGAGAGACTTTGTGCCTGGTGTGGGCTTTTTAAACCTCAGAGCCCATCCATTGATACATGTCTTCCAAGGAGGCCACATCTCTTAATCCTTCTAATCCTTTCAAATAGTGCCACTCTTTGATGATGAAGCGTTCAAATATATGAGATATGAGCCTACTAGGCCATTTTTATTCAATCCACTACAACTACACAGCAGTGATTCTCAATATGCATATTCCCTGTTTGTGTGAGAGAAAGAGCATTCCTCATTGGTTAAACATTTTGAGATGGTTGAGTATTAGGAGGGAAAATAAGGGTAAGGAGATGATTCCTTGAAATTAATGTTCTTGACTATGAAATAATTTCATAGAAATGGAAAGCTATATGCCATTTATATAAAAATGTATACATTTATTTGTAAAGAATCTTATCTAATGAAGCCTCAGTTGATCTTCTAATAGCCCCAATAGCAATAGAAACCAGGTAAGACCTGTATTCTGAACAATACAGAATTAGAAGGGAATGCACTTTGAGACTGTTTCCCTGGGAAAGGAAGTTATTAGCATGACTGAAGACAGCCTTAGTAATGAAATAGTTGAAAATAGATTTTTAAAACATTCTGTTGAATTCCTGTGATACATGGTATCTTGAAAAAAATTGTCTTGAGCCTGAAGAGGCAGTTTATTTCAACTGGCATGGCCTCTCTGAGAGCCTTCAGTTTTCTTTTAACTGATTTCCTGTTTAGGACCCCAGATACAGTCTGAATCTTTAATTTATCTCATCACTCTTGTGAGACACTTTCCTGCATATGCTATTGAATTTAAGCGAAGGCATATCTTTATTTTAAAACCCATGAAAGCTGGTATTAAAGACAAAATAAATATACTTCAGGAAAGATAACATTTTTCACAACAGATGTGAGAGCAAAGAAACTGCTGACATGTTTATTAGCAATGGATAAACTGAAAGTTTCAGTTTGGCCCAGCACCCAGAAAATGCAGATGTGTATCCAGATGTAAACCTCTAGAGTTTGCAAAATAAAATTCATATTGGATATTTCACAAGATCTCTAGTACTTCCTGCATGACAAGAAGTACCCTTGAGAGTCACCTTACTCAGAATATTTTTGGCAGGTTTTCCTCCTATGCTTTATTAAAAGCCAAAAAATAGAGAGGGGCAAATAAATAAATAAATAAAAATAAAAAATGAGAGGAAGGTAAGGAGAAAGGGACAATGGGAGAAAAGAAGAAAAGATGGGAAGGAAAAAAGTAAAGAATGAAGGAAGGAAGGAAGGAAGGAGAACAGAAAAGACAAAATAGAAACAAGAAGTTTACTAAACTGTATTTGACCTTCAAATTGGAATTTAAAAAGTATGCCTGGCATAGGATACAGAATTCCTGTGTTATCTTTCTGTATCCTGGGTTATTTTTATTGGTCATGAATACAATGAACAATCCTTGACTCTTGCAAAGATTGTTTAACACATATGGCTACAATTTAATTGCTTGACTGCTTTTTCCCTAGTGGGAAAGCACTGACTAAAGTCTTAGCAAGTCTGACTTTTTAATGTGTGAAAAAACCTTAATCAGAAAGTTGAACTTAATAGAGTGACCCACTCTTAATAATGTGTATTCAAAGTAAAAGAAAAAACACATTAGTGATTACTCAAACACTGAGAATTTGCCATTTTGCCTACTCTGCCAGTCTAGGCAGAATCAATTAGATTATTAATTAAATGATCTTCCTATTTCATCAGTTTTCTATTTATTTACTTATTTGCTTGTTTTTTTGAGACAGGGCCTCACTGTGTAGATCAGCCTGGCCTCAAACTCACAGAGACCTGCCTACCTTTGCTTTCTGAGAACTAGGATTAAAGGGGTGTCTGTCTTGTATTTTGTTTATTGAGATAGGAACATGGTATGTAGCTGTGGTGATTTGAATAAGAATGACTCCCATAGTCTCCTGTGTTTAAAGGCTTGGCCACTATTAGGAGGTGTGGTCTTATTGAAGTAGGTGTGGCCAAGTAAGAGGAAGTGTGTCACTGTGGAGACAGGCTTTGAGGCCTTATATACTCAAGTTAGGCCTAGTCTAGCAGTTTCCTTCTGCTGCGTGTGGATCAAGATGTAGAACTCTCAGCTACTCCTCCAACACCATGTCTGCCTGGATTCTGACACAATTCTTACCATGATGACAATGGACTGAAACTCTGTAACTGTAAACCAGCCCCAATTAAATGTTTTCCTTTATAAGAGTTGCTGTGCCGTGGTCATGGTGTCTCTTTACAGCAAGTAAAACCCTAAGATAGTAGTGTGGCCTGGTGTTGAATTTACAATTTTCCTGTATGCTGTGATTAGAGACACCCTCGTCAGTAAGTTTAAAAAGGAAACACTATTATAGCTACTATCATTCAAACATATAAGGCAGTATAATTTCACTGTTTCACATTACAGCAACAATAGCTGACAGTTTTATCACTTTAGTATGCTACACACAATGATAATGGAAACAACAGCTCGAGGTCAAACTCAGTATTACATCCACATTATAGAGGATACAATTAAAACCGAGACAACTGAAGTACCTCTTAGTAATGGTCACAAAACTGGGATTGGGAAGAAGACCCAGTGGACAAAGGTTTGCCATACAAGTGGTAAGGTCCTGAGTTTGGGTCTCCAATACCATGTAAAAAGCTGAAGAGGCTGCAGGCTGCTCGTAATCTCAGCAAGTCGGAGGCAAACACAAGGCATCCACAAGGCAAGCTGGCTAGCAAGCAAGCTGTAATTTGTAAGATCTGTGTTGAAGGAGAAATTGAGCATCAATAAATAAAGTGGTGAGCAACTAGGAAGATGCTGAAGGTCAACTTCAAGTCTCCATTAGTGTAGCCATACACATGCAACCATGAATATAAACCACACACACTCACACACACACACACACTTACACACACACACACGCACACACACGCACACACATACACACACAAACACACACACTCACATACAAGCATATACACACACAAGTTTATTCATGTTTATTTTATAGTTATTTGTGTTTTGTCTGCATGTGAAGTCTGTGCACCATGAACAGGGTCCATGGAAGCCAGAATAGGGACTCCAGTCTCCTCAAACAAGGATAAGTAAGTTATTAGCAGCCACATGGGTGCTGGGAATAAAAGATAGGTGCTCAGGAAGAGCATCCAATCTTTATCACCTAGCCATCTCTCCTGCCCCCTAATATTAATTTTAACTGGGAGAAAGAGCCTTTTTTTGTGATGCTGTGACTATTTCTGTAAACTTGTTCAGAAACATAAAGGACCTTAATCCCTCAGTCTAACAAATCATAACCTGACTTGATGATGACTGATCATAGCTAATCTCTCCTCTGTGCCAGGAAAATGTGCATCTGGGCTCAGATACACAAATAACTGCCTGTTAGAGCCACAACGATTCCAACACCCAAAACCACAACCTTGGGTTGAAATAGCAATCAGTACTAAGAAAACAGGCATTTTAAACAATGGATTTACATGTGATCAACCAACAACAGCCAAGTGAAAGTGTTATTCAAATTCAGGGGTGCAGTTCGTAGCTCCCTTCCCCCAGAGTCTGGCCTATAGCTCCTTTCGTTTCATAGGCTTAAAACTTCACAATCTTCATCTGAAGAGCTCTGTGCTAAAAAGACATCAGTGTGGATGCAACATGAGACACCATGCTGAATAATGTCCATGTGTACGTTTCTTGCACAAGAGCCACATGTAAATATGTTTTTAGGAATGTTAGAAAATAGACAATTTAAAATACTTTGTTTCCATGGCCAATGCAGTATTTTAACAATTTTTATTATGATCCATCACCATGTTCATGAAAGTGTCCATATGTTTTATTATACTTAACTCATTTTTTGAGGAGATCCAAGAAAACTAATTTAATTCGTTTCATAACCACACCCTATTTAGGACCCCAAAACCACGTTATACTGCTTGGTCATTTTCCTCACTCACCAGGCATGCTTCTAAATGATCGTGACAGCTGTTAACATACAAATCCACGCTCAAAGTGAATCTTTGCACCACTGAGCAGATACCAAATAATGTGCGAGAGGCCCCAATGGCAACACACAAGGAGCACTTCCCCAAACACTTTTGGACCAAGAAGCAGCAACATCAGAGGGGATAAATATGCTCTGTCTTAAGGTAATTCTTTCCTTCACATGAACACGGGGAGCAATTTTCTTCAAACACACAAAACATGCATTTAGAAAAGATGCTGTCAAACATTAACTGGTATGGAGTCATTTAGGAACTGAAAAGGAAGACAAATTTGCAGATACCATAGGTTCTAAGTTTCCAAAGATCTGAGAAGTTTGCAGGGGTCCTGGACCTGTTGAGCTTTAACAATCTGCCTCCAGGGATCCTTGTATCATGACTGACAAACTGTTGTCTACAGTGCCCTGATCTTGGCACAACACTTACCACCATGTGCTAAGTGGCTAGGAATGTAACTTTCTAATATATGTCTTCTTTCCTTAAACCACTTTGCTATAGCTTATGATTGTGTTTGGTATCTAAATTATTTTCAGTTTCAACTAAACTATAGAAGTCAAACATTTCTGTATGACTTTAAGCCAGTAATTCCACTAGAATCACAAACGAAACCCCTCAGATCCAGAGTTGAAATGTCTCCATATGTTCAGGACTTTGGGCTGATAGCTTTGTCCATGCTTGATGTTTTTGGGAATGAAGCATGATCTTGTGGAGGCAAAGGAATAAATATGAGTAGGTCTCAGCTTATAGAGCCCCTCTATTTTAGGTAAGGAGATGGATGGTATGTAAGAAAAGCAATAAGTTTTAGCGCAGCATAAAATATATCGCTGCTCTACCTTTGGAAGTATGTGGAATGTGTGTGGTGGGGGCACCTGTGTGAACTTGTCTGTACACATGCTTGCAGAGGTTAAGGAAGGAAGTCGGGTCCTGGTCAGGTGTCCTTCTATCACTGTCCACGTTAGTTTCTGAAGGGAGAGTCTCTTACTGAATCTGAAATTTACTGTTTCAAAATTGGCAAGGCTGTCTGTCCAGGATCTACTTGTGTTTGCCCCTCAGCACTGGAGTTATGACATGTGCAGGCATACCTGACTTTTTCTTACACAGTACTGGGGTCTGGCACTTGCATTCTCACCTTTACATAGCAAGTGCTCTTAGCCCTGAGTCATGGCCCCAACACAGCAATGGCATTTCTAATCATGTTCAGTTGGCATCAATGCCTCCTGAGGAGTTTTCTGTTTTGTTGTTTTCTGACTTTTTGTCCCCTGAGGTGATAATAGCTGTTGGAAACAAAACTCATGCCACCTATTTTAGAAATACAGGACTGACCTTAAATAGTTTAAGACATCTGTGCTGGTGATCAATGAGGACCTTGACTTGCTAAGCAAGCTCTCTACCACTGTGCTACTGCCTAGTCCCTTCACAGGATCAGCAGCATGCCGACGTCACCCACCCTGAGTTTATAGATCTTAGACCTTAGAGGCCTTGAACATCTTCACCTCAGGAGATTGTGGGCAAGGGGTAGAAAACAAAACAAAAACCCCATTTCCTCAGTAGGGTTAAGAAATTAGGGCTGTTGTTTCACTTCAAAATTTAAGTGGTGTCTCTTTCTCTTTATTTCAAAGCCAAGTAAGGAAAATACATATTCTCTGTGACAATCCAGAGATGATCTCTAGGAAAAGCCATTCACTTCTCCATGGTTCGGTCAGTATAACAAGGGCATTATTTTCCACAATGTGGTCTTGATGTGACAATTACCAGTCACAGAGGGAGGGACAGATAAAATCTGTCAGTGCTCCAGATTAGAGGTGGTAGCAGAAATGAACTGTCATTTAGCAGGTCAGAGCCTAACCTAAGGCCTGCATTTGGTGATGCTGGCTGTAAACCTAGCCTTTACCTGATTATCTCTGAAGCTCTAGACATGTTTTACTTCTTGAACCTACTTTTGTGACCTGTTCCTATTTGTGGGCAATCTACATCACTACCACAACCGAGTGAGATCAGGCCTGAAGCACTTACCACAACTCTGGTTCTCTGTAAGGCTGCTGTTAAGTTTTCAGTTTTCTCTTTCTGGCAACAGATGTTTGTAGCTGTTTCAACAGTTTGACCCTACATCTCTAATAAGTTGCCAAAAGAGAATTTTCCATCTCTGCCCCTTTGAACCACACCCTGCTTTAATCATGAACCAGATTTCAACACCACCTCTGAAAGGTCACCACCCACTACAGATTTCTCTGTGTAGTTTTAAGTTTCATTGCATTAAAAGCAATCCATCAGCCAAACGGATACTAAATGCCTCCTACTAAGATATTACATTGTTATAGGATTTCACTTTAATCATAAAAAGGAAAGACGTGATTGAGAAATCGAGGAAGTAAGAGCATTTATAATATCCTCGATAACTTCAAGACAGCATTCCACACTTTGTGCAAGGGCGGGGAGGTTCACACTTTATAAAGCCATTCTCCAGAGACTACAACATCACCAACATGTCCATATCACCCAAGACCTCCAAGTAAGCTTGCCTCCCAATCCCAACCCACCCTGCCTCTCCCCCTCACCTATTTTTCTTACAAATTATTTTCAAAGATGAAATATTGTGCTCTTTAAGTTCTTATTCTAACACTTAATATATTATTTTCTTTCACTTCAGTTTTGCTTGTGAAACATACCACACCCAGTTTATAATGTAGTTAACCTAGGACATTGGAAACTAATTTTGGGTAGGTTTTGTAGATTTAGTTGTTACCAACTGAGTGTTTCTTGAGCAATGATGGAAAACCAAAGTAAATTAATCTTAAATTAAGAAGGAAGAAGAGGAGGAGGAGGAGGAAAGAAAGTCAGGCAAGCTAGATAGATGAGAGATATTCAGTTGGTAAAGTGCTTCTTTTGCAAGTATGGGGATCTAAAGCCAATCCTTAGAACTTGTGTTAAAACAAACAAACCATCACCACCACCACCAACAAACTGGACCTGTAATTCCAGCCTAGGGGAGATAGAAATTGCTCTATCTTCAGACGTTGGTAGTCAGATAGCTTCTAGCCTAATGTTGGACCTACATCAATGAGAGGCTCACTTTCAGAAAAACGATGTAGATGGATGTACCTAAAGTTATTGTATGCCCTCATAATTCACACACACACACACACACACACACACACACACACACACACACACACACACACACACACACGACTATCTTTTGCCTCTGGGCTTTTCCCTTTTCTTACTTCTGTAAATCTTATTTTCATTCTTACTCCACTACTGGGTGGCTGACCCCAAGAACCTCCTCTCCTTGTTCTATCTTGCTCTTCCTTTCTTCCAAGATTTCTCCTCCTGTTTATTCTCTGTGCCAGTCAGCCCTGTCTATCCTTTCTCCTGCCTCACTATTGGCCACTCAGCTTTTTATTAGACTATCGGGTATTTTAGCAAGGCAAAGTAACACAGCTTCACAGAGTTAAACAAATGCAACATAAAAGAATACAACACATCTTTGCATCATCAAATAAATGTTACACAGCATAAACACATGTAACACACCTTAAAGCAATATTCCACAACATGCCTTTAAAACCCATATTCTAACACATTGAAAATCCTAAAAAATTAAAATGAATTAATTTCTGGGTGCATTTGACCCACCAAACTTAATCCTAGAATGAAATCAACAATTTAAACAGTCCTGTAACAAGTAATGAGACTACAACAATGATAAAAACCTCACAGTTATAAAAAGCCCAGGTCCAGATGGGTTTACTGCAGAATTCTATCAAAGCTTAGGAAAGAATTAAAACCAGTGTTTCTCAAATTATTCTGTAAAAGAGAAAACAAAGGAAAATTGTCAGTCCTCTTTTACAAAGCTTTTATTACTCTAACACCCAATCTAGGTTGAAAACATAACTCCTAAAGAAAAACTATTGACAAATAAAAGTAGATGCTAAAGTTCTCAACAAAATACCTGTAAACGGAATACAGGAAATCATCAAAGATATTATTCACCATTGCCAAATTAAACTCAAAGACAGGTCAACTAGTGCAAATCAATAAAAGTACTAAAGTAAATATGGATGTCACATGGTCATCTCAAAGAATGCAGAAAATGCAACAGCCTTTTGTGATAAAATGTTGGAGAATCTAGTTAGACAGGCAACAAAAGTTGTACTAAATTTAGGAAAACTTGAATCATTCTCATTAAAATCAGGAACAAGACAAAGATGTCTGCTCTTTCTACTCTTATCTGATATACAGTGCTTATAAAAGGGAAAATAAAATAGAAAAAGAAGTCAAGATGTCCCCTGTGTGCAGATGAAATGATTCCAAACATAAAATGCAGCACCTGAAAATTCTTACAGCTGATAAACACAGTCAGCAAATGGGATTCAGGACACAGATGTATATACTAAATTAGTTTTTATGTACCAATGTCAAAAATACTGAGAGGGAAATCAAGGGAAGATCCCATTTACAATAGCCTCAAAAAAAATGTAACACAATAGAGTGACGTAATGAAGAAAGTGAGCGGTACCCATAGTGGAAATTATAAAATTTAAGAACTTGAGGAAGAAGCTGGAAGATGGAAGACCCCTCATGCTCATCAATTAGAGAATTAATATTTCCTCTAGGTCTCAGAAATGGTGATATAGATGTCTGTCTAGTACTGAGGCACTGTTAAACTGAAGACAATATATGGTTAGGATGCAAGACAGAGATGAGGACCCATCTGAGCTGGAGGCTCCCTCCCCACTGAGTAGCAGTCATAGTGCCAGAGGATGCTTTGTAAGCTGTTGGAGCAGGGAGAAAAGCAATCAAGATCCAACCTGGTGGACTCACATGATACAGTATTGACCTGCTAGGCAAGCTATGCCTACTAGTGGTGGTATATAGTTCTGGAGGTAGCCAGCTTCATCCTAATTGGATCTGAGGTTCACTCCACAGGAAGTAATTCATGCCTGACACTGTAAACACAGGCCCTTGGAACAAGAGGTGTGCACACTACCATTGCTTTCCTAAATGGACATAGTGTCAATCTGACATGAGCTGGCAGGAAATGTAGTCAAATCCAAGGGGAGTTAGGGAGAGGAGTGATCAAAATACTTTGTGTACCTTCATGAAATTCTCAAAGAAAAACATTATATTAAAAAAAGAGACATAAGAATGAGACCCAGGAAAACCTACTTATAAAAAATAAGTGGAGATTGCCTTTGTTTGGAAGATGTCAGGTTTAAATTGTGTTTAGCATCCTACTATATGTAAAAAGTTACTGAGAAGTAAAACCTGGGGTGGGTTTTCTTCCTTTGTGAGTGTGGGTTTATGACTCTGCTTGGGTCTCTTCAGACACAAAGTTTTAAACTGGTCACCAGAGCATTTGGTTATGACTATGGAGTGGGAGAAAAAGATACAAGTTTAGGCTTTGGATCAGGACACATTTTCCTTTCCTAAATTAAGTCTGAATTAAAATTATTGATGATGGAAATTTGGGCTGCTTCCAGTTTGCAGAGCTTAATATAAACTGCTTTAAACAGATGAGAGCAAGTCTCCAAGTGGACTTACATTTTTATTTCTCTTAAGAAAAGACAAACACTAGACTTGCTAGGTCCTAGGTAAGTACATGCATGCTTAACTATGTAAGTTATTTGGCTAACACTCAGGAGTGACTGGGTAGTTTTACATCTCACCAGCAACTTATGAGCTGCACTTGCTTCATTCCAAAACTTGGAAAGGTGGGCTTCAAAATGCTTTTCATTCTAGTGGATGTGCATTTGCATTTTTTAGTGCCTCATAATCCCGAGTGCTGTTAAATGCTTCATTTGCCTTCGGCAAATCCATTTGATGAAGTATCTATTCAAATATTTTGTTGATTTAAAAATGTCATTATCACTAAGAGACAAGTGCTCTTTACATGTTTTTAATATATGGCATATTATTTATTAACTTGAAACTATTTCTCCTAGTTTAAGACATGTCCTTTTCTTTAAAAATAATTATGTGTATTTATATATACATATGCATATGTAACTTCTAGTTTGGGTTAATTCATACATATATATATT
Organism: Mesocricetus auratus; assembly: GCF_017639785.1. Taxonomy (NCBI): domain Eukaryota; kingdom Metazoa; phylum Chordata; class Mammalia; order Rodentia; family Cricetidae; genus Mesocricetus; species Mesocricetus auratus. Next base: position 28,394,133 of record NW_024429266.1, on the reverse strand, counting down.
GGGTCCTGTCTGTATTAGCCCCATGTTGTGGGGCCATATGTCGCTGACAGATGCCTTTGAGGCTGCAGTCAGAACCAGCCAAACAACCCCGGTCCGTTCCTGAGTGGGGAAGTATAGATGATAGAAGGTTAGCTATCTGGGTGTTAAAGAGACAACTTATCATAACAGGAGGGCAGTCAGTTAATGCTGAAAGCACCCAGTTTATTCATGCATCATCTTACATAACCATCCAATATATAGGCCCTGACACATTCAAACAAAACATATGTAGACACACATGCTGCTGCTTGAATGTGGAGATCAGAGGATAACTTGAAGGAGTCAGCTCTATCTTTCTACAATGTGAGTCCTGGGGATTGAACTTAGGTCACCAGCCTTGGTGACTAGTGTTTTAACCACTGAGCAACCTTGCCTGTCTCTCGTTTAAAAATATCATTTTAGAGTAAAATATTTAATTAATTAAAATGAGTTCCAATGTGTCATTGTGTGTATATGTATGCACGTGTGTGTGTGTGTGTGTGTGTGTGTGTTCATTCAAATGTATCTATGTTTAGTTGAAGGTTCCAAAGAATTCTCTCACATATTTTTATGGAAGTGTGTCAATTTTCATGCATGTTAGGATCTATGATATACTGTGAGTTAATGTTTTTATATAAAGTAGTGGTTATATTTTTGTTTGTCTTTGCATGGATATCTAGTTGTTCCAGCAACATTTGTTGATTAAAGACATATATTCATTGTACATTCCAACAACAGTTCTGCCTTCCACCCCTCCTCCCTCCCCCCTCACCTGCCCCCACTCTCCCCTCATCTCCCCACTAGCCTACCTCCAGTCCACTCCTCCTCATGGGTAAGGGCTCCCATGAGGAGCCAACATAGTCAAGATCATGATGGAGAAATATACAGAGACAGAGAAGAAACAAGCTCATGGAAACTCATGAACTCTAGACCTACAACTATGGAGACTCCATGGGACTGAACTAGGCCCTCTGTATGTGGGAGACATTTGTGAAGCTTGGACTAGCTGAGGGGCCCCTGGCAGTAGAACCACAATATAAACATGGTGCATAAGTTAGGTTGTTGTAGCCCATTCCTTAGGGTGGGATGCATGGGTTCAGTCTTAATACATGGGAGAGGGTCCTGATCCTGCTCCAACCTATTGTGCCAGAAAGTTTTTTTTATTTAAAGAAATATCAAGGCATGTACACAAATTTTGCCTTCATCTGGCAGTCTGGTGACTGATACCTCTTAGTTGCACATTAAAAATATGCCAACACTGCCTTGCTTATAGCCTGAGTTCAGATTTGTGCTTGGCTCTTCAGGATAGATTTACCTTCTAACAGGTCTCTTAGGTTAGTGAAGGAAAAGCTTCTACCCATCTCTACTACAAATAAAGCCTCTAGGCTCAATAGGATTCGAACTGTCTTCCTTGCCTGACACATAACACAGCTGAGACAAAATTCTCTGTTTTGCTTTTATTGAAAAAAATGCTCTAGTCTCTGTACCATTCATTCTTTCTGACAACCTGGTCCTAGAGCCACATCAGTCCCAAATGAACATGCAGGATGCTAAATTAATTATGAAGCAATTGGCTGTTTGCTATGGTTTCTTCATTACTAGCTCTGACTTAATTATTAACCCATAATTACTAATATATATTTTTATAGGACTTATCTTTCCAAGGACACCATCCTGATGTGTCCTCTCCTTCCCAGATCACATGGCAACTCCCCTTTTTGGCTATATTTCCCAGAATCCTCTTTGACTCCTAGTCCCACTTACCTTGCTTCCCTATTGGTCAATCGTGCTTTATTTATCAACTAACAAGACAACATATACATAGAAGGACTTCCCCATCAAGTCTCCTTCTCTGGAGCACTAGGAGCATCTGGTGAAGCTACAGATTGATTGCATTCATAAATTTGGTTAGAGGTAGACTCAGGCATCACTGTTTGAATAGTTTTAATTTTGAATTAAAATGCATTTCTCCTGTCTCTTTCATTCTATAACATAAGGCTTGTCCTTTTCTCTTCTAAGAATCCACAAAGTTAGTAGGTAAGTAGTCTTAAGCAACTGCACATGTGCTCAGAAACTCCTGATACAGTTCATAATTTTATCTGCCTTTACCTATTTCAAAAACTCAAAGCTTGGTTTTATCTCTGACAATGAGTTCTTATGAGATTTTTGTGTCTTTGATATTTTCACAAGTCATTTACATGTTAAAATTTTTCTCACAGATAAACCATGTAAAATTTTAAACAAACTGGCTCCAAAATTCTTTGATCATCTTGGGAACAATACATTTATCTTTTAAAATGTCCAATAATAATTGGTGTGATTAAAAATATTTCAAAGCATTGACATGGTATATATGTAGTCTTGAAAATTCTAAGTAATTTGAAATGCTATCAACTACAAAATACATCTTCTTCAGCTTGTCTTGACAAATAAAGATGATGAATTTATACTTGATGTTTTGATAATTGGTTTTTAATTGTGACTTTCAATTTCAGTCAAAGCAAGACAGAATCTGCTTACTGAACATCATGCAATACTGATACATTCCCCATTTTTGAGTCTAATAGATCGTCTTTGATTGTGTCTCTTTTTCACTCTTGGGAAAAGTCAGATTAGCAATTTTAAGTGCACAACACAGACATTTATACAATTATTAGAGTAGGATGTAATTTTGAACCAATAGTCCATTAGAATAACTTAATGAATATCACACATAGGACCCAAATATCTGGACATTTGACTGGCTAAGGTAATGATGATGATGAAAATGTACAGCCACTGAACTTGTGCAGTGGGTAAAGTTTGAGCTACTAATAGAGAAACCAAATGAAAAAGAGTGATGCCTGGGTCTACTTCTCTCCAGCCCCACCAACACAATCAAACTGTTACTTTATCATACACCCAGAGTCTAAAGGAGCTGACAGATACCTAGTGGAATTAAAATGTATCTTCCACTTTGGCAAAGGATGGGGATATTTAGCATTTTGTTTTATAAAGGCTTAAACTTAAAAAGTACAAAGGAAAGTCTTAAAATAGAAGACTTAAAAAGTCCATCAACTGATCGTTCTGTGTTAAAAAACTAACACTAGTTAGTTTGTGAATTTGGTTTCAAGTTCAATTTGATAATACATGCTAAGAGTTCATTGTGTGCAAGAAGTACAGAGCCAAATAAATACAATCATCATTCCAGCTTAAGAGAACTCTTGTCTAGGGGAAAACAGAGAAGCATTTCAAAAGAGGTATTTAGCTGGACAGAAATTCAAGAGAACTCAACACATAAGTGTAGGAATGCTTCACAAAACAAATTTCTGACTTTTCTGTGCTTGTTCTAACAGCCTCTGAGGAATGTGGGAAAGCTAATGACTATTCCTCTAAGGGCAGTCCCATCCAAGGATGAGGAGAAACACCGGGCAGCACAGAAGTCATTCTCTCCTTTTGTATTCATGCTACACAACAGAAATGAAAAGGTCACTCAGATCCCTAATTGAAAGTCTATTCTATTATTATTCCAGGAGAGAAAGCCAGAATATAGATTGGTATAATACATTCTAGGTTTACCAGTGAAAAGGGGCAGAAGCATATCTGGAAAGCAATGGGACAGTAGTTCTAATAAAAGTCCCTAGAGGCTCCATCCAATTCTAAATGGCAAAGAAAAGATCAATGTCAATGGTACTTGACCTCAGACCTTTGGATCTACAAGCTTTAAACATAACACAGGTCTTGAGGACTAAGTTCTGCCAGTAGAAATTTTGTGGTGATGTAATGTGCTGGACCCAGAAAGCACTAAGTAGTCATTGACATGCTGGGGAGACTTTCAGGGAGAGTGTGACAATTTGGAGGTGGCACCAAGAAAGCTGGTATGTTTACATAGTCGTGTCCAGTTTACCTATGTCAGAGAGCACGTTGACAGGCCCAAGAGAAGGAATTACACATGGTTGCTGGTTTTCCAAGCTGCTGGAAATGCCACTAGCCTGGCTAGTCAAAGAAAAACACATGTGGTTGCCAGAAGTAACAAAGTAATGGATTTTCCACGAGAAGCCATCGGTTATGGACAATTTGGTATTTTTAGAGGAAAGATTCATGCGTAGTAGGTACTGCGGTTACGTTTTGAACTACTGTGGCTCATGGATTCAGGATGGGGTGGAGAGGTGCTAGTGAAGAAATGAAGCATCGATATGGAGAGTTTATGCTCCCAGAGGAGCAGTAAGTTACAAATATTGGGAAAATATTTAATAGCTCATACTTTGAAGCATGGCATGTCAAAGTCTGTGGATTCCTTATTGGCACCAATACCCTGGAATGAAAGCATGTTTCAGAATGAGAAGCAAGAGCTTAAGAAATGTAAACATACTTTTCCTACAACCAAAAGCTACAACTCTATTCTTTAGAAATGGGAATACAAGATGTGTACACTGTTATACAAGATTTTCACACACACAAGTATGTCCTAAGGGTCTTTCCCCAAACAATGTTGAGTAGGGATCTGTTAGTTCACTGCGACTGCCTGCATTTCTAGACCTTTCCACAGAACCAATTTAATACTTTGGTGCCCTGATTTCTCTCTCTCTCTCTTTCTCTCTCTCTCTCTCTCTGTCTCTCTCTCTCTGAGAGAGTCACACACACACATATAAATGCATATATATGGTTTAAAATATTTTATTTTAATTACTTGTTTTATTTTTGAGGCTATAATAAAATTACATCTTCCCCCTTCCCTTTCTTCAGATCTCTTTTATGAAAATATCTTTTCATAGCTTATATTGTGAAATTTTTAGATTCAAGATTTTAAAGGTATGTAGGCTTAAATTCCCCATAATATCAAATATGTGATATACTCTTGGAAATGTAGAGTCTCATAATATTGTCTGTCCTATAGCAGAGTATCTTTCCATAAGTTAGTACCTAGAATACACTTTTCTTCTCATTGACAAAGCCTATATAAAAGATAGTAGTAACCTATTTTATTTCTCACAGAACTAAATACGCCATTTCATCTAGGAGTGCCAGATTCAATAAATTATTCAGCAATCTATCTATCTGAATATTCATTAGCCCAAATGCCTAGGAAATGTGACATTGTACAACAGAAACCACTGAAAGCTTCGTTTCTGGGAAAACTAGAAAGGTAAAACATATCTCCTGAAGCTATTCATTTGGATTGATAACTATTTTTTGCAATAATGAAAGTTAGAATAAAGAATTTTGAGAAATTTTTAGGTTGGATAGTGGCATACAAGAGAAATATTATTCATATTTACTGTGAAAGGTTTGACAAACAGACTGCAAACCTATATGTGTATAGGTCATGATTCATTGTGAATTACAAATTTTGTTAGTGTAATACCACTAACAAATGGTAGTTTAATGATGATTGCCCACTTTAGTTCAAGAAAGGATATATGGAAAGAGTATAATTATACCCAAGATTAGATAACCAGTGGCTAAACAGACAGAAACTATCATAGAACCTAGATAGAATAAAACCTAGAGAGAACCCAAAGTGATTGTGAGAAGTGAGCAAATCTAAGCAGAATGACTCAGTTCCTGCCAAAAGTTATCTGTTCTTGATAGTCAAGTTGCCAAATACTGAACTGCAGAGAAGAAATGTGCCACGTGGGGTTACACTGTCATGATTTTTAGCACATTTCAGACAGTATCTTATCTTTTAGCCACTGCAGAGTGAGGTTTCTTCTGACTTGGTCAGTCCTGTCTGGTTTGGTTATGCTCTAGTCTCAAGACCCCCTTCCTCTTGGACATGTCCATCCTTTAGGTCCTATCTTAGACGGGTGGCACGTATTGTTCTCCACTTAATATTCCCTGCATTCCCCTCACACCCAGTCCTCTATGATCATGGCTGGCTTCCTCATGTCTTAAAGGCATAGCTACACTTTCCTGTACCACAGTCTGGAGGTCTTTCTGGAACACCCAATTTCCAGTCACTGTCTTGATCTCTCCTTGTTTCATTCCTTTCATTTTCTACATAACACTTACGAAGTTACTTTGTCAGCTTCCTGTTTCCTTCAGGTATATGGAAAATAAATACTGAACTCAGAAACCTAATTTGTCTGTATCATTGTTTCTGGCATTTGATGTCTGACACATGGAAAGTATCCAATAAATATCCACACAATAGAAACCTAAATGGGTCAAATAAATTCTGATGTGGGTAACTCAATGCTAGTGTTGAGCCAGCAAAGCCAGGAATTTAAGAATACAAGCAAGAAGGGCTTGTACTCACATTGTCCTGTATCCATGCCCACAAGTAACCCGACAAATTCATGGGGCAACGAGTCTGCTTCTCTTGTCCCTATTTATCTCTCATAGCAAGCCTTTCATCTAGCGTCTGTAATTCCTCTTGGATACTCTACAAAAGACACATGGAAACCTGAACTCTGTCCATGGGAACCAACACACGGTTAACCACACTTCTACTTAAATTGCTTGGTTTCTGGTGTGTTTAGACTGATTATTTGTCAGTTGGTCACCCTGAGAACAGAAACTGCATCCAATTGTGATAGTTCTTTCTGTCTGAACCAATGGCTCTGTTTAAGTGGTTAGAGGAAAAATAGTATTCTGTTTAAACACAGGCATCTCTGAGAGGAAAGAAAGGAAGGTCATGAAGGTCTGACTTTGTGGTTGGACTCAGATACCTGGGTACAGAGGGGCTGACTTAAGGGATACCATGTGTGCAGAGAGGCTTAGGAGTAAGACAGTGGCTCTCATAACAACCAAGAAAGAAAAAAAAATGTTTGCGGAATGGATGGGAGAAATATGGCACCTGTGTGTATTCTCCACACTATGTTCTGTAGGAACAGGGAATGAAAGACATCTGTTAGCAGTCTAATAGTCATGTCTTCTTGATCTGTCTCTTAAAATTGCAGTTATTAGATATCTCTGTCATTCACTTCCTGTTGGCCAAGACGCCTGTCATGAGTGCTTTACATACAGAATCAATAAGCACCAGCTTGTAGAATACACGAAGCTTTTCTATACCATTCCTAAAGACAGAAGTTTCGAGAATCAACACAGAGGAAGTCTTGTCTCTGCCACTCATGTTTCATGATCTTCAAAGTGTTAATAATATCATTAACCCCATGAGATTATTGCATGGCTGAGGCCACTTAAGGAGTGTAAGTATTAGCCAATCCATAAATATAACCATAAGGGGGATTTAAGGAAGATTATGTGTTTTTAGAGGAAGTCTTTACTAGTATTTCACAAAAGGATTTCTAGAGACACATTTATTAATTAAAGGAATTCCATGTGTGTTGCGTACACGTAGTCTACATTGTCTGTGTATCCTATTCCCGGTCCAAAGTTATATTCCTTCTCAACAACTTTATAGTGTCAGAGTATAAAATGGCAAATGGATTTGTTTTTATAAATCTAAATAAATTTGTTCCATTTGGGAATTTGAAAGAAAAACTATTCTGTGCACTTGCAACATTGGTAGGTGATGTTGATGGGGTAATAAGAGAAGAAATCTCTTTTCTTTTTGCATTATATTAGTTTCTTTTCTTTTCCTATTACTGTGATACTATACTCTTGCAAATGCTACTTAAGAGAGAAGGGATTTGTGCTCATAGTTCAAGGTGGAAAAATGAAGGCAGCAGGAGCTTGAAGAACTGCTGATCACATACCATCTACCATCAGGGAACACAGAGGCATGAATGCAGGTTGCTAATCACCTCCCTTTCTCTACTTACAGACCAGTATCCTAGAGGGGAAATGATGCTACCCACATTGAAGAGCAGGACTTCCCACAGAAAACAATCAAGGTAATAATACCCCCTCAGGTATACCCAGAGGCCCATCTTCCAGGTGGGTCTAGATTTTGCCAAGACAATAATGAACACTAGCAATAACACAATCATTCAAGAACTCTAGTGGGGACCAAGGTTACTAAGGGAGTAAAGGTACCAGATGCCAAACCTGATGACCTCAGTTTGATACCTGGGACCCACGTAGTAGAAGGAGAGAACCTACTCCTGCAAGTTATCCTCTGACCTCCACAAATGCTCCATGGATAAGCATCCCTGCATATATGCATGTGAGCTCTTACACATACAAATAAGCAAATAAATAAATCTAAAAATGAATTATGAGAAACTTGGAAGTTCTCATTTTTATATTTTTTATCTTTTAAAAAGTTGTCTTTTTATCTCTGGTCAACTTTTGTCATTATTGACATATTCATTGTCCAATTGCATTTGCTCTCTTAGAAGTAAGGTATCTTTGCTTCTTTCATATCATCCTTGGGTTCTAAAATTTTTGTTGAAGCTAGATGTCTCCACATATCTCCAATCCTATGTTTAGTTATATCAAGAAATCAGTATTCTTTGAGTTATTGTTACTTTCCCAGACCCCTGAAAAGCAAGAGGCCACTGAAAGAGCTTAACATAGGCTGTTGTAGTCATGTTACCTAGACCTATGATCTCTAACCTCCTCCCTTGCTGGAATACTTACATATATGTGGTGGTTTGGGTGAGAACAGCCTCCATAAGCTCAAATAGTCCCCAGGTTGTAAAATTGTTTGGGAAGGATTTGAAGATGTGGCCTTGTTGGAGGAGGTATGTCACTTGGAACGGGTCTTGAGGTTTTTGAAGATTTGAGCCATTCCCAGTGCTATTTCTCTGCCTTATACCTTGTGCCTCAGGATGTGAGCTCTCTGCTACTGCTCCAGTGCCATGTCTGCCTGCTTCCATGTTCCCCACTATGATGGTTATAGACTCTAACAATCTGGAACTGTAAGCCCCAAGTAAGCCCTTTCTTCTATAGATGGTCTTGGTCATAATGTCTTACCACAGCAACAGAAAAAGTAACTAAGACAATATCCTTCAAGAATTCATGTCCTAGTCCCATGAAGTCATCTACCATTAAGATACTCATTAAACTCAGATTCCCATCCTTACTCCCCAAACACAAATGTCTAGAACACATAGAAATCTATTCTTGTTTCCTCAAAAAATTCCAAGTCAAGAAAACAATCTCTTACCCACTTAAAAATAAAAATTAATTACTTACAAATCCACAACTTGGTAAAAATCAATATTGATTTATTTGTTTTACTGCCATCAAGCTGGCTATTGTCTTTCTATTCCCTTCTCTCTTTTTATTTTAGATGCTTAGTACTTTATAGCATATTAGAAGAAACATTGCATCAAAAAATCTAAGGAACTTAAGAGTAAAAGTAGAGATTGTTGAGGAATAATAAACGTAGATTCCTAATAGCTGGTCAATGAAGGACAAGGAGAATATCCTTGGAGACCCTCTTTATGCACCGATTGTAGGGAAATTATTTGTAAAGTATCATTGAGTAAGATAGAAAGTTACTGGGGAAGACTTTACAACATCAACCTTGAGTCTAAGTACATGTGTGTTCACATTTACTTGCATCTATACACATGTGTAGCCCCACACATGCAAATGTATGTACACACACAGACAAATGTGCACACAAATATGTGAACTCTAGGTTCAGTGAGAGGCACTATATCAAAAGAATGAGGTGGAGAATAACTAAGGAAAATACTCAACAGTGACACGTGGCCTCCACACATACCATATGTGCTTGCATACAATCATGAGCATTTATGCACACACAAATGTTAGTTCTCCCAACACACACACCTATTCAGTTCATGCATTCAATAAAAGAATATCAATCAAGTGCCTTGTATATGGTATCCTCTACCGGGCAATGAGGTAAAAATATAAATAAAATCTAATTTCTTTGACTCCTGAATAAAGGAGGCAATTTTACTTCAGGAGTATATCCAGAGATAATTTATTATTATTATTATTATTGTTGTTGTTGTTGTTCCCTTCACTTCCTCCAGATGGTCAGGCCAGGGGTTGTCTGTGGGTTTCGGGGCTCCCTGGTTCTCTGAGAACATCAAGAAGTAGTGACTGTAAAGCATAGAGGGGAGAAGAAGAGGGGAAATAAAGGGAGAGGGAAGAAGGAAGGGAGGGAGAGGTGGAGGAAGGAGAGATTAATGCGATTACGTTTGCCTTCTGAAATAAGGCATAGTTTTGCTTTGGTTTTTAGCTTGCTTAAGAAGTTTCAAAAGGTAGTCCAAAATAAACGAGAGAACAAACACTCTGATCAACCAGGAGCATTTTCTCAGACTGTGTGTTTCCTGAGGAAAATTTGGAATTTTTTGCTTTTGGCCAGACTGGACTCTGTCCCTGTCCATATAACTCTGCCAAAGCTTTGATCCTAAAGAAACACCTCTGTATTTCAAATGCAAACCCACAATAGCAGACCTATTGGTAGATGGATTTCACATTCGTGATACTCCTAGTTCACACGGACTTTCCCAAACCGCACTCACTGGGCATGGGGTACATACCACATGTCCACTCCCATCTTCCAAGCCCGGCCACAGCTTCCATCACACACATCACATACTATCTTTTTTTTCCCCTTCAGTCAAGCTTCCTATCCATTAACCATGCTTTAAGAGTTTCTAAGATTTCAAACCTGCCCCGAAAGTATTTCCCTCTTAAATCAGAACCAAGGCGGAACTTTTTTCCATATTCAGACTTAGAAGACACAGCCCCCATGTGCAGTGACACCCCCAAATAAAGGCTCCAACACATTCAAATGTCGCTCCAAAACATTTTAAAAGAACTTTGCATTTTTTTGTGTGTAACACTGTGCTGGTTAAAAGTGGCAGCTATTGCCTACTTAATTTCTAAGGAGTAAAAGCAGGCTAGGCAGAAAAATCCATGTCTGACATTCCTCAGTGGGATGCAAGAGGCAGGACATGAGAGGACCTGCTGATTCTTAAAGAATGATTGATGGACTCTGGGCCCAGAGTTTCCTTGCCATGTTGACTTCAAATAAAACACAGCTTCTACGGTGTCTTAGTGGTTATTGCACTTTATGACCATGGATTTCTTTGTTCTTGATCTGAGATGGATGTTAAAATTGTTTGAAAATATCTCTTCTACTCAAATACTTATCCCTTCTATTCAAATATATTTCCCCTCCCACACATGAGCGAGAACTTAGCATACATTGTGAACACAGCCTGGAGGGGAAGGGAACCTTTCTGCTTTCATCTGATGTCAAATGTGTCTGCTGTCATTTATTGTTCACAACAATCTTGCTTTGCTGTTATTTATACTCTGGAAGATTAAGTGCTATATGTGTATCCTCAGCTTGAAGCTGCAAATCTGAGCTGTGGACAAAGTTCACATACTGCTTCTGCTTCTTTCCTTTGAAGTTTATTCAATTTAAACAAGAAAATGGAGTCAATGAATGTATTTGTCTTTGTAATGAACATTAAGTATTTAAATTTTGTTCTATTCTCTCCCTCCATTCTTTCTTTACTTAATGACATTTATTAATTTTTAAAATTATTTTTGTTTTGTTTTTCCTCAGCTCTATGTTGGAGAAAAGGAGTAAGATAAAATCTAAGAGTTTGACATTGCCTCAGACATTCATTCAAACCATACAAATTCATCACTGAAATTGCCTTTCCCACCCTACAACCGTATTTAGAGTGGTTGATTATTTCATTGTTCGTGATTAGAAGATGTTTTGAATGGAAACTAACTATGTGATCCCTTGGAGAAATATGAAAGCCAATACCAGCATGAGCAGCCCATGAACAACGTGTGCAGAAAGCCTTGTTTCCAAAGGAAAATCTGAGAAACTACTTTTAGAGAAAAAAAAAGACTGTCAAATGAAGTGATATGTTTCAGGATATCTATTTCCTTTGATCTCTTTAGATAGCTTCTGTTGAATAGTATTCAAAAATAAATGTTGATTTCTTTTTTTTGCAATCTGAAACCTAATTATTAAAGGAAAGATATTTAGGCTGAAAACCAAACAAGACAAAGGTTTGCAATTCCTTCTAATCTAGAATGGAAACAAATATTTGACCTATCAAATTCCAGGTACCTTCTCTACCGAGATAATTTAGCATAAATAGGATCAACAGTGTTGCACATTTCAGAAATCATGCTTTTTATCTCTCAGCCTGGACTCTTAGGGGAGTGCCTGGACCCTACCCAGAGTAAAATGACAGACTCTAGATATCCCCTATGTGGAAGGATTTGGCAATAGGGTGGGAGGGTGGGGGGGAAGGGGAGTGCGGGAGGAGGGGAGGGAGAGGGAACTGGGATTGGCATGTAAAACAAGCTATTTAAAATTAAAATAAAAAATGATAAAAAAGAGTCTGTTGACACCAATAGAGAAGTAGCTACAATACCACAATAAACCATCTTATAGTATATTGTGTGCCCACATTGTAACTCACTCACACTGTCCTCTACAATCTGATGGACAATAAGACTGTTAGCTTTGTGCAGTGATGCAAAGGGAAACTTCCAAGGAGAGAACCATGAGCGAGAACAGCATGAGTCTGGAAAGGAAGCTGAGCTTACTTAAAAGACAGCAACACTGTTAAAGCTTTGCATGGAAGCCCCCAGATGATTCTTCTCAAAGTTGAGCCAACATAAATGTGATGAACTACTGTGACCATTTCCCAAAACCCACAGATTGGCAGAAATAAATGTCATTTCTTTCTTCTAATGGGATTTTTTTATTTTCAGCAATATTTAATGATCTTTTTCTCTGCCTCATTGACTATGTGTTCCTTTTAAAATAAATTGCTAATTATCTTCTTTTATCCATTAACATACATATGTTATATAACTATTTTAGCATTAGTTTCATTTCCTGATTCATGGAGCCTCTTAGTTTTAAATACATTTCATATTTCTTCCTTTGAATTTTACTTGCTTGTGATATTTTCTGCAGCAAACCAAAGTTTTTCACTGTCTGAAGCTGAATCCCCAGCAGTTCCTCCCCCACTTTCTTTTCTCCTTTTACTGAAGGTTTCAGCAATTTTGAGGAAATTAAATCGACTTTGCAAATGTCAGACTTAAGTGGCGTAAGAACTCATTCAGGGTTTCCATGTGTCTCTATATACATGATGCTTACTATCAAACACCGTTTTTCCAGAGTTTTAGCCAGGAGGCTATGCTATTTCATGTGAATAAATGCAGTCTTTCCAATTTTTGAAAAAATAAATGTAATGGAATATCTTCCAATTTTAAGGTTTCCTACCACATTTTCCCTCAAAGGTTTAGTGCTGCTGCTCATTGACTTTATTAGAATCTAATAAAACCTGGTGTCATATTATATATTCTGTTATTTTAAATTTAATATGTCAATATTAAACAGTGTTGTGCAAAGATCTCTATTACTTCCAGATGTTCTACCAACTGACAAGTTCAAGGATCTCTGATGTATGTTATGCTTGCCACAGTGAAAACTAATAGGAGATAATGTTCAAGACAGAAAATGTGAACCCTGAAGACTGAGAGTTGTATCATAAGTGCTATCCGTGCATTGCCTTCATTAAATCCCATGCTTCAATTGTAAACACCACTGATGCATGTGTCCCCTGAGTTTGATGACCACACTTTCCAAAGGGTAAGGTTTCCTACCACAAAATTATTATTCTTTACATTAGATGCAGAGAAGGGAAAAGGAATCTTATTTATTTATCTTGGTCATTTTTTTAATGCATCCAAAGATGTTTTTCATTGCTGCACTGGGTTTGTGAAGAAAACAAGTAAAGGCAACCTTCAGCTGGCCCATAAAAACAGAAACTTTGAAACTGTGTGCTATAAAATGCATGCATTGCCTGACTCAGTAGCCACTTTATTCAACAGGCCATTAAAAGCCCATTCAGAGGACCTCTCATAAGCTTATGTCCACAACAGGTACTTAAAACTTGTGAACCTAGAAGAAGAAAATGAAAACAAAACTAAACTAAAATAAACTAAGATTTACAAAGAACAGAAATCTTACTCCCAAAACCCAGATTTCCTATAACACTAATACTTCTACAGAGAACAGGTAATGTGACAAAACCGCCCAACTTCCAATCCCCCAGCCAAATCCAGTACCCCTCCTGCCCTCCAAGTATCAATCATCATCCCAGCAAGGCAAATGAACTTTTAATCAATAACAGCTACTGTTTCTTGTACCAAGACTGTTTATGATTTAAAAGGGGGGAAAAACCTAAATCAATCCTGATGTGTATGTTTTCCCTCTTGAAGAGAAAAAGTAACACCCTGTGTAAAGGCAAGGGGTGTGGCTGTGTGTATGTGTGTGTGTGTTTGTGTGTATGCTTATGCATACATATAAATGGGGATATATATTTGAATTTTTGAGCACATTGACTTTACGAATAACAATAACAGAATAGTAACAACATTGGCTGTTATGGATTGATGAATCAGTCATGTCAACCAAGGTCTTTCAATCTTTGTCTTCATGCCATCCCATTTCCTGTTTACATTCATACATTGGTGTAGACAACTAGAAGCAAAGGATAATTTGCCAAGAGATGGCAGCTGCATTGGGAGAGTCTGCAGCTATTCAGATGTAGGCATAAAGTATTAATCAGCTTAGGTGTAGTAGAAACAACAGAGGGACATTTAGACTATGAGTATGGTCAGATATGACATACTGGAGATGTTAGTATGTCAATCCTACAAAAGTATTTCTACTTTGGTTGAAGATTCTTGTCCCTTCCTCTAGCCATTTCCCAAAGGTAACCCTTGAATGGCTGGAGTTCTACTAAGATTTTTAAAAACAGTACTAGACCTTTAAGCTCCTGGGGACTGATTCTCCTCTGTGTCTTCCATTCCTCTAGGCTTCATCACTATGTACTTCTGACTCACAAATCCAAATAATGATGGTGGTTGGTCTTGCTGCATCTTGAGCCTCCCTCTAGCCAGAGACAAATCAAACTGGATGCTTTATGAAACTGGCTGCATTACTTTGTCATGTTTGCACAAAACCAGAAATAACTTCCCTGAAGATTACTGAAATGAAATCATCTTTCACCTAATTGAGAAAAGCTACACAGGCTTATGCCCAATTTTAAAGAGTGATGTGATTGGGGGAAATGATGATGGGAGTGATTTCTTGACTGTTTTCTTTTACAGTTTGCTGAAATGGAACAAATCAATCCTGTCTTGATTATTTATAAAACCTTAACACCAATGGGGCGGGCTGAACTAATGAAACCAGGCACCAGGAATGTGGAAACTTTCATTTCTAAACTGCTGGCACACAGACACACATTAGTGTCTCGTAGCTTTCAAGCATTGAAGAAATGAGTTTTCTGTCTCCAACAACAGTTGGTGAATCTCAAGCATTTGCACCTAATTACTCATCACTATAGCTGGCAACCAGGCGAAAAAGATCCAGCAAGAAGTCCAAGCTTTTGAAGAACTGTAAAGACACTGGCACCTAGATTGAGAGGACTCTCTCCTTATGCCCCAAGACTGTTAAGTGTCAAGAGGGAGCTGTAGTCATGGTTTCTCTTTGTGGAAGTCCTGTGTGTTTTAAGCTCAATTAAAAGAGGGTAACATTCAACTTATTATCCACACTCTGAAGTTGCTCTTGATGTAAGACACATCAGTGTCTCTCAAAAGGGCTTCTTTAGCTGGTGCCTTCTCCTCTTCTACACTACTCACACTGTGTCTTGTGTCTGGGACAAAGGGTACACTATGCCCTTCCTATGCCCCACCTCTGTCCTCTGAAACTCCAACCATGCACATCATTCTCACGTCTTTAGTTTCACTACTTGGATAGAGCTCAGCTGTTCGAATGGCAAGAGCTCAGAGATCCTAGTTTGGTTGAAAGCTCTTGAGTTAGGAGAAGACATTCCTGAGGCTCACCAGTGGCAAGCATGTAGGATTTCTTTTGCAGAGTTTCATGAGACTGGATCTCCATAATGGTGTTTAATGAGTAACTTGAATCAGTGACTTGAGGTCAAATGGTTTACATAAGGAATAGCCCCCAAAATGTCCTTTACTGGAGCTAAAGTAGTTCTGCCTGTCTTTATGAAGTGAACCACTCATGAAATACATCTCTCCTATGGAAGCTCCTAACTTGATGATTTGTAGTATATCATGAAATTATTTTAAGCTCCCTGAGTGCACAGTGGTAACAGATCAAAGAAAAGAGAAACATCTGAATGATGCAAAGTCCATTTATTCCTTATAGTCATATTTTCCAAAATACCATTCCCAGCATGTAGACCATCAGTGGACTACAGAAATTTCCAAATTGTAGTGATCTGAGATGAATAACTTACATTGAAGAGATAAAATGGGTGAGTTTTTCCAAGGTGTTGATGCACAAGTAGGAACAAAATCTTACCCAAGGTTTGATAAAGCAAATATCACGTCATCCAAATTTTTAAAATAGACCAGCTTAGCAGCAATCTCATTCTGCCAGAGAAGAGCACATGCTGTTCAGCAGTGCCATGAATGTAAAATATCTCCAATTATATTTGATAACTGAGAAATCATAAATTTTACTATCCTGCTACAAGTTTATTTGAAAATGAAATTTAGCATCTTCCAAAATTATAATAGATTAGAGTTTTCTGGTTTTACCAAGTCCTTGTAGTTGTTTGCAATTAAGAGTTGACAAGTTTTAAAGGGGGAGTGCCTACTCTAAAATATAATACTACTTTAATTGGCAACACAACATGACTGAAGATGGAGGTAATTTTTGTTCTCTCTCTTTCTCGCTTGTTTTTTGTGCCTTTCCTTCTCTCCTTCCCACCCACTGACTGTCTTTTATCTTCCATTATCCCTACTGGTGCTATTTCAAGATTTGCCAGCCAACTTAAGGATGAGATAGAACTGAATCAAGAATTTGTCCCTGGTCTGGTGAGAGAGTCACCAATGCTAAAAGAATTGTAGCTTGCTCAATAAGACTATTGAGGCTGCAACGATAAATGGTATACATACTGAAAGTAAAAATAAGTATTTATTGTAGAAATTACTCACAAGAGATGAAGCAAGTAACCCAGATGAGCCGAGTAGTTTTCTGCGGCCGAACTGGAAGCCAAAAGCCGGAAAAAGAGAGAGAGAGACTTCCGTTGTTCAGTCTTTTATACCTTCCTCTGTAACGCCCCTAGCCATGCCCAAAAGTAGGCCTGGCTAGTGACGTAGTTCACCGCCTACGTCCGTATACGTCTTTAGTCATGCCTAAAGTGGGTGTGGTTAGTGGTAGCCCTTTTATTGCCTCATCTGTGTGTGCCTCTAGTAAGTCACATG
Source organism: Mesocricetus auratus (assembly GCF_017639785.1). NCBI lineage: Eukaryota > Metazoa > Chordata > Mammalia > Rodentia > Cricetidae > Mesocricetus > Mesocricetus auratus. The sequence continues at coordinate 28,377,009 of NW_024429266.1, read as the reverse complement.
GTTAATGCCAGGACACTGTTTCCTCCTACAATTCCCTTTTTAGTCTAAAAAGGATATTTAAACTTAAAACAACTAACTTGTGTCAATGAACAAAATGTATCAAGCATGTATCCCATCTAAACCTAAACTTATCTGAAAGAAACAACCAAGTCTGAACACCTCTTTCCAATCCCAACTCTAAAATAATTGAAAACTAACACTAACAGATGTAAACTATCCTATAATATCAATAGTAGGGAGAGGGGGCATAGAATTCTCAAAACTACTTCCTGCTGAGATGGGATGATGCCAATCTCATGGGGACCTGTGAGAAGAAAAATGTTAGTGTTACAAAATCTTCAGTAGATCAGACAGTCTCTGTATGGCAGTAGATGCTTGATTGAAGTTCCTGACAGGAGTTCTAGTGTTGATTGAAGCTCTCGTCTGAAACTCTGGCCAGATTGTAGAAGGTGTGCTGTTTCAGTTCCTTGGTCTGGAGTTGTGTCTAGTGGTGTAGTTTCAAACCAATATAGTGCTTGTCAGGTGGAGTCGATGATGTGGGGCAGTTCAGATGCATCCAGTCGAATCAGGTGGAATCAAGGAAGTGGATCCTCATTCTCTTTCTGAAGCAGTTGAAGATTGCTGTCAGGAAATCCTTGTTCTCTGGAAAACTCAAACATTAATGTTAACAAAGAAATAATTTAAATTTTATATGTATGCATACTGGAAGAGGTGACAATAGGGAAGATGGTAAACATGAAGAAAATTAGACTTTTCAGAAAAAGAAATCCACAGATAACAGTCCCTAATTTTATTTTCTTCTATGTTATATCAATGGCTCTTTGATATAATACAGAAATTCTGAATTTTATTTAAATAATATGCTTGAATTTAGAGTAGGAGAGCCAATCCAACTCCAAAGCCAGCTTCAGTTAAATGAATGGGGACTGAAGTATATGAACAAACAAAGATAAAAGAGTACTATAAAAAAGTATAGAGAGATTTAGACTTTGATACCACACAGTGAGTTATTGTTTGTTTGATGGTCCTCAGGGTAGCTATTCATTCTTCTTCAGGAATCTATATGTCCAGTATTCTTTGCTGAGTTTACCTGTGAAGACAAAAAACAAAACACTTCTCTTTCCTTTTAGGAGGTCACTTTACCCATGGTAGAATATGATTTTGTAGATGAGCTGTTATGTTTCCTTCTCCTGAGATGTCTTCTGTTCTGATCAATCTTAATTAATTTTGATGGAACACAGAGTTTTTCTTCTCTTGTGGAAACAAAAGCAAAACCTCTTCCCCAACATAACACATATTCTAGTTTCCAGACTGAGGTCATAACATCCTTAAAATACACTGGTTGGTTCAGTTCAGAAGTCTTCTCTGTAGTCCAGTGTCTTTCTGCTGCAGTTTGTCCTTTTTCATCAGCATTAAGAAAATGCAACGTTAGTAAAGCATTATGTAACCTGTGTTTGGGGGTCTTTGTTCCCCCTGGCTGTTTATGAAGCATCTCTTTTAAGGTTCGGTTAGATCTTTCAATCACTGCTTGAAAGAGGAGATGATGGGGGAAGTCCTGTGTATATGTCAATAAAGCACTGTTGGCCAATAGGGAAGCAATATAGGTGGGACTAGGAGTCCAGGAGGACTCTGGGTAGGAGAAACACAGGGAGTCACGATGTAGCCCGCCAGAGAAGTAAGATGTCCGGAACTTTGCTCCGGTAAGAGAAATACTTAGATTAACAATTAAGGGGCAAATACTTAAGTCAGAGCTAGCCAGTAAGAAACAAGCAAGGCCAACAGCTTCATAATTAATATAGCCTCCTGTGTGTTTATTTGGGACTGATGCGGCTTTGGAACCAGGCTGGCGGGAAGGCTTTTCTCTACAGACTATGAATTTAAAATGTTAATCCTTTAGGGAAAGTTGGCAAATACATCAGATATCAACTATGAGTACAAATATTTAGATAATAAAACATAAAGTATACTATTTTTAAACCCCCATACTGTTGATAAATATATTTACTTGAAATTTCAATATGGACACATTTATATATTTTATTGATATTGTGTAATATAATTCTGTTTGTGACTTGCCTTAAATTATACACCCCTATATTCCAGCAAATATTCACTAAAGCTCTGTTAAATAATAGGCTATGAAATGACTGCTAAAGGAAGGCATTAGAATTTCTTAGCTATAATTAAATTATACAATATTTCTCATTTGATTTTTCATCTAAAAACAAAGTTACATTAGATAGCTTTGTAGCCAAGACAATCTGAGTATGTGTACTTTTTCTTAGGATGCATTTCAACATCTGGAATGACTGAATCAGAAAGGAACTTAAAGTAAAATCTGCTGAAGAACACTGCCACTGCCAGCCCTCTACATTCTCCATTTGATACTTGAGGTTGTGAGGCTGGCCTGTTTCACTTAATATGATTTCCGGTCTGTACATTTTCCTTCAAATAAGATAATTTCATTATTCTTTATGACTAAATAAGACTTGATTGTATGTTTATGCATGCCATGTTTACCATATTTTTATTACTTTGTCTGGTAATAGGCACCTGAGCTGTTTGTGAATAACACTGTGGTAAACAGATATATTTGGATATTTCTATAGTAAACTGCCTTTGATTTGGAGGGTTATTTCCTCAGAAGTAATATAGTTGGACCACAGAGTAATTGCATTTTAAATTTTCTATGTGATCTCTATACTAATTTCCACAGTGGCTAGGATAATTTTATAGTCCCATCAAGAGTGTATAAGGACCCATTCTATCCTGAATCCTTGACAACTGTGTTGCTCTTTATTTTCTTGGTGATAATCATTCTGAATAAGGTGATATGGGTTCTCAGTGTAGGTTTGATTTGGATTTCCCTGATGGGCAAATGTACTGGACATTTTCCCCACGTGTTTATCGAGTATTTGAACTTGATTTGAAAAGTGTTGAGTTAGTTTGAACATTTATTGATCTTTTGGTATTTGGTTGTTTCAGATTTTGTATATTCTGCAGATTGTTTATACACTGCTGTTTCTTTTGCTGTGGAGAATTTTTGAGTTGTTGAAACCACACTGGTCAGTTCTCACTATTATTTCCCAGGTTATCATAATTCTAATCAGTAATGCATCTCTCTTTCATACCTGCACCTTAAAGAAATTGCTTTTTTGATAAAAATTGTTTCATCATTTTGAAGTTTTACATGCTGTGCATGAAGGCTCTTTCCACATATCAGGCTTTATACATCTTTTCTTATCTCTAGTATTACAACTGACTACATTTCATCAATTGTGCACTGCAACTTTCAAAGGAAGATTGCATATATCCTCTTACTGATCATTTGGGGATAAATATCTTCTTTATCTATTTTTAAGTCTTACTGGAAAAGAAGTCCCATATAGTTTTATAGAAAACAAGACAACCTTTTGATGCCTTAACATTGGGTGGACACAGCATTGTATATTTCTGATCTATTCAAAGATTAGAAGTTGATGGAATGAATGGCTCCTCTTGGCATGAACAAGGGCTCTACATAATAGCACACTTAAATTTCATTTCATTCTAGAGGGAAGTAAAGCAGTTGAATTGTTGGTTGATTGGTTGGTCGAACAGTTGGTTGGTGATAGAGAAGAAAACCTGGAATTTTGCTAGAATAGTTTTTAAACCAGAGTACTGAGGACTTATTAGCATGTAATATTCTATTTGCAAGTCTTTTTGATAGAGAAAAAGAGCCCTTTGATAAGAGAAAACATGGAGTGTGTTTCTCTTTTCCATATACATATATATGTATATATCTATGTATATGTATATGTATTCTTGCTGTATTTCATTGTTTTTCTTGGATGAAATTTCCTAGGAAAGATGCACTCTTCAACTAATTGCTTACTCTGCACACACCTCCAAGTTCAAGGGCACAGCAGTTCGTTTGTACACTGCTTAACACCCTGCTTCTGGTTAAGCTTTGTTCCCATAGGTATCTTCTTCCGGTCTTTGCCACAGGGAGTTTTCCGTGCCAGAATCCGCCTTTGGATTCCTCTACATCCCATCTTGCTTGCTTCTTATTAACTCCAGAACTCTTTGGAAACTGCTTTAATAAGTACCTTTGATCCCTCTGTGGTTTTCAAGGATCTCTCTGTTTCTTCCAAACTCTCAGCTGACAGATTTCTGGATGCAGCCAACCTCTCTCAGACATACTGTGAGCTGAACACCCACAGAAAGGCCTTTTGGGGGACCTTGTGAGTGTGAGTGTTTGAGAGCTGTGTTGATTCATGTCCTTATTTCTCTGGAAATGAATCCTGGAGAAGACTTTTCAGATACATGATCATTGCTTCCTTAATAAAAATGTTCTCTGAAACAATAAGCTTTAATAAAAAGCATTGGCCACATGAGGGTGCCTGTAACCCCACTCTCTCAAGGTTATCTTTCTTTCTAAAGGAACTTCTTTTTTCTTTGTCTTCATTATAATTTTCAGAATGAACACTCCAAGTCTGTGGAGTCTTCCTGCCTAGGCAAAAGAACTATTAATATCTCTGTGCTGAATGAAAACCAATACCAGTAACATTTACGTGGACATTCAAATGTTCCACTGAGGGAAGGAAATACATGGATGGAGAGAGTTAAGGCTTGGAGCTTCTGGAAACAGCTCTTCTCGTGCCTTGAGTCTTTGAGGACATCAGTAAATGCATTTTTAGGTTTTAGAATTCTCATTTGTAACAAGAGCTAATGTTATGAAGAATGTTCCTATCTCCCTAAGGCTGAGTTAGGACTGTAACAAGATGAGAATAGAGCAATTATTTGGGAAGGCAGGACAAGCTCAATATAGCAATAAACTTTTAAATCTGGAAAATAACATTATTTTTCCATATCATAACCTATGCAAACCATAGCCAGGTAGCAGTTTTGGTGATAAAACATAGGCTGTTAAGAGGTTATGTAGCCGTTTAATGCAGTTATGTTGCAAGAAAGCACACATCTAAAGTCTGCTGAAGCCTGCATGGACTCATTCCCTCTAGCCAGGGGATGTTTATTAGTTCACCTTGCCATTTTCAACCACAGTGAAAACACAGCATTCGGGATTTTCTTTGCCACTGTGTGTATATATCTCAAGGTCTTTCTCTTTGCAATGCTTATCAAGTGTATTCAGTATAATATATCTTGTATATCTATATATCTCAGGATACACAATATCCTTAAAGCCTCAAATGCTAAAGTACTTTTCTGTCTCATTCAATACATATAGATGAATGGATATTAAATTAAAATCATTTTGTATACTGTGCTTGAAGATTTTTGATAGTGTTGTGTGCATTAGAGTCATGAAATATTATTTTCATTAGTATCAATTTTCTTAAAAGATAAACATCCTAAGATAGCCATCCCAGACACTGGCAACATTCATATTTTAGCAGAAAAACTTTTGTGTTAGCATCACAGAACAGCTAGTGAATGGAAACTCATGTCAACCTGCATATTCCAGTTTTTCCATTGTATTTTGTCTATCTACAGAGACCAATGCACAATGCATTGAAATAAATGCATTGATTTTAGACTGAAATTATCCATCATGTTCCTTCAACTTCTTCAATGTGACACAGTATTATCATGTACAAAACATATGTTCAAGAACAATGCAAGAGAGTTACATAACACTGTGGAAATTCCTCCTAATGTTTTAAGTTAGTTTAGTACTTTGTGCTAGACCACCACATCCACAGTCATCCTTAGGTTTGTACAGTCCAAGAGGAGCAGATTAAACACATCTAACCATTGACTTTAGCTACAACTACAGCTGGTAAAATACAAAATATTGCTGCTGTTAATAAACCATGGCTCATAGTAAACTGACACTCCACTTTTTTCCTATTGTTCCTATGCATTTACTAGCTAATTAGCTTCAACAGGTTATACATTTGTTTACAGTTGTTTCTGCACTGATAACATTAGCATCATAAAATTTGAAAGTTGGGAAGATTTGGTAAAATGTAGAGTACTTGGCAACCTTGAAAATATTCCGCAGTTCGTTTTCCTCTGACAGTAAGGCTTGCTGATGTTGGGAATATTTCACTAGAGGATAGAATTCAGTTTCCTCATGATGCTTGAGTTTTTCTACAACCAAGGAGCTACTCCAGATGTACTGAGCAAAAGAAGAGGATTTTTTTAACACATTAAAAATAGAAGTGATATATTGAAGTGTGGGATAGCACAGTAGGATGACTATATTTTATAATAATTTATTTTGTAGTTTATAAAATACCAGAAGACAAGATTTTAGTGTCTCTCAATATAAAGAAATGGTAGATATTTGTGGATATAGAATGCTACTCGCCCTGATTCAATCATTACATGTTGTACTCTGCATTATCACACTGTATCCTACAAAGATATTCAATTATGTGCCTTTTTAAATAAAAAAAATATAATGCAAGCTGATTCTTGCGTTCATTGTGGTTCTTAGGTAAGTGTATATGGCAGCAGAAGAGGCTGAAATGCTATGAGAAAGAAGGTGTAGAGTTGGGAATGTTGCCTGTAGACACAGGTTGGAGAGGAATGGTGTAGAGTTGGGAATGTTGCCTGTAGATACAGGTTGGAGAGAAATGTCAGCAATGTCATCTCTGAAATAGAAAATATGGTGGAAAAATAGCCAGGTAATCTTCAGGTGACGTTCTTAGGGAGCCAAAATACAGATTCTCGCTAAGCTACCAGACTCAACAGAAATCATGTCCCAGATGACTTATGGGAGTCTACAGTGGAGCTGAAGCCTGGGGACATCTGACAGGTAATGAGGGGAAGACTCCTTCCTGTGGATAGCTGAGTAGGACAGGAGAGTGGACCAAACAAGATTAGTTTCACACTCGCAAGCCATTATGGCTCCGCTGTCACATTGTTTGGAGATATTCAGGGCAGCCATGTTTTCACCCTCTTTGGCAGATAGAAGTGATTTTACTGAGCAGATAACCGAACTTAGATGGTGACTAAATTGTTAAGAGGGGATATTTGAAGCAAGTGTTCAGTGTTGCTGACTTTTGGGGGGGGGAGCAGCACCCAGTCAGCACCAAGGTAAATAAGAAAATCCACAAAGATGATGAGGGTTAAACTTTTTCTATTTGAAGGTTAAATAAGGAAACACATGCTTTCTCCTGGTAACCTAAGAAAAAGGGGGCATGCATATACTTTTCCTGATGGTAACCTGGGAGACTGACAGCACCTGAGAGACTGACCTCCTGTATTATGTCTTGAGGGCCAACTAGCCTGCTTTGAATGTGTCAAAAACATCCTAGTATTTATATTCATAAAAATCAGATAGCCCAAGCATCATCTTTATAACTATCCACAGCTATGTGTGTACCCAAAAAGTACAAAACACAACACCAAAGAGCTGTGAAAAGACCCCCACAGCTGTTCTTACGAGGGAGACACAGCAGTGGTTCAGGAGCAAGTTACAGAAACAACCAGTCATCCTGTCAATAACATGTTTCTGTGGTGGACATTTACCATTCAAATCACAATAGCAATTTTCCTAGTGAAAGAAAAACAGGTTTTGCCATTGGGGGTCCCCAATAATGTCTGGTGAGTTAGCTTTGCCAAGTAGGACTCTCCAACAAAGTCCAGTTAAATGCTTGTTAAATACTAGTTGTCACTGCTGTACAGTCCCACGGTCCTCTGCAGTTTGGTTTACAGACCATGACATTACAAAATAAAATTTGTATTTTAAAAGTATAGCCAATCCTCATTAATAGTAGAATCTGTGCTTTCTTATTTGCTACAGCTCGTTTGTAATTCCCAAATCCATATCTGTAATGGACTAAGGTAGTGTTCTGTTCTGTGTGTCCTTCTCAGAGATTATTAAATACCCCACTTGAAGTTCCATGCTTTTAATGATGACTTTGCTACTAAACTGCTTCCAGCCTCGTGCTGAAATCTTGTAATGGGTTTCTGAGCACAAAAGAAATCTATCATGCATCTTAGGGAGAAAAAATACCTATGATAGAGACGCACCATCCATGCATTTACAACTGTGCTATTGTTCATGAATTCAAATTCTAATGAATCAAATAACTTAGTAGTTCAATTAAATAATGTATTTTAAAACCAAGCTAACATAAAAATACAGTTGTGTGTCGAACAGTTAATATAAACATACTCAGAGACATGTAGAAACCTAATCCTCTTTTCCTCTACAAAACATAATATAGTCTTTACTAATTCCCTGTTTATTGCTGTATTTATTGTTGTTAATCCTGCTTTTCTTTCACTAGGAAAATTGCTATTGTGGTTTGAATGGTAAATGTCCACCACAGAAACATGTTCTTAATACTTGGTCCCCAGGTACTGGCACTGTTCATAGGGATTCTAGAGCTGATTTGTGGCCTAGCTAAAAGTCAGCACACTTTGAAGGTTAGATCCACCTTCGATTCTGACAAAATATCTCTGATTCCTTGTTCATCGAGATGTGAGGCTCCTCTGCCCTATGCTCCAGCTGTCGTGAGCTTACTCACACATGTGGCAGAGGAACTCCACATCTATCAGTACCCAAATTCTTTGTCTAAGGATGAAAATCTAGCGTTCAGTTTTCAGAGCCAGGTCTGGAGCCAGCTCAACCTGATCTGCCCCTAGCAGTGGGCCCCAGAATAATCAGCCGATGTACTTGTGTGTGGATGGAAATAAAATTGCCCAACTTGTAAGTACACTAATTGAAAGACTTGGTGCTAAGTTTAGATCTGAGGCCTGGGTTACTATGAAGTTTTTATGCCTGCACAATGTCTCAAATGGTGTTAATTATCAATTCCCCTTGGTGCTGCTTTGTTAATGTTTTTAATCTTCTGAGGAAAAGGGAACATTTACCACAAACAAACTGACAGGGACTGCTGCAGGCATTTTCTTGCTTAATTGTCATAGAACACAATCAAAATGGGTAGATTTAGCCCCATTTTATGAGTAAAGAGATACAGGGATTATGCAACTAATTACTAGAGCCAGTGTTCATGTACAAGGGCATCAAGACATACCATTTAAATTTCACCCTCTTTTTACAGTTTTATATATTTTTGCATTATAGCTCAGATTTGAAATGTCTTCTAAAGTTCCAATTATTAAGATTTAGTTCCAAGTCCCTAGTACTATTTTGAGGCAGGGCTTACTTAAAAGAATGACCAAATTGTCATTGGGGAGAGAACCTTTGAAATGCCATTAGAAACTCAGTCTCTCTCTCTCTCTCTCTCTCTCTCTCTCTCTCTCTCTCTCTCTCTCTCTCTCTCTCTCTCTCTCTCTCTCTGTCTCTCTCTCTCACACACACACACATTTTCTCTCTCTCTTGATTCCCAGCCATTCAAGAATCATTTTGCTCAAGCATCCTTCTTTCCCAAATGAACCTAATAGACTACTCCTTTCTACTATCCCAAGAACAAAGGGGCCAACATACATGGAGTAAAATCTCCGAAACCACAAGTTAAAGTAGATTTTGACTTTAAGTTGATTATCTTTGATTACTTGAGATATTTTTATTGCAGCAACAGAAATCGCTCTAAAACATCCCCATACATGTGTTTTCCATATAATACGGGGAGAATTCATACACTACTTCTAATTTTCTTAGCCACAGGCCATGTGTATCAGAATCACCTGGAACAATTAATGGTGCCAATTCCTGTATTCCATTCCTGAGCTGCGGGTCAAGATATTGGTGAGTGGGGTTCCAGAATCTACTGGATTGATTAATGAGATACTCAAATAATAAGCTTCTCATGCACTCTGAAGGCTGAGACACATTGATCTATATATTAATATACTTCAAAAGAAGTGGAGAAATATAGTATATCATAAAACTTACATAGGCAATATTGGTATTATAGCAGGTGTTTTCAGTGAATGACCTGCCCATATTCCTTGAGCCTTGATCATGCTATTCAAGGTATTCAGCTTCAACTGTAGGTTTCTGCATGACTTTCTGTGGACTAATCATCTGACACTTAGATGGAACTCTATTTACACATATAGTGAAAGTAGTGGAAAATTAACTGTCTCTATTGTATGCATGTCTTTCATGACTCATAACCAATGACTGATTAGAAGTAGTATAAAAACCTTCCAATATTTTTGACTACTTGGGTAGGTTTGATATATACAGTAATATCCCTGAATAATTATATTCAGACACTCCCATAATATTTAATTCCAGTGGTTTTGCTGATGGTTATCTTTGGATGTCACCATTTATTCTCTGTCCTCTTCTCTTTCTCACTCTCCTATTTTCATCCCATTTTCCACACTTGCCCATTATCTCTAACCTCTAACTTGCATCTTTACCCTTGTATCTGTCTGCACCTGCTTCTGGGTCAAGAAACCAGAAAGCATTCAGTTAAATACCCCTCAACTGCAGCATGTATCTCTATGTGTAAGGTTACCAGGAGGGAAATTAAAACATTCCATTCTCCTGAGGAGGGCAAGAATGCCTGGAAAGTTAAGAACTTGAGGATTAGAGAGATGTTTGCAGAGCACCTTGCTGGTTATGGAGGCCAAAGAAAGACCCCAGAACCTTTCCTGTAATGAGTGGTATTGAATGTGATGAGTCTGAGACTATATCAACCTCTGGGCAAAACTGGAGCTTGACTTTTCGTTCCTCATCCCTATTCTGGGCTGTTTACTCATTTCCTTGCTTCCACCTATCATATTCAATCCCTGAATTCTACTTCTGATATTTATGACTACATGCTGGAAGGTATCCATAACACCCCTTTATCTTATTCTTTTTGGTTAAGGGTCTTTGTGCTTCCCCTAATAATTTTTTTCCAAAATAATTTCTGTGTCTTCTATTTAAATATTGCTAAATTTATTTATTTAAAATTCTATTTAAGATTTTACTAAATCTTATCCTTTATAACTTCTCAAGTTTATTTTTCAGTCTGCAATTTCTACATACACACCAAACCAGAAGCATGTTTTTAATGTACCAGGGATAATCATGTCTTAAAATATGTCCAGTGATAATTATTGCCACATAAACCCAAGAGTTTTTAAAATGTTACTTCTTTTGCCCAGCATTCTCTTCTCCGTATCTAAAACTAATTTTCTTCTTCTTTGTTCTTATTGCCTGAGGTTGAATCAAAAACTGGAAGAGAAAGATTACAATCCCAGAAGAGAAAAGCTAGTGCTTTGTGTATACTTAGCCACATTCACTTTCCTTTGAGAATGTATGAAGAGAGGCAAAGGCTTCCTCTACCCATCACAACAACACACACTCTGATTCCAACAGGCTTTGTCTCAGAGCCACTGTGGGACCTACATTTGGTGGCTTGTGAGCAGAACCAGGGAAAGTGAGTGGAGTTTGTGAGGAAGTCACCTAAATTATATGCAGGGCAACGGAGGTAACATAGGACAGCATCCTGCTTAAACAAGATCCAGGGAGCTCTGAAAAAGAAGGGAGGAACCATAGATTTGGCATTGGACACCATTACAGAAGTGGAGGAATATGAGTTGTAGATCTGTGAAGGGGATGAGCCTGGTTTCAATATCATAGAGTCCAGCAAAGCACAGTAAGCTGAAGTTCGAGAAAATGAACTGCAATCTGGAAAACATATGAAGGATGATTAGTGAGTGATTTATAAGTTTCTTCTTGGCAACAAGGAAAGTGTTGGGTGAAGAGTAATATGGAGAGGGAATCTATCTTGTCCTATAGTAATCTGTAACTGTTTGGTTCTTGTGGAGTTCAGATGCCAAGCCCCAGTGTCAAGTATAGTGTCAGGCTCCATATCCCCTTCCCTGAGGTTGCAGATCTTCCTGGGTCACTTAGTTCTAAAAGTTGTCTAGGTCAGTGAACTGTGCCTAAGTGAAGTAAAACTACCTTTTTCCCTTAAAATTGTACAATTAATTTGCCCTCCATCCAACTAGAGTTGAGATGTTCAGCTTAACTTTTATGATTAAAATATCTTTCCCAAAATGTTGTGGTGGTTCACACACCTGCACGTAGCATATGCAAATGGTCATTAATGCAAATTGTCAATTAAAATTTAAAAACCATGGAAACAATAAAGATAATTCAATTGGTAGAATAAAAATGTCACAAAGAAAGTTGGATAGTTCTCTTCCTACCATGCATTTGAGTAGGGCAGCACTGAAAGAGCCAGACAAAACAGATACATCCTATACATATCAAATTTTGGATAAATTTTTGACTGGAAAAAATAAACACTGTCAGTGGGTTTGTGCCTTAAGAAAGCTAGTGAACAGTAAGGGCATGGGGGTAGATCTGCACGTCTATGCATACCATCACGTAGCTTCTCTCTCTCTCTCTCTCTCTCTCTCTCTCTCTCTCTCTCTCTGTCTCTCTCTCTCTCAACTCACTGGAAGTGACAGGCCTTGGACTATGTACAACTCTGGATATATGGGAGTGATGCTCCCCATATGGCTGAAGGGAAATGGTTCAGACATGTGCATTACTGAGGCCAGCTGAATGGTATGGTCTTGGTGAATTCTTATGTGTGAATCTAGGTAGTCATGGGGCGAGTGCTGCATCAAGATAAGTTAGAATTGCTCTATCCAGGTTAAGTATATATATTAGGCTTTAGTGAAAGGGACAAATGGCTTTCAGTCATGCTTGACCATCTTTCTATGTGGCTTTGTTACATCATCTTTTTATAAATAATATTCCATTAGGTGGCTGAAAGGATGCAGATTATTTTGCACAGTACTTAAAATATGTAAATCAAGAAGAATATAGAAGTATCATACCAATACCACCTAAAAGATGGGGTATTTTTTTCCTTTATAGCATATCAACTTCTGATCTTTTCTTATGTGTAATCAAATTTGTATGCATAGCTTTATATCCATATGGTATATACGTTTTATATCATGCTTTTTTCTTTCTTTTTTTAAATAAAATACAATACTGCAAACATTTTAGGACATTAATATTCTTTAGACATTTGCTATTTAATGGGCTATTATATTTCATTGTATTACTATGTATGAATTATTTTAAATGTTCATATTGTTGAATGTTAAATTTGCCTCCATTATTTTACTAGTATGTGTAAGAGAGTGAAGGACATTTTCTAACAGAAATTTTTGCTGTGTTTTTGACAATTTCCCTAAAGCATGCTATTTTCAAGAGGTATTGTAATTTCTTTCTTTTTCTTTCTTTTTTTTCTGAGACAGGGTTTCTCTTTGTAGTCCTTGAACTCACTTTATAGAGCAGGGTAGTCTCAAATTCACAAAGATCTGCCTGCCTCGGACTCCTAATGCTGGGATTATGAGCCAACATTGCCCAAGGTATTGTAATTTCTAAGTAAAGGTAACTTGATTAAAGCCTGAGCCAGAAAGTCTATTTTCCTCCTGTTCCACATAATTTGTTGATATAGGGCTATCATTTCCTTATAGACTTTTTTCTGTTTGTTAATTAATTTAAAACTAATGCTAAGAACTTTTTTAGGTGATTCCTCTATACCAATGCTTCATCTTGATTATTCATTATCTCAAGTGCCAACATCCATTCTTAATCATAAAATATCCCTGCTGACTGGGGTTCGCCTCTGCACAGTCATCACTCTGATGCTCAAGTTTCCTTCAACCACTGAGAAGCATCCTGCTTGGGTACTGGAGCCTGCTTCCTGGAATGGAGGCCCCTTTCCCTCAGATCTCCTATTTGATCACAGCTTGGTTCACCTGCTTGTAATAGAATTCCAAAGGTGTGGCTCCCCAGAGCCTCCTGAAGGCATTGCCTAGTGTACCGCACAGCATGAGACTCACACCTGCAACACATTTCCTTAGAAGTCTAAAGGAAAAACACCCTAGCTCAGCCCATGGAGACAGAGATCGAAAAGAGTATGGATCTGGTTTAAATGTATGAATTATTACTCTTGAAAAGGAAATGAAGAGGAAGCCGGGCTACTGTGCAATCAAGTCTAAGCGATGGCAGTGAGCTTACCAGGGTCAATGTAGAAGGGAAGCCTTAAGAGAGCTCTGGGTTCAGTTGTGTGAGTTCATGTAAAGGGATTAACTCTCTGGGTCCTTGTCTACCCAACAGCAAATAAAAGTTAATATCACCTGGTCCCTAATTGTCACAGTATAATCTGTGTAAACATAAAATTTCATACTCAGTATATTGTATTCTATGGAGAAAAAGGAGTTAATGCAGGACCACAATTCCTAGAACAAGAACTCAGATAAATCTGGTGTTGCCTTTGGCTCTAGTGTCTAAATACATGACAGCACTGTAATTTATTGTTGGCATGGAAGCTTCATGATGACATGAGGCATGCCTCAAAGTACTGTTTCCTTTAAGATATATCCAGCAAGTAGATATCAAACACTCCCCACTGTTTCATTGGCATTATTTCCACATTCCTCAGTTTCCACTTTTGCTTTAATTTCTCTGCCAGAGCCACAAAACATAATTTCCCATATTTTTATTATTATTGTTGTTATTATCGTCATCATCATGGGCATGGGTTACTTATCCCAATAAAATCAACAGTCTTTGACAAAGCTGAAGCATGCATTGGGATGCAGCAAGCTCTGAGTAGGTTTTAGGAGGCAGTGAGGGATCCCAAAGTCAGTGTAACATGTGATCTTCACAGTTCCTCTTTGAAACAGGCCTGATCCTTTTTCCATTTTAAAGGTGAAGACATGAAAGCTTAAAGCTTTAGAACTATGCTACACTTGAGATTCTAGGACCCAAAGAGAACTTTTTTAATTTTTTAATTTTTATTTTAAATAGCTTGTTTTACATGTCAATCCCAGTTCCCTCTCCCTCCCCTCCTCCCGCACCCCCATCCCCCCCCAGCCTCCCACCCTATTGCCAATTCCTTCCACATAGGGGATATCTAGAGTCTGTCATTTCACTCAGGGTAGGGTCCAGGCACTCCCCTAAGAGTCCAGGCTGAGAGAGCATCCTTCTTTGTGCTATGGACACATGATGTCTGTTTGTATTCCAGGGATAAACACTGACACACTGCTCAGGGCCCCATAGGTTGCCCAGGCCTCCTCACTGACACTCACATTCGGGGGGTCCGGACCAGTCCCATTCTGGCCTCCCCGCTGTCAGTCTGGGGTCCAAGAGCTCTCCGCTGTTCAGATCAGCTGTCCAAAGAGAACTTTCTTGATCTTCCTAACACATTGTACTTTTACCTTCTAGAAGAATCTACCCAGTACAATGAATTGTTTATTTTTGTTTTTCCTTACCTCTTAACTCAACCAGAATTATAAAATATGGCTTTTAATTTTTAAAAAGTATTCAACTCTAGGTCATCTCTTTTCTGTTGGCGAAACTGTCCTGGCTGGGTTAGTTGAATTTGACAGCCTTTGCTGTAGCTTGTAGAATGTTGCACATTTGGTATGGAAATTACCCAGGGAGTGTGACTCTTCACCCTGACATGCCATCTATGCTGGAGTCGGGCTTTTGGACTGTAACCTCTCCTTTTATGTTGCAGAAGAATTCTCTCTTTCTATGGGCTTTCTTTGTCATTCACTAGAAATGTATTATTTTACATTCCTCAGACCTGGAGCACAAACTCTACCAGGTGATATCAATTTATTACTGTGCTGACCACACCACTATTATGCCTTTCCTCCCTTTTATTTTTAAAGGGACAGTGTTCTACTGATGGACTGTTATGACACATTTATAAAAAATCATATTTTATTTAAGGACACTTGAAAAATAACCCTAAAATGAAACAAAATGACATGAATAAATGCAAAATATGTATGTGTGCAATTCATACAGTTTCTGTGACTCAAGACCTCTGTCACAGCTCAGGGCTAAAGTTCTGAGAACAAAGAGATTTATATCTCAATTTAAATTCTCTTGACATATTTTTTAAAAATCAGTTTTAGCAGTATTTGTTTCCTGGTCACCTTCACGAGTGTAACTTGTTTCAGGATGACTTCAAGTGATGCTCAGAGCCAGATCTGACCCTACGTTTCCAGGTGGGATCCAACATTCCCAGGAACCCTCGGATCTTAAAGAAAGCCAGAGATTCATTGAAGCATGTAAGCTTTAACTACTACACCCAATCGAAGATTTAAAACAGAGGAATTTTTAATGAAACAGTGTTGAAGTCCGAGAAATCATTTCCCTATTGTTTATGAACTAAAGGATTATTTGAGCAAGAAAAAGTCAAATGGGCAGTGAATGCCCTGTGCTGAAGAGTAAGATTAGAGTCCTTTGAAGCTAAACTTATTGATGCTATTTTTCCACTGCTTCGATTTTTCTCTCTATTTATTTCATTAGCAGATATGTGATACTTCTCACTGTCCTCCATATCCAATGTCCAGGGTCGCTTCTGGAGCTCAGGACCGATCCTTCCGATAAGCTTTCATAACACTAATGCAGGCAGCCCTTTGAATCACTTTTAAAACTGTTTTGTAACACACACACAAGATTAGGATAAGGTCACAGATTAGACTGCAAAAAAAAAAATGAACAAGGGGAGTTCAAAATAAAGTGATACAAACTTAAAACAGGCATGGCAAATTATCGTTGTCCCCATAACTACCATAAACCAGTTATTATTTGGGATTATGGTCATTTATCAGCTCAATGAATCCTCACAATAACATTATTACTTCTATTTTCCAGTGAGGGAAATGCTCAAAGATTAAATGATACACTCAAGGGCAGGGGCCCAGATATGACTCACTCCAGACAAGAAAAACACTGTATTATCTCACCGGGGCTATCTTACAGCGTAAATCACAGCAGGCAACATATAGTGGTTGGGACGATACTTAGTTGGTAAAATGACTTATAAGCACAGGGACTTGATTTTGATCCCCAGGACCCATGTAAAAAATAAAATAATAAAAATACAGGCATAGTAGAGCTATATTGTAATTTCGTTGTCAAAGAGTTGGAGACAGGAAGATCCTTGCCAGTGTGACTCAGTCTCTCTTTCTCTCTCCTGAATAAAATGTCCCACATACATGAACATTCACACACATAAAGGCAACATGTAGAACGTGTTGTGAGAATGACATAAACAAGCTGTTTCAATGAGTAAGGTGAATAAGGGACTTACCGAAAGCCTACTGTACGCCATGATGCACATGGTCTGAAAAGTTTACCACTTAGTGAGAAATTATCACATAACTTTACTTTCAGTCCCATATTTCAGGGTTGTTAAGAAAATAAAACACACAGCAGATGTGAGCTGCTATTATTCTCACTACCTGTTGGAGGGGTGGATCGGTGCTTAGGAGCACTTGCTGCTCTTACAGTGGGTCCTCCATGCTTCCAGCACCCAAGATAAATAGCTCACAACTGCCAACAACTCCAGCTCCCGAGGGTCCAGCATCCTCTTCTGGCCTCCATAAGCACTATATTCACACACACAAAACCCTGCCACTGCCACCCATATTCATATAAATAAAAAATGAAAATTGGTAAAACTGTAAATATCCATAGCATTCACCATATTATTTCCATATTGATGTCTACCATGGAATGGTACCAAGTTTATCAACATATCCATTACCTGACATACTTTTATGTGGTGAGAATATTTAAATACACTGTCTTGGTAAATTCTAAGTCTATGATGAATTGCCAGTATTTAAATTTGAGAGAAATCTGGTTATTGGAGCCAGTGAACTTGCTCAAGTTTGCCAATTGGAGAGATTTGCCTGACTTGCTCTGTGGCCATAGAGCCTCGGGGAGACACAAAGTCACTTTCAACCTAAAGACCTGGGAAGGCTTCACTGAGAAGGTATCCCAAGAGTCTGACCTTGCAAGATGAACTAGAGTCTCAAGGGCAGGAATGATGAGGAAGGCACTCCAATTGTTGCCTGGGCTATTTAACCTCACTGAAATTATGTCTATAATTTAACAAAACTCAAATCTCTCAAGACTTCAGCCTTTAGAACTCTTGCCAAAATAAATATCAGGCTGGATAAAGAAAAATATCCCTGGGTTCCTTCAAAATACTCATGTGAAATGTGCAGGGATAGCTTGTGTGTCCAGGGTGGGAATGAAAGTTGGATAGAAAGCTTGCTGCCCCATACAGAACACAATGTCCTGACAAAGTGACCACAGAAATTCTCACGCACTCAGTGTTAACATGAGCTTGCAAGAGGTCATGGCTCAGCATATCCAGCCCTGTTCTGTGGTGTAGTGAATGGGTATCTCCAACCATGAGCCTTCATGGAGGAAATTAAGAGTTGAAATATAGTTCCTGAATCCTTGGGGTTCCACCCATAGACTGCAAATCCCCAATCAACAAATCCTTCTTGCAATGCCAGTTCACCATGGAAAAGTTTAAGAAATAACGGCAGCCTGGTTCCCATCAATAAAATCAGGGGCCAGGGAGGTGGAAAGAAGAGAGTCAAGATTGAACCCACTCTCTTGACTCCCAGGCCAGCCTTTCTCTCCAGACAGAACTCTGTCAGCCTCAAGGAACTTCAGGGAGACTGACCCTCACAAAGCATCTCCTCATTGCTGTCCAGGGGGAACCCTGAGAGAACAGGCCTGCTAGAGAATTCCCCTTTCTGTTGCCTTAGACTTTTTACTAACATTTGATCTCTCTGTGGGAAAAGTTCTTTGTTCTTCAACCTGATGTGTCTTTAACTATTTATCCATCCACCCCACAAATATTTATGAGTTACTTCTTTGGTTTCTTTTGTGATGATGATGAGGAATGAAGACAAACACCTGTGTCTTAACTGAGACTACCTCATAGAGGGTGAGATTTGGTAGTCTATAAGTAAGACAATTGTGTAAAATTATGACATTTTGCAAATAACAGTGCTATGGAGAAAGGGGAGAGAAAGGAAGATGGTAAGGGAGGGAAGGGTTCCAGTTAGGAGATGGGTAGTCTAGAGACATGGTAAGTAAAGAACAATGGAATTTTATGGAAAATTTGGTAGGTAAAGATGTGAGTTCTTTGATGATGAATTAACAGTCTACTATCAAAGGTACCAAACTGTCAATGCAAAAATCACAAATTTTCAAATGCACAAAGTGTTCTAGAGATAAATATGAATGACCATGTTTTAGCAACAGAATGAAAAAAATCTTTCAAATCAAGGTACTTTTCAAATACATCAGTGATGATACCTGGTAGGTGGGATGCAGCAAAACAGAGAGTCCCTGTGATAGGCCTCAGGTAACATCAATCTTTTGGTTAGTGGAAGTCATTGATCTATCAAGTTGATACAATCCAAAAGCTTTCACTGGATATTCTCAAGATGTTAGGTTAGATACAGAGATGGGCAATGAATGACTATTAATGGGGCTGAAGATATCCTAAGATAAGTTATACTTTGCCTCTGGACCTGCAACATTCCAACCTGGAACCTAGACATGATTAGTGAAATTCTAACTAGTTAATCTGTCTTATACAAGTTCAATGTGACATGCAATTTCTTTCCTAAAACTAGTTTACACAGCAATGAACCCTTCCCAGTGTTTCTCTATGATGGGCTATCTTGGGCTATCATCTCCATGCTTGGTACCTTGGCCCAGTGTAAGTTGCCAGTGATCTGTTTTAAAATACATTCTGATTAAATGAGTCCAAGACAGATATAGATGCAGTCCTCTAGTCTTAGTTTAAGGCTTCAGGGAGAGTGTAGAGGGGAAAAGTGGTTACAGTATTCTGATACCCTCCTGAGGACTTCCCAGAAATATTTGAAAGAATTTTCTAGAGTTCTCTGGTCATAAAATCTGATGTAAGTGTCCAGATCTATTTACAAGGTGGCTCAGAAATATGATGGTTTAGGTGGACACAGTTCCATTCCTGTTAGTGGAGAATAAAAGAAAATATTGCGCAAGCAGTTTTCCCCTCTTTTATTAAAATGGATTCTTTTTACATACAATATATCTTGATTACAGCTTTCCCTCCCTCTAATCCTCCAAGTCACCCCTACCTCCTCTTCCATTTGGATCCACTCCATTTCTGTCTCTTATTAGAAGAGAACAGGCTTCTAAGAGATAACAACAAAAACATAACAAATAGAATATCATACTATGTTCATAGCAGCATTATTTGTAATAGCCAGAACCTGGAAGCAACCTAGATGCCCCTGAAGAGTGGGTAGAGAAAATGTGGAACATTTACACAATGGAGTACTATTCAGCAGAAAAAAATAATAAAACCTTGAAGTCTGCAGGCAAATGGATGGCACTAGAAGAAACCATTCAGAGTAAGGTAACCCAGTCACAAAAAGAGAAACATGGTATGTACTCACTCATATATGGATTTTAGACATGAATCAGGGGAGTGCCAGCATATAATCCCACTGCCAGAGAGTCTGGGAAACAGAATTTTCATCCAGCAACTGATGGAAGCAGAAGCAGACACCCACAGCTAAACACTGAACTGAACTCCTGGAATCCAGTGACAGAAAGGGAGAACTGATGAACAAAGGGGTTAAGACAGGGCTGGTTTAATCCACAGAAACAGTTGACCTGAAAAGGGGGGAGCTCTTGAACCCCATATTGATGGCTGTGTGGAAAACATGGGATTGATCCAGAACCCGTGAATGTGGGTGTCAGTGAGGAGGCCTAGATAATCTATGGGGCCTTGGGTAGTAGATCAGTATTTATCCTTGGTGTACAAATAGACTTTGAGTGCCCATCCCACAATGAGGGATGGTCTCTCAGCTAGGACTCTTGGGGGAAGGCCTAGGCCCTGCCCTGGATGAAAAGACAGACTCAGGAGATCCTCCATGGAGGGCCTCACCCTCTCTGGGGATCAGAGTGGAGATTGGGTGGGGGGCCTGGTAGGGGGGCAGGGGAGGAGGGAGAGGGAGCTGCGATTGACATGTGAAGCAAGCTTGTTTCTAATTTAAATTTTAAAAAGTAAGAAAAAAAAGACATCACAAAACCCATCATACTGAAATTGGACAAAGTGAACCAAAGAAAGAAAAGAGCACCACAAGAAGGCTCAAGAATGAGAGACCCAGCCGGGTGGTGGTGGCACACGCCTTTAATCCCAGCACTCGGGAGGCAGAGGCAGGCGGAACTCTGTGAGTTCAAGGCCGGGCTGGAACGATAGCCTCCGAAACAATACAGAGAAACCCTGTCTCGTAAAAAAAAAAAAAAAAAAAAAGAATGAGAGACCCACCCATTCTCACACTCAGGAATCCCATAAAAATGCTAAACTGAAAGCTATAATATATATGGGGAGAGTCTGGTTTAGACCCATTTAGGCCTGTGCTTGCTGCTTCAATCATGTGAGTTCATGTAAGCTTTGCTTATTTTTATTTGGAGGGCCTTCTTATGGTGTTCTCTATCTCATATATATATATATGCATATATATATGTGTGTGTGTATACATATATATGTACATATATATGTATAAGAGAGATTCCAATAAAATTCCTATATATATATATATATGTTTATATGTATTTATATACATACATGGGAATATATATACACATACATATATATATGTATACATATGGGAATTTGTTGGAATGACAATGACTAGCTGTAAATAAAAAGTCCAAAGCCGGGCGTTGGTGGCGCACGCCTTTAATCCCAGCACTCGGGAGGCAGAGGCAGGTGGATCTCTGTGAGTTTGAGGCCAGGCTGGACCGAAAGCCTCCAAAACAGAGAAACCCTGTCTCGTAAAACCAAAAAAATAAAAATAAATAAATAAATAAATAAATACATAAATAAATAGTCCAAGAATCTAGTAGTTGTTCAGTCCCATGAGTCTGGATGCTTCAGCTGGTCTTCTGCATGTGCTGGAATCCCAAAGTAAACTCCAATGCCAGTGAAGAAAATGGCTATGTTGACACGGTGAGGGCTAGCAGGGGAAGAACAAACACACTGCTTCCTTTCTCCATTGTCATTCCAGCAGAAGGTATAGCAGCTTCTTTTATTGTTTTATTAGTAAATAAAATTTGGGGTCAGATCAGCAGAGTGACAGAGAAGAGTCAGCTGCCTTCCGCTCCCATCTTCTCATATTGAAAAGGACCTCAAATCTTTCCAAGCCCCTCCTCAGTCCTTTCTGTGTCTCTCTATCTTCCTCTGAGTCATCCAGAAAATTATATGGTTCATTCCAGCCAGCTGAATGTGGACTCCACCCTCTGAATCAAGGTTAAACTCCATTGGTTGTCTCAGAGTAAGAAAACAAATTTCTCACAACAAGAAGTTGCGACCCAGATTAAGGGCCTGCTTTCCAGTCAAGGTCTGGATTAAAGGTGTGGGTTATCCCATGGAGGGCCTCACCCTCCCTGGGGAAATGAGGGGATAATGGGGGGGGCACGGGAGGAGTGGAGGGAAAGGGAGAGGGACCTGGAACTGACTTGTGAAACAACCTTGTTTCAAAAAAAAAAAAAAAAAAGGTGTGGGTTATCTAACCTCACGATCTGGATCAAAGGCATGTTGTCTTCTAGCTTCAAGGTCTGAATCACAGTGTGTCCTC